>NC_052070.1:47401039-48057073 GCF_015852505.1 Tachyglossus aculeatus | reverse complement strand
TGCCCAGGCGAGCTCAGTGTGGAAAGCATTTTGGAGACCCAGCCAAGATGGGGATGGGGAGGGTCAATCAGTGCCGGTTGGCTGTTTCAGGCAGAGTCACCAGCACCCGAAAGCCTTTGGACAAGAACTCCACACCATGGTTTGCCTGCCCGAGTCAAACAGGCCCCCCTCAAGGGGAGGTAATTGTCCCCGTGGATGGTGAACGGGGCCATGCTGCTCTGACAGCACCACCTCTTCCCAGGAGGAGCGGCAGGGCCCTGGACAGGGGTGGGAACCTCAATAAAGAAGCCCCCAGCAAAGGCCACACTCTCAGGGGCTGGACAGGACTTGGCAGTGGCCAAAGGGTGAGGGATATCCTGCCCATGGGAAGGGAACTCTCTGAAAAGGACTCTGTCTCTCTCCTGGGATTGCCCTTCCTGCCTGCACCAGCGAGAAAGCTCTCCACAGGCCCAGGCTCACAGCACCAAAGACTGGGTAACTGCATCACACTGCACCAAGCTGGGACACCAAGACTGCAGCCGGTGGAGGGGGGGCTGGGAGGAGGGCCTGGGGGGGCTTCCAACCCAGTTCGGCAGGCTCCAGCCAAATCTGAGAGCAGGTGTTCTGCAATAGGAAGTGCTCTGACAATGCTAACTTAAAAGTTAGGGCCCAGGGGAAGGTGAACTCTCAGGAGGACGAAAGTCCAAGCTTCCTGGCTCTCAAAAGCCCCCAGCCAAGTGGCGGAGAGCCCGACCTTGAGACCAAGCCCACGCCCTACCCTCTTCCCAAGCCCTCCTCACCCACTTGCCATGGGCTCTGGGGCCCAGGATGAGGCTCACCACGGACCCCGGAGTCTCTGGGTGGAAAAAAGCAGGCTAGAGGGGTCATTTTAGATAAGCACCCTCCAAGGGGCGAACCCAGGGCAGTCTGGGGAGGGAGGAAGAAGGAAGGAGGAAGGGAAGCAGAGGTGTGGCAGAGCTGGTGGCTCAGAGCCCTGACAGGGGTAGTGGCTGGAGTTAACCCTGAAGAAGGGTTCAGTGAGCATAGCCGACAGGCACCACCACCTCAGGGACCAAGGGAAGAGAGATCCAAAGGCTCTTGTCCTTCTGCTCCTCCTTGACACTTGATCCTTGCAAGGTGAAGCAGAGGGATTTGCCAGTGATCAGAGAGGGAGGGGCATGAGTCTAAAGTCCAGGAAGAACCCTCTTCGGGGAGTTGAAAAGAGGAATTCCAACTATAGGGCAAAGTCTACTCTTGATGATCTGTTCCAGCGGAGGGCAGTTGGGATACAGACAGTACAGAGCAACAAATAATATGAACCGGAGGGGGGCATGGGGGTGGTAAGGAGACAGTGCTCAGGGATGGCAAGCAGGAGCCCCCAATGGCTCAGTCTGGGGAGAGATGGCGGAAGACCAGCTTGCTGGTGAGAGCACAGAATCCTCCTACAGTTAACTCACAGAACATTCTCAGATGATTGCAAACAGGCTGCACAGTCCTCCGCCCTGAAGGCAGAGGAAAGCTGTGGGTGGTGAGTAGACCACCACCAAGCCACAAACCCCTGGATGGGGAAGCTCAGCTGGGATCCCCTACCGGACCCCTGCAGCAGGGTTCCCCAGGCTTGGCGTCAGCCATCCCCAGCCATCCCCGGGACCAGACGGAGCGCAGATAGGGCAAGGCAGACCAGCCTCGTGGTAGGCGGCACCCCCGGCCTGCCCACAATACCCCCGAAGCCAGGGGATCCGAAGTGCGAGTTACCGTAAGAGACCTCAAATGGCTTTGGGACCAAAACCCCTCTTGGGGAGGAGAGTGAGGGGGTGCTCAGCATGGAGAATACAGTGCAGTGGCTCTAGGGTGGATTCTGGTGACCAAGAACGGGGGGGGGGGGGGGAGGGTGCTGGCTTCCTCCCTAGAGGGGCAGGGTAGAAGCGAGCAGGGAGGCGTAGGAAGGGTCTTCGCGGTCCCTACAAAAGAAGAAGAAAGGGGTGGACAGGCGGAGAGTGGCGGGGGCTAGGAAAGAAGGAAGGAAGGAAGGACGACAGAAGCACCAATCACGTGGAGTCGGGCCAAGCTTTTCCTCCCTCCCAGTCCTTCACTGCTGGGGCTCTGACCTTCGGGGCCGGTACCTCCGCTGGCCCGTTGCTTTCCGCGTGGCCACGGCCGCAGTGAGGGAGACCAGGCAGCAAAGGGACGTGGCACTGAGCTTGAAGGTGTCCAGCCAGCTGGGGGCATCCATCTGCAGGTATCGCTCCATCAGGTGCAGCCCCAATACCAGGAACCACAGGAACGAGGCGAAGGCATCAATTCTCCGGAGCCTGGACGTGGCCGAGGGAATGGTGAGGCCTCCTGATGGGCTTTTTCCACATATTCCCTTGCCCCCGCCGACCCACTCAGCCCCCAACTACCACACCATTCCTCGCAGGGTCCTGCGTTCACCCACCAATATCAGTCTTTCACTTCTCCTCCATGCCTGCTTCTTCCCTGGTCTTCTCCCACCCACCCCATAGTGGAAGAGACTGCCCCCCAACCACTCAGATCACTCGGAGAAGCAGTGTGTCTCAGTAGAAAGAGCACAGGCTTTGGAGTCAGAAGTCATGGGTTCAAATCCCAGCTCCGCCAATTGTCAGCTGTGTGACTTTGCGCAAGTCACTTAACTTCTCTGTGCCAGTTACCTCATCTGTAAAATGGGGATTAAGACTGTGAGCCCCCCATGGGACAACCTGATCACCTTGTAACCTCCGCAGCACTTAGAACAGTGCTTTGCACATAGTAAGAGTTTATTAATAATAATAATAATAATGATGGCATTTGTTAAGCGCTTACTTTGTGCAAAGCACTGTTCTAAGCGCTGGGGAGTATACAAGGTGATCAGGTTGTCCCTCAAGGGGCTCACAGTCTTAATCCCCATTTTACAGATGAGGTAACTGAGGCACAGAGAAGTTAAGTGACTTGCCCAAATTCACACAGCTGACAATTGGCGGAGCAGGGATTTGAACCCATGATCTGACTCGCAAGCCCGTGCTCTTCCATTGAGCCACACTTCATTATTATCTGTCTAGCTAATAATAATAATAATGACAACACTAGTATTTAACTGCTTACTATGTACCATGCACTGTTCTAAGCATGGGGATAGTTACAAGGTAATTAGGTTAGTCACAGCCCCTGACCCCAATTACCATTTTAGTGATGAGGTAACTGAAGTTAAATAACTTGCCTAAGGTCACACAGCAGATAAATGGCAGAGCCAGGATAGAACCCAGGTCCTTCTGACTCCCAAGCCTGTGCTCTATCCACTAGGCTACAAGATGGGAAGGGTTGGGTCTGGCCCTGGCCATTGTCCTGAGAGTTGGTGGGTGACAGGGGTCCAAGAAGCCCTTGATGGCCCAGAGATGCCGAGGACTGTGGAAATCAGCTAGCAGCCTCGGCACCCCTGGCCGCATTCTCCTGACGGTCCATTGATGGACTTGCCAGGCCCTCCACTCCTCACAGGACAGTGCAGACTCTCTTCCATTTGCTCCTCCTAGCCCCTTCCCAAGGCTGGGGGTCAACCAGGGAAATGCACACTTGCAGAGATCTATTCTTCCAGGAGGCTGTTTCAGTGGAAGCTCCTTGGGGGCAGGCAATGTGTCGCTTGCTTGTTTTGAAATTCTGAAGTGCTCAGCATAGTGCACTGCACCCAGTGGGTACTCCACACATGCTATTCCTACTGCTATTTTTGGCAAGCGAGTCACGGAGGCCCCTCATTCCCTCTTTCCAGCTCACTTGGTCCGAGGCATGGCTACAACTCTCAGCCTGGGAAGATGCTATCAGGGATACACGGTTGAGGCTGCCCCCAAGGGTCGCCGCCACCCCCCCATCCTGCAGCCCTCACCCACCTGATCCGTCCGGCTAGCATCATGGCCAGCAGGCAGGTCAGCAGGCCCAGCGCCACTAGGCCCATCTGATGACTCCGGCCAAAGCCCCAGGCATCACGCAGCTTCTCCATTGAAGGCTCAGGCAGGAGGCGCAGTAGCCGCCGCCAGCCCCCAGCCCCCGGGGGGGATGTGTGGCCGGGGGCCGAGGCCTCGGCAGATGAGTCGTTGCCCCCAGCGGGCAGGATGGGCGGAGGGGGCGTGGTGGGGGCAAGAGGGTCACTAGTGCCCAGCAGGGCCATAGCCAGCAGGAAGGCACAGCTCAGGAAGGCTAGGAAGCGCAGGAGGATGACCTGGGCAGGTGTGGTCACTGGAGATGAACAGAAGCTCTGCAGGAGAAGGAGAAACGACCGGGCAATGAGGAGTGGAAGAACCCGGTGGTTGGGGGTAGGGGAGGAAGAAGGGGGCCGGGGGCGAGGGGCACTCGATCCGAGTGGGGAGGAATTCGGAGCCTGAGGCTGAATGGTGAGGGCGTGACTGGGTAGAGGCTGAATGGAGGATCAGGGGTAGCAAAGGACAGACCTGAGGGAGCTCCAAACTCCCATTTTTCTTCATTCAATCATGTTTTGAGTGCTTGCTGTGTGCAGAGCACTGTACTAAGTACTTGGGAGAGCACAATATAAAAATAAACAGGCATAGTCCCTGCCCACAACAAGCTTACAGTAGTTGGTCTTCCCTGTTAGACTGTAAACTCATTGTGGCCAGGGAACGTGGCACTACTTTGGTACTTCCCAAGTACCTAGCACCTACCATTGCACCCAATGGGCTCTCAGTAAATTCATTCAGTCGTACTTCTTGAGCACCTACTGTGTGCAAAGCACTGTACTAAGCACTTGGGAATAACACAGTAAATAACACTCCTACACTGCTGGGGAGGTTTGTGAACCCAGCTTAGGACAGCCAAGGCGGGACGGGGGTGCCTCGGGAGCTTCACTCTGTCCCTGCAGCACCAAAATCTATTTGACAATCAATCCTGGGCAGTTACTCCTGATTGGCAAGGGACAAGACAGAAAGCTGCTGGGTGACCTGAGCTGGGCAGAAGCTCTGGACCCCTGCCCTCTACTCTCCCGAGGCCTGGGGTAAGGGGAGCCTTCAGGGCCACCCGTGCACCTGCACTAGCCGTGCCCACATACCTGCATGTAGGTCTTATCCGTCTCTCGGCGCTTGAACTGGTGGCTGAGCAGCAGTGCCCGCAGCTGCCGGTTCTGGTGCTTGATGTAGTACTCCACTGCCGCCTGGCAGGGCCGGCACAGCTTGTACATCTGCTCCAGGTGGTGTTTGTACACCTCAATCTCCTCGTCGTATTTGCCCTGGAAAAGAGGAGCGGCGGATGGGCAGGGGGTTGCCGCACCCCAAAACTCCATGACCCAAAGGGTGGTGGCTTAGAAGTACCAGGTGCCTGCTCAGTAAATAACTCCACCCAGGAGATAGGGTTCTGCTGCTTTATGCACCCAGCTTTTGCCCCAGGTTGGCTTGGGGTTGTGGGCGGACACAGAGGGAGGGGTTGGGTTCATGAAGTCGGGCTCGGAGGGAATGCCCTCTTGGAGGGAAGTGCCCTCTAGATCTGCTCCCCAAACACAGCCCCTGGACAGATTTCATGGCAACAGGGAACCCGAACCACCGTGACCATGCTGTCGGAGAAATCGCATTCTCTAATCTCCTGTCCGCAGTGGGGGGCCCCACAGTACTGGAAAAGCCACTCTGGCCGCCAAAGCTGCATCTCCCCCTTCCTGCAGACTCAGAATGGCTCCCGTCTCTGGGGCCAGCTGACGGCTTCCCTGGCCTCAGGAACTCCCAAGTCCCCTGACTCCTCGGCCTGGGCGAATCTTCACCCAGAGTCTCCACTAACTGCTGCTCCCTTTCATCAAGCCACTCTCCTCTCCCGCCCCTCCTCACTTACGTTCTTCTTGCTTCTCAGGCCGATCCCTTGAGCCGCTCCTCCTCATTATTCCCCTGTCCAACCCATTACTCGGGCCTTTCCTCCCATTCGGCAGCCTGCCCTACTCAGCTCTGTCAAATGATATCTCTCTCCCACTCCTCCTGAAGCCCCCTCTGGATCCCCTCTTCCATAAGGCATTCCCTGACAAAGCAGCCACCTACCTGATGTACCGTTCCTCAGTTCCTTCAGGCACCTGCTCATTCGTCACTAGGAATTATTTACCCATGTCTATCGTTCATGTCTAGTCACTCTTTTTTTTGATCATGTCCAACCCGATTAGCTCGTATCTACCCCAGTGCTTAAGTAGAGTGCCTGGCAATCAATCAATCAATCGTATTTATTGAGCACTTACTGTGTGCAGAGCACTGTATTAAGCGCTTGGGAAGTACAAGTTGGCAACATATAGAGACAGTCCCTACCCAACAGTGGGCTCACAGTCTAAAAGGGGGAGACAGAGAACAAAACCAAACATACTAACAAAATAAAATAAATAGAACAGATATGTACAAGTAAAATACATAGAGTAATAAATACGTACAAACATAAATATAGGTGCTGTGGGGAAGGGAGGGAGGTAAGATGAGGGGGATGGAGGGGGGACGAGGGGGAGAGGAAGGAAGGGGCTCAGTCTGGGAAGGCCTCCTGGAGGAGGTGAGCTCTCAGTAGGGCCTTGAAGGGAGGAAGAGAGTGAGCTTGGCGGATGGGCAGAGGGAGGGCATTCCAGGCCCGAGGGATGACATGGGCCGGGGGTCAATGGCGGGACAGGTGAGAACATAGTAAGTGCTTAAAAAACACTATTAAAAGCTACAGAAAAAACAAATGAGTAAACAAAACAAAAAAAAAAACTACCATATGCATTCCAGTCAGACATCTTCAGTCTCCCCGGTTTTTTGTTTTTTCCAAGTGCTGCGGTAGATACAAGCTAATCAGTTTGGACAAAGTCCATGTCCCACACGGGACTCACAGTCTTAGTCCCCATTAAGTAACTCAAGCACAGAGAAGTGAAGCGACTTGCTCCCAGCAGACAAGTGGCAGAGCTGGGACTAGAATCCAGGTCCTTCTGACTCCCAGACTGCAAACTCCTGAGGGCAGGGGCCATATCTGTCAGTGTGTCTTCTCAGGAAAGCTTGCCAGGTGCCTAGAGAAGCACCTGGTACAGGAACACTGGGCTCCCTCATCGCTGGAGGCATGGACACCGAATGCCAGGTGCAACCTCAGGGCCCGTTTCCCAGAGGGCCACAGAGTAGGGAGTCTGGACAAGCCCTGGTATGGCGCTAATGTAGCACCACTGCCTTTGGCCCTGTGCCCGGCAGATCAATCAATCATATTTATTGAGCGCTTACTGTGTGCAGAGCACTGTACTAAGCGCTTGGGAAGTACAAGTTGGCAACATATAGAGACAGTCCCTACCCAACAGTGGGCTCACACTCTAAAAGGGGGAGAGAGAGAACAAAACCAAACATACTAACAAAATAAAATAGACTAGATATGTACAAGTAAAATTAATAAACAAAGAGTAATAAATATGTACAAACATATATACATATATACAGGTGCTGTGGGGATGGGAAGGAGGTAAGATAGGGGGATGGAGAGGGTGAGAGGAAGGAAGGGGCTCAGTCTGGGAAGGCCTCCTAGAGGAGGTGAGCTCTCAGTAGGGCCTTGAAGGGAGGAAGAGAGCTAGGTTGGCGAATGGGCAGAGGGAGGGCATTCCAGGCCCGGGGGATGATGTGGGCCGGGGGTCGATGGCGGGACAGGCGAGAACGAGGCATGGTGAGGAGATTAGCGGCAGAGGAGCGGAGGGCGCGGGGTGGGCTGTAGAAGGAGAGAAGGGAGGTGAAGTAGGAGGGGGCGAGGTGATGGAGAGCCTTGAAGCCGAGGGTGAGAAGTTTCTGCCTGATGCGCAGACTGATTGGTAGCCACTGGAGATTTTTGAGGAGGGGAGTAACATGCCCAGAGCGTTTCTGGACAAAGACAATCCGGGCAGCAGCATGAAGTATGGTTTGAAGTGGGGAGAGACACAAGGATGGGAGATCAGAGAGAAGGCTGATGCAGTAGTCCAGACGGGATAGGATGAGAGCTTGAACGAGCAGGGTAGTGGTATGGATGGAGAGGAAAGGGCGGATCTTGGCAATGTTGCGGGTTGCCAAGCAGGCACCTTTGCTGCTGGAAACCCGCCGGTTAGAAGTGGAGAGCCGACGAGCTGGGCGGCTCATAGAGGACCCAGAGGGGCTCCGGCTGCAGAGCTTGTGATCTCCACTCCTGGAAAGCAGTAGCCCTTACCCTTCAGCAGCAGCCAGCAGCCCAATGGTCCCCTGACCGGGGTCCGGGCTCCCTTTGCTGGCCATCCCGGAAACGGCTTGGGAGAGAGCAAGAGGGGAGGGTACAGCTTCAATCAATCATTGACGCATGAAGCATTAACTCTGTGCCCTTATCTTCCCTCCCAAAACCTGCCCTCTCCCTGACTTTCCCATCACTGATGACGGCACTACCATCCTTCCCGTCTCACAAGCCTGCAACCTTGGTGTCATCCTCGACTCTGCTCTCTCGTTCACCCCTCACATCCAATCCATCACCAAAACCTGACGTTCTCACCTCTGCAAGATCGCCAAGATCCGCCCTTTCCTCTCCATCCAAGCCGCTACCCTGCTGGTTCAATCTCTCATCCTACCCCGACTGGATTACTGCATCAGCCTCCACTCCGATCTCCCATCCTCCTCTCTCTCCACTTCAGTCTATACTTCACGCTGCTGCCCGGATCATCTTTGTGCAGAAACGCTCTGGGCATGTTACTCCCCTCCTCAAAAATCTCCAGTGGCTACCAGTCAACCTACGCATCAGGCAAAAACTCCTCACTCTCGGCTTCAAGGCTGTCCATCACCTCGTCCCCTCCTACCTCACCTCCCTTCTCTCCTTCTACAGCCCAGCCCGCACCCTCCACTCCTCTGCCACTAACCTCCTTGCTGTGCCTCATTCTCGCCTGTCCCGCCGTCGACCCCCGGCCCACGTCCTCCCCCTGGCCTGGAATGCCCTCCCTCCACACAACCGCCAAGCTAGCTCTCTTCCTCCCTTCAAAGCCCTACTGAGAGCTCACCTCCTCCAAGCGGCCTTCCCAGACTGAGCCCTTTTCCCTCTCCCCCTCCCCATTACTCCACCCTACCTCTTTCCCCTCCCCACAGCACTTGTATGTATGTTTGTACAGACTTATTACTCTATTTAATTTACTTGTACATATTTACTATTCTATTTATTTTGTCAATGATGTGCATCTAGCTTTACTTCTATTTATTCTGATGACTTGACACCTGACCACATGTTTTGTTTTGTTGCCTGTCTCCCCCTTCTAGACTGTGAGCCCATTGCTGGGTAGGGACCGTCTCTATATGTTGCCAACTTGTACTTCCCAAGCGCTTAGTACAGTGCTCTGCACACAGTAAGCGCTCAATAAATACGACTGAATGAATGAATATGCCAAGCACTACATGAAGCGAATGGGAAAGTTCAATGATTCAATCGTATTTGTTGAGCGTTTGCTGTGTGCAGAGCACTGTGCTGGATGCTTGGGAAGTGCAAGCTGGCAACATATAGAGATGGTCCCTACCCAACAGCGGGCTCACAGTCTAGAAGAATTGGGAAGAGATATTCCCATTGGGAAGATACTGGGATTTTGGGAAGAGACTGTGAGGCTCAAGCAGGGGACTGTGTCCAATCTGATTAACTTGTATCTACACCAGGGTTTAGAACCCTACTTGCCACCAAGCCCCCCTCTTTCCTCTCCCCCTCCCCACCATCCCCCCCTGCCCTACCTCCTTCCCCTCCCCACAGGACCTGTATATATGTTTGTACAGATTTATTACTCTGTTTATTTTACTTGTACATATTTACTACTCTTTTTTGTTAATGATGTGCATCTAGCTTTTCTTCTATTTATTTTGATGACTTGACACCTGTCCACATGCTTTGTTTTGGTGTCCATCTCCCCCTTCTAGACTGTGAGCCCGTTGTTGGGTAGGGATCGTCTCTATATGTTGCCAACTTGTACTTCCCAAGTGCTTAGTACAGTGCTCTGCACACAGTAAGCGCTCAATAAATACGATTGAATGAATGAATGAATATGCCAAGCACTGCATGAAGCGATTGGGAAAGTTCAATAGCCAGATATGGTTGACACGACCCCTGCCCTTGAGGAGCTTACTGTCTGGTAGGAGTTTGGTCCCCCAGTGGGGACGGAACAAGAGAATAAGCAGTGGGAAGGAAGGCAGCCACGAGGGATAGGGGTCCGCCCCTAGCCTGCCCAGACAGGATCCAGGTTCCCCCGGACCACTTATCCCCAGGTGCAGCTGAGGGTCTGAACCTTCTACCTTGTTGGGGAAGAACTGAAGGGACTGGGGGGCAGGGCTCAAGGCTCCTAGGCTCAAGCAGTACTCCAAAAAGGGTGGCCTGCATTTCTGGGGGGAGGGGGTCATGCAGAGTACCCTGCCTAGTGTCCAGCCCCAAGGCCTTTTGGCTGGGACACCTGTCCAGCACTTCACTGGCAGAGGACAGGAGTTCACATTCTTCAGGAGCCCAGGGACAAAACCCTCTGATGCCTTCAGGGATTGGGGAAAGCCCGACTCCCTAGTTGCCGCAGCAACCCTTAGCAGGGAGGGGCGGGGGAGAGGGACAGACCAGATGAGCCAGCAGAGACTAGTTACCCGAGGGATGCACGCACACATGTGTGTTTTGGGGGGTGGGTGGCAAAGGACACTATCCCACTCAGGAATGTGGTGTCAGCTGGGACTGGTCAAAGCCCTGCCAATCCAGGGCCTGGTATGTGTGCAGGCGGGGGGGGGGTGGTGTTTGAGGAAATTGGAATGCAGAACCCTTTGGATTTCCATCTCCACACAGCCTCTCGGGCTCTTCCAAGGCAGAACAAGGACTTGCTTCCCGGCTGGTGGCAGACCAAGCTCTGGATGTGCCCGCCACCCCCTCTCCTCTGGCCCACCCGCCTGCAGTGTCCTCCGTCCCAGCCCTCCCTCTGGAGAGCCTCACCTCCACTCGGGGGGAGAAAGACGCCAGCTGCTTGATCTTGGTGGTCTGGTGGTTGTTGCACTTTCTACACAGGAGGACCTGGCTGCTGACCCACTGCTGGGGCCGGGAGGCGTCACTGAAGCTGGGGCTGCTGCTGCTGCTGCTGCTGCTGACTATGTGGTTCAGGTGCTCCATGTATTGGGCCGGGATGGGCTTGTTGTAGTCACCGTTCTGGAGCAGGGCAGGCGGACCGGGTAGGGGCAAGGGCAGACACAAAGCCAAGCTAAGTGGGAGGAAAGCCCCTCTCCCAAGATTCCCGCCCTCTACTCTTCACCCACTGGAACCACCCAGAAGGCAGATGCCACAGGGTTTTGGGTCGAGAGGGAGAGGGTGGGCAGACAGGCTGCCTACTGTCCCCTGGCTCCTTCCCGTCCTCTCCAGCCCCACCCAGGGAAGCCAAGGGGGCATAATGTCCCTGGCTCCCATGTATGCAGGCAAGGCCAATGACTGGAGGGTGGCCGGCCCCACGGCTCCCTGCTGTGGGCCAGGCCAGTAGGTCCAGCAGCCCTTCCCCCTTAGCTCCACCGGCCCAGGCCCACCGCCCCGCACCTCCTGGAAGCCGTTGTACTGCTCGCAGTTGGGACAGTCCCAACAGTTGCGGTTCCCATAGGGCACCACCGTGTCCTGGTTGCAGAACCAGCAGTTGACGGTCATATGCGTCGGTTTCTTCCTGGAGGCACGAGGGGAGAGAAGAAGAGAGAGAACATGGAGAGTCACCAGAGAGACCCAAGGCCCGCCACACCTGTTCCCTGTTCCATCCCTGCAGAACGGGGCGAATCAAAATGGCCCACCTGATCCCCAACTCTTAGCTTCTGCCTGCACTGTGCCATAGCAAGGGTTTGGGGTAGGGGTGGAGAAGAGGGTGACAAAATGAGGGGCAGTGGGGAGAGAAAGGAAGGGTGCAGTCTCCCTGCTCAAGCACCCAGTAGGGAGGCCAGTGAGGAAACAGGCACCCATGAGCCCAGGCAACACCTAACTGCCAGAAACCCCTCTGGAAGCACGGCCTGGCTCCCTCCCCAGGAGACTGATTGTGTCCCCCCAACCCAACCCCACCCTCCGCCAGAACCCATGCTCAGTCTCCATCAGGAGTCATTCGTTCGTTCAGTCGTATTTATTGAGCGCTTACAGAGTGCAGAGCACTGTACTAAGTGCTTGGGAAGTACAAGTTGCCAACATATAGAGACAGTCCCTACCCAACAGCGGGCTCACAGTCTAGAAGGGGGAGATAGAGAACAAAACAAAACATATTAACAAAATAAAATAAATAGAATATGTACAAATAAAATAGAGTAATAAATACGTACAAACATATACATATATACAGGTGCTGTGGGGAGGGGAAGGAGGTATGGTGGGGGGGGATGGGGAGGGGGAGTCTCCCCAAGGCCATCAGAAACCCAAGTCCTGGAACCTGGGCATCACTTTGCAATCTCCTCCCCTAGAGCATGGGGGTGGAACCGGGCAGGAGTGGTGGAGGGGTAGAGAAGGGACCCAGGTCTCTCCACGCCCTCTGGCCAGCTGACTCCCGGCTTCCCGCCTCCGGAAGCTTGCCTTGGAGGAGTCTCCCTGAAGCTGGGCAAGGAGGAAAATTCAGCTGCTGGAAGCTACAAATACCTCCCAAGACCAGCCACTATGAAGGGAGGGGATAAACAGAGACAGCTGCCCCAACAACCAGCCAACCAGCTCTGCCAGCCATCCAGCAGCTGTCCAGGCCCTGAAGGGCCAGAGGCCGACCAATCCCCAAAGACCGGTCAAGCCACAGAGGGCAAAGGTGCCACCTCAGTGGCTGGAGGTGGCCTGGCAGAGCTGCGGGGAAGACACCCATGTGACAGGTGGGCACCGGCCAGGGGCTGAGACAGCAGGATAATCTGAGGTCAGACCCAGGGACATGCTGAGCGGGGGCCAGGGTGGGGAGGAGCAGGAGTATCTGTATGGATAGGCCCCCAACCCAACCAAAGTGGCCCAGCTGCCGAGTCCCAGGGCCTCTCTGGCCGGCTGCCCCTCGTGCTTTATGTTCTCCCCTCCAGAGCTAAGGAGGGGCTCTGGGAAAAGGCTGCTGACCCCCAGGCTGACCTAGCTCCTTGCCCTGACCTGCTCAGGGAGTGCGAGTCAAGGATGAGGCCACAGGTGCCCAGCCACCCCGGCAGGGCAACGTCCTGTTGAGCTCCGGGTGGTCATAGCTGCTGACGGAGGGAGATCACTGGGGGTGCAGGGGGAGAACCTCACCCCCACCCCATCTCTTGCAGCCCCTCAGCCTCTCTGTCCAGTCCTAAATAACCTGAGCTGACCACCCAAGAGCCCTCTTAGCACAGGCTACAGCTGGGGGGCACGAAGGACAATGGGCATTGTGGGGAAGACAGATGGGCTGGACAGTTCTACTCTCCATTTGTGGAGCTGTGTCACTCAGGGTGAGTGAGAAAAAACTGGTGCTTGGAGATCTCGTAGTGAACTCATTGCCCCCAGGGCACCTACCCTGCCCCACCTGCACTGCCTGAGTACCTCACTTCACTTCCCCTGCCACCCACAGCATGCCATCAATCAGTGGTATTTATTGAGCACTTACTGAGTGCAGAGCCCTGGACTGAGCACTTGGAAGAGCATAGTACAATTGTGTAAGTAGAAAGGATCATTGTCCACAAAGAGCTTACAGTCTAGAAGGGGAGGAAGACAGATTAAAAAAAAAAAAAAAGGATTTTAGATGGATATGTACAAAGTGCTGGGGTTGGGATGGGTACCAAAGTGCTTAAGGGTTACAGACCCAAGTGCATTCATTCATTCAATTGTATTTATTGAGTGCTTACTGTGTGCAGAGCACTGTACTAAGCGCTTGGGAAGTACAAGTTGTTAACATATAGATACGGTCATACCCAATAGTGGGCTCATTCATTCATTCAATCGTATTTATTGAGTGCTTACTGTGTGTAGAGCACTGTACTAAGCACTTGGGAAGTCCAAGTTGGCAACATATAGAGACGGTCCCTACCCAACAGCGGGCTCATTCATTCATGTGCATGAGCAATGCAGGAAGGAGGATGAGTAGGGGAAGTGAGGCCTTAGTCATGAAAGGTGAGGTCTTAGTCATGGAAGGCCTTGCTTTCTGTGGGCACCCCCTCTTTCGTTAGCGTTGAGATCCACATATTTAATCTATCACTAAATCTTATCAGTTCAACCTTTACCACATCACTAAAATCTGCCCTTTCCCTCTCCAAACCGCTACTAGTTTCAACCAAGTATTTATCTTATCTCCCCTTGATTACTGTATCGGCCTCTTTGCTGAACTGGGCAGGGAATGTGTCTGTTTATTGTTCTATTGTACTCTTTTAAGTGCTTAGTACAGTGCTCTGCACTCAGTAAGAGCTCAATAATATGATTGACTGACCTTCCTGACCCCTGTCTCTCCTCACTCCAGTTCATATTTCACTCTGCTGCCTGGATCATTTTTCTACAAAAATGCTCAGGCCATGTTTCTCCACTCCTCAAGAACCTCCAGTGGTTGTCCGTCCACCCCCATATCAAACAGAAACTCCTTACCATGGGCTCTAGCGCACACGATACCTTGCCCCCTCCTACCTCATCTCGCTGCTCTCTTACACGGGAAACATTACATAAACAAGAAAAGCACATGGATTTGCCCAGCCCACACACTTTGCTCCACTAATGCCAACTTACTCACTGTACCTCGATCTCATTTATTTCACTGCCAACCTCTCGTCCACGTCCTACCTCTGGCCAGCAACGCTCACCCTCTTTATATCCCATAAACAATTACTCTTCCCCATCTTTCAAAGCTTTATTTCAAGGCACATCTCCTGCAAGAGGTCTTCCCTCCGAGAGGGACACGGAGCAGGTAAGGGAGCCGGGCGGCCTGCCATATCAATCAATCAATCGTATTGATTGAGCGCTGTGTGCAGAGTACTGGACTAAGCACCTGGGAAGCCCCTTCCTTCCTCTCCCCCTCTCCATCCCCCCATCTTACCTCCTTCCCTTCCCCACAGCACCTGTATATATGTTTGTACATATTTATTACTCTATTTATTTATTTTACTTGTACATATCTAGTCTATTTTATTTTGTTAGTATGTTTGGTTTTGTTCTCTGTCTCCCCCTTTTAGACTGTGAGCCCACTGCTGGGTAGGGACTGTCTCTATATGTTACCAACTTGTACTTCCCAAGCGCTTAGTACAGTGCTCTGCACACAGTAAGCGCTCAATAAATACGATTGATTGATTGATTCCCTAAGTCCTCATTTCCTTTTCTCCTACCCCCTTCTGCATCCTGATTTGCTCCCTTTATTCTTCCTGCCCCCAGCCCCACAGCACTTAGGTACATATCCCAAATTTATTTATTTATATTAATGTCTGTCTCCCCCTCTAGACTGTAAGGTCACTGAGGGCAGGGAATGTGCCTGGTATATTATGGTACTGTCAACGTCCAAGTACTTAGTACAGTGCTTTGCAAACAGTAAGTACTTGGTAAATATGATTGATTGATTGACCAGTGTCTGCTGGCTCCTAGCTCCTCCCCACCCCAAGTCCCTGGAGTGACTGGGAGGAAAGGAAGACCATCTGGGATGTTAGAAATCAGGCTCCCCTCAGCCCAGGGGCCGTCCCAGGGCTGACAAAGAATGAGCTCCCAGGAGTGCAGGAGGTCAGCAGGAACCCCTTTCCCCTTCCCCAAAGGCCCCTCTGCTTCCAGGGCAGGCATCCGTCCTCCCTCCCCTAGTCCGGGGAATTTCTCCTGTTCCTAGTGCCTGAGAGGAAGTCATAAACTTCCGCTCTTAACCTCATAATCTGTTGCTAGGGAAATGCCTACAAATTTCGTAGAACAATCCAGTTCCTGGGCCGGGCAGACGGGAAGGAGGCCGAGGAGGGTGACCAATGTTCGCTTGAGAAGGAATACTGGAAGAGCAGTGGGGGAAGAGATGGGATTTCCGTTTCTCCACTCTACTAATCTCCTGGGGAAAAAAGGGGAGGCCGAAGGGGAACAAGGGCCAGGAGCCCTATTAGGGCAACCAGACAACGTGCAGAGAGAAAACAAACAACTACCTGCAGGCAGGGTCTAGGGAACCTGCCGGAATTCCATGATCTTGGGATTCTGGGGGCGGGACCATGAGTCATGAACTGGGATGGCAGGGGAGGGTCCCAGCTCTGGACCCTCTCCCCTTTCCCCTAGCCCCCCAAACCCAGGGACCTTTGCCCTGCAAGCCAGCCACTTCACAGCTGTGGCCGTGCTTGCTTCCCCGACCACCCGCCCGTCCATTCGTCCGTCCGTTCCCGTCTCTGACCCTTCCCCCATCCAGGGCGACGCTCAGCACCAGGCTACAGCCCCCAGCAGGGTTGAGTGCCAAAGCACTCAAGTTGTCATCAGCAGCCCTGGAGGCCAGCCCGGCTCCCATCCCTGCTGCTCCACAGGGCAAGACGGGAATCAAGGCAATGAAAGAACAAACCTGTAAAGATGAAAACCGTCACCCTGGAAGATGGAAGCGGTCATGACCCTTCTGCCCTGGCCCTTCCTGGTTCCAGGCCCCCTGAAATACACCACGGAGGGTCTCTGGGATTGCCAACTGTAGGTCTACCTGGGGCTGCACAAATGGTCTAATCTGCCAGTCCAGTTAGCCGCCAAGGGCAGGCCTGAAGGGGCACGAACACAGGAGAGGAAGCCAGTTTACCACCCTGCCAACTGCCTGCCAGGCAGAGTTTGGGCCCCAAGCCTGGAGGGCAGAGCAGGTGCCGAGGAGCACAGGCAGAGACTGCCAGGATGGAAGACCAAACGTAGGCCAGGGGCAAACCCACAGCCTTGCGTATTTGCTCTGGGGAACGGATACCCTCGCATCAGCCCCAAGTGCAGGGATGAGATTTTAAGGCGTTCAAACGCACCCCCCAATCTCACTCACTGCACAGCAAAGGCGACTGAGGAGGGGAGGCCAGCCCCCAAAACCCACCTCCACCACCAGATGCTAAGGGCCCTTCAAGTGTGTGTTGGGGGGACAATCAATCAACGATATTTATTGAACACTTATTGTGTGCAGAACACTGCACTAAGTGCAGGGGAGAGTACAAAACAACAATAAGGGCAGAGCCACCTCTTGCCCAAAGGGAGATTACAGTCCAGAGGGCGAGACAGATATAAAAATAAACTGTGGATATGTACAAAAGTGCTGTGGGTGGGGTGAATATCAAGTGCTTAAAGGGTTCAAATCCAAGTGCATAGGTGATGCAGAAGGGAGAGGGAATAGAGATGATGAGAGTAGGGGATCTCAATGCTCGGAGGAGAAAAATAAAAATAAATGTGAGAGCCCGCTATTCCGAGTTAAGCTAACCAACTTTGTCAGCATCCCCGCCTTCAGCCTGAACAATGAATCTTCCCCTGAGGGGGGCTCACTCTCACGCCTGAGCCACTGGAGACATGAACTGCAATATTAAATCAACCGTAATTTTGGCAGGAAAGGTCCAGCTGCTGGGTTGATCTATGGAAGAAGGGTTGATTCCTTTTTGGTAAAAGAGTAATGCTTCACAGGGACCTAATCAAGCCCTTAATATTCAGAACCCACACATGGTGAGGGGTCACTGATATTTTTCAAAATAATAAAACAATAATCACACTTGTTAAGCGCTTACTATGGGCCAAGCACTGTACTAAGTGCCAGGGTAGATCAAAGATAATCAGGTCTGACACAATCCCAGTACCACACGAAGCTCTCAATCTAAAGCTCGGTGTTGTGAACCCTGGACACGAGCACTGGATTACCTGGGGGTGGAACAACTTTGCTCCCCCTATTCGGTCCCAGCAGGACCTACCTGGGTCAATGCTCCAAGACTGTAAGCTCCTTGTGGTCAGCAAACATGTCAACCAAGTCTGTTGGACTGTACTCTCCGAACCGCTTAGTACACTGCTCTGCACACAGGAAGCGCTAACAAATGCCACCGACTGACCACGTCCCAAGCTAACATATTGCTATTTGTGTGTTTGTATTAACTTCTGTATTCACTTGTTTATTCTGATCACTCTATTTGTAGATATTTTTATAATTGTGGCATTCGTTCATTCCTTCATTCAGTCAATCGTATTTATTGAGCCCTTACTGTGTGCAGAGCACTGTTCTAAGCACTTGGAAAGTACAATTCAGCAACAGGGACAATCCCTACCCAACAACGGGCTCACAGTCTAGAAGACTATTTGTCTGTTAGGCCCTTACTACATGCCAGGCACTATACTAAGCACTGTGATGGATACAAGCAAATCAAGTTGGACACTATCCCTGTCCCACATGGGAGTCATAATTTTAATCTTCATTTTACAGCTGAGGCACAGAAAAGTTAAGTGACTACCTCGGGGTCACACAGCAGACAAGTGGCAGAGCCAGGATTAGAACCCAGGTCCTTCTGACTCCCAGCCCTGCGCTCTATCCATTAGGCCACACTTGCGAGTCAGAGGATCCGGTTCTATTCCCAGTTCTGCCACATGCCTGCTGTTGGGTGATCTTGGGAAAGTCACTTCATTTCTCTGGGCCTCAATTTCCTCACCTTGAAGCCTGAGATTGTGAGACCCACATGAACAGAGACTGTTTTTGACCTGATTATCTTGTAGCTAGCCAGTGCCTAAGGGAGAACAGGTATTTAATCCCCATTTTACAGAGGAGGAAACTGAGGGGCAGAGAAATTAAGTGACCAGATCACACATCGGGTAAGCTCATTGTGGGCAGGAAATGTGACTGTTTATTGCTGTATTGTACTCTCCCAAGCACTTAGTATAGTGCTCTGCACACACTAAGCACTCAATAAATACACCTGAATGAAAGAAATGGCAAAGCTGGAATTAGAACCCAGGTCTCCTGATCCCCAGTCCCGTGTTCTTTCCACTAAATCATGCTGGTTCTTTAAGACAACCCGGTAGAGATGCCCTGGAGGCAGGAGGAGTTGGGAAATTGCAGGAAGAGGCCTAGGTACCTCTACTTCCCACTTAAGTCCTAGTTTCCTCTAATTGCTTTCCGCTCTGCATCACCTATGCACTTAGATCTGTACCCATTAAGCACTTGATACTCACTCCACCCCAAACCCCACAGCACTTAGGTATGTATCCTTATACCCTGCCATTTCCCCAGTCTAATTTATTTTAATGCCTGTCTCCCCTTTTAAACAACAAGCTCCTTGTGGGCAAGGATCCCACCAACTCTAGAACAGTGTTTTGCATACATCAAATGCCCCTGGGCAATCCAGAGGCCAAGTTTCCCAGGGGTTCCCTTGTGAAACCCAAGCATCCTTCCCACCAAGACCCCATTTGGGAAGAATAGAATCTGCTGTGACTTCAAAGGGCTGTCATTCCAGAACCCATTCCCTTCGGGCTCCACCTCATTATCAGGTAACAACTCCCAGCAAGAGGACCTGAATTTCCCCGGAGAAGTGGACTGAGGGGAAAAAGGAGATGAGAAATCTGGGAAAAAGAGCAGGCTAGATTGCATTAAGGTGTCCCCAAGATCGCACTTTACTTCACCACCTCCCACCAAACTTTGCTACCGGACAGAGCCAGCCACATAATAATAATGATGGCATTTATTAAGCGCTATGTGCAAAGCACTGTTCTAAGCGCTTGGGGAGGTTACAAGGTGATCAGGTTGTCCCACGGGGGGCTCACAGTCTTCATCCCCATCCACATCCCTCGGGAACCTTCAGAATTTCAGAAGACCCTGGTACCTCTGCGGTCACGCTCACTATTCACCCTCCCTTCACAGGCTCCTACAGGGTGATCGGGTGATGTCAAGGGCATCGGCATCAGGGTAGCCCAGAGGCCACGAAACCACTGAAACCAAGAAGCTCAGAGAAAGGCCTACCTTTCTTCAAGCTGATTCTGAAGGACAATTGAGGACGTGAGGGAAGCGGCCACGGAGGCCGTTCGGGGCCACAGCCGTACCCCTGCCCAGCGTACAAGGCAGGGACGCCCCAGTTTCAAGGTTCTGCCCACCCAGACACTCTCGCGGAGATTGTCTCGGACCCCCGGATAGATACTCAAACCTGCGGCCCATGAAATTCTACGTCCCCGAGAACGAATCTCCGCTGGCACAGCAGCCGCGAAAATTACGCCAAGGAAACCCAAGAATGGAACCAGCGATTTTGGGCCAGTCGGAATCTGGCCTTCCGGAAGGAAAAAGAAGAATTCATCTTTAGAAGATTGAAAGCTAAAGGTTAGGACCTGAGGGATGAAACGGGCCAGAAAATAACACTAAGTGCAGAGGAAATGGCTGATTTTTATAAAGAATTTTTAAGCAAGAATTTTAAAAAGCATTTGAACTATAACAGACTGTGAGCCCGTTGTTGGGTAGGGACCGTCTCTATATGTTGCCAACTTGTACTTCCCAAGCGCTTAGTACAGTGCTCTGCACACAGTAAGTGCTCAATAAATACGATTGAATGAATGAATGACAATTTCAATACAGCGTGTCAGGGACCTGGGTTCTAATGCAAATTCCACTACTTGCCTGCTCTACGACCCTGGGCAAGTCACTTAATTTCTTAATGCCTCAGTTTCCTCATTTGTAAAATCACCTGTTCTCCCCCTTAAACTGTGAGCTCCCTGTGGGACGGGGGCGGTGTCGGAATCAAGCGCTTAGGACAGTGCTGTTCATACAGTAAACGCTCAATAAATTCGATCGATTGAATATCTTGTGTCTACCCCAGTTTCTGGCTCGTAACAAGCACTTAATACTACAATTATTACTTTACAGGGCTGAGTACTAGCTCCAGACCCAGCTGTCTGATTTTCAATCGTATTTACTGAGCGCTTACTCCATGCACACCAGCACTGTACACTTGGGAGACTACAATGTTCCAGAGTTGGTAGACACATTGCCCTGTCCACAACGAGCTAACAGTCTAGAGGGGCTTTCCATATAACTTATCCTGCCCCCTTCCTCTAACGGTACTTTAGATATTTTCAGACTCTCCTTTCGTACATAGCAATAGCTGGGGTGAACACACTGGACCGGGAACAAATGGCTGAAAACGAGGCCAAAAAAAAATCCTCACGGGTTTGTATCAGTCTCAAAAATATTCCACAAATAGGGTGGAGAAAAAGGGAACCCGGTGACTGGGAGACTGTGATGATGCTCTTCTATGGGGCTTCTATTTTCTCCAAGGTGTGGAGTTTCTCTGTGAGACTCTCCAATGCCTGCCTGCTAGCCAACTGTCTGATGCGGATGGGAAAATTCCTCCAATTCCTCCTGCGTACCCTCGGCGTGCAAACCACTGCCTGGTTTTTTGGGGTTGAATTAGAGATGCAAATGGACAATGAAAAAGGGCAGGAAGGAGCCCCCCTGATGAGTCAAAACTCTGTTTTACTGTATTCTCCCAAATGCTTAGTACACAGCTCTGCACATAGGAAGGTGGCCTTGTGGATACGGCACGGGCTTGGGAGTTGGAAGGACCTGGGCTCTAAACCTTGCTCCACCACTCGTCTGCTGTGTGACCTTGGACAAATCACCTAACTTCTCTGTGCCTCAGTTCTGTCATCTGTAAAAAAAAAAATGGGGATTAAGACTGTGCACCCCATATGGGACAGGGGTTGTGTCCAACCTGATTAGTTTGTATCTCCCTCAGCGTTTAGTGGATAGAACACGGGCCTGAAAGTCAGAAGGACCTGGGTTCTAATCCCAGCTCCACCACAAGCCTTCTGCTGGACCTTGGGTAAGTCACTTCTCTGAGCCTCAGTTACCTGGTCTCTAAAATGGGGATAAGTGTGTGAGCTCCATGTGGGACAGGGGCTGTGCCCAACCTGACGAACCTGTATCTACCCCAGTACTTAGAATGGCGCTTGGCACACAGTAAGCGCTTAACAAGTACCATAATTATTTTGCCTGGCGCATGGTAAACACTTAAGAAATGCCATAAAAAAAGAGTAAGCATGATTGACTTAGTGAGCCCGCTGTTGGGTAGGGACCATCTCTGTTGCCAACTTGTACTTCCCAAGCGCTTAGTACAGTGCTCTGCACACAGTAAGCGCTCAATAAATACGATCGAATGAATGAATGAATGTTATGAAGGTAATACATTCCAGAGTCAGTGGGAGAAAAGGAACTTGCTTTGCTTTCCCACCACGGGGCCTTTGCAGAAATGTCCTTGTGGCAGGATGGAGGAGGGAAGGGGACCAGAGCCAGGCACCGGGATCCCAAATACTTTTCCTGTCCCCCACGAGCCGGGGTGCCTGCCGACGCTCTTCTAGTGTATTCTCCCCAGCGCTTAGCACAGTGCTCTGCACACGGTAGGTGCTCCATAAACACCGTTGATTGGTTGATGGGCTGAGGCTGGGATGGTGTGGGGTGCCCCCTCAGAGCCGACCATCATTACTAGAGAGCTCAGTCCATCATTCATTCAATCGTATTTATTGAGCGCTTACTGTGTTCAGAGCACTGTACTAAGCGCTTGAGAAGTACAAGTTGCCTGCTGCCTGAGCCCGACCTCAGGGCTTTCCACACAGGGCCCAGCCAATCAATCAATCATAATTATTGAGCACTTAACGTGTGCAGAGCATTCATTCATTCAGTCGTATTTATTGAGCACTTACTGTGTGCAGAGCACTGTACTAAATGCTTGGAAAGTAAAGCGTTGCTTAGTGGCGGGAGTATGGGCTTGGGAGTCAGAGACTGTGGGTTCTAATCCCCGCTCCGCCACTTGCCTGCTGTGTGACCTTGGGCAAGTCACTTAAATTCTCTGTGCCTCAATTACCTCATCTGTCAAATGGAGATTAAGACTGTGAGCCCCACGTGGGACAACCTGTTTATCTTCTTATTATTATTATTATTATCTTATTATTATTACCAGATTCCCCCAGGACTTAGAACAATGCTTGGTACATAGTAAGCACAGTAAGCGCTCAATAAATACGATTGATGATGATGACAGTAAGCGCTCAAACACTATTACTATTAGCAGCTAGATGGATAGAGACCATAACAACAAAAAAGGAAAAAAAACAGTAAAAAGGTTGCGGATTATGGCAGAGGACCGGACGTTCTGGAGAAAGTAGATCCATGGAATCGCTATGAATCAGAAACAACTCGAAGGCACGTAACAATAATAATAATAATGATAAAGCAATAAAGACAATCCCTGCCCACAATGGGTTTACAGTCTAGAGGGGGAAGGAAACGGACATCAAAACAAGTAAACAGGCATCAAAATAAACAAACAGAATTATAGATATATAAATAAATGCTGTGGGGCAGGGATGGGGGGGAAGAGTAAAGGGAGCAAGTTGTGGTGACACGGAAGAGGGGGGAGCTGAGGAAAAGGGGGCTTATTCTGGGAAGGCCTCTTGGAGGAGGTCTGCACACAGTAAGCGCTCAATAAATACGATTGATTGATTGATTGATTGAGGTGTGCCTTCAGTAGGACTTTAAAGGGGGGGAAGGGAAGAGTGATTGTCAGCCAGATTTGAGGAGGGACAGTCCTGTACCAAGCGCTTGGCAAAGTAGAAGTAGCGGGGCCTAGTGACAAAAATTCAGGCTTGGGAGTCAGAGGCCATGGGTTCTAATCCTGCCTCTACCACTTGCCTGCAGTGTGAGCTTGGGCAAACCATTTAACTTCTCTGGGCCTCAGTTACCTCATCTGTCAAATGGGGGTTAAGACTGTGAGCCCCACATGGGACAACCTGATGACCTTGTATCACCCCCACTCCGATGCTTCAAACAGCGCTTGGCACATAGCAAGCGCTTAACAAAAGCCATCATTACATCATCATCATCATCAATCGTATTTATTGAGCACTTACTGTGTGCAGGGCACTGGACTAAGCGCTTGGGAAGTACAAGTTGGCAACATATAGAGACAGTCCCTACCCAACAGTGGGCTCACATGCCTGGCCCACGACAAGCTTGCAGTCTGGTCTGCTGTGTGTGACCTTGGGCAAGTCACTTGGCTTCTCTGTGCCTACCTCATCTGGAAAATGGGGACTGGAACTGCCCAAATGGAGCCAGATGTCATGGGTTCAAATCCTGGGTCCGCCAACTATCAGCTGTACTTAACTTCTCTGTGCCTCAGTTACCTCATCTATATAATGGGGATTAAAACTGTGAGCCCCCTGTGGGACAACCTGATCGCCTTGTAACCTCCCCAGCGCTTAGAACGGTGCTCTGGATGTCCGCCCGCCACCTAAAGCTCAACATGTCGAAGACTGAGCTCCTTGTCTTCCCTCCCAAACCTTGTCCTCTCCCTGACTTGCCCATCTCTGTTGACGGCACTACCATCCTTCCCGTCTCACAAGCCCGCAACCTTGGTGTCATCCTCGACTCCGCTCTCTCATTCACCCCTCACATCCAAGCCGTCACCAAAACCTGCCGGTCTCAGCTCCGCAACATTGCCAAGATCCGCCCTTTCCTCTCCATCCCAACCGCTACCCTGCTCATTCAAGCTCTCATCCTATCCCGTCTGGACTACTGCACTAGCCTTCTCTCTGATCTCCCATCCTCCTGTCTCTCTCCACTTCAATCCATACTTCATGCTGCTGCCCGGATTATCTTTGTCCAGAAACGCTCTGGACATATTACTCCCCTCCTCAAAAACCTCCAATGGCTACCGATCAATCTGCGCATCAGGCAGAAACTCCTCACCCTGGGCTTCAAGGCTGTCCATCACCTCGCCCCCTCCTACCTCACCTCCCTTCTCTCCTTCTACTGCCCAGCCCGCACCCTCCGCTCCTCCACCACTAATCTCCTCACTGTACCTCGCTCTCGCCTGTCCCGCCATCGACCCCCGGCCCACGTCATCCCCCGGGCCTGGAATGCCCTCCCTCTGCCCATCCGCCAAGCTAGCTCTCTTCCTCCCTTCAAGGCCCTGCTGAGAGCTCACCTCCTCCAGGAGGCCTTCCCAGACTGAGCCCCTTCTTTCCTCTCCCCGTCCCCCTCTCCATCCCCCCGTCTTACCTCCTTCCCTTCCCCACAGCACCTGTATATATGTATATATGGTTGTACATATTTATTACTCTATTTATTTATTTATTTATTTTACTTGTACATTTCTATCCTACTTATTTTATTTTGTTGGTATGTTTGGTTCTGTTCTCTGTCTCCCCCTTTTAGACTGTGAGCCCACTGTTGGGTAGGGACCGTCTCTATGTGATGCCAATTTGTACTTCCCAAGCGCTTAGTACAGTGCTCTGCACATAGTAAGCGCTCAATAAATACGATTGATTGATTGATTGATTGCTCTGCACATAGTAAGCGCTTAACAAATAACAAATACCATTACTTACCTCGTCTGTAAAACGGGGATGAAGACTGTGAGCCCCATCCGCCCTAGAGCTTAGTGCTTGGCAAAGAGTAAGCGCTTAATAAAGACTGGAGAGAAAATACTACAATCTTATGTTGCCGATTTGTACTTCCCAAGCGCTTAGTCCAGTGCCCTGCAGAAAAGCAGCGCGGCTTAGTGGAAAGAGCCCGGGCTTGGGAGTCAGAGATCGTGACTTCTACTCCCGGCTCTGCCACCTGTCAGCTGTGTGACTTTGGGCAAGTCACTTCACTTCTCTGTGCCTCAGTTCCCTCATCTGTAAAATGGGGAGCAAAACTGTGAGCCCCAAGTGGGGCAACCTGATTACTTTGCCTCATCATCATCATCAATTGTATTTATTGAGCGCTCACTATGTGCAGAGCACTGTACTAAGCGCTTGGGAAGTACAAATTGGCAATATATAGAGACAGTCCCTACCCAACAGTGGGCTCACAGTCTAGTGTTTAGAACAGTGCCTGACACACAGTAAGCGCTTAAATGGCATCATTACTTACCTCGCCTGAAAAACGGGGATGAAGACTGTGAGCCCCACGGGGGACAACCTGATGACCTTTTATCTCCCCCAGCTCTTCGAACAGTGCTTGGCACATACTAAGCGCTTAACAAATACCATCATTACTTACCTCGTCTGTAAAATGGGGATGAAGCCTGTGAGCCCCACGGAGGGCAGCCTGCTGACCTTGTATCCGCCCTCGAGCTTAGTGCTTGGCAAAGAGTAAGCGCTTAATAAAGACCGTAAAGAAAATACTACGATATTATGTTGCCGATCTGCACTCTCCCAAGCGCTCAGTCCAGTGCTCTGCACACAGTCAGCGCTCAAATACGATTGAATTCATTTATTCATTCGTATTTATTGAGCGCTGACTGTGGGCAGAGCACTGGACTAAGCACTTGGGAAGTACAAGTTGGCAACATAGAGAGACGGTCCCTACCCAACAGCGGGCTTGCAGTCTAGAAGGGGGAGACAGACAACAAAACATATTAACAAAATAAAATAAATAGAATAAATATGTACAAGTAAAATAAATAAAATAATAAATACGTACAAATATATATACAGGTGCTGTGGGGAAGGGAAGGAGGTGAGATGGGGGATAGATACCAGGGTAATCAGGTTGTCCCCCATGGGGCTCCCAGTCTTCATCCCCATTTTACAGATGAGGGAACTGAGGCCCAGAGAAGTGAAGTGACTTGCCCAAGGTCACACGGCTGACAATTGGCGGAGCTGGGACAGATACCAGGGTAATCAGGTTGTCCCACATGGGGCTCCCAGTCTTCATCCCCATTTTACAGATAATAATAATAACGGCATTTATTAAGCGCTTACTATGTGCAAAGCACTGTTCTAAGCGCTGGGGGAGGTTACAAGGTGATAAAGTTGTCCCACAGGGGGCTCCCAGTCTTCACCCCCATTTTACAGATGAGGTAACTGAGGCCCAGAGAAGTGAAGTGACTTGCCCAAGGTCACACAGCTGACAATCAGCGCTTAGAACAGTGCTTTGCACATAGTAAGCGCTTAACAAATACCATTATTATTAATTGGCGGAGCTGGGACAGAGACCAGGGTAATCAGGTTGTCCCCCATGGGGCTCCCAGTCTTCATCCCCATTTTACAGAGGAGGGCACTGAGGCCCAGAGAAGTGAAGTGACTTGCCCAAGGTCACACGGCTGACAACTGGCGGATCTGGGATAGATACTAGGGTAATCAGGTTGTCCCCCATGGGGCTCCCAGTCTTCATCCCCATTTTACAGATGAGGGAACTGAGGCCCAGAGAGGTGAAGTGACTTGCCCAAGGTCACACGGCTGACAACTGGCGGATCTGGGACAGATACCAGGGTAATCAGGTTGTCCCACATGGGGCTCCCAGTCTTCATCCCCATTTTACAGATGATAATAATAATAATGGCATTTATTAAGTGCTTACTATGTGCAAAGCACCGTTCTAAGCGCTGGGGAGGTTACAAGGTGATAAAGTTGTCCCACGGGGGCTCACAGTCTTAATCCCCATTTTACAGATGAGGGAACTGAGGCCCAGAGAAGTGAAGTGAATTGCCCAAGGTCACACAGCAGACAATCAGCGCTTAGAACAGTGCTTTGCACATAGTAAGCGCTTAACAAATACCATTATTATTAATTGGCGGAGCTGGGACAGAGACCAGGGTAATCAGGCTGTCCCCCATGGGGCTCCCAGTCTTCACCCCCATTTTACAGATGAGGGAACTGAGGCCCAGAGAAGTGAAGTGACTTGCCCAAGGTCACACGGCTGACAGTTGGCGGAGCTGGGACAGATACCAGGGTAATCAGGTTGTCCCACATGGGGCTCCCAGTCTTCACCCCCATTTTACAGATAATAATAATAATAATGGCATTTATTAAGCGCTTACCATGTGCCCACAGGGGGCTCCCAGTCTTCATCCCCATTTTCCAGATGAGGGAACTGAGGCCCAGAGAGGTGAAGTGACTTGCCCAAGGTCACACGGCTGACAATTGGCGGATCTGGGATAGATCCCAGGGTAATCAGGTTGTCCCCCATGGGGCTCCCAGTCTTCATCCCCATTTTACAGATGAGGGAACTGAGGCCCAGAGAAGTGAAGTGACTTACCCAAGGTCACACGGCTGACAATTGGCGGATCTGGGATAGATACTAGGGTAATCAGGTTGTCCCACATGGGGCTCCCAGTCTTCATCCCCATTTTACAGATAATAATAATAATAATAATGGCATTTATTAAGCGCTTACCATGTGCCCACAGGGGGCTCCCAGTCTTCATCCCCATTTTCCAGATGAGGGAACTGAGGCCCAGAGAGGTGAAGTGACTTGCCCAAGGTCACACGGCTGACAATTGGCAGAGCTGGGACAGATCCCAGGGTAATCAGGTTGTCCCACGGGGGGCTCCCAGTCTTCATCCCCATTTTACACATGGGGCTTCCAGTCTTCATCCCCATTTTACAGATGAGAGAACTGAGGCCCAGAGAAGTGAAGTGACTTGCCCAAGGTCACATGGCTGCCAATTGGTGGAACTGGGACAGATCCCAGGGTAATCAGGTTGTCCCCCATGGGGCTCCCAGTCTTCATCCCCATTTTACAGATGAGGGAACTGAGGCCCAGAGAGGTGAAGTGACTTGCCCAAGGTCACACGGCTGACAATTGGCAGAACTGGGATAGATACCAGGGTAATCAGGTTGTCCCCCATGGGGCTCCCAGTCTTCATCCCCATTTTACAGATAATAATAATAATAATAATAATAATGGCATTTATTAAGCGCTTACCATGTGCCCACAGGGGGCTCCCAGTCTTCATCCCCATTTTACAGATGAGGGAACTGAGGCCCAGAGAAGTGACGTGACTTGCCCAAGGTCACACGGCTGACAACTGGCGGATCTGGGATAGATCCCAGGGTAATCAGGTTGTCCCCCATGGGGCTCCCAGTCTTCATCCCCATTTTACAGATAATAATAATAATAATAATAATAATAATAATGGCATTTATTAAGCGCTTACTACGTGCCCACAGGGGGCTCCCAGTCTTCATCCCCATTTTCCAGATGAGGGAACTGAGGCCCAGAGAGGTGAAGTGACTTGCCCAAGGTCACACAGCTGACAACTGGCAGATCTGGGACAGATCCCAGGGTAATCAGGTTGTCCCCCACGGGGCTCCCAGCCTTCACCCCCATTTTACAGATGAGAGAACTGAGGCCCAGAGAGGTGAAGTCAAAGTCACACGGCTGACACTCGGCGGGGGCGGGATTCGAACCCAGGACCTCGGCCTCCCGAGCCCGCGCTCTTTTCCACCGGGCCACGCCGCTGCTCCGGGGAAGGAGCCGTGGAGAGAGGGCGACCCCTGCCGCCCCGGAGGTGGCGGTGGTGGAGGGCCTGCGCGCCCCCGCGCCCCCCGCGGCGCGCCCCCGCGCCCCCCGCGGCGCGCCCCCGCTTACCTGCGCGCGATCCTGTAGAAGAGCAGGCCGGCGGCGGCGGCGCCCGCGGCCACCCCGAGCCCCCCGGCCAGGCCCGCCGAGGGGCCGCCCGCCAGCAGCGCGCTCACCCCCTCCATGCTCCCCGACGGCGGGCCGCCGCGCACGCCTCCCGCGGTCACCTTCTCCTCCGCGCTTTGTAAGCGGCGCCGGGGGCCCACCCCCTCCGCGGGCGCGCTCCCGCCGCGCGGCCAATCAGGAGCCGGGGACCGGGTCGGGGGGGGCCGCCGCGAGGCCAATCAGGAGCCGGGGCTGGGGTCGGGAGGGACGCCGCGCGGCCAATCAGGAGCTAGGGACGGGGACAGGAGGGGGGGGGGACCGCCGCGCGGCCAATCAGGAACCAGGGATGGGGTCGGGAGGGGGCCGCCGCGAGGCCAATCAGGAGCCAGGGACTGGGACGGGGGGGGGGCCGCCGCGCGGCCAATCAGGAACCAGGGACGGGGACTGGGGGGGGCCGCCGCGCGTCCGATCGGGAGCCAGGGACGGGGACGGGAGAGGGGCCGCCGTGCGGCCAATCGGGAGCCAGGGACGGGGACGGGAGGGGCGCCGCGCGGCCAATCAGGAGCCAGGGATGGGGACGGGGGGGGGCGCCGCGCGGCCAATCAGGAGCCAGGGATGGGGTCGGGAGGGGGCCGGGAGCCAGGGATGGGGACGGGGTGGGGGAGCTCCGCGCGGCCAATCAGGAGCCAGGGACGGGGACGGGGGGGCGCCGCACGGCCAATAAGGAGCCAGGGACGGGATCGGGAGGGGGGCCGCCGCGCGGCCAATCAGGAGCCAGGGACGGGGACGGAGGGGGCGCCGCGCGGCCAATGAGGAGCCAGGGCTGGGAAGGGGGGGCGCCGCGCGGCCAATGGGGAGGCAGGGACGGGGAGGGGGCGTGGCCCGGGATGACTCAGAGCGGCGCTCCCACCTCCCGCTTCCCGCCCCCCTCTTCCCGGCTCCCGCTTCCCGCTCCCCGGCTTCCCGGGAAGTGCGGGGCGTGGGTGGGGGCGGCCGCGTGAAAGGACGGGGTCGTGCTCGCCGGTGAGTCAGGCCGATCGTGCCTCCCGGACCCGGGAAAGGGCGGGGGGGCGTAACCCGCCGCTCTCCCGCCCATCAAATAAATTCCCCAAGGCGAAGGAATAATACATCGATAAACACGATTGAATGAATGAATAATGATCATGGTATTTATTCAATCCCTCATTCATCCAGTCGTATTTATTGAGCGCTTGCCGTGTGCAGACCACTGGACAGAACACTGCAGAGCACAGAGAAGTTCATTCATTCATTCATTCAATCAATCGTATTTATTGAGCGCTTACTGTGTGCAGAGCACAGAGAAGTACATTCATTCATTCATTCAATCGTATTTATTGAGCGCTTACTGTGTGCAGAGCACTGGACTGCGCAGAGCACTGTGCAGAGCACAGAGAGGTACATTCGTTCATTCATTCAATCGTATTTATTGAGCGCTTACTGTGTACAGAGCACTGGACTGCACAGAGCACTGTGCAGAGGACAGAGAAGTTCATTCATTCAATCGTATTTATTGAGCGCTTACTGTGTGCAGAGCACTGGACTGCGCAGAGCACTGTGCAGAGCACAGAGTACATTCATTCATTCAATCGTATTGAGTGCTGACTGTGTGCAGAGCACTGGACTGCACAGAGCACTGTGCAGAGCACAGAGTACATTCATTCATTCAATCGTATTGAGCGCTTACTGTGTGCAGAGCACTGGACTGCACAGAGCACTGCAGAGCACAGAGAAGTACATTCATTCATTCATTCAATCGTATTTATTGAGCGCTTACTGTGTGCAGAGCACTGGACTGCACAGAGCACATCGTGCAGAGCACAGAGAAGTACATTCATTCATTCATTTAATCGTATTTATTGAGTGCTTACTGTGTGCAGAGCACTGGACTGCACAGAGCAGTTCATTCAATCGTATTGAGCGCTTACTGTGTGCAGAGCACTGGACTGCACAGAGCACACCGTGCAGAGCACAGAGATGTACATTCATTCATTCATTGGATCGTATTTATTGAGCGCTTACTGTGTACAGAGCACTGGACTGCACAGAGCACTGTGCAGAAGACAGAGAAGTTCATTCATTCAATCGTATTTATTGAGCGCTTACTGTGTGCAGAGCAGTGGACTGCACAGAGCACTGCAGAGCACAGAGAAGTACATTCATTCATTCATTCAATCGTATTTATTGAGCACTTACTGTGTGCAGAGCAGTGGACTGCACAGAGCACTGAGAAGTACATTTATTCATTCATTCAAAAGTATTTATTGAGCGCTTACTGTGTGCAGAGCACTGGACTGCACAGAGCACACCGTGCAGAGCACAGAGAAGTACATTCATTCAATCGTATTTATTGAGCGCTTACTGTGTGCAGAGCACTGGACTGCAGAGAGCACTGTGCAGAGGACAGAGAAGTTCATTCATTCAATCGTATTTATTGAGCGCTTACTGTGTGCAGAGCACTGGACTGCACAGAGCACTGCAGAGCACAGAGAAGTACATTTATTCATTCATTCAATAGTATTTATTGAGCGCTTACTGTGTGCAGAGCACAGAGAAGTTCATTCATGCATTCATTCAATCGTATTTATTGAGCGCTTACTGTGTGCAGAGCACTGGACTGCACAGAGCACTGCAGAGCACAGAGAAGTACATTCATTCATTCAATCGTATTTATTGAGTGCTTACTGTGTGCAGAGCACTGGACTGCACAGAGCACTGTGCAGAGCACAGAGAAGTTCATTCATTCATTCATCAATTGTATTTATTGAGCAGTTACTGTGTGCAGAGCACTGGACTGCACAGAGCACACCGTGCAGAGCACAGAGAAGTACATTCATTCATTCATTCATTCAATCGTATTTATTGAGCGCTTACTGTGTGCAGAGCACTGGACTGCACAGAGCACTGCGCAGAGCACAGAGAAGTACATTTATTCATTCATTCAATCGTATTTATTGAGCGCTTACTGTGTGCAGAGCACAGGGAAGTACATTCATTCATTCAACCGTATTTATTGAGCGCTTTGTGTGCAGAGCACAGAGAAGTACATTCATTCATTCAATCGTATTTATTGAGCACTTACTGTGTGCAGAGCACAGAGAAGTACATTCATTCAATCGTATTTATTGAGCGCTTACTGTGTGCAGAGCACTGGACTAAGCGCTTGGGAAGTACAAATCGGCAACATATAGAGACGGTCCCTACCCAACAGCAGTACATCTTTTTGTTTAGTTGTCTGTCTCCCGCTTCTAGACTGTGAGCCCGTTGTTGGGTAGGGGCCGTCTCTATATGTTGCCAGCTTGTACTTCCCAAGCGCTTAGTACACTGCTCTGCATACAGTAAGCGCTAGAGAAGCAGCATGGCTCAGTGGAAAGAGCACGGGTCTTGGAGTTAGAGGTCATGGGTTCAAGTCCTGACTCCACCACTTGTCAGCTGTATGACTTTGGACAAGTCACGTAACTTCCCTGTGCTTCAGTTCCCTCATCTGGAAAATGGGGATTAAGACTGTGAGCCCCCCGTGGGACAACCTGATCACCTTGTAACTTCCCCAGCGCTTAGAACAGTGCTTTGCACATAGCAAGTGCTTAATAAATGCCATCATGATTATTATTATTATTACTAAGCGCTTGGCAAGTACAAGTTGGCAACATATAGAGACGGTCCCTAAACGCTTACTATGTGCCAGGCACTGTACTAAGCGCTGGGGTAGGTACAAGGGAAGCAGCAGGGCTAGGGAAGCATCGTGGCTTAGTGGCAAGAGCATGGGCTTAGGAGTCGGAGGTCATGGGTTCGAATCCCAGCTCTGCCGCTTCATTCATTCGTTCAATCGTATTTATTGAGCGCTTACTGTGTGCAGAGCACTGTACTAAGCGCTTGGGAAGTACAGGTTGGCAACATATAGAGACGGTCCCTACCCAACAACGGGCTGTGTGACTTTAGGCAAGTCACTTAATGTCCCTGGGCCTCAGTTCCCTCATCTGTGAAATGAGGATGAAGACTGTGAGCCCCACGTGGGAAAACCTGATCACCTTGCATCCCCCCCAGCGCTTAGAACAGTGCTTGGCACATAGTAAGCGCTTAACAGATGCCTTCATTATTATTATTATTACAAGCCAATTGGGATGACACAGTCCCTGTCCCAAGTGGGGCGCCCAGTCTCAATCCCCATTTGATAGATGATGAAGTCACGGAGGCACAGCGAAGTGAAGTGACTTGCCCAAGGTCACACCCAGCATTCATTCATTCAGTCGTATTTATTGAGCGCTTACTGTGTGCAGAGCACTGTACTAAGCGCTTGGGAAGTACAAGTCGGCAACATATAGAGACGGTCCCTACCCAACAGCGGGCTCACGGTCTAGAAGGGGAGACAGACAGCAAAACAAAACATGTAGACAGGTGACATGTGGCGGCGGCGGAATTGGAACCCATGACCCTCTGACTCCCTTGGGCCCAGCAAACCCCTGCCTTGGAGAAGCAGCGTGGCTCAGTGGAAAAAGCCCGGGCTTTGGAGTCAGAGGTCATGGGTTCAAATCCCAGCTCCACCACGTCAGCTGTGTGACTTTGGGCAAGTCACTTCACTTCTCTGAGCCTCAGTTCCCTCATCTGTGAAATGGGGATGAAGACTGTGAGCCCCACGTGGGACAACCTGATCACCTTGTAAATTCCCCAGCGCTTAGAACAGTGCCCTGCACATAATAAGCGCTTAATAAATGCCATTATTATTATTATTATTGGAGAGAGAATAATAGCAGCGAGGCATGGTGGAGAAGCGGCATGGCCTAGTAGAAGGAACATGGGCTTGGGAGTCCGAGGACATGGATTCTAATCCCAGCTCTGTCATTTGTCTGCTGGGTGACCTTGGGCATGTCACTTTACTTCTCTGTGCCTCAGTTACCTCATCTGTAAACTGAGGGTTGAGACTTTGAGCCCCCCATGGGACAGAGACTGTGTCCAACCCGATTTGCTTGTATCTACCCCAGCGCTTAGTACAGTGCCTGGCACATAGTAACGGCTTGACAAAAACCACAATTATTAAAATTATTATTGTTATGTCACTTATCTGTGCCCCAGTTACCTCATCCAGTAAAATGGGGATGGAGATTGCAAGTCCTTTGTGGATTCAGGGACAGGGGTTTTGTCCAACCTGATTAGCTTGTTAACTACCCGAGCTGTTTAGGACACATAGTTAGCACTTAATAATAATTATGGTATATGTAAATCAATCAATCAATCAATCAATCGTATTTATTGAGCGCTTACTGTGTGCAGAGCACTGTACTAAGCGCTTGGGAAGTCCAAGTTGGCAACATATAGAGACAGTCCCTACCCAACAGTGGGCTCACAGTCTAACAGGGGGAGACAGAGAACAAAACCAAACATACTAACAAAATAAAATAAATAGAATAGATATGTACAAGTAAAATAAATAAATAGAGTAATAAATATGTACAAACGTATATACAGGTGCAAAGCGCTTACGATGTGCCAAGCACTTAACAAATATCATTATTAATAATAATTGTGGCATTTGTTAAGCGCTTACTATGTGACGAGCACTATGCTAAGAGCCGGAGTAGATACAAAATCATCAGGTCCCACATTGTAAGAAGGAAGGAACACGGATATTGAATCCCTATTTTGCAGATGAGGGAACTTTGGCACAGAGAACTGAAGTGACTCGCTCAAGGTCACACAGCAGGTACCGGGCCGAGTCAGAATTAGAACCTAGGTCCTCTGACTCCCAATGCTCTTTACACTAGGCCATCCTGCTTCTGGGGAGATAATAGTAATGATGATGGCATTTATTAAACGCTTACTACGTGCAAAGTACCGTTCTAAGTGCTGGGCACTGTTCTAAACTGTGTTCTAAGCACTGGGGAGGTTACAAGGTCATCAGGTTGTCCCACGGGGGGCTCATAGTCTTAATCCCCATTTTATAGATGAGGTAACTGAGGCCCAGAGAAGTGAAGTGACTTGCCCAAAGTCACACAGCTGACAATTGGCAGAGCTGAGATTTGAACCCCTTACCTCTTACATCTTACCTCCTTCCCTTCCCCACGGCATCTGTATATATGTATATAAGTTTGTACATATTTATTACTCTATTTTACCTGTACACATTTATTCTATTTATTTTATTTTGTTAGTATGTTTGGTTTTGTTCTCTGTCTCCCCCTTTTAGACTGTGAGCCCACTGTTGGGTAGGGACTGTCTCTAGATGTTGCCAACTTGTACTTCCCAAGTGCTTAGTACAGTGCACTGCACACAGTGAGCGCTCAATAAATATGATTGATTGATTGATTCTAAACTCTTCAAGTGCTTAGTGCAGTGCTCTGCACACAGTAAGCGCTCAATAAATACGATTGATTGATTCTAAACTGTCCCCACTGTCCACTTCACTTCAGCCGCTCCACCCTGCCTTCAGTGGGGATTAATCCACTAAGCTTCAACCCTGATCAGTTTAGGTTTTAGAGCTTGTCGAAGAATCATCATCATCATCAATCGTATTTATTGAGCGCTTACTATGTGCAGAGCACTGGACTAAGCGCTTGGGAAGTACAAATTGGCAACATATAGAGACGGCCCCTACCCAACAGTGGGCTCACAGTCTAAAAGGGGGAGACAGAATGTGGCTTGTCAACCGTTTTAGGGCTGGGGGCAAGCAATCGAAGGTGTTTATTGAGTGTTTATTGTTTGCAGAGCAAAATAAAAGTGTGGTGTGTTAAGAGCTTAAACGATGTGCCAAATGCTATTCTCCCACTTGCTTTTGTGTCATCCTGATTTGCTCCTTTCATTCACCCCCTGCAAAATAAAAGTGTGGCGTGTTAAGAGCTTAAATCAATCAATCAATCAATCATTCAATGGTATTTATTGAGCGCTTACTATGTGCAGAGCACTGTACTAAGCGCTTGGGAAGTACAAATTGGCAACACATAGAGACAGTCCCTAACCAACAGTGGGCTCACAGTCTAAAAGGGGGAAACAGAGAACAGAACCAAACATACCAACAAAATAAGATAAATAGGATAGAAATGTACAAGTAAAATAAATAAATAAATAAATAAATAGAGTAATAAATATGTACAACCATATATACATATATACAGGTGCTGTGGGGAAGGGAAGGAGGTAAGATGGGGGGATGGAGAGGGGGACGAGGGGGAGCTTAAACTATGTGCCAAATGCTACTCTCCCACTCGCTTTTGTGTCACCCTGATTTGCTCCTTTCATTCACCCCCTGCACCTCAGCCCCACAGCACTTTTGTACATATGTTGCCAACTTGTAGTTCCCAAGCGCTTAGTACAGTGCTCTGCACACAGTAAGCGCTCAATAAATACGATTGAATGAATGAATGAATATCCATAATTCATATTAATGGCTGTCTCCTGCTCTAGGCTGTAAGCATGTGAGCAGGATATTTGTCTACCAAGTCTGTTATTTTATTATTGTACTCTCCCAAGTACTTAGTACAGTGCACTGCACACAGTAGAAGCAGCGTGACTCGGTGGAAAAGAGCCCGGGCTTTGGAGTCAGAGGTCATGGGTTCAAATCCCGGCTCCGCCAATTCATCATCATCATCATCAATCGTATTTATTGAGCGCTTACTGTGTGCAGAGCACTGTACTAAGCGCTTGGGAAGTACAAGTTGGCAACATATAGAGACAGTCCCTACCCAACAGTGGGCTCAATTGTCAGCTATGTGACTTTGGGCAAGTCCCTTAACTTCTCTAGGCCTCAGTTTCCTCATCTGGACAATGGGGATGAATCAATCAATCAATCGTATTTATTGAGCGCTTACTGTGTGCAGAGCACTGTACTCAGCGCTTATGAAGACTGTGAACCCCATTTTTCAGATGAGGTAACTGAGGCAGAGAAAAATGTAATGACTTGCCAAAGGTCACACAGCAGACAAGTGACAGAACCAGGAGTAGGTTCTTTACACCTACTAGGTTGGGCAAGTCATTTAACTTCTCTGTGCCTCAGTTACCTCATCTGTAAAATGGGGGTTAAGACTGTGAGCCTCCCGAGGGACAACCTGATCACCTTGTAACCTCCCCAGCGCTTAGAACAGTGCTTTGCACATAATAAGCACTTAATAAATGCCATCATTATTATTATAAATACAAATTGATACAAGATATTCAGGTCCACATGGGGCTCACATTAAGTAGGAGGGAGAACAGAAAAGTGAAATGACTTTTCCAGAGTCACGCAGCAGGTAAGTGGCGAAGTTGGGATTAGAACCCAGGTCCTCCAGCTCCCAGGCCCAAGCTTTATCCATTAGGTCATGCTGCTTCTATATATATATATATATAAATAAGCATGTATATATATATATAGAGAGAGAGAGTACTATACAATAGCCTTGGTAGACTTGATCCCTGTCCTCAAGGAGTTTACTGTCTACTTTTCCCTCATCTTCCCAATTCCAATAGAAAGTCAGGTAGGTAAATAAGATCAAGGGCAGGAAAGGGAGGGCTTGTTCAATCACCAAGGCAGAACTAATCAATCGTATTGACTGAGCTATTACTGTGTGCAAAGCACTGTATTAAGCGCTTTGGAGAGTACAGTACAACGAAGAGAGTACAATGTCTTACTCGTTCATTCAGTTGTATTTATTGAGCGCTTAACTCTGTGCAGAGCACTGTACTAAGCGCTTGGAAAGTACAATTCGATAACAAATAGAGAGCATTCCCTTCCCAACAATGGGCTCACAGTCTAGAAGAGGGGTAACAGACAAAACAAAACAAGTAGACAGACTATTAAATGAATCATTTTGAGAGGGGACTAAGGTAGGCAGCGATTAGTAATTCCAAAGCACTGGAATTGTAGAAAAGACAAAGTTGCATCTCCCTACATTCCTCCCTTAATGTAACTCCTCTAAGGTTGGGTGGAGAAGTGGACCAGAGGTGGAAAAACTCAGTGAAAGAAGATAATAATTAATAATATTGGTATTTAAGCGCTTACTATGTGCCAAGCACTGTTGTATATACTGAAGTTGTTGCCAACTTGTACTTCCCAAGCGCTTAGTACACTGCTCTGCACACAGTAAGCGCTCAATAAATACAATTGATGATGATAAAGCCTAATTGGGTGCAGGGCACTGTACTAAGCACAAGAGAAGTGGAGATGCTGAGAACCAGTGTAGCCAAGTGGATAGAGCACGGGCCTGAGAATCAAAAGGACCTGGGTTCTAATCCAGACTCTGCCACATGTCTGCTGTGTGACCTTGGCCAAGTCACTTCACTTGATCTGTAAAATGGGGCTGAGAGTGTGAGCCCCATGTGAGACAGGGACAGCATCCGACCTGATTAGCTTGTATCTACCCCAGAGTTTAGAACAGTGCTTAGCACATATTAAGCACTTAATAAGTACCGTAATTATGATTACAATGCAATAAAGTTGTTAGACGTTTCTGTACTCTTGAGGAACTTAAAGTTTACAGAGGAGAAAGCTGTTAGTGAATTATGGGGTGGAAGAAGATACCTTGCCTGGGCTAGCATAATTGGCTAAAGGGTGAAATCCAAATACTTTCAAGGTCACTAAACCCACAAGAGGGAAAAGACATTTGGACAAAGGGTAAGAAAAGAACTGGAATTTAAATCATTATTCAGTGTTTGAACTGACACTTTCTTTGTGACAAATCCAGGAGAAATTAACTTATTCATTGCAAAGTGAACTAAATACTCCCAGTCAGCTTGAATGAACTCAGTAATTTTTTTTTAGAAATATTACATATTCAATCGTATTTATTGAGCGCTTACTGTGTGCAGAGCACTGTACTAAGCGCTTGGGAAGTACAAGTTGGCAGCATAACATATAGCTTAACGTTGTGGGTAGAAGAAAAGGGAAACATGGCTCATATCATCGGGGTTTTTTATCCTATAAGGTAATTTCAAAGGAGTAATCATAAGTCTTCGTCTATACTGTAAGCTTGTTATCACCGCTTAGAACAGTGCTTGGCACATAGTAAGCGCTTAACAAATGCCATTATTATTATAAGTAGGGAACGTGTCCACTAATTCTGTTGTACTGTATAAATATTCCTAAGTGTTTAGTACAATGCTCTGCACACTGATTCAGTCGTATTTATTAAGCACTTACTGTGTGCAGAGCACAGTACTAAGCGCTTGGGAAAATCCAACAATAAACAGTGACATTTCCTGCTCACAAGGAGCTCACGGTCTTGGGGGCCGCGGGGAGACAGACATCAATACAAATAAATAAAATTATACAGATATATACATAAGTGCTGTGGGGCTGGGAGGGGGGAAGAGCAAAGGGAGCAAGTCAAGGTGCTTTTGTTAATATGTTTGGTTTTGTTCTCTGTCTCCCCCTTCTAGACTGTGAGCCCACTGTTGGGTAGGGACTGTCTCTATATGTTGCCAACTTGTACTTCCCAAGCGCTTAGTACAGTGCTCGGCACACAGTAAGCGCTCAATAAATACGATTGATTGATTGAAGGTGACTCAGAAGGGAGTGAGAGATGAGGAAAAGTGGGGCTTAGTCTGGGAAGGCCTCTTGGAGGAGAGGTGCCTTCAGTAAGGCTTTGAAGAAAGGGAGAGTAATTGGCGGATTTGAGGAGGGAGAGCATTCCAGGCAGGACGTGGGCCAGTGGTGGGCAGCAAGACAGGCGAGGTTGAGACACAGTGAGAAGGTTAGCACCAAAGGAGCAGATTACGCGGGCTGGGTTGTAGGAGAGAAGCCAGGTGAGGTAAGAGGAGGCAAGGTGATAGAGTGCTTTATAAATATGAGATTGTTGTTTCCTCTTGTATTTTCCACTCTAGCAGAAATTCCAATATTGCTTCATTTAATTCAAAGGTGGCAAACATGGAGGAGATAGACCACTTGTACAGCTCTGCTGATTTTAACCTATTCCTTCCTTTACTTGAGACCCTAGTGCTAACCTAGCTTTCCTCTCCAACTAGGGGAAACAGAAGGGTGGGGACTGAAACATTCAAAATGGTGAATTAGTCGCCCAAATTTCACACCTTTTTCAAATGCTCTTTAGCAGCACTTTTCCTTTGCCCTGGAAGATTTTTACAATGTGATGCTGTTGGCAGAACCTTCCAATGCCAAAAACCAGGTTCCACCTGTACTCATCCTTCATTCAAAATAAAGAGGTGTGACTGGGGGCAGAGGAAGCTAAACTTGAGCCAAATCCGACCGGCATCAACGTGGAGGCTTGGGACCCAGGAAAGGCTCGAGCTTCTGCGAAGCCCTCTGAAGCTAACTTTCAGTGAAACAGAATCTTTGAGAATTCCCTTTCAGAAGCCAAAATAAATCCTCCTGGTTTTTTTGCTATTGGATTGAAACGTTCAGTGACTTCAGCATAATTTTAAAAAAAATTGTGGCATACAACTGCCCACCTATTAGATTTTTCTAATTGCTGCTGCCCTTTGCCCACTGAATTTGGCCCAGAGGGACAGAGAATAAAATTATAGGCCAACTTGCTCTACCAGTTACATGACATTATTGGTGAGGTGAATCCACTAGGAAAAGAGGCTGAGTCTGACATAAAGCAGATCTTAATGGGAACAGGATTATGGATTTTACTGTTCTCTAAGGCAACCTAACTAAGGTTGCTAAACTGGATTTCACTTTATTCTTAGTTTAGGCAAGGAAGTACTGTTTCTGCTGCCATAGGCCCATTTTAAAGGCTGCCCTCTTTTGCAGGTGCATACAAATATACTTGCTATATTGAGTGGTATTTTCATTTGACTGGAAAACTAATCATTTGGTGAGCTCTGACTATAGTTCTTTGCCCATCTGACTGAAATGCAACAAATTAAGAGACAGAAGGGATGACTGATCCCCCATCCGATCTGTTTTGTTCCCCATTAATATCTGGGAAGACATTTGTTAAGTGCTTACTATGTACCAGGCACTGTGCTAAACACCAGGTTAGATACAAGATAATCACTTCCCACATGAGGCTCACAGTCTAAGTAGGAGGGTGAACAGGTAGCAATAATAATAATAAAAAACCTACAAACTTTAGCTGAGATGTCCAGGAGATGAGGCTGATGCAAATTAAGATTCCCATCAACCCCCACCCTTGGACCCTTGTTGATCTCAACCTTCTGGAGGTACATGCTGGCTATCCCTGGATTAGTTTTCTCCAAGCCATTCAGTGACACAAATTCCCCACTTCATGCACATATAAATGAAAGTAAACTTTGAGTCTTTGCTGTGTCTTTGCATCTCTTCTTGTTCCATTTAATAATAATAATGATAGTATTTGTTAAGTGCTTACCACGTGCCAAGCACTGTTCTAAGCGTTGGGGTAGATGGAAGGTAATCAAGTCGTCCCACATGGGGCTCAGAGCCTTAATCCCCATTTTACAGATGAGGTAACTGATACCCAGAGAAGTTAAATGACAAGTGGCAGAGTCAGCACTAGAACCCACAGCCTGGCTCCCAAGACCATGCTCAATCCACTACGCCACACTGCTTCTCTAGCCACGAACCCAGTTGCTAAGAAGTGTGCAGAGCCATTAAACCCAGAAAATAGTCAAGTCAATGGTATTTGAGGGCTTACTTTGTGCAGAGGACTGTACTACGCGCTTGGGAGAATACAACAAATACTATACAATAGAATAAAGATAGTAACCAAGCCATTCAATTTCTAAACTTTCAGATTGAATCGTATCAGGTTAGGCATTCGTTTTAAAAAAGACTCATGTTTTACCATCAATGCTCCTAAAGGGAGAACGGATTGCTACTGAGCCTTTGATTAAACAGAGAAACACTGCTCGCTGCTGTGTTTATTTCTTGGGCAGAGATCGGCACAAAAAGCTAAAGACACCTGCTGAGATCATGACTGCCTTTATTGTTCATTTCAACAGCAGGAAAGTCTGGCACCAATATTTTCTGGTCTCTAGCATGTGTCACAGCTGCTGAGGCAAGTTAGCAGAGAATGCCAACTGCGTTAAAAGTCAAGCCAAGATTAATCTCTTCAGTGCAATGGGAAAAAAATAGCCCTCTCCCCATTTGCCTGCAGGAAAGTGAATTTGAACAGATCACATCTGGATATAGCAGGCACCGGAACCACATTCCCAGCCCTTCTAGTCATTTCATTAACAAACTTCAATATGAAAACCATCTAATCCCAAGGAAGGGGTTAAAAAAAGGCAGCTAATAATTTCACATGACCAAAACCTTATTTACTATTTAAGTATAACTATTTTCTGATTTTGGTAAAGAAAGATGTACACTGAGGTGATTCAACTTGTTGGTGTGCCTTTTCCAGGACCTCCCTCATTAGAGACGGATTTCCTCCCCTTGCACTCCAAGATGCTCCAAACAGCAGCAAAATGTTGGATAGGTACGAGAGAGATCCTGATTTGTACTTCCCAAGCGCTTATTACAGTGCTCTGCACACAGTAAACGCTCAATAAATACGATTAAATGAATGGTGTGGAAGGGGAATGTCTAGAGAGGTCCTATTTTCTTCCAAATGCAGTATCACACCAGATAATGGAACCCAGCAAACTGCTACAACACTAGATGGATGTTGATCATGACTTTGAATCATACAATGAGAGCCTAGACAGGAGGTTGCCTTAATGGTATTTTATTTATTTCAATGATACTTCACAGCCAGTGGGTCACCAGTGTGTATGTGTCTATGTTGGGGGGGAAGAGGTCAGAGGGAGTCTAAGGAGACTTTAAATGGACTAGCAGCCAGGAAGCTTCATATTTTTTTTTAATTGGAGGTGACAGAAGAGTACAACCATTTCCAAGAATGTCTGTGTATACTCTGAATTATACGACCAGAAAGCTACACCTTTTGTGCTCAGAAGTTAGAAGCATTTATACAGTACTGTGGAGAAAAAACAACAACACGCCTGTTGGGGGCCACCACAACTGGAAAGTGATGTTTTTGACACCAGGAGCCCAAGGCTCTATCTAGTCAAGAGCAAAAGTCAGTTTTCCATTAGCCTTACCATTTTAATGAATATCTCTGAGACACATTTTAGGAAAGTACTCAAGTTCCCTGACTAAATATTATTAACGTTGACAGTACAGTGAACACAAAGAGGACACAGAACGAGTTTATCCTTAAATTAAATAGCATGATTTAATTTAGTAGCTGCTTAATTCTGAAGTCTTTTTAAGTTAAAAAAAGATAATTAACTATTAACGTTAATGAATTGAAACCTTCCAGAAAGCATGAATCCAAAAGGAAATGTCCAGCAGGTGAGAAGGGCCACAGACGGGAGGGCCCTTCCTGCAACAGTCTAATCGTCAATGAAGAAATTTCTCTGCCAGAGTTTTCATTTCATTTTTCTAGAGTACCCTCCTTGGCCTGTTACTTAGCGTGATCTTCTAACAGGTACACGATGAGCTCATACGTGGACAACACGATGGCAGTGTTTGGTATCTGCCTGATGAGCTGGGCGAAGAGTCCTCGATAGAAGGCAAGATAACCTTCTTCACGAGCCACCAGGCGGGCTGTCTGAATGAAAGCCTTGTACTTAGTGCCTTCCTCACGCAGTCGTGTCCTTATGACCTCTGCAACAGACAAAATACAAGTTCACTATTGCAAACACGCCTCTTATTTGTGTGTCTGACAGGCCAGTGGTCATTTACATTGATCGCGTTACTTGGTCATGTTAAGGAGTTTGCCAGAGAAATAACTCAAAGTGACCACCGCAAATTTTAATAGTCTCTTACACTAGTAATGGGTGCCTTACTCAACCAACCCACTGTCTTGTGCATTACGTTCTGATTCACTAATGTGTTTCTAGTAAAGTAGAAGAAACCTTTAGAGAAACTGGTATAGCAATTATTCCTTTACTACTAAACCTGGATTGGATAGCAATTTTGACTAAGGAACACTTTTTGCTACTTAATGTCATCATCATGTAGTTGGGCAGCATCAAATATTCAATCATTCAAAATATTCAGAAAATAGGCATCCCTCAACCGAAAACCCAAGAGGGACAGGATGAATGGAGAAGCAGTGTGGTCTAATGGATAGCGCACGGGACTAGGAGTAAGAATGACTTGGGTTCTAATCCCAGCTCCACCTGCCACTTGCCTGCTGTGTGACCTTTGGCAAATCACTTAACTTCTCTGTGCCTAATTGCCTCATCTGTAAAAGAGATCAAGACTGTGAGCGCCATGTGAGACATGGAAGGTGTGCAACCTGATTAGCCCAGTGCTTAAATACTATAAAAAAAAATGAGGTATAAGAGGAGAGGAAGATTCTGTAAACTGGATATTTGAAGGAAGCCTGACATCATTTAGATTGACCAATAAATCCTAATACTCAGTGCCTAAAAAAAAACCAACCACTCACCAGGAACTGAATTTTGCCTGCTCCTGTAAGAAGCCCCTTCAAGGGGTCTGTGCGCTTTCCACAACCCCACCCAGGACTATGTAAGCAAGGCATGGGCGATTATTTTGGCGTAAGAACCTTTTATGGACTTTTATTAATCCCCACCTACCGCTATTATCAGGGACACAGCATGCTAGGAGTTTGCTGCTACATTTGTGGCTGGCTCAGAGCCGTTTATTATCATTACTACTACTATTGCTACTAGTAACAATAGTATTTGTTAAGCGCTGTATACTGTACTAAGTACTGGGGTAGATACAAGATAAGCAGGTCCCACATGGGGCCCACCAGATGTAAACTGAGCCAGAATCTATAATCATTCTTTAGCTGTTTCTTAAAGAAAGAAAACTCCTGACACAAGATTTCTTAGTCAAATCCTAATTATCAGTGGCCTGATGCAACGTTTACTAGTAACGTCCCATCAGCTAAATTGGAGAGTAGATCACAAGACTTCAGCTTTTGGCAGCATGGAAATTGCATACATTACTGACACCTGGGAGAACATCTGTATTTAAATTTGTTTTGAAATGGTACCTGTTAAGTGCTTACTATGTGCCTGGCACTGTATTAAGTGCTGGGGTAGAAACAAGCTAATCAGGTTGGACACAGTCCATATCCCGCATGGGGCTCACAGTCTTAATCCCCATTTTATAGATGAGGGAATTGAGGCAAAGACAAGTGATTTGCCCAAACAGCAGACAAGGGGCGGCACCAGGACTAGAACCAAGGTCCTAAGCTCTTTCCACTAGGCTATGTGGATTCTCTTAATTTTATCCAAATGAAAACAAAGGTCAGCAGTGTCTAGGACATATCTGACAACAGAGTAGCGTTGGACTTCTTTCAGAGTCACCGGTACTGGTCCGGAGCAAGGACTCATAATGCTTTTGTAAGGGACACAAGTGAAGTTCATGCCACTCTTTGTGTTTTTCACCTGAACCTGCCATGTAGAAATCAGATCCTGGAATCAGAAGTTCTTTTATTCCTCATCAGATGAAATCACGGAAATAGCCGTCTCTGAGACCACCAGAACTGCGATTTAAAACAGTGTGTGGACCCGTGATCAAGGTTTCAAATTCCCTTCGGGCTTTCCACAGCTGTTCGTGGTGGGTTACTAGACTAAGTCCCTCCCCCATTTCTGGCATTACACTTGGTAAGAGGTGAAAAAAGAGGATGACATACCATGTGGATAAGCAATGCAGGAGGCACATCCCTTGGAAATAGCAGCAGCAGCCATAAGTCCAAAAAAATTTGTGGAGTTTCGATTTCTTTCGGTCCCATTTGTTGCAGGAGTCAACTGGACATTTTTCAGGTACTTCTTTAAACTCTCATAAATAGCAAAACAGATTATGGTTTCGGAAATTCCAGCATATGAGGCAGTTAGACCTCTATAAAATCCACGAATGCCTTCTGTCTGGTAAACATAGCGTGCACATTGCAGCGTATTCATCTGCTTTGAACCCCTTACTCTACAAAGGAGGAAATTAAAGAGCAGTTAGAACACAAAGCATGCTTAAGTCTTAACAACTGCAAACCTATGTATTAAAATGGAAACGAGAACGACTGCTGAGGGATATAGAGGAAGGTAAGTGCTGAAGCATTGTAACTTCTGCGATATATCTTTGCAGGAAGTGACATCTGAATATTTTCCTCCCAATGCTACTGGCAACGAGAACTTGATTCCTTAAAGCCAAAATGTCAGCTTTTCCTACCAGGTGAGCTAATAAGACCTGCTGCACTGCTCTTTGTTATTTTTAGCACACCATCATACACTGTATATTATCTTGACTTTACAATAAAATAATTTTGCCAGCTTCCATACCGTTTAAAGTTTAAATACCTCAGTTAATAATAGTAATAAAAATAATGGTGGCATTTATTAAGCGCTTACTATGTGCAAAGCACTGTTCTAAACCCTGGGGAGGTTACAAGGTGATCAAGTTGTCCCACGGGGGGCTCATAGTCTTAATCCCCATTTTACAGATGAGGGAACTGAGGCACAGAGAAGTGAAGTGACTTGCCCAAAGTCACACAGCTGACGATTGGCAGGGATGGAATTTGAACCCATGACCTCTGACTCCAAAGCCCGTGCTCTTTCCACTGAGCCAGGCAAAATGAAACTTAGAATAGTCAGATTGAAGGATGTGGTACACAAAGAGGGCAAACAGAATAAATGTGGGCAAGTTGGGGAAAAGGTAAGATTTTTAAAAATCCACAAAGAGATTTTGTCTAGAAACAAGTGCAAGAGAATATTATATTAAAAAGCTGGTATTACCCTTGTGGAATTAGCGACACCTAGTGGCCCATGTGAAGTTTAAATTACTGTTTTCAAAAAAATTACTGAGTTAAAGTGCTGGTTAAAGTGCACCTAGAGGTGAAATGGTCCTGTGTTTGTAGCAACACCACCTATCCTGGATTCTCCCTCAGTACTAATCTTTTCCCCATGGAGTCATTATAAAAAAAACACCTTTTAACCCAAATGCAACAAAGGTGGAAAAAGTTTAAGGCATTTGTAGCAAGTAACCACGACTGCGAGATGTTCTCTTTGGCTTGATAACCCAGCATTTTTTTTTTTTTGGATTTATTTCATTAACTGTTTACCTCCGTTCCAACTGCATCCTGGTTTTAACCATCCATATCGGGTTCATTAGGGAATTTGTGATGAAGGCTAGATCGGAAAAAAGAAAAAACACAGTTGTCAGAGGCCCTTAGAATGATCACTGAAAGGGTACAAAGCACACATTGTCTAACTGCCTGCTTGCATAGTGAGTTGGAGTCCAGCCTAGTTCATTCATTCATTCATTCAATCGTATTTATTGAGCACTTACTGTGTACAGAGCACTGTACTAAGCGCTTGGGAAGTACAAGTTGGCAACATATAGAGACGGTCCCTACCCAACAGTGGGCTCACAGTCTAGAAGGGGGAGACAGATGACAAAACAAAACATATTAACAAAATAAAATAAACAGAATAAATATGTACAAGTAAAGTGGTTTAAGCACATAACAGGCAAAAGGAACCAGCTACAGCTCTATCTCTGGCTAGAAAAATCAGCACTTAATAACTCTAGTATTTGTTAGGTGCTTTCTATGTGCAAAGCACTGAAGTTGGTGCTGGGGTTGATACAATTTAAGCACATTGGAAGTAGTCCCTATCCCACTTGGGGGTCAGAGTCTAAGAAGAAGGTTGACCAAATATTTTATCTCCATTTTAAAGATGAGGTAACTGAGGCCCAGAGAAGTTAAGTGACTTGCCCAAGGCTACACAGCAGGCAAGTGGCAGAGCTGGGATTAGAACCCAGGTCCTCTGAATCCCAGACCTGTGCTCTATCCACTAGGCAACCCTGCTTCTTTAAAAGTCTTATTTTTAATAAACCAGCTATTTAGTACTATTCCTTTATGTACCTATAGTCACTACTTCATTTAAATTTAAGGTATTTTTCCTCAGGTTTTTAATCTATCAAAACATCTGGCCTAAAATAATTCTTAAGTCAGTACTCACCTTTTATTTAGGTTGTGGTGTTGGTTCATTAGCGCCCCAGTAAATGAATCATTGCATCCTTTCAAATAGGACTTCTACTACTAAAAAGTTCACCCACTTGACTGCCCATATTAACAACTTTCATGTCCTGGAAGAAACACTTGGATTTTTCCCACTATGTGTTCAAAAAATAAACCTACATACCTGCAGAGCCAGCTGAGAAAATGTGCACAATATTGCTATTAGGCACAAAAATGCCATTAAATTGCTCCTTGGCTTTGGAATAACATGCAAAGTAGACAGCCCTGTTGGGACAAAGAGACTTCTGTTATGAAATTTTTACTGCCCTGTTTAATCCAGCTCAAATTCAGTAACACAGAGTAAATATTCCCAAACCAGGAACTAAGGAAGAAAAATAAATGCAATGCCTTTAAGCATGTACTAACCCATGAATTTAAACCAAATTATTTGTCCTATTTTAAACTTCTTGTGATTGGAATAATACTATTAATCCACTGGCACCAGGGAAAACCAGCTATTTTCGCTCAAGAGATCTTGCAAATGACCAACCCACACCTTGGGGAGAAAGTCCAACCTGCAGCTCTGTGACTCCAGGCCCTGACCTCCCGGCAGTCACTGCCCAGTTTGAACATACCCCCTTTTGGCTCTGCTTTCTCTCAGTGATGGGCCATGCCTGAGCTCACAATTTGAAAAATATATTGCTTCCCAACAATTGAGAGACAAATGCAAACCGTTCATCAGGCTCAACTACTACAACCAAGATTCTTTTTCCAGAGCCACCAAGAGTGGCTTCATAACAGAGTCATAAGATCTTCCGGGCTCTCGCTGCTGAAAGCTACCCCTCTGACTTGGGGGAAAGGGAAACCACTGCTGACCTGTCCCTTCCCATTACCAATATGCTGGGTTGGAGGAGAGTAGGCAGCCTGGCCTGAAAATAACATGTAGGAAAATACGACTGCTTTATCAATGGTAATAATAATAATATTTGTTCAGGGCTTATTATGAGCCAAGCAACAGGACAGATGCAAGTTGGGCACAGTCTCTATGCCACAATGGACTCACAGTCTAAGTAAGAGGAAGAGTAGGCATGGAGCCCCCATTTTACTGATGAGAAAAACTGAAGTGCAGAGAAGGCCCAGGATCACAGAGCAGGCAAGTGGTGAAACCAGGATTAGAACGCAAGTCCTCTGACTCCCAAGGCCACGCTGCTTAAAATGTCGTTAAAACTTCATTAATCCAATTGTAGTATCTTCCACAAACTCCTGTTCTACGTACTTACCACTACACAACAAAACCATGCAGTATCAAGTTTACCTCAACATAAGCACTCCATGTTCAGACTCAACCTTATAGCAAGGAATTTGTCCTGCAGCACAATCACCTATCTATTATGAAGCACAAACATGCATGAAGTAAACTTCCTGAACATTTTCAGGGTCCTACCTTGATGGTGCAACTCCAACCAAGTTTGGCCCCAAGCCCCGAAAGAGCGACCGTGGTCCCTCCTTCTCCAGGATTGACCTGAAAAAAAGTTTAAAAAGCAAAAATCAAAGTCATTAGGATAGGCAGACCAAGGAATAAAAGTGAATCTGTTCATTAACTCCTTAGCAAAGATGCACAACCACTTTGATGCACCCCAAACTCCAGGCTATTCTGTTTCATTAAGGCAACAGCTCCATCAACCACAGTCAAAACTGCTTAAATAGCAGTAGTTTGGATATTTCTGAAGAAAGCCATGTGGCTCAGTGGAAAAAGCATGGGCTTGGGAGTCAGAAATCATGGGTTCAAATCCCAGCTCCGCTGCTTGTCAGCTGTGTGACTTTGGGCAAGTCACTTAACTTCTCTGTGCCTCAGTTACCTCATCTGTAAAATGGGGATTAAGACTGTGAGCCCCACATGGGACAACCTGATCACCTTGTATCCTCCCCAGGGCTTAGAACAGTGCTTTGCACATAGTAAGCACTTAAATACCAAAATAAGTATTATTATTAAAGCCTTTCCTCACAAAAGGATCATATCAATCAATAGCATTTATTGGGCACTTACTCTGGAAAATACTACTAAATGCTTGGGAGAGTATAACAGAGTTAGCAGACCTGACGCCTGCCCTCAAAGATTTTGCAATCTAGTAGGGGAGAAAGACGGTGAAATAAGTTATAAGCAGAGGGAAAGCAATGTTGTTGGTATCAAAGCAAAATGCTGGAGATGGCATCTTGCAACTATAAACTCCTTAAGGGCAGAGATTTTGTCTACCCACTCTATTGTATTTTCCCAAGCGTTTCGCTCAGTGCTCTGCACAGTTATTGCTCAATACAAACCAGTGACTGCCAAGTCTATCTAGATAAACCGTTACTCTCTCCCCTCTCCTTACTTTCCCATGTGAGAAAACAGTCCAACAGCTCATTTGGGGGATTATAAAGTTATGGGAATTTATTTTGTGTTTTGCCTGATTCTTCTACCTCCTAGTTTAACTTCTAGGTACTTAATCACTCCCATCGCATTCAGCAGAGTTAAAATCGTGGCCATTAGGTGGCAAAAATTTGCAGACTCTCCTGAAATTCACCCCCACAATGTAGGTGCGTGCACTGATTCAATGGAGGCCACATGTCTCCAAGGAGACTACAAGCCTGATACAATGGCCGCTTATTCTTCACTTAAGTCACGAATGCGGTTTCCAGCTATACTGACTCATCACCACCTTAAAAGGCTTATGCACGGCCAGTCCTTTGGGGAGTATTTTCCATTTTAGCACAGTGCTTCTGAAAGCTGGTTGAATCTGTTCTTTCTAGAATATCCATTGTCATTACTGTTAGTCAGATTTTAAACTATCATACTGCACTCCTTGGCACAGGCTCTGACTTGGAAGGAAGGGAGGCGGCTATAAGGCCTACTAGCCCAGCAGAATTTGGGTTGCAGGGGCAAAGCTGGTAGCTTTCTGGGGTCGTTTGGCAGGCCATAATTTTTCCCTTCCCCCTCCGCTGACCATTTGGGGACTTTTTAACCCTTTCCAGCCCCAAGCTGTGGGCTGACCCTAAGGGGCATTGCACACATTCCAGGCTCTCCAGGAGGTGCTTTGAAGGTTGAGTGGCCTTGCCCTTGGAAACCCCACCTCCAATTCACCTTGGAACTAACTCAGGGTGCCCTCTCATCTCTTGCAGGGATTTAATTACACCTGGGTAAATCTCTACCATACTACATTCAATACCATGTAACGTAATACATGGTCACTTGGGGCTCAATGTGTTCAAAAGTGAACCGTCTGACTTCCCTTCCAAATCCCTTCTCCAACCTAACTTTCTCCTCACAGTGGACACCACCATCATCCTCCCCATCTCTAAAGCCCACAGCCCTGGCATCATCCTGGACTTTTTCCACTTTCAACCCTCACACTTAGGGGGTTGCCAACTAATGTCATCTCTAACCCTATATTTTCAGAATCCTTCCCTTCTCTTCCATCCAATTGGTTAGTACACTGGTCCAGGAAATTGTCACACATCGCAGTGTGACTTCGGCCATCAACCTCCTTGCTGATCTCTCTGCCTCTAATCACTCCCTGCTCCAAATCATACTGCACTCTGCTGACTGATTTTTGTGAAGCCTAATTCACACACTCCCCACTCCTCAACAACCTCCATTGATTGTCCCTTCCCCTCTGCATCTAGTAGAAACTCTTGACAATAGGCTTTGAGGCAGTCAATCAGATCTTCTTCTCCTACTTACACTTTTCTTCTAATATACCCCTGCTGATATATTTTGTTCCTATCAAGCTAACCTACTCCTGGGGCTTTGTTTTTGTCTCTCCTGCCACTGACTCGTGCTCATACTCTCCCCCTCCTGCCTGGGACTCCTTCACCCCTCATATCTTGTCGACAGACTGTTGTTCTCCCATCTTCAAAAGCTTTTCAGAAATCATCTCTCTCCCAGGAATCCTTCCCAAATGATCGTTCAGTGTTATTTCACATACTTTTATGTGTGACTGTGAGCCCCTTTTAGACTGTGAGCCCACTGTTGGGTAGGGACTGTCTCTATATGTTGCCAATTTGTACTTCCCAAGCGCTTAGTACAGTGTTCTGCACATAGTAAGTGCTCAATAAATACGATTGATGACGATGATACTTTGGACGCATCTTATATTATTTTACTTCCTCCTAACTGTATAATAATAATTAATAATAATAATAATTATGGCATTCCTTAAGCACTTATTATGTGCCAAGCACAGCTGTAAAGCGCTGGGGGAGATACAAGGTAATCAGGTTGTCCCACGTGGGGCTCGCACTTTTAATCCCCTTTTTACAGATAAGGTAACAGACTCAGAGAAGTTAAGTGACTTGCCTAAGGTCACACAGCAGGCAAGTGGCACGGCCAGGATTAGAACCCACATCCTCTGACTCCCAAGCCTGGGCTCTTTCCACTGACCCACACTACTGTCTACTAATCCTACTGTACTCTCCCAAGTGCTAGGTTCAGTGCTCCGCACCCCAGGAGAAGCTCGTTAAATATTGCCAATTAACCCTTTTAGCATCCTACCGTCTCCAAAGCTACGATTCTCAAGAGATGTTCCTTTAAATGGCTCAGTCATATTCTCTGAATTAGGCCATACTGAACTGCATTTACCGAAGTCAAGTACATCATTCCAAATGGTGTGGGTAGTTTACATTAGCCCTGTTTGCTCTCTCATCCCGCACTGCAGTGAAAGTATACTTTAACTCTTGCATTCGTTAAAAGCTTTCTAATTGTTATTTTCCCTAATGAAAACGCCCGAATGAAAATGTCATGTAAGAATTACAGTATGTGCAGTTTACTTCTCCGAGATTTATCAGCAGCAGTAGATGGGGAAAGCACTGGAGCATCAGGCCCGCCCAGAGAGTGAAGGGCAGGGTAATGTGGGGAAGGAGAATGGGGAACACATCAGTTTTGGAAACGGCAAATTGTGACCCCATGTTGCAAGTCAGTGGCCCCGGAGCTTTTCAGGATCAGTCCTTCTAGTAAGCCTGCAGCAAATGACGGAATTATGCACCCAGTTTACCCTCCCCCTCCCACAAAAACACAGAGGATGGTGTGTTAGGTAAATCTAAACGTGTCAACACAGGTCTGTTTTACACGGTACTGTTCACTTTAATGTGACCGCAAAGTAAAGAAAATTGAGTTACTTCCGGTTAGTAATAAACGGCCTCATTTGCCTTCCTACCTAAGGGGTATTTTGTATTTGGAAGTACCAAGTACTCTGACTCCCAAGCCCGGACTCTTTCCACTGAGCCACGTTACTGTCTACTAATTCTACTGTAGGGTAGGCAAACTCCCACACCACTTTACCAATCCTGGGTCCAAAATGATAGCCATGTACCTATCCCAGTGCTTAGAACAGTGTTAAGCATAGAGTACATGCTTAACAAATATGTAATTATTATTACTATTATTACTACCAATCCTCCTTTCCTATAATTTGCCGTAATTATCTTTCTGGCTCTGGCCCATCAAAATCAGCAGTGTCGCAATATATTGTGGAAAACCTCCACACTTCAGCCAGCAAGCCTATCTGTACTTTAAACAACAATGACATTTGTAACCAGAAATGTATAAAAGACAAAAACTTCTGAGACTGAAGGCATGATTCACTGAAAACACGGTTTAAAAGACTCCTTGGCTTCAGGATAATCAATAACCTCTAATCTATAATGCAGTAGAGAGCAGAGTCCTCAAGTGACTCAGACCACTCACGTCTCCGGAGGAACTGGTAGCTATTGGCTAGTTAGTCATATGAACAACAGGCAAACAGCCAAACAGGTCTATGACACAATCCAAACTTTTAACCAATCTGGCTGTTTTCATAAACTTCTCTAGTAAAACGAGACCCAAACTTTACTTTAGCATCAAATAAGGTTATCAAAAGGGTCAAATAAATCTTAACTAAAAAGCAATGCTTCTAGCTTTTAACTGATTTTGTTAAAAAAAAAAATCAATGTATCATGACTTCATGAAGAGGGGTACTTTAAAAGACCAGTAAATAGCCTTCAGAGTTAAGAGTTTAAAGTGAGAGAAAGCTCAATACTGCTGGCATGTCTTAAATCAGTCCTTTGTTTAAAAGGCCCAGTCCTTTGTTTTAATGAGAAGCAGCTGGCCTACTGGAAAGAGAATGAACCTGAGAGTCAGAAGGACCTGGGTGCTAATGCCAGCTCTGCCACTTGTCTGCTGTGTGGCCTTGGGGCCAAGTCACTTCACCGTGCCTCAGTTACCTCATCTGTAAAAATGGGGATTAAGACTGTGAGCCCCATGTGAGGTAAGGGACTGTGTCCAACCTGATTGGCTTGTGTCTACTCCAGCACTCAGTACAGTGCCTAGAACACACTAAGCGCTTTAACAAATACCATAAAAGTAAACCTGGCAAAATACTGGTCTTAATATATATCTCTCAAACAACATACACTACGAATTTGCCTCAAACAGGTATCTGCTTTCCCTTTGTTCAGTGAGGAGGGCTTTGACAGGTAAGATACCATAAATTTTACTGAAAATGCAAATTATAGCCTAGGTCTCAAATGGAAATTTCTAACTTTCTAAATTTCTTCCCCAGTTTCCTTGGCTAAGGAGTAGAACCTGAAAGAATTTGATTTGAACAGGATAAACATCTACTGTTGAAAGTTTTAAAAATTTTGCTGACGAAGACTTCCCATTAATCAAAAGAATTGGTTATTCCAACTTACACAGATTAGGCTAACATTACAAGAGAGAGAGAGAGTCTCTTTCCGTCAACCATTTCATGGAGACAGCTCCCCAGGTATGGAAAACATGAATGTGCTAGTCATGCATTATTTGACAAACTAAACAAGGGGAAGCCTGCTTTGAATGTTAAATTGGAATCATCTCTTTCGGTTTTCAAGCTCTAAAAAGTGTTTTGGGCTCTTATTTATAAATTTGCAATATTATTACTGAGCTCAATTTTGTTCCCTGCTTAGTGGGACAATGGGTTGTCTTCACTATACCCAGAGAACACAGTCAAGGATGTTGCATGGCAAGAAATGGGACACAGCAAACTGCCCATTTGGGGATAGGTTCTATTACTTCACTATCCTAGCACATTTCAAAAAGGCATTAAATATTAAATATTGGGAAGCAGCAGTGTATGCAATTGTTACCCAAAGCCAAAACCGCTCTCAAATGAAGAATAAGGAAGGGGCGGAGGAAGGTTGCTTTTCTATCCTAAAAGGTATTGCCCCTTTAAAAGCTCTCAAAAGAAGAAGTAGCTGCAACATAATTACTGTCACAGCCTACCAAATTCACGTACTTCTGTACCTACCCAGGACAAGACACCCTTGGGTTATCCTTTATTTATATGAGATAAAAGTTGGCGGTGAACAGATTCCCTAATCAGGGACAGCACAAAACAGGAATCCTTGCCTGCACCAAGTAGCCAGTAGTCGGCCAAGTCACTTTTACTGCTCATTTGTAATTTTTTTATGATATTTGCTAAGTGCTTATCATGTGCCAGGCACTGTACTAAGCACTGGGGTAGATATAGGTTGTTGGGTTGGACACAGTCCCTGTCCCCCATAGGGCTCACAGTTTTAATCCTCATTTTACAGATAAGGTAACTGAGGCACAGAAGTCAAGTAACATGCCCAAGGTTCCACAGCAGAAAAGGGGCAGATCCAGGATTAGAACCCAGTTCCTTTTGGCTCCCAGGCCCCTCCCCTACATTGCTTCTCTTATAATGTAGGAAAGCAGCAGTGGCCTGACAGCCTTGTTTACCTGGAACTCTGAACGCTAAATCTCACACAATTGTAATCTGGATTTGTGGAAAGGCAAATCCAAATTGCCGGTTCTAGAATTCTGGAGTAAACTAAAACGACAATTAAAAAGTACCAGCCTTTTCTATAGTGAAAAGCCATCAACAAAACCAAAGTATTTTCCAGTTAAATCGGCTTTAGCTAAAATGTAAACAAATCCTTCCAAAGGTGGATTTTAATGAAGTAATACTTTTCGGTAACCCTACTGTTTTCCCAGCCCTCCTCATAAATTTAACACAAGTTTTATCTAAGCAGTTGGTCTGATTTATCTGTCTTTTCTAAAAATCCACCTTTTTAATTCTGCTCTCTCTCCCTACAACACTCGGCTCCTCTAATACCAACGGTGCCTCACTCTCGTCTCCCTCACCATCGATCCCTTGTTCACGACCTCCTTCCAGCATCCCCCTTCATATTCGAGTGCCCCTCTCCCCATTGTCAAAGCCCTGCTAAAATGATATCTCCCCCAGGAAGCCTTCCCTGACTTCTTTGTACACTATTTTCCCTTCACTGTGGTAAGAACATATGCCGGAGAGTTAGAAGTCTAACCAACTCTGTCACTGGCCTGCTATATGACCTTGAGAAAGTCACTTTAACTTTTCTGTGCCTCAGTTTCCTCATCTGTAAAATGGGGATTCATTATCTGTTCTCCCTCCTGTTTGGACTGTGAGTACTATGTGGGATAGGGACTGTGCCCAACCTGGATATCTTATATCTATCCCAACCCTTAGTAGAGTGCTTAACACATAGTAAGGGCTTAACAAGTACTACAATTATTATTATTATTACCTAGGCACTTAAGTCCCTACCTCCATGCAAATATACTTACCCCCAACTCTGCCACGGCACTTTCATATATATCTTTATACTTGGTTGACGAAAGATAATTTATTTTAATGTCTGTCTCTCCCACCATATTATAAATTACCTGAGGGTAGGGATCGTTTGTACTTTACAGTGCTCTATTAAATGCTTAAAACAGTGCTCTGCGCACAGAAAGAACTCAAATTCGATTAACTATTAATTTCACCTATGTATAGTTTTGTTTGCCTTCTAAATTTTTTATCTTAATTGGCCGACTCACGCTCCAAATCTATCAATGGCTTGAAAGAGTTTCTTCCCAAAGTATCCAATTTAGAGAAAGTAACTTTAGGCACCAAAAGAACTGGGCTGAGAAGCTTTACATGAATACATTTAAAATATTTTTCCTACAATTTCTGGTTCACAAACATTCAGATAATTCTTCCCTTATTCAACTATATTTCATCTTTCCTGACTTTCTGCTGCTTACTCACTTCCTAGAAGTGACTATGTTGTATTCTGATCAAGGACTGAGATGGCAGTGTTAAAACGCTTATACTGAATGTTGGATCAAAACCACCCAAGCCCCAAATTTCATTTTATTGCTTTAGAGACTCTCTGAACCACAAAGAAGAATAAAATATCTGTACTCACTTCAGAACTTGTAAAAGTCCAGGTGTTACAGATGTTGGTCTGACCATTCCTGCTCCACTGATGGTCCCTAGTTGGACTTGAGGGTAGTAGACAGTTCGGAGGGCTAATCTTGAGGACTGAAGCCTTGTCTTAATGACTTCTAGAGGACAGGTGAAAATAGCACCCACGGTGCCCCCACACCTGTAAGGCAAAATTCAACAATATTAGAAAAAATGCAATACAGACCAACTGCACATTACAGCCACATTCCTCAAAAGCATGGCTGTGTTGTGGGGCATTTTCCTCATAGGTTTACAGGTTATAGATTGGCATCTGCTCCAAAAGCTCTGGAAAAATAGGAAATTCCTTATTGAGCCCTTACTGCGGGCACAGAACTGTACTAAGCACTGGTCAATCACTCATCATTATCATTAGTGGTATTTATTGAGTGCTTACTAGGTGTAGAGCATTGTACTAGGCGCTTGGGAGAGTACAGTATATCAGAGTAGGTAGACACATTCCATGCCCACGTTGAAGGAGAGACGGACTGAATATAAATAAATTACAGACCTACACGTAAGTGTTCTAGTACTAAATGAATGCATTATTTTCCTATATTCCACTCTCTGTGTTGATATATACAGAACCAACAAAAGGATCCTACTCAGAACTGGATTTTGTTACTGAGTTTTCAAATTTCAGGACAAAATTTTCACTAGAAAGAAGACTTCGGGTTTTATACTAATTTTATCCTTAGTCTAAAATAATTAATTAGCTCGGTGTATCAGAAAGAAAACATGAAATGTCCCCCCTTTAAATCAGGTTCAAGCACCAGGAAACATGAAATGTCCCTCTATAAGCCAGGTTCAAGCAGCAGAGAACAGAATTCCCCAATTATGACTTAAATCGCTAGACTATATGTTGCAGATAATCGAACTGCAAGACATCATCACTGAAATAATTACTTGGCAAAAGAAGGAAAACAGATAATGGGGCAACCTAGGTTTCCCTTTAAGGATAACTTTGTTAATCAATTTCTAACTACATTATTCAAAGATTATAAGAGAAGTAGCTTTTGGTCAATTACAAATCAATTTTCTTGTCGACTCAATCATGCCTTATCTAACCGTGTCTGCCATTTCCTTTGTAATCTCCATAGCACTGAACTACTGCACTTTACTGGACTGCCCTGCACTTAATGACAGCACCTGTATATATGTATATATGTTTGTACATATTTATTACTCTATTTATTTTACTTGTACATATCTATTCTATTTATTTTATTTTGTTAGTATGTTTCGTTTTGTTCTCTGTCTCCCCCTTTTAGACTGTGAGCCCACTGTTGGGTAGGGACTGTCTCTATATGTTGCCAACTTGTACTTCCCAAGCGCTTAGTAAAGTGCTCTGCACACAGTAAGTGCTCAATAAATACGATTGATTGATTTACTGTTGAGCCCTGAATGACTAACCTAGATAGTAAATTATGCCATGAGGTGAAATTTAGAATTTCAGAGACCCAGCTGTCCAATTAAAGATAACGCCTGATGACTTTCATTCAATCATATTTATTGAGCGCTTACTGTGTGCAGAACACTGTACTAAGCGCTTGGAAAGTACAATTCGGCAACAGAGACAGTCCCGACCCAACAACGGGCCACAGTCTGGAAAGGGGGAGACAGACAACAAAACAAGTAGACAGGCATCAACAGCATCAATATAAATAAATAGAATTATATATACACATCATTAATGAAATAAATAGAATATGTACATATATACACAAGTGTTATGGGGCAGGGAGGGGAGTAGAGCAGAGGGAGGGAGTAGGGGCAATGGGGAAGGGAGGAGGAGCAGAAGAAAAGGGTGGGCTCAGTCTGGGAAGGCCTCCAGGAGGAGGTGAGCTAGCCTTAAGCAAGGCTTTGAGGTGGGGGAAGTGTGCTAGTTTGGCGGATGTCAGGAGGGAGGGCTTTCCAGGCCAGAGGTAGGACTTGGGCCAGGGACTGATGGCAGGAAAGGCAAGAACAAGGCACAGTGAGGAGGTTAGCGGCAGAGGAGCGGAGGGTGCGGGCTGGGTTTTAGAAGGAGAGAAGGGAGGTGAAGTAAGAGGGGCCAAGGTGATGGAGAGCTTTGAAGCCAACAGTGAGGAGTTTTTACATGATACTAAGGTTGATAGGCAACCACTGGAGATTTTTGAAGAGGGGGGGTGACACGCCCAAGCGTTTCTGCAGAAAGATAATCGGGGCAGCAGAGTGAAGTATAGACTGAAGTGGGGAGAGATTTTATTCTTCACTGGAAAAATTTTGGTTATTATGGTATGTACCATGAATAAAAAGGTAGCACCATGAAATTGGGAAAACTTTTTCAGAAAGAAAAAAATTCTAGCAGTTCCACATTTGTCGGGGCAACTAACAAAATTACCAAGTGATCTACTACAACATAAATACTATTAAAATAACTTAAAATTTTATTCTTATGGAAGAATTTCTTGAGCAGTCAATGCTCAATACTTCTAGTAGTTCCACATTTGTAGGGGCAACTAACAAAATAGTTACAAATTGCTTATTCTGAGTCAAACAACTTTACAAATACAAGCAACCAATCAATCATATTTATTGAGCGTTGTGTACAGATCACTGTACTAAGCCTATGAGAGTACAACATTTGGTAGACACGTTCCCTATTCATTCATTCTTTCAATTGTATTTACTGAGTGCTTACTTTGTGCAGAGCACTGTACTAAGCACTTGGAACGTACAATTTGGCAACAAATAGAGACAATCCCTATCCAATGGGCTCACAGTCTATAAGGGGGGAGACAGACAACAAAACAAAGCAAGTGGACAGGCATCAATTGCATCAATATAAACAGAATCATACATATATACATATCATTAACTAAATAGAATAATAAATATGTACATATATACACAAGTGCTGTGGGGCAGGGAGAGGGGTAGAGCAGAGGGAGGGAGTAGGGGTGATGGGGAGGGAAGGAGGAGCAGACAAAGAGCGTATGGTCTAGAGGGGGAGAAACATAAAATAAATTACAGATATGTATGTAAGTAGTACGGGGCTGATAGTGGTGGGAATAAAGGGTATACATCCTAGAGCAAAGGTGATGTATAAGGGAAAGAACACCTGGGTTCTAATCCCGGCTCTGTCACTTGACTGTATATATGTATATATGTTTGTGCATATTTATTACTTTATTTATTTATTTATTTTACTTGTACATATCTATTCTATTTATTTTATTTTGTTAGTATGTTTGGTTTTGTTCTCTGTCTCCCCCTTTTAGACTGTGAGCCCACTGTTGGGTAGGGACTGTCTCTATATGTTGCCAACTTGTCCTTCCCAAGTACTTAGTACAGTGCTCTGCACACAGTTAGAGCTCAATAAATACGATTGACTGATTGACTGCTTGTATCCTTGGGCAAATCACTTCACTTCTCTGTGCCTCAGTTTTCTCATCTGCAAAATGGGAATTAAATGCCCATTTTCCCTCCTACTTAAACTGTGTCCAACTTGATTATCCTAAATCTATCCCAGCCCTATTACTGGGCTTGGCACACAGAAAGCTCTTAAATCACACAACTGTTATTAGTATTATATTCCATTTTACTTCTCCCACCTTTTTGCTAACGCACATTAATATGGTCATGATTAGATTTTCTTCTCTTCTGTACATTAGGTCAGATGAAATAGACTTTCTTTTCTCTTCACTAGGAAAACAAACAGGGTTTTGGACTCTGTATAAATCCAATATTAGAATAAACCACACTTTGAGGCTGAAATATCAAATGTATTCAAGAGACATGAAAGACTGCATCACAGTGAGCTCTGGTTCTATTAATAATTCAAAAAAGCCAACAATGATCAACATTTTTCTTTTTGTCTGCCTGCCAAGGAATGAGGACAATTACAACTGAACCATCTTAGACATAATTTAATGTCTCCGGCCATCTCTTCCTTTAATCCCACATAAACATTTTTCTCATAAAATATACTTTATATAAATTTAAGATATTAGGTGAAACCTCAATTCAATTGGTATTACATACTGAGAGGAAATAGTTATATACCCTAATATCACAACAGTGCCTATCTTTGCTATAAAGACCTTGTTATAACAAGTACCTTATGAAATTTTATAAGTTCTCCTATTATGGTGTCACCTGTAGTAATCCATGTTTTCCAGGTATTCCATAATTCCATATAACAAAATAATTTCATTTTTCATTAGTACTTGAATTAATTTTCATAAACAATAACCTTCCTCCAGAATACCAACTAGCAGATAAACATGTTCCAAAGCCCTCGACTCTTGATAGTTTTTTTTTTTTTAATGTTCCTAAGTGTAGTTGCCTTTATTTCCCAGATGCTGCTTCTCTTAATGGTCTGGGAGTTCTGCAAAGTATTTTCTTTATTCAGTGAGCTATTTTCATCTCTATTCCCAAGTGAGATAAGGCACAGGAAGTGTCATCTGGAAGAAAATGAGCAGATTCAACGGGATGTAATGTACGATTGCTTTAATTTAGTGTTTGGGTTGTAGTTAAGGACAGAATTGCTTGACCCATGAAAACATCTGTCTCACTTCAAACAATAAATGTCTGGCAACATTTGCATGAATTAATGTTAAAATGTATTTACTAGAGGGAGTTCTAATTTAGGGTATGTTTTCACTACACATTTTAGACAGAATGCACAATTGGGGAATGCTCTCCCAACCTGTGCCAATGTGGAGAGAACATGATGTAGTGTCAGAAAAAAATAGTTGTGCCTATAGTCACTGGTACTAGTAATCTGAGTTTTCCTTAACCCAGGGTTCAACAGGAACATAACCCCCAAAATTGAAGAATTAATGGGCTGACCATCTAAAATTTCTTTTGAAAAATTAGTTTCTTGGATGCAGAACTGAGGTGGAGGTTTAAAAGACCAGTAAAATTGAGAAAAGTAAAGTGCTATGAAAAGCCTGGAAAAACTCATGAAATGTGCTGATGTAACAATTGCCACAAAAATACAAATAGTCAACTCTGGTGTTTCCAGTGACAATGTATGAATCAGAAAGCTGGACAGTGGAAAAAAAAAGGATAGAAAGAAAATTGATTCTTTCGAAATGTGGTGTTGGAAAGGCTTTTGCGAATACCGCAGTCTGCCCAAAAAGCAAACAAATGGATTTTGGAGCAAATTAAACCAAAGTGGTCTTTGGAAGGCCAAATGGCTCGACTTGGATTAGCATATTTTGGACACATAATTAGGAGGACTAATTCTCTGGAGAAGACACTAATGCTAGGAAAAGTCCAGGGAAAACGTGGAAGAGGCAGACCAGCAGCTAGATGGATAGAAATTATAACAACGATAATGGAAGAACCATTAGAAAGGTTGAGGATTATGGCAGAGGACAGGACGTTCTGGAGAAAGTCACTATGAATTGGAAACGACTTGATGGCACATTAATAGTAATAAAGTTGAAAAGGTGATAATTTACGTGCAGTAGTCTTTTCAGGGTAATAAAGACAGCAAAAGAAAGGGAAGGAAGAAATTGCCAAATACCTTAAAGGGTGGAGGAATTGAATCATGTCTGTCAGACGCAGTTGCAGTGTTCCTATAATTGCTATTTGTTAAGTGCTTACTATGTGCCAGGCACTGTATTAAGTACTGGGGCAGATACAAGATAATCAGGTTGGACACAGTCCCTGTCTCACATAGGGCTCACAGTCTTAACCTCCTTTTTACAGTGAGACAACTGAGACACAGAAGTGAAGTGGGTTGCCCAAGGGCACACAGCAGACAAGTGGCAGAGTGGGCATTAGAACCCATGACCTCTGACTCCCAAGCCCGGGCTCTTTCCACTAAGACACTCTGCTTCTCCTAATATATACTTGTCTTCCCCCATTAAATCCCAACACACCAAATCACATCAACTCATCAGCCATCCCTCCTTTTCACTTATTTATGTATACTCAATTGTACAGTCAATTTATTCTCAACATCCTATTTATAATTTGACTTTGAACCTCTCATTTTCCCACTTTATTACCCCTTCCTTCTGCATTACTTATGCACTTGATTGACAGGTGATTGACTATTCTTTTATTAAAGCTCTCCAGGGACAGACACTCTACTACTTTCCTTGGTGGTTTATTCTAGTAGTGGTAGTAAATGAATTTACTGAGCACTCCCTGGGTGCAATGCACTACACTGAGTGCTTGGGAAAGTACGACAAAAGCAGGAGACATGATCCCTGCCCACAAGGAATCTACACTCTAATGTTAAAGACAGACATAAAAGTCAAATTACAAATAGGATGTTCAAAATACATTGACTGTACAATTGAGAATACTTCTATACATAAGTAATAAGGGATGGTATTAATAAATAAGTGATAGAGTTGGCTGATGAGTTGATATGATTTGGGGTGTTGAGGTTTCATAGGGGAAGGTTTGTTGGGGGAGGGGAGACATTAAAGCTTTGAAAGTGGGGAAAGCATTGGTCTGACAGATTAGGGGGATTTCAGAGTTAAGTGGCTTTTATTTTGCACAACTAAATTTTAAGCCCTTCCTGGAAATGAACTGGCTTTCATAAATACCTTTAATATACTTGAAGACATAATTGTTACCTCTAAACCTTCACTTCTTCAGGCTAGCCATTTTGAAGCATTCCTGATGTAAAAAAATCCAAAGAATGACTTTTAATATGGAATAACTTGGGAACATTTGGATAAGGCCTCTTTCCTTTCAGTGATTTAAAAAAACCCCACAAACTTAAAATCTGATACCGTTAGATGAATGAAATAACTGACTACAATGTGTATCAACAGGGAATGCTATTTATCATTTAGTCAAGCCCTCCCTTGTCACTGGCATCATAAAGTCATTCCTTGGGAAAGGATATATAAAACATATCTCAAAAAACAGTGGTTACTGCCTGTACACCCGGAATGACCAAGTTTAATTTGCAATGGAAAGTTTCAAGTTGTTTTTCTACATCAAGTCACATGCCACAACAGTAACACACAGGGGACACTGGTCAGAATTGACCTTTTTAAAACAAATGACGAAAGAAAGTGTTAAAATAAGAATCACTTAGCAAATGTTGTGTGTACTAAAACAATAGCATTTTACGCAGTTATTTATTTTCCCACAGTGAATCTGAGTAACTATAACAATCCTAAAACCAATCTAGATGCACAAGAAGCTAAACACTATCCCAATCGGAAGTTTATCCAAGTTATTTCTCTCTCCGTTTTTCTGATTTTACAATATTAAGACTGCTTTTGTCTTTCACCGGCTTCAGATAAAGTCAGTTAATTACAGCAGTGCTCATGTTTGGATCAACAGATGCAGCATGGCCTGGTGGAAAGAGCACGGGCCTGGGACTCAGAGGACCTAGGTTCTAATCCTGGCTCTGACAATTAATGGCTGTGCGATCTTGGACAAGTTACCTTCTCTGTGCCTCAGTTTCCTCAACTGTAAAATGGGGATTAAATACCCGTTCTCCATCCTACCTGCTCCTTCTTGTGAGCTCCATGAGGGACAGGGACTGTGTCCAATGTAACTGGCTTGTACCTACCCCCCTAGCACTTAGAACAGTTTTTGATGTGTAGTAAACGCTTAACAAATACCATAAAAACAAACAAAAAAACTACTATTTTAAGTGGCTTGGAAGTGCTCATGAGAATTCACTATATGAAAACTAGTTAGGAGGTAGGAGTAGTTTATAGGAATATATATCACCAAACATCCCCCAGTCATTACGAAGATAACTATGAGTGAAAGTTAAAAACTCCTCAAAAATAAAATTTAGGTTCACACCCTACTTTCAGTTTTGCGTGTCAAGAATTTCTAAGTAATTTGAGACATTTAGAAGTTGACTACTACCAAAAAAAAAAAATTTCGAAATTCCACCCAGGTAATGGTTGACTCCTAAACAAGGCATTTCCCCTCTATAGGCAACATACCTCCTTCCTGCCCAGAACCCCTCCTGTTTCTAGCTCATCAGATCATCTCTACATCTTCAAAAACCCTCTGAAACTACATCTCCCCCAGGAGATCTTCCCAACTGATTCCTAGTCTACTAATCTCCCCTCTTTACTTTCCCCCTAACTGCCTCTTCAGCATTTCTGCCTCACCTCAGGCCCCACAACCCCATAGGACTTATGTTCATATCTTTATACTCTATTAGTTCATTGTAGCTGTAATTTGAGTGTCCATCTGCTTTGCTAGATTGTAAATTCTGATTAAAAACCATTGATGATATTTAATGGTAACTGATGATATTTAATGGTAATGATGATGATAATGATCAGCTAACTGAAGTTTGGCACTTTGAAAGGAGCATATAAATTTACAAAACAGAAATATTTGGGTGTTCTGAGATCAGTTTCAGAAAACTATGTATTTCCAAGGTTCTTACTAACTGAAAATACTTGTGAAGAATTCATATTTTACCCTCTTGAATTTCACTCAACTGTTCTGCTGGTCTCCCTGGCTTGGAACTCCCTTTCCACATCAAACAGACCACTGGCAAATGCATGCACATGCACTGTCTCTCTCTCTATTAACTAAGTACTTACTATGCACCAGGTACTGTACTAAGTGCTGGGATAGATACAAGCTAATCAGGTTGTATACACTGTATACACAGGTTGTACACTGCACACAGTTTACAGTTTACAGACTGTAAACTTATTGTGGGCAAAGAACACGTTTTCCAACTCTGTTATATTGTACTCTCCCAAGCGCTTAATATACTGCTCTCATCGCGGACCTCTCGCCCACATAATAATAATAATGATGGCATTTGTTAAGTGCTTACTATGTGCAAAGCACTGTTCTAAGCGCTTGGGGGCATACAAGGCGATCAGGTTGTCCCACGTGGGGCCCACATCCCTCCTCTGGCTTGGAACGCCCTCCCTCCTCATAGACAGATAATTGGTCTCCCCCACTTTAAAGCCTCATTGAAGGCACACCTCCTCTAAGAAGCCTTCCCTAAACCCTCCTCTCCTCCCACTCACTTCTGCATCACCGACTTGCTCCCTTCATTCATCAATCAATCAATTGTATTTATTGAGTGCTTACTGTGTGCAGAGCACTGTACTAAGCACTTGGGAAGTACAAGTTGGCAACATATAGAGATGGTCCCTACCCAACAGTGGGCTCACAGTCCTCCCTTCCAGCCCCACAGCACATGTATACACCTGTAATTTATGTATGTATGTATATTAATGTGTCTCCCCCTCTAGACTGTGAGCTCATTGTGGGCAGGGAATGTATCTGTTGAACTCTCCCAAGCACTTAGTACAGTGTTTTGTACACAGTAAGTGCTCAATAAATACAACTGAATGAATGAGTAAGCACTCAATAAATACAATTGATCGATACAGTCCATGTCCCACATAGACCTCACTCTTAACCCCCATTTTTCAGATGACGTAACAGGCACAGAGAAATTAAGGGATTTGCCCAAGTTCCCACAGCAGATAAGTGGTGGAGCCAGAAACAGAACCCAGGTCCTTCTAACTCCTGGGCTCATGCTCTATCCACTAGACCAAGCTACTTCTGTAAGCGCCCCCGTGGGACAACCTGATCACCTTATAACCTCCCCAGCGCTTAGAACAGAGCTTTGCACATAGTAAGTGCTTAATAAATGCCATTATTATAATTATCACTTTTCTTAAATCCCACCTCCTCCCACAAGTTTGTTTGCCTCGTTAATTTTCCAGCATCCTGAAATATATCTTCCCTTTCAACCAACCCTAACATTTATGAGCTTATTTACACTCTATGTAGTACTCATGTCCCCATACCTGTTCAATTTTAACCATTCTCAATGAAACTATTTGTATGCCGCTATCTCTTGTTCACAGTGTAAACTCCTTGTGGGTAAAGAACCTGTCACTTACACAGTCTGTACTTCCCAAGTGTTTGGCCAATAGAGGCAACAACGATCACTACTCCTACTATAATAACTGCTAACTTTCTTTAGCTTTCACCTTATTTGCGCTACCAATTTAATCAGAAATAAACAATGGTGCCTGGGGCTCCCTCTCCCTCCTTCTTCCCGCTAGACTGTAAGCTTGTTAATAATGATGGTATTTTTTAAGCACTTACTATGTGCAAAGCACTGTTCTATTAACTGGGGGGGATACAAGGTGATCAGATGGTCCCACATAGGGCTCAGTCTTAATCCCCATTTTATTCATTCATTCATTCAATTGTATTTATTGAGCACTTACTGTGTGCAGAACACTGTACTAAGCGCATGGAAGTACAAATAGGCAACTTATAGAGATGGTCCCTACCCAATAACAGGCTCACAGTCTAGAAGAGGGAGACAGACAACAAAACAAGTAGACAGGTGTCAATACCATCAGAATAAATAGAATTATAGCTATATACACATCATTAATAAAACAGAGTAATAAATATGTACAAATAAAATAGAGTAATAAATATGTACAAATAAAATAGAGTAATAAATATGTACAAATAAAATAGAGTAATAAATATGTACAAATAAAATAGAGTAATAAATATGTACAAATATTTTATAGATGAGGTAACTGAGGCACAGAGAAGTTAAGTGATTTACCCAAAGCCACACAGCTGACAAGTGGTGGAGCTGGGATTAGAACCCATGACCTCCGACTCCCAAACCCATGCTCTTTCCACTAAGCCACGCTGCTTCTTGTTGTATTGTACTCTCCCAATCTCTTAGGACAGTGCTCTGCACATAGTAAGGGCTTAACAAATACCGTAATTATTATCAATCAATCCATCTCTTTTTGAATCAACCTCTTTTTGAATCCCCAAAACTCCCAGGGAGAGTTCACTGGTGAAGCTCTTTATCATGTACAGATTTTCATTCAGAAGTACCCTAGGCTGAATCTTGAATTCAACAGTTGTACCTTAGCACTATTTTCAAGTTTCTTCACTTATTACTGTATTCTTCTAAGCTTACCACTTTATTCCAAGTTAACTTCTGTGTTTTACCTCCTCTCCTAAACTCTTAGAGTGGCAGACACCATGATACCTTGTAAGCCCTGAACATAATATACTTCCTAAGTGATTGATCACAATGCTGAAGATCACCTAGAAAGACAACTGTTCAAAAGTAGAGATTCCTCAAACTTAAGACATATGTGATAAGCATCTTTAAAATGCTGTGGCTCAGTTTCTTTTAGCTATGTAAATCATGTGAATTTTAGTTCCTTGGAAAGATACCAGATGGACAACAGTGGAGACTCAAGCTCTGTGTATATATAAAATACAGAACGTTGTAAATTTATCCTCATGGTCCCAACTTTGACCTGGAGAGATGCACCAGAGTGAATCATTTTGACCGCGAATGCCCTTCAAAGCTTGGCACCACTGATTTTTGGCTGAGAATCCTAACAATCAGAATGTGTAACTTGGGTATCCGGCAATAAGCTGAGATCAGTAAGCTATAAACATATTAAATTTTTCAAGTATTTTTTCTATCCTAAACTGCAATTCTTAAATTTCAACAATTTATACACACCTAAGGTGCTTTTTGTAACAAAAATAAGAGTTGTGTCCTAAAAGAAAAAGCAGCACCTAGAGGGCACTGTAAAGGAATACTTCCTCAGATTTACCGGTGGTTATTATTGCAGTCAGTTACATAACCTGCTTTAGCACCTGATTTTCATACTAGAAATATTAAGTGGTTTCAAAGACTTGATTTTTTTCTTTATATTCAAATGTATCAAAAGAGCTATTGCTTCATTTGTTAAATTTCTACTTATATCGATAATGTCAAGTTTTAATCAAACTTAAAAAAATTCAAATTGTTTTCAATATGCACATAAATGATTGAATAGTGTCAAAGCAAGCTTTAGACTTATTTCTAAAAGGGGATATCCTATTTTGCAGATTGGATTAAAGCACTGCTGTGGAAACTGCCACCATTTAGTTTCCATTATTGCTAATCGTAATCAGAAGGTAATCCTCTTTCTGTAAAATTTCAAGGTCATTGGGGAGTAAACGTAGGATAAGAGGTGTACAAAATACAGCAAGTGCTCAACCACAGTCTCCCTACCAGATTGTGGAGCATCCTGGGACAGGGACTATGTCTGATCTAATGATCTTGTAACTATTCCATGCCCCCTATCACAATAATCAATTCCTCATTTGCTGCTCATGACAGGGAAGTCCATCACCATCTACCTTAATGCTTAGTATATAGTAAACATTTACTGACTACCATAATTAGTAAACAGTCACAGTACAGCAAATTCCTACAGACCAGTGGAGGGAAGCTTTGTTTTTAAATGTGACTCCGCATCTCCCAAACTGTCCAAATCTCCCAGTTCCACTATCTGGGATGAACAAGGCTGAAGAATCACCACTTTAATCAGTCAGTGTTATTTATTGATGGCTTACTGTGGGCCAGGCACTGTAGTAAGTGCTTGGGGGTGCACAACTCCCAAAGCCAGAATCAGCATATCAATCACTGGCATTTCTTCAATACCAGGCTGCTGGGCACTGAACTTAGCGCTTAGGAGGGTACAAGTAGCAAGTCACGTGTTTGAGGATCCTTTTTTTGGAGGGTGCAGATAAGGGAAAGGAAATCCTGAATGATCACAGTGAGATGTTTTTGGTTTATTATATTTAAAAGCTTTAGCACTGTAATAATAATAATAATTGTTAAGCGCTTACTATTCACTTACTATTCACTCATTCAATTGTATTTATTGGGCACTTACTGTGTGCAAAGCACCGTACTAAGCGCTTACTATGTGCCAAGCCCTGTTGGAAGCGCTGCGGTAAATACACAGTTATCAGGTTGTCTCACGTAGGGCTCATAATCTTAATCCCGATTTTACAGACGAGGTAACTAAGGCACAGAGAAGTGACTTGCACAAACTCACACAGCTGACAAGTGGCGAAACTGGGATTAGAACCCATGACCTCTGACTCCCAAACCCGTGCTCTTTCCACTAGGCCATGCTACTTCTCATAATGGTCCCAATTTACAAGCCTCGGTAAATTATCTTCCTGTCGACACTTAACACGGTGGTGCTGCTTCGAGTCACTTTGCAAGTACTGAATCAGGGGAACCACAGTGAATGAGGTTACAAAAAAGCAAGACTCTGATAGGAATTCACATAAAAATTAAAGACTTCTCTCAAGACGCATAGCCCCAGTAAAAACAGTCGGGACCCAGAACATTCCTGTAAGAGAAACAGTGTAGCTCAGTGGGAAGAGCCCGGGCTATGGAGTCAGAGGTCATGGGTTCAAATCCCATCTCCAGCAATTGTCAGCTGTGTGACTTTGGGCAAGTCACTTCACTTCTCTGGGCCTCAGTTCCCTCATCTGTAAAATGGGGATTAAGACTGTGAGCCCCCCGTGGTACAACCTAATCACCTTTTCATTCATTCAATCGTATTTATTGAGCACTTACTGTGTGCAGAGCACTGTACTAAGCGCTTGGGAAGTACAAGTTGGCAACATATAGAGATGGTCCCTACCCACAACGGGCTCACAGTCTAGAAGGGAGAGACAGACAACAAAACAAAACATGCAGACAGGTGTCAAAGTGGTCAGAACAAATAGAATTAAAGCTATGTGCACATCATTAACAAAATAAATAGAACAGTAAATATGTACAAGTAAAATAAATAGAGTAATAAATCTGTACAAATATATATGCAAGTGCTGTGGGATGGGGAAGGAGGTAGGGCCGGGGGGATGGGGAGGAGGAGAGGAAAAAGGGGGCTCAGTCTGGGAAGGCCTCTTGGAGGAAGTGACCTTGTAACGTCCCCAGCACTTAGACCAGTGCTTTACACATAGTAAGCGCTTAATAAATGCCATCATCATCATCATTCCTGTAACCCACACAAATCCAAAGTAGTGCTGTCTCTTTCACTCAATCAGTGGTATTTACTGAGTGTTACTTGTGTGCACAATACTGCACTAAGCACTTGGAAAAGTCCAACAGACTTGGCAGAAGATCCCTGCCCACAAGGAGCTTACAGTTTACAGTAAAGAAGATGAGCCACAGCAACTCGAATTTACCTAAAATATCAATGCCAGTCATGACACACACCCATTCGGTCACACCTATTTAGCAGCTATTTATAAAAAGAATGGCCTACTCAATTTTCAGCTCATGATGGTGAGGTCGGTGGTGATGTTGAAGCTTTCACAGCTGCTAAAGGCCACCCCCTTTTGAATGGCTACTGGGTCCTTTTACCACAGAGCAAGAAACCTCTGACATTCACAGAAGACTTGGACAAATTAAGTGCTAAAGAAAATAACCATTCTGGGACTCCAATACAGGGTGACAAATCGCAGGAAGGACTGAAAATCCCCCAGCACAGGGGAGCTGGAGCGGTCTGGAAAGCCAAGAACGGGAAGCAGAGTGGATTCGTGGATGGAGCACGGGGCCTGGGAGTTGGAAGGAGTTGGCCTCTAATCCCAGTTCTGCCACTTGTGTGCTAGGTGACTTCGGGGAAGTTGCTTCACTTCTCTGGGCCTCAATCTCACCTGCAGAATATGGGTTAAGACTGTGAGCCCCATGTGGGTCATGGACTGGGCCCAACCTGACTCTCTTGTATCTACCTATGCTTAGTACATTGCCTGGCACGGTGTAAGCGCCATACCATAAAAAAGTGGTGATCTGAGAGCAAGATGCATAAAAACCCAATGCCAGGCAACAGTACCAGCTGGACCAAAAAGTTTTGAGGGCAAACATCAGTCGGGTCTAACTGACAGGGGGAGAAGGGATATTACACTCCTTTCTTGGCATATTCCCTCAAATCATGCACAGACTCCAAGGGGAAAAGCTGATAATTGGCAGGGCCGGAATTTGAACCCATGACCTCTGACTCCCGAGCCCGGGCTCTTTCCACTGAGCCACGCTGCTTCTCTATCAGCTGTGTGACTTTGGGCAAGTCACTTGACTTCTCTGCGCCTGTTACCTCATCTGGAAAATGGGGATTAAGACTGTGAGTCCCATGTGGGACAACCTGATGACCTTGTATCCCCCTCCAGTGCTTAGAACTGTTCGTGGCACATAGTAAGTGCTTAACAAATGCCATTATTATCATTATTATTATTAAAGAGCAAGGTCAAGGGGACTGGGGACTAAAGGGGGGGCGTCCCACGCACACCATTGGGGATGGAAACATAACCTGGGCCTGAGGTGGAGGACATGGAAATGTCAGCTCTTTGTGGGCCCGGAATGTGTCTGTTTATTGTTGTGTTGTAATAATAATTCTGGTATTTGTTAAGCGCTTACTATGTACCAGGCACTGTACTAAGCGCTGGGGCGGATACAGCAAATTGGGTTGGACACATTCCCTGTCCCACGGGGGGCTTGTAGTCTCAATCCCCAACTGACAGACGAGGTAACTGAGGCCCGGAGAATAATAATAATAATGATAAATGTATTTGTTAAGCGCTTACTTTGTGCTAAGCACTGCACTAAGCGCTGGGGCGGATACAGCAAATTGGGTTGGATGCATTCCCTGTCCCACTTGGGGCTTGTAGTCTCAATCCCCGATTGACAGACGAGGTAACTGAGGCCCGGAGAATAATAATAAAAAATGTGGTATTTGTTAAGTTCTTATTTTGTGCTAAGCACTGCACTCAGCGCTGGGGCGGATAAAGCAAATTCGTTGGACGCATTCCCTGTCCCACGTGTGGCTCGCAGTCTCAATCCCCATTTTATAGATGAGGTAACCGAGGGCCAGAAATGACTTCCCCAAAGGCCTCAGAGCAGACAAGTGGCGGAGCCGGGATTCTCCCAAGCGCTTAGTACAGTACCCTGAACACAGTAAGAGCTCAATAAAAGCGATTGCATGAATGAATGGGATGGAAAAGGGGCCAGGCGCCGGAAAAGGGGCAGGAGGTAGGTTAGGCAAGGCCCGCACGTGCGGGAAGAGGGAACATGGGTGTGGAACCGTCTGGGACAAATGGGTGAAGGGGAGAGGAAAGTTGGGGGTCGGGGGGTGGGCAGGGGGAAACTGGGGGTCAGAGGTGGGCAGAGGGAAGCTGGGGGTCGGAGGTGGACAGAGGGAAGCTGGGGGTCGGAGGTGGGCAGAGGGAACCTAGGGGTCGGAGGTGGGCAGAGGGAAACGGAGTCGGAGGTGGGCAGAGGGAAACAGGGGGTCGGAGGTGGGCAGGGGGAAGCTGGGGGTGGGAGGTGGGCAGGGGGAAACTGGGGGTCGGAGGTGAGCAGCGGGAAACTGGGGGTCGGAGCTGGGCAGAAGAAAGGTACTGGTCAGGGGTGGGGAGAGAAAGGCTGAAGGTCGGGGGGTGGAGCCCGTTGGTGGGTAGGGACCGTCTCTATATGTTGCTAACTTGGACTTCCCAAGTGCTTAGCCCAGTGCTCTGCACACAGTAAGCGCTCAATAAATACAATTGAGCCCCCGCCTTACCTCCTTCCCCTCCCCACAGCACCTGTATATGTTTGTGCGCATTACTTACTCTATATATTTTATTTGTACATATTTATTCTATTTACTTTATTTTGTTGATATGTTTTGTTTTGTTCTCTGTCTCCCCCTTCTAGACTGTGAGCCCACTGTTGGGTAGGGACCGTCTCTCTATGTTGCCAACTTGTACTTCCCAAGAGCTCAGTCCAGTGCTCTGCACACAGTAAGCTCTCAATAAACTGTGAGCCCACTGTTGGGTAGGGACCGTCTCTCTATGTTGCCAACTTGTACTTCCCAAGCGCTCAGTCCAGTGCTCTGCACACAGTAAGTGCTCAATAAATACGACTGAATGAATGAATGAATGAATGAAAGGTAAAGGAGGGGGGGGCAGAGGTTAAGGGCCGGAAGTAGGGGAGCATCCACATGGAGGGCAAGGAATCCCGCACATCAATCAATCGTATTTATTGAGCACTTACTGTGTGCAGAGCACTGTACTATCAATCAATCAATCGTATTTATTGAGCGCTTACTGTGTGTAGAGCACTGTACTAAGCGCTTGGGAAGTCCAAGTTGGCAACATATAGAGACGGTCCCTACCCAACAGTGGGCTCACAGTCTAGAAGGGGGAGACAGAGAACAAAACCAAACATATTAACAAAATAAAATAAATAGAATAGATATGTAAAATAAATAGAGTAATAAATACGTACAAACATATATACATATATACAGGTGCTGTGGGGAAGGGAAGGAGGTAAGACGGGGGGGATGGAGAGGGGGATGAAGGGGAGAGGAAGGAAGGGGCTCAGTCTGGGAAGGCCTCCTGGAGGAGGAAGGCTCTCAGTAGGGCCTTGAAGGGAGGAAGAGAGCTAGCTTGGTGGATGGGCAGAGGGAGGGCATTCCAGGCCCGGGGGATGACGTGGGCTGGGTGTCGATGGCGGGACAGGCGAGAACGAGGTACGGTGAGGAGATTAGCGGCGGAGGAGCGGAGGGTGCGGGCTGGGCTGTAGAAGGAGAGAAGGGAGGTGAGGTAGGAGGGGGCGAGGTGATGATGGAGAGCCTTGAAGCCCAGGGTGAGGAGTTTCTGCCTGATGCGCAGATTGATTGGTAGCCACTGGAGATTTTTGAGGAGGGGAGTAACATGCCCAGAGCGTTTCTGGATATACATATACATATGTATGTATGTATATATATACATATATGTATGTATGTGTATATATACATATATATTTAATATGTTTTGGTTTGTTGTCTGTCTCCCCCTTCTAGACTGTGAGCCCACTGTTGGGTAGGGACCGTCTCTCCATGTTGCCAACTTGTACTTCCCAATCACTTAGGCCAGTGCTCTGCACACAGTAAGCACTCAATACGATTGATTGATTGATTCCCAAGCGCTTAGTCCAGTGCTCTGCACACAGTAAGCGCTCAATAAATACGACTGATTGATTGCTCTGCATATATACACACACACACACACATATATATATATATATATATGTATATATACTTAATATGTTTTGTTGTCTGTCTCCCCCTTCTAGGCTGTGAGCCCGCTGTTGGGTAGGGACCGTCTCTAGATGTTGCCAACTCGGGCTTCCTAAAGCGCTTAGTCCAGTGCTCTGCACACAGTAAGCGCTTTATCATTATTCTCTGGAGACGGTCCCTACCCAACAGTGGGCTCGCAGTCTAGTATCCGAGGGGGCTCCTCGGGGCGGAGGAAGTCCCGTATACATGTGTATATATGTATATATATATATATATATATATATACACACACATATATATATATACATATATATATGTACATATATATTTAATATGTTTTGTTTTGTTGTCTGTCTCCCCTTTCTAGACTGTGAGCCCACTGTTGGGTAGGGACCGTCTCTATGTGTTGCCACCTTGTACTTCCCAAGCGCTTAGTCCAGTGCTCTGCACACAGTAAGGGTTAATAAATAGGATTGATTGATTGATTCCCAAGCGCTTAGTCCAGTGCTCTGCACACAGTAAGCGCTCAATAAATACGACTGATTGATTGATTTCTTTGCATATATATACACACACACATATATGTATATATATATATATACACACACATATATATATATATATTTTTTTTTAATATGTTTTGTTTTGTTGTCTGTCTCCCCCTTCTAGACTGTGAGCCCGCTGTTGGGTAGGGACCGTCTCTCCATGTTGCCAACTTGTACTTCCCAAGCGCTTACTCCAGTGCTCTGCATACAGTAAGGGTTAATAAATAGGATTGACTGACTGATTCCCAAGCGCTCAGCCCAGTGCTCTGCACACAGTAAGGGTTAATAAATAGGATTGACTGATTCCCAAGCGCTCAGCCCAGTGCTCTGCACACAGTAAGGGTTAATAAATAGGACTGATTGATTCCCAAGCGCTCAGCCCAGTGCTCTGCACACAGTAAGGGTCAATAAATAGGATTGATTGATTCCCAAGCGCTCAGCCCAGTGCTCTGCACACAGTAAGGGTCAATAAATAGGACTGATTGATTCCCAAGCGCTCAGCCCAGTGCTCTGCGCACAGTAAGGGTAAATAAATAGGATTGATTCCCAAGGGCTCAGCCCAGTGCTCTGCACACAGTAAGGGTTAATAAATAGGATTGATTGATTCCCAAGCGCTCAGCCCAGTGCTCTGCACACAGTAAGGGTAAATAAATAGGATTGATTGATTCCCAAGCGCTCAGCCCAGTGCTCCGCACACAGTAAGGGTCAATAAATAGGACTGATTGATTCCCAAGCGTTCAGCCCAGTGCTCTGCACACAGTAAGGGTAAATAAATAGGATTGATTCCCAAGGGCTCAGCCCAGTGCTCTGCACACAGTAAGGGTTAATAAATAGGATTGATTGATTCCCAAGCGCTCAGCCCAGTGCTCTGCACACAGTAAGGGTAAATAAATAGGATTGATTCCCAAGGGCTCAGCCCAGTGCTCTGCACACAGTAAGGGTTAATAAATAGGATTGACTGATTCCCAAGCGCTCAGCCCAGTGCTCTGCACACAGTAAGGGTAAATAAATAGGATTGATTGACTGATTCCCAAGCGCTCAGTCCAGTGCTCTGCACACAGTAAGGGTAAATAAATAGGATTGATTGACTGATTCCCAAGCGCTCAGTCCAGTGCTCTGCACACAGTAAGGGTAAATAAATAGGATTGATTGATTGATTCCCAAGCGCTCAGCCCAGTGCTCTGCACACAGTAAGGGTAAATAAATAGAACTGATTGATTGATTCCCAAGCGCTCAGCCCAGTGCTCTGCACACAGTAAAGGTTAATAAATAGGATTGACTGATTCCCAAGCGCTCAGGCCAGTGCTCTGCACACAGTAAAGGTTAATAAATAGGATTGACTGATTCCCAAGCGCTCAGGCCAGTGCTCTGCACACAGTAAGGGTAAATAAATAGGACTGACTGATTCCCAAGCGCTCAGCCCAGTGCTCTGCACACAGTAAGGGTCAATAAATAGGATTGATTCCCAAGCGCTCAGCCCAGTGCTCTGCACACAGTAAGGGTTAATAAATAGGATTGATTGATTCCCAAGCGCTCAGTCCAGTGCTCTGCACACCGTAAGGGTCAATAAATAGGATTGATTGATTCCCAAGGGCTCAGTCCAGTGCTCTGCACACAGTAAGGGTCAACAAATAGGACTGACTGATTGATTCCCAAGCGCTCAGCACACAGTAAGGGTCAATAAACAGGATTGATTGATTGATTCCCAAGCGCTCAGTCGAGTGCTCCGCGCACAGTAAGGGTCAATAAATAGGATTGATTGATTCCCAAGGGCTCAGCCCAGTGCTCTGCACACAGTAAGGGTCAATAAATAGGATTGATTGATTCCCAAGCGCTCAGCCCACCGCTCTGCACACAGTAAGGGTCAACAAATAGGATTGACTGATTGATTCCCAAGCGCTCAGCACACAGTAAGGGTAAATAAATAGGACTGATTGACTGATTCCCAAGCGCTCAGTCGAGTGCTCCGCACACAGTAAGGGTCAATAAATAGGATTGATTCCCAAGCGCTCAGCCCAGTGCTCTGCACACAGTAAGGGTTAATAAACAGGATTGACTGATTCCCAAGCGCTCAGCCCAGTGCTCTGCACACAGTAAGGGTCAATAAATAGGACTGACTGATTCCCAAGCGCTCAGCCCAGTGCTCTGCACACAGTAAGGGTCAACAAATAGGACTGACTGATTGATTCCCAAGGGCTCAGCCCAGTGCTCGGCACACAGTAAGGGTCAATAAATAGGATTGATTGATTCCCAAGGGCTCAGTCCAGTGCTCTGCACACAGTAAGGGTCAACAAATAGGACTGACTGATTGATTCCCAAGCGCTCAGCACACAGTAAGGGTCAATAAACAGGATTGATTGATTGATTCCCAGGCGCTCAGTCGAGTGCTCCGCGCACAGTAAGGGTCAATAAATAGGATTGATTGATTCCCAAGGGCTCAGCCCAGTGCTCTGCACACAGTAAGGGTCAATAAATAGGATTGATTGATTCCCAAGCGCTCAGCCCACCGCTCTGCACACAGTAAGGGTCAACAAATACGACTGACTGATTGATTCCCAAGCGCACAGCACACAGTAAGGGTCAATAAATAGGACTGATTGACTGATTCCCAAGCGCTCAGTAAGGGTCAATAAATAGGATTGATTGATTCCCAAGGGCTCAGCCCAGTGCTCTGCACACAGTAAGGGTCAACAAATAGGACTGACTGATTGATTCCCAAGGGCTCAGCCCAGTGCTCAGCACACAGTAAGGGTCAACAAATAGGACTGACTGATTGATTCCCAAGCGCTCAGCACACAGTAAGGGTCAATAAATAGGACTGATTGACTGATTCCCAAGCGCTCAGTAAGGGTCAATAAATAGGATTGATTGATTCCCAAGGGCTCAGCCCAGTGCTCTGCACACAGTAAGGGTCAACAAATAGGACTGACTGATTGATTCCCAAGGGCTCAGCCCAGTGCTCAGCACACAGTAAGGGTCAACAAATAGGACTGACTGATTGATTCCCAAGCGCTCAGCACACAGTAAGGGTCAATAAATAGGATTGATTGATTGATAGATTGGAAGGGCCGGGCCCCCTGGCTCACCCGCCGGCAAAGAGGTGCAGCAGCGTGTTCTCCTTGTGCTGGGCGGCCGTCGCCATGGCCTGGGCCGGGCCGGGCCGCGGCCGGTTTGGTCGGCGGTCTTTCCGCGGGTCTGTCCGTCCGCGGGTCAGTCTTTCCGCGGGTCAGGCCGCGGCCCTGCCCGCGCAGGCCTCGGCCGCCGCCGTTGCGGGCCCCATGGGAGCGGGGGGGACCGTCCGCGGCCCCCCCAATTCACCCACCGTCACGTGGATTGACTGAATCCACCGGGACCCCATGACGTCGGGGGAAGGGGGCGGGACCACAAAAAATCCTGCACCCCCTCCATCCTATTTCTTAATAATAAGCATGATGATCAATCAATCAATCCTATTTATTGAGCGCTTACCATGTGCAGAGCACTGGACCGAGCGCTTGGGAAGCACAAGTTGGCAACATCTAGAGACAGTCCCTACCCAACAGTGGGCTCACAGTCGAAAAGGGGGAGACAGAGAAAAAAAAAAACATACTAACAAAATAAAATAAATAGAATAGATAGGTACAAGTAAAATAAATAAATAGAGTAATAAATATGTGCAAACATGATGGCGTTTATTAAGCGCTTACTATGCGCAAAGCACTGTTCTGAGCGCTGGGGGATTTACAAGGTGACCAGGTTGACCCCACGTGGGGCTCCCAATCTTCACCCCCATTTTACAGAGGAGGGAACGGAGGCCCAGAGAAGCGGTCAATCGTATTTATTCATTCATTCATTCATTCATTTTTATTCATCATCAATCGTATTTATTGAGCGCTTACTATGTGCAGAGCACTGTACTAAGCGCTTGGGAAGTACAAATTGGCAACACATAGAGACAGTCCCTACCCAACAGTGGGCTCACAGTCTGAAAGGGGGAGACAGAGAACGAAACCAAACATACTAACAAAATAAAATAAATAGAATAGATAGGTACAAATAAAATAAATAAATAAATAGAGTAATAAATATGTACAAACAGATGATGGCGTTTATTAAGCGCTTACTGTGCGCAAAGCACTGTTCTGAGCGCTGGGGGATTTACAAGGTGACCAGGTTGATCCCACGTGGGGCTCCCAATCTTCACCCCCATTTTACAGAGGAGGGAACGGAGGCCCAGAGAAGCGGTCAATCGTATTTATTCATTCATTCATTCATTCATTTTTATTCATCATCATCATCAATCGTATTTATTGAGCGCTTACTATGTGCAGAGCACTGTACTAAGCGCTTGGGAAGTACAAATTGGCAACACATAGAGACAGTCCCTACCCAACAGTGGGCTCACAGTCTGAAAGGGGGAGACAGAGAACGAAACCAAACATACTAACAAAATAAAATAAATAGAATAGATAGGTACAAATAAAATAAATAAATAAATAGAGTAATAAATATGTACAAACAGATGATGGCGTTTATTAAGCGCTTACTGTGCGCAAAGCACTGTTCTGAGCGCTGGGGGATTTACAAGGTGACCAGGTTGATCCCACGTGGGGCTCCCAATCTTCACCCCCATTTTACAGAGGAGGGAACGGAGGCCCAGAGAAACGGTCAATCGTATTTATTGAGCGCTTACTGTGTGCAGGGCACTGGACTAAGCGCTTGGGAATCAATCAATCCTATTTATTAACCCTTACTGTGTGCAGAGCACTGGACTAAGCGCTTGGGAAGTACAAATTGGCAACATATAGAGACAGTCCCTACCCAACATCATCATCATCATCATCAATCGTATTTATTGAGCGCTTACTATGTGCAGAGCACTGGACCGAGCGCTTGGGAAGTCCAAGTTGGCAACATCTAGAGACAGTCCCTACCCAACAGTGGGCTCACAGTCTAAAAGGGGGAGACAGAGAAAAAAAAAAACATACTAACAAAATAAAATAAATAGAATAGATAGGTACAAGTAAAATAAATAAATAGAGTAATAAATATGTGCAAACATGATGGCGTTTATTAAGCGCTTACTATGCGCAAAGCACTGTTCTGAGCGCTGGGGGATTTACAAGGTGACCAGGTTGATCCCACGTGGGGCTCCCAATCTTCACCCCCATTTTACAGAGGAGGGAACGGAGGCCCAGAGAAGCGGTCAATCGTATTTATTCATTCATTCATTCATTCATTTTTATTCATCATCATCATCAATCGTATTTATTGAGCGCTTACTATGTGCAGAGCACTGTACTAAGCGCTTGGGAAGTACAAATTGGCAACACATAGAGACAGTCCCTACCCAACATTGGGCTCACAGTCGAAAAGGGGGAGACAGAGAACGAAACCAAACATACTAACAAAATAAAATAAATAGAATAGATAGGTACAAATAAAATAAATAAATAAATAGAGTAATAAATATGTACAAACAGATGATGGCGTTTATTAAGCGCTTACTATGCGCAAAGCACTGTTCTGAGCGCTGGGGGATTTACAAGGTGACCAGGTTGATCCCACGTGGGGCTCCCAATCTTCACCCCCATTTTACAGAGGAGGGAACGGAGGCCCAGAGAAACGGTCAATCGTATTTATTGAGCGCTTACTGGGAAGTACAAATTGGCAACGTATAGGGACAGTCCCTACCCAACAGTGGGCTCACAGTCGAAAAGGGGGAGACAGAGAAAAAAAAAAGCATGCTAACAAAATAAAATAAATAGAATAGATATGTACAAGTACAATAAATAGAGTAATAAATATGTACAAACAGATGATGGCATTTATTAAGCGCTTACTATGCGCAAAGCACTGTTCTGAGCGCTGGGGGACTTACAAGGTGACCAGGTTGATCCCACGTGGGGCTCCCAATCTTCACCCCCATTTTACAGAGGAGGGAACGGAGGCCCAGAGAATCAGTCAATCGTATTTATTCATTCATTCATTCATTTTTATTCATCATCAATCGTATTTATTGAGCGCTTACTGTGTGCAGAGCACTGTACTAAGCGCTTGGGAAGTACAAATTGGCAACATGAGACAGTCCCTACCCAACATTGGGCTCACAGTCTGAAAAGGGGAGACAGAGGAAAAAAAAAAAACATACTAACAAAATAAAATAAATAGAATAGATATGTACAAGTAAAATAAATAGAGTAATAAATATGTACAAACAGATGATGGCGTTTATTAAGCGCTTACTATACGCAAAGCACTGTTCTGAGCGCTGGGGAGGTTACAAGGTGACCAGGTTGATCCCACGTGGGGCTCCCAATCTTCACCCCCATTTTACAGAGGAGGGAACGGAGGCCCAGAGAAGCGGTCAATCGTATTTATTCATTCATTCATTCATTCATTTTTATTCATCATCATCATCAATCGTATTTATTGAGCGCTTACTATGTGCAGAGCACTGTACTAAGCGCTTGGGAAGTACAAATTGGCAACACATAGAGACAGTCCCTACCCAACATTGGGCTCACAGTCTGAAAGGGGGAGACAGAGAAAAAAAAAACATACTAACAAAATAAAATAAATAGAATCGATATGTGCAAGTAAAATAAATAAATAAATAGAGTAATAAATATGTACAAACAGATGATGGCATTTATTAAGCGCTTACTATGCGCAAAGCAGTGTTCTGAGCACTGGGGGATTTACAAGGTGACCAGATTGATCCCACGTGGGGCTCCCAATCTTCACCCCCATTTTACAGAGGAGGGAACGGAGGCCCAGAGAAACGGTCAATCGTATTTATTGAGCGCTTACTGGGAAGTACAAATTGGCAACATATAGAGACAGTCCCTACCCAACATTGGGCTCACAGTCTAAAAGGGGGAGACAGAGGAAAAAAAAAACATACTAACAAAATAAAATAAATAGAATAGATATGTACAAGTAAAATAAATAGAGTAATAAATATGTACAAACAGATGATGGCGTTTATTAAGCGCTTACTATGCGCAAAGCACTGTTCTGAGCGCTGGGGAGGTTACAAGGTGACCAGGTTGATCCCACGTGGGGCTCCCAATCTTCACCCCCATTTTACAGAGGAGGGAACGGAGGCCCAGAGAATCAGTCAATCGTATTTATTGAGCGCTTACTGTGTGCAGGGCACTGGACTAAGCGCTTGGGAATCAATCAATCCTATTTATTAACCCTTACTGTGTGCAGAGCACTGGACTAAGCGCTTGGGAAGTACAAATTGGCAACATATAGAGACAGTCCCTACCCAACATCATCATCATCATCATCAATCGTATTTATTGAGCGCTTACTATGTGCAGAGCACTGTACTAAGCGCTTGGGAAGTACAAATTGGCAACATATAGAGACAGTCCCTACCCAACATTGGGCTCACAGTCTAAAAGGTGGAGACAGAGAAAAAAAAAAAACATACTAACAAAATAAAATAAATAGAATAGATATGTACAAGTAAAATAAATAAATAGAGTAATAAATATGTGCAAACATGATGGCGTTTATTAAGCGCTTACTATGCGCAAAGCACTGTTCTGAGCACTGGGGGATTTACAAGATGACCAGCTTGATCCCACGCGGGGCTCCCAATCTTCACCCCCATTTTACAGAGGAGGGAACGGAGGCCCAGAGAATCAGTCAATCGTATTTATTCATTCATTCATTCATTTTTATTCATCGTCATCATCAATCGTATTTATTGAGCACTTACTGTGTGCAGAGCACTGGACTAAGCGCTTGGGAAGTACAAGTTGGCAACATATAGGGATGGTCCCTACCCAACAGCAGGCTCACAGTCTAGAAGGGGGAGATAGAGAACAAAACCAAACATATTAACAAAATAAAATAAATAGAATAGATATGTACAAGTAAAATAAATAAATAAATAGCGTAATAAATACGTACAAACATATATACATATATACAGGTGCTGTGGAGAAGGGAAGGAGGTAAGGCGGGGGGATGAGGAGGGGGAGAGGAAGGAGGGGGCTCAGTCTGGGAAGGCCTCCTGGAGGAGGTGAGCTCTCAGTAGGGCCTTGAAGGGAGGAAGAGAGCTAGCTTGGCAGATGTTGGGAGGGCGGGAATAATGGCATTTATTAACTGCTTACTATGTGCAAAGCACTGTTCTAAGCACTGGGGAGGTTACAAGGTGATCAGGTTGTCCCACGGGGGGCTCACAGTCTTCATCCCCATTTTACAGATGAGGGAACTGAGGTACAGAGAAGTGAAGTGACTTGCCTGAAGTCACACAGCTGACAATTGGTGGAGCTGGGATTTGAACCCATGACCTCTGACTCCAAAGCCTGGGCTCTTTCCACTGAGCCACACTGCTTCTCTAATTATTTATTTATGTATTTATTGAGTGCTTACCATGTGCAGAGCACTGGACTAAGCGCTTGGGAAATACGAGTTGGCAACATAGTCTAGACCGCGAACCCACTGTTGGGTGGGGACCGTCTCTATATGTTACGAGTTGGCAACATATATGTTATATATGTTTGCACAAATTAATTACTCTATTTTATTTGTGCATATTTATCCTATTGATTTTATTTTGTTAATACGTTTTGTTTTCCATCTCCCCTTTCTAGACTGTGAGCCCCACTCCCCATCCCCCGCGCCTTACCTCCTTCCCCTCCCCACAGCACCTGTATATATGTATATATGTTTGTACGTATTTATTACTCTATTTTGTTTGTACATGTTTATCCTATTCATTTTATTTTGTTAATATGTTTTGTTTTGTTCTCTGTCTCCCCCTTCTAGACTGTGAGCCCACTGTTGGGTAGGGACCGTCTCTATATGTTGCCAACGTGTACTTCCCAAGCGCTTAGTACAGTGCTCTGCACACAGTAAGCGCTCAATAAATACAATTGATTGATTGATTGATTGGACTAAGCGCTTGGGAAGTATGAGTCGGCAACATAGAGAGATGGCCCCTATTCATCCAATCGTATTTATTGAGCGCTTACTGTGTGCAGAGCGCTGGACTAAGCGCTTGGGCAGTACGACTTGGCAACATAGAGAGACGGTCCCTATTCATTCAATCATATTCACTGAGCGCTTACTGTGTGCAGAGTGCTGGACTAAGCGCTTGGGAAGTACGAGTTGGCAACATAGAGAGATGGTCCCTATTCATTCAATTGTATTTACTGAGCGCTTTCTGTGTGCAGAGCGCTGGACTAAGCGCTTGGGAAGTATGAGTTGGCAACATAGAGAGACGGTCGCTACCCAACAGCTGGCTCACAGTCTAGAAGGGGGAGACGGAGAACAAAGCAAAACATATTAACAAAATAAAATAAATAGAATATGTACAAGTAAAAAAAATAAATGGATTAATAAATACGTACAAACGTATATACACATATACAGGTGCTGTGGGGAAGGGAAGGAGGTAAGGTCGGGGGTGAGGAGGGGGAGAGGAAGGAGGGGGCTCAGTCTGGGAAGGCCTCCTGGAGGAGGTGAGCTCTCAGTAGGGCTTTGAAGGGAGGAAGAGAACATTCATTCATGCAATCGTATTTATTGAGCGCTTACTGTGTGCGGCGCTTGGAAAGTACGAGTTGGCAACACGATTGAATGAATGAATGACTATAGAGATGGTCCCTACCCAACAGCGGGCTCACCGTCTAGAAAAGGGAGACAGAAAACAAAACAAAACATATTGACAAGATAAAAATAAATAGAATAAATATGTACAAGTAAAATAAATAAGTAGAGTAATAAATATGTACAAACATATATACAGGTGCTGTGGGGAGGGGAAAGAGATAAGGTGGGGGGGATGGGGAGGGGGAATAATAATAATGATAATAGTGATGGCATTTATTAAGCACTTACTCTGTGCAAAGCATTGTTCTAAGCACTGGGGAGGTTACAAGAAGCATTCATTCATTCATTCAATCGTATTTATTGAGTGCTTACTGTGTGCAGAGTGCTGAACTAAGCGCTTAGGAAGTACGAGTTGGCAACATAGAGAAATGGTCCCTACCCAACAGCGGGCTCACCTTCTAGAAGAGGGAGACAGACAACAAAACAAAACATATTAACAAGATAAAATAGATAGAATAAATATGTACAAGTAAAATAAATAGAGTAATAAATATGGACAAACGTATACAGGTGCTATGCGGAGGGGAAAGAGATAAGGCGGGGGGGATGGGGATGGGGAATAATAATAATGATAATAGTGATGGCACTTATTAAGCACTTACTATGTGCAAATAATAATAATAATGACATTTATTATGCACTTCCTATGTGCAAAGCACTGTTCTAAGTGCTGGAAAGCACTGTTCTAAGTGCTGGGGAGGTTACAAGAAGCATTCATTCATTCAATCGTATGTATTGAGTGCTTACTGTGTGCAGAGTGCTGGACTAAGCGCTTGGGAAGTACGAGTTGGCAACATAGAGAGACGGTCCCTACCCAGCAGTGGGCTCACCGTCTAGAAGGGGGAGACAGACAACAAAACAAAACATATTAACACAATAAAATAAATATGTACAAGTAAAATAAATAGAGTAATAAATATGTACAAACATATATACAGACTGAGCCCCCTCCTTCCTCTCCCCCTCCCCATTCCCTCCGCCTTACCTCCTTCCCCTCCCCACAGCACCTGTATAAATGTATATATGTTTGTACGTATTTATTACTCTATTTTATTTGTGCATATTGATTCTATTGATTTTATTTTGTTAATATGTTTTGTTTTGTTCTCTGTCTCCCCTTTCTAGACTGTGAGCCCACTGTTGGGTAGGGTCCGTCTCTATATGTTGCCAACTTGTACTTCCCAAGGGCTTAGTACAGTGCTCTGCACACAGTAAGCGCTCAATAAATACGATTGAATGAATGAATGAATGAACGTATTCTAGACTGTGAGCCCACTGTCTAGAGAGACACTGAGGGAGAGAAAGAGGGGAGGGGGAGAGAGAGAAAGAGGGGAGGGGGAGAGAGAGAAAGAGGGGAGGGGACAGAGGAAGGGGAAGAGAGAAAGAGAGGAGGGGGAGGGAGAGAGAAGGGGGGGACAGGAAGGAGGAGAGAGAAAGAGGGGAGGGGGACAGAAGAAGGAGAGAGAAAGAGAGAAGGGGGACAGAGGAAGGGGAAGAGAGAAAGAGGGGAGGGGAAAAGAGGAGGGGGGAGAGGGAGAAAGAGGGGAGGGGGACAGAAACCCTCTCTTGACCCCACCTCACCTTCTAGTTATCACCCCATCTCCCTCCTACCATTCCTTTCCAAACTCCTTGAATGAGTCGTCTACACGTGCTGCCTCGAATTCCTCAACACCTCGACCCCCTCCAGTCTGGCTTCCATCCCCTACATTCCACGGAAACTGCCCTCTCAAAGGTCACCAATGACCTCCTGCTTACCAAATCCAAAGGCTCATACTCTATCCTACTCCTCCTCGACTTCTCAGCTGCCTTCGACACTGTGGACCAACCCCTTCTCAACACGCTCTCCAACCTTGGCTTCACAGACTCCGTCCTCTCCTGGTTCTCCTCTTATCTCTCCAGCCATTCATTCTCAGTCTCCTTTGTGGTCTCCTCCTCCCCCTCCAATCTCCTTACTGTGGGGTTCCTCAAGGTTCAGTTCTTGGTCCCCTTCTGTTATTGATCTACACTCACTCCCTTGGTGACCTCATTCGCTCCCACAGCTTCAACTATTATCTCTATGCTGATGACACCCAAATCTACAACTCTGCCCCTGCTCTCTCCCCCTCCCTCCAGGCTCGCATCTCCTCCTGCCTTCAGGACATCTCCATCTGGATGTCTGCCTGCCACCTAAAACTCAACATGTCCAAGACTGAACTCCTTGTCTTCCCTCCCAAACCCTGTCCTCTCCCGGACTTTCCCATCACTGTTAACGGCACTACCATCCTTCCCATCTCACAAGCCTGCAACCTTGGTGTCATCCTCGACTCCACTCTCTCGTTCACCCCTCACATCCAAGCTGCCACCGAAACCTGCCAGTCTCAGCTCCACAACATTGCCAAGATCCACCCTTTCCTCTCCATCCAAACCGCTACCCTGCTTGTTCAAGCTCTCATCCTATTCCGTCTGGACTACTGTAACAGCCTCCTCTCCGATCTCCCATCCTCCTGTCTCTCCCCACTTCAATCCATACTTCACACCGCTGCCTGGATCGTCTTTGTGCAGAAACGCTCTGGGCATGTTATTCCCCTCCTCAAAAATCTCCAGTGGCTACCAATCGACCTACGCATCAGGCAAAAACTCCTTACCCTGGGCTTCAAGGCTGTCCATCACCTCGACCCCTCCTACCTCACCTCCCTTCTCTCCTTCTACAGCCCAGCCCGTTCCCTCCGCTCCTCTGCTGCTAATCTCCTCACCGTGCCTCATTCTCCCCTGTCCTACTGTCGACCCCGGCCCACGTCATCCCCCTGGCCTGGAATGCCCTCCCTCCCAACATCCGCCAAGCTAGCTCTCTTCCTCCCTTCAAGGCCCTACTGAGAGCTCACCTCCTCCAGGAGGCCTTCCCAGACTGAGCCCCCTCCTTCCTCTCCCCCTCCTCCCCCCTCCATCCCCCCACATTACCTCCTTCCCTACCCCACAGCATCTGTATATATACTTGTATGTATTTATTACTCCATTTATTTATTTAGTTTACTTGTACATATCTATTCTATTTATTTTATTTTGTTAATATGTTTTGTTTTGTTCTCTATCTCCCCCTTCTAGACTGTGAGCCCACTGTTGGGTAGGGACCGTCTCTATGTGTTGTCAACTTGTACTTCCCAAGCGCTTAGTACAGTGGTCTGCACACAGTAAGCGCTCAATAAACACGATTGATTGATTGAAGAAAGAGGGGAAGAGAGGAGGGGAGAGAGAGAAAGAGGGGAGGGGGACAGAGGAAGGGAAACAGAGAAAGGGGGAGGGGGACAGAGGAAGGGAAAGAGAGAGAGGGGAAGGGAGAGAGAAAGAGGGGAGGGGGACAGGAAGGGGAAGAAAGAGGGGAGGGGAAGAGACGAGGGGAGAGGGGAGAGAAAGAGGGGAGGGGACAGAGGAAGGGGGAGAGAGAAAGAGGGGAGGGGGACAGGGGAAGGGGAGAGAGAAAGGGGAGGGGGACAGAAGAAGGGGAAGAGAGAGAGAGGAGGGGGAGGGAGGGGAAAGGGAAGGGGAAGAGAGGAGGGGGGAGAGAGAGAGAAAGGGGAGAGGGACAGAGGAAGGGGAAGAGAGAGAGAAAGGGGAGGGGGACAGAGGAAGGGGAAAAGAGAAAGAGGGGAGGGGGACAGAGGAGGGGGGGAAGGGGAGAGAGAGAAATAGGGGAGGGGGACAGAGGAAGGGGGAGAGAGAGAAAGAGGGGAAGGGAAAGAGGAAGGGGGAGAGAGGGGGAGCGAAGAGGGAGGGGGAAACGGAGGGAGAAGAGGAGAGCACACCTGAGGCAAATCGGACAAGACTTGGGGCTGGGCCGAAGGCAAAGGTGTGGCGCTACCTCCTACATTCTCGGCCTTTTGGCTAACATCAAGTGTTGTGTCTGTCCGTATCAGTTTAATATCTGATACGTCTTCGATGTGAAGATGCTGTATTAAGCGGATTTTTGGAGTAAGGAGGTGGGTTGGGAGCTTGCTCTATCCCCTCCAAGCATCGGCTTGGTATTGCAGTGCTACCAGGATGGGTGCCTTCCCCCGTTGGGGAATTGATATTTTTTTTCAGCGCTTAGAATGGTGCTTTGCACATAGTAAGCGCTTAACAAATGCCATCATTATTATTATTCAGCTGCATTAATTGATGATGATGGTATTTATTAAGCGCTTACTATGTGCCCAGCAATGTTCTAAGCACGGGGGTAGATACAAGGTCATCAGGACTCGCAGTCTTAATCCCCATTTTACAGATGGAGTAACTGAGGCACAGAGAAGTGAAGTGGCTTGCCCCAGGTCACACAGCAGTCAAGTGGCGGAGCCGGGATTAGAACCCACGGCTTCTGACTCCCAAGCCCGCGCTCTTTCTACTAAGTCACACAGTAATTCAGTGCTTAGTGTGGGCGAAGCACTGTACTAAGCGCTTAGCACTGTGGTTCTGCACCGGTGTTAGTGCCGAGCTTGTGTGGGGCCCGGGGACCACAGAGGCCTTTTCAGGAGTCGGCCTAACGCCGAGAGCCAGACAGGCCAAGCCGGGGAAATGCTGAGGGAATAATATTGTTCCAACAGCCAAAGGTTCTCCAACATCTAATCCCAGGGACGCTTTTCATTCTTTGCATTTATTCACCTTTCCCTCAGACCCGTAGGGAAATAAATAAATCAATTTATTTATATTAAGGTTCATCTCTCCCTCTAGACTGTAAACCCGCTGTGGGCAGGGAGAGTGTCTACCAACTCTGGTGAGTTGTGCTCTCCCAAGCGCTTGCCACAGTGCTCAGCATACAGTAAGTGCTCAATAAATATGACTGATCGATTCCAACTCCAGCTCCTCATGCTTTTTGTCACAGGCATTTTGGGCATGTCTGCCACATTGGCAGTTGGAGAGAGAAAACTGCCGAGCTAGGTGCACGTGTGTACCAAATGGCCCAGTATGCATGCCACTGCGCTCACACACAAGAGCCTATAGTGGCCTGTGCAAAACAGAAAACTAAGCTTTCCCTCCTGCTCCTCAGCAGAACCCAAGAGGGAACAGAGTGAAGAGGGGAATCAATTGATCAATCATATTTATTGAGTGCTTGAACACTGTACTGAGAGCTTGGGAGAGTAGCTGATAAAAGCGACATGAACAGTTCTCTACCTATTTCTAAGATGGACAGTTATGTTTGTTCAATCAGCAGTACTTTTAAGCAGCTAATCAGTGTGGAGCACTATATCAAGCACTTAGGAGAGTTCAGTTTAATCAGCAGATTTGAACCCTGCCATTAAAGAGTTGACAATCTTGCAGGGGAGGCTGACACTAAAATTGCCTTGGCATCTGAATACATGAAGCAAGTTTAATGTCCTAGAAACTGTGCAGAACATTCCTTCTCTTCCTCTCATTACCCCAGCAGGTTTTTTTTTCTTTAAATGGTATTTGTTAAGCATTTACTAGGTGCCAGGCACTGTCCTAAGTACTGGGGTAGATACTAGCTAAGCAGGCTGGACACAGTCCATGTCATTCATTCATTCAATCGTATTTATAGAGTGCTTACTGCGTGCACAGCACTGTTCTAAGCGCTTGGAAAGTACAATTCGGCAATAAAGACAATCCCTACCCAACAACGGGCTCACAGTCTAGAAGGGGGAGACAGACAAAACAAAACAATAACATCAATAACATCAAAATAGATAAATAGAATTATAGATTATATATATATCATTAATAAAATAAACAGAATAATAAATATGTACAAATATACACAAGTGCTTTGGGGTGGAGAAGGGGATAGAGCAGAGGGAGGGAGTGGGGGGTGATGAGGAGGGGAGGAGGAGCAGAGGAAAAGAGGGGCTCAATCTGGGAAGGCCTCCTGGAGGAGGTGAGCTCTCAGTAGGGCTTTGAAGGGGGGAAAAGAGCTAGTTTGGTGGATGTGAGGAGGGAGGGCATTCCAGGCTAGAGGTAGGACGTGGGCCAGGGGTTGACCATGGGACAGGCAAGAATGAGGCACAGTGAGGAGGTGAGTGGCAGAGGAGCGGAGTGTGCGGGATGGGCTGGGCTTCCACCCACAGATTGACTTTGCGGGGGTCCCACGTGGTACTCACAGTCTTAATCCCCATTTTACAGATGAGGTTAACTGAGGCACGGAGAAGTTAAATGACTTGTCTACGGTCACACAGTAGACAAGTAGCAGAGCTGGGTTTAGAACCCAGGTCCTTCTAACTCCCAGACCTGTGCTCTATCCAATAAGCCATTCTGCTTCTGGAACGATTTGTCTTTCCCATCATTGTAGACAACACCGCTATCTTGACTGTTTCACAGGAAGTCATCTTGACTCATCTTTTTCATTAACCTCACATACTCAATCTTTCACTAAATCCTGTTGGTTCTACCTTCACAACATCTTTAAAATCCTCTTTCCTCTCCATCCAAATAGCTACCACACTGATCCAAGCACTTATCATATTCTGCCTTGACTAACCTCCTTACAAACCTCCCTGTCTCCTGTCTCTTCCCACATCAGTCCTTACTTCACAGTCCATAGGGAAGCAGCATGATCTAGTGAAAAGAACACGAGTCTGGGAGTCAGAGGACCTGGGTTCTCATCCTGGCTCTGCCACTTGCCTGCTGTGTGACCTTGGACAAGTCACTTAATTTCATTCATTCATTCAATCCTATTTATTGAGCGCTTACTGTGTGCAGAGCACTGTACTAAGTGCTTGGGAAGTACAAGTCGGCAACATATAGAGACGGTCCCTATCCAACAGTGGGCTCACAGTCTAGAAGGGGGAGACAGACAACAAAACAAAACATGTATACAGGTGTCAAAATCGTCAGAACAAATAGAATTAAAGCTATATGTACATCATTAACAGAATAGTAAATATGTATAAGTAAAATAAATAGAGTAATAAATCTGTACAAATATATACAAGTGCAGTGGGGAGGGGAAGGAGGTAGGGTGGGGGGGATGGGGAGGAGGAGAGGAAAAAGGGGGCTCAGTCTGGGAAGGTCTCCTGGAGGAGGTGAGCTCTCCATAGGGCTTTGAAGGGAGGAAGAGAGCTAGCTTGACGGATGTGTGGAGGGAGGGCATTCCAGGCCAGGGGAAGAAAGTGGGCCGGGGGTCGACAGCGGGACAGGCGAGAACGAGGTACAGTGAGGAGGTGAGTGGCAGAGGAGTGGAGGGTGCGGGCTGGGCTGTAGAAGGGAGGTGAGGTAGGAGGCGGCAAGATGATGAAGAGCCTTGAAGCTTAGAGTGAGGAGTTTTTGCTTGATTCGTAGGTTGACAGGCAGCCACTGGAGATTTTTGAGGAGGGGAATAACATGCCCAGAGCATTTCTCTGAGCCTCAGTTTCCTCATCTGTAAAATGGGGATTAAGACTATGAGCCCTATGTGGGACAGGGACTGTGTCCAACCCTATTTATTATCCTGTATCTATCCCAGTGCTTAGTACGGTGCCTGGCACATAGTAAGCGCTTAACAAATATCACAATTATTATTTTTCACTCTGCTGCCCGGATCATTTTTTTAAAAAAATGTTCAATCCATGTCCTCCCCACTCAGCTCCCCACCCGGCTTTACCTTGTTGATTTCGAACTGCAATATGGCCTGCATACTTTTCTCCTTTAATACTAACCTAGTCACTGAACCTTACTCTCATCTATTTTGCCCATCCTCCCCCTGGCCTGGAACTCCCTCCCCCACTTATATGACAGACCACCAATCTCCCCTGCCTTCAAAGTCTTACCAACACATCTCCTCCAAGAAGCCTTTCCCAACTAATCCCTCGTTTCCCCTACTTCCTCTCCCTTCTGTGTCACCCTTGCACTTGGATCTGTCCCCTTTAAGCACTACATATTCACCCCACCCTCAGTCCCACAGCACTTAGGTCAGTATCTGTAAGTTATTTATATTAATGTCTGTCTCCTCCACCGGACTCTAAGTCCCTTGTGAAAAGAGAACATGTCTACCTACTCTATTGTATTGTACTCTCCCAAGTAAATCCTACAGTACTCAGCACAAAATAACACCATCGATTGATTGATTGATTTACGGTCCAGTCCAACCAGAGAGTAGTCTCATGTGAACAAACGTTGGCTTACCTGAAAGGAGTTGTATGTGTACTGCTGTGAAGCAATTCAATCCAAATTCGAATTATTTATTTTTGCAATTCATGAAAAACAATCTTAGGAGTCAGAGTTTGTCATTTTAAAAAATGGTATTCGTTTGGTGCTTCCTATGTGCCCATCACTGTTCTAAGCATGGGGATAGATACAAGGTTATCAATTTGGACACAGTCCCTGTCCCACATGAGGCTCACAGTCTAGGTAGGAGGGGATAGGATTTAATCTACATTGGGCAGATAAGGAAACTGAGGCACAAAGAAGTTAAGTGACTTGCCCAAGGTCACGTAGCAGACAAGTGGGGGAGATGCGATTAGAACTAAGATCCTCTGACTCTCAGATCCTCTGACTCTCAGGCCTGCACTCTTTCCACTAGGCCACACTGCTTCTCTATGTGTATGTGTCCAAAATGCAAAATTAGGCAATTACTCTAAATTAAATCTAGGAGCTGAAATTTCCCATAAGTGGTAAAAGCTTGAGAACTGCCCATTAGAAAATGTCAGGCCCAAAAGATAGATTAGTGAGTAGGTTAAAAAAAGGTCAATACAGTTTTTTCCCCAGGCTTAAAATCTAGTTGACTGTGTACACAGTGTTTTAGGTCTGTGTATCTCTGCACATGTGACTGACTTCCTTTCTACAAATGTGGCAGGCACTCCATATTGAGCTGTGTTTGGAAGTTTGACCCTTTGTACCTTTCCAAAATTGGAACTAAAAGATTAGTTCACTCACATGCACCCAATGAAAATAGACTTGTAAAGTCAGAGTCCATGTGAAAGTGGTGAAAATTCAGGGACGATTTATGAAAGAAAAAAATAGGTATTCTGCACTTTGCTGAGATTAGGCGGGTTCCTTTGTTTAGGAAATCAATGTTCTTGCCTTTAAGGATAAAAACAAAGTTTCTAGACCAGGAATAATAGGAAATTTTTTAAGATTTGGAGCATTTTCTTCATCTAAATAGCAAGCATAACATTTAACTGGTAAAATGGAACTCTTCCTTCAAGGTCCGATTCTGTCCTCCACCTGCAAAACTTTTTTCAGCTTGGTCAGCACTTACTTATATTCTTTTTTTTTTTGGAATAAATCTCAGAGGCCTGAGGAATTTCAGTCATCCATTCATTCATTTCCAAATACTGTATCCTTGTGCTTGGTGCATCTCAAGGAGGGTAAATAAAGAATGGAAAAGCACAGTCCCTATCCTCGGGGAGTTTGCAATCTAAAAGAAGATGACAAATATATATTCATGTAACAAGTAAAATATGTAGCTATTTAGGCAAATGTTCAACTACACCAAACAGAGACACACCTATACAGTAGATTTTATAATCTATTTATCTGATCATTTCTGCTAAAATGGACTAGTTATACTCTTGAACAACTTCATGTTAAGGGAAAAAATGCATTACAGTGATCATTCAATGTTAATTAGTGGGTCAGGGTCAATAATAATAATAATAATAATAATATTTGTTCAGTAATAATAATATTTGTACAGTGCCAAGCACTGCAATAAGTACTGAGGTAGATACAAGATAATCAGATCCCATTTGGGTCACACAGTCTAAGTAGGAGGGAGAACAGGTATTGAATCCCCATTTTGCAGATGAGGGAATGAGGCATAGTAAAGTGAAATTACTTGCCCAAGTTCACCCAGCAGAGCCTGTCTCTTTCCACTAGGCCACATTTGAAGATTCTACCATGATTGACATTTTTTTGATATAAACTCCGATATTAAGTCCACTTCTTGTAGTATGCTTTATGCCTTTGCAATTCACTGTGAGATTGCAAAAACGAACACAAAGTGCTTTACACATTGCCGAACAGCAAGGCCAACAGAAGCAGCCTTGCCTAGTGGATAGACCACGGTCCTGGGAGTCAGAGGGACCTCGGTCTAATCCTGGCTCTGCCTTTCTCTGCTGTGTGACCTTGGGCAAGTCACTTAGCTTCTATGGGCCTCAGTTACCTCTTCTGTAAAATGGGGATTAAGATAGTGAGCCCCATGTGGGACAGGGACTGTGTCCAACCTGATTATCTTGTATCTACCCCAGTGCCTACTACAGTGCCTGGCATTTAGTAAGCACTTAACAAGTACAATAAAAAAAAAAGCACCTTGACTGACTCCACGCTCATGTGTACGACCATTTATTCCCACACCAATCTACTTGCTCCAATTTGAAGATCGTGCAACACCCAAATCTGGTTGGAATTGTGGGAAAACAAATTATTCCCAAATTGATTAATGGAAACATGTGCTAAAGCAGAAATAATTGAGTAACTTAGGCAGGTGTTCTAAACACTCACATTAGAATCTCTGGATGTTGGTCATGTAAATGTTTGCGGTATGCGCAGATTCCAAATTTTGCACCCAACCGCATACAAAATTCCATGAGGCTGCTCTTTCTGTCTGCTTCCTCTCTTTCCTCTATTAAACTTCTATAATCAATGAATTGTTTTTATCTTTTCTTTTCTACCTACTCTATTGTATTGTGCTCTTCCAAGCACTTAGTACAGTGTTCTGCACATAGTAAGTGCTCAATACATACCATGATCTGGTGGATAGAGCACAGGCCTGGGAGTCAGAAGGACCTGGGTTCTAATTCTGACTCCATCACTTGTCTACTGTGTGATCTGGGGCAAGTCTCTTAACTTCTCTGGGCCTCAGTTACATTATCTGTAAAATGGGGGTTAAGACCTTGAGCCCTATGTGGGACAGGGATTGTTTCCAATCTTGATTAACCTGTATCTCCCCCAGCACTTAGTGCAGTGCCTGGCACATAGTAAGCACTCAACACAGTGGAAAGAGCACGGGCTTTGTAGTCAGAGGTCACGGGTTCAAATCCCGGCTCCGCCAACTGTCAGCTGTGTAACTTTGAGCAAGTCACGTCATTTCTTTGTGCCTCAGTTACCTCATCTGTAAAATGGGGATTAAAACTGTGAGCCCCCCATGGGACAACCTGATCACCTTGTAACCTCCCCAGCGCTTAGAACAGTGCTTTGCACATAGTAAGTGCTTAACAAATACAATTATTATTATTATTGTTATTAACAAATACTACAAAAATGATAATAATTAATTGATTGAGTGTTTCTTTGCAAGGCTCCAGTAAGAGCTTCCTGCACATTCAAGTCATGGGAATTAAATTGGTCACGCAAATGCTCAGGGTTTAAATGTTCCTGCTGACCCCTGGCACATGTCCTGCCTCTGGCCTGGAATGCCCTCCCTCTTCAAATTCATTCATTCATTCAATCGTATTTATTGAACGCTTACTGTGTGCAGAGCACTGTACTAAGCGCTTGGGAAGTACAAGTTTGCAATATAGAGAGATGGTCCCTACCCAACAGCGGGCTCACAGTCTTCAAATCCACCAGACAATTACTCTTCCAGCCTTCAAAGCCTTATTGAAGAGCCATCTCCTCCAAGAGGCCTTCCTAGAACAAGTCCCACTTTTCCTCATCCCCCATTCCCTTCTGCATCACCCTGACTTGCTCGCTTTGCTCTCCCCTCCTCGCAGCCCCAAAGCACTTTCATATATATAGACATATATATATGCATACATATATATATATATGTAATTTTATTTATTTGTATTAATGTCTGTCGCCTCCCTTCTAGACTGGTAGCAGGCTGTGGGCAGGGAATGTCAATGTTTATTGTTGTATTGTACTTTCCCAAGCGCTTAGTACAATGCTCTGCACACAGTAAGCGCTTAATAAATACACATGAATTAATGAATGAATGAATTTGAGGGAAAAGGCAAATGGAGAGCACGGTGGCTTCCTTAGATTTAAAAGGTAGGTTTCTGTAGCCTGGGGCTGCACCTTAAATAATACAACACAGTGCTTGCTGTAAAGATCCTTATTCAAATGAGTTTGTCTGCAGAGTCTTGCAGTTGAGCTATTGTTCATAGCAGCACAGAGGACGTCTCTTTAGCATGCCAGCCCTTTCCCGATTTTGTTTCTCTTTAGCAAATGTTGCATCCGATAGTCTTTTTTTAGGATTCTGTTCCTAATGAGGATATTCAGTCCAAGTTTTCACTGCCGCTCGCTGAAGGCCTGTGTTGTTCTCCTCTCCAAGTTTACTCAGGACTCCAGCAAGAGCTTTTTATCACTGTGGGGTTTCACAGTCAATTATGCCCAAAAGGGATGAAACCAGCTTTTCTGTAACTACCCAGTCCCTGCCCCCACAACATGTTCCTTGTAATTTCTTAGAACATAATCACCTTCCTTACAATGTAAATTCCTTGAGTGCTGGAACTGTAGCTTTTTCGGGTAGTATGTAGTACTCTGTGGCCTTGCCTTCACATTCAAACTGATGATCTAGATGATAACTGTTTTAAGTTTAACCCCACTTGGTAAGGAGACTCTGCTCCCCCTCTCCTCCCCATTGCTCCGACAGCACTTGTGTATATATGTATAATTCTATTTATTTTTATTAATTATGTGTATATATTTATAATTCTATTTATTTATAATGATGCTACTGATGCCTGTTAACTTGTTTTGATGTCTGTCTCCCCCCTTCTAGACTGTGAGCCTGTTGTGGGCAGGGATTGTCTCTGTTGCTGAATCGTACTTCCCAAGCATTTAATACAGTGCTTTGCATACAGTAAGCTCTCAATAAATACGATTGATTGAATGAATGATTCTTGTTGCTAATATAGCTATTCCTAATAGTGTTAAAATGCAGTCATTAAAACATTTAGAATCAAGATGGAGGGAGAATGTTTTCTTCTATCAAAATTGTTTTGTTTAATTTTGTTTCTTCAAAAAGCTAATCTAAATCCACTTTCAGCTGGAGAAATGGCCAGAAAAGTTGGGCTGTAATGTGATCAGAAATTCCAGCTGGGTCTCCTGCAGCTTCTGCCTCGTTGCAGGTGAGGGTAGGGTGTAAGAAACGGGAGCAGAGCCTTTTACAGATCTGTGCAAACATGACATATTTTTCTTGGAGTAACATCATCCTCCTAATTGTGCCTAAGATAATACTAATACAAATACTACTAATAAAAAAGCAGCAGCCTATAGTTTTCTGCAAGGCAACTCTGTTGGATGGCAAACAGACCCTGGCTTTTAAACAGAGCAAAGTTCTTAAATTGCCATCCTGGCTCAGTAAAAACTGTCTAAACCTCCAGGGGCTTTCTCAGATGTCTTTTCACTTCAAGAGGCATTAACCCTGCAAGAGCTCCACTGTTGATTGTTCAGAGAACTATTCAGTGCCCTGCAGTTGCACAATTGAATTCAGTGTTTTTTAGCTAGAACCCTAGGGTAACGACAGTTAGCATGGCCTTCAGAAAGCAGAAAGAGTTCTTTTACCTAATTCTTAATGATGGCCTAGAAGAAATCATTCATGTCTTCCCCCTTTTAGACTGTGAGCCCACCGTTGGGTAGGGACTGTCTCTATATGTTGCCAATTTGTACTTCCCAAGCGCTTAGTACAGTGCTCTGCACATAGTAAGTGCTCAATAAATACGATTGATGATGATGATGATGTCATTTGAGGGAATAGTTTACTTTCAGACAGTCATCTTCTCTCAGTGGCTCGGGCCCAAAATGAATGCTTACAAACTCCATCAATCAATCAAGCCAGCAAGCAGTGATATCTATTGAGCAGCTAATGAGTGCTAGGCTCTGTAATAAGCACCTGGATGAGTACAGTAATATCAAGACACATTCTCTGCCCTCAATGAGCTTGCAATCTAATGGAAGAGGCAGACCAAAAATAATTTGCAGAAAGTGAAAACAGAAGGAAGAATAAGGATAAAACAGGAATCAGTACAAATACATCTGTACTCAAAAGAAAGTCACTCACCCTTGTTATTAATTAATAGTAATAATAGCAACAACAACAGTGATATTTTTTAAGTGCTTACTACAGGACAAACACTGTACTAATCACTGGGTGGGTCGGGGTGGGGAGCTGGGGACAAGATCATTAAGTCACACACAATCCCTGTCCCGCATGAGAGCTTGCAGTCTTCATAGGAAGAAGAGCAGGTATTACATTCTCATTTTATAAATGAGAAAACTGAGGCACAGAGAAGTTACATGATTTGCTTGCTCAAGGTCACTCAGTTGGCAAGTGGGAGAGCTGAGATTAGAACTCTGGTCCCCTGATTCCCAGGCCTAATTCCCAGGCCTGACTCCTTGCTACTTAGACCGCGGGTCCCACGTGGGGCAGGGATTGTGCCGACGTAATTAAGTTGTACTTACCCCAGTGCTCAGAACAGAGTTTGGCACATAGTAAGTGCTTAATAAATGCCATTTTAAAAAAAGTGAGGTGGCTGAGGCATTCCCCCACCCCAAGGCCCAGAAAGAGACAGAAAGTCAACTCTTGTGTGGGCCATGCTGAGGAGACTGTGAGCCCGTTGTTGGGTAGGGATTGTCTCTATTTGTTGCTGAATTGTACTTTCCAAGCACTTAGTACAGTGCTCTGCACACAGTAAGTGCTCAATAAATGCGATTGAATGAATTCCCAGGCCTACCCTCTTTCCACCAGGTAATTCTGTATTTCGTTTTTTTACGTGTCCTACTTCATTCATTCAATCCTATTTATTGAGCACTTACTATGTGCAGAGCACTGTATTAAGCGATTGGGAGAGTACAATACAACAATAAGCAGATGAATTCCCTGCCCACAACAAGCTTAGAGTCCTACTTCTTTGTGAAGGCCTCAATAACCTAAAATGTGATACCAGAGAAGCAAGGCAGGGAGAGGAGAGATGGTAATAAGAGATGTGCCAGGATTGTTTTGCCTGATTTAGCATTCTGGAACCCTCATCGCTGGCAGAATTCTTCCCCTTAGTATCAATGGGTTATTAGTTACCTTTTCTTCTCTGTCCCTTACACTTCATTCATTTGCCAAGCCAGTGTGGCTAAGACTCCTGCTCTTAATCAGTCAATCATATTTATTTATTCATTCATTCAATAATATTTATTGAGTGCTTACTGTGTGCAGTGCACTGTACTAAGCGCTTGGGAAGTACAAGTTTGCAACATATAGAGACAGTCCCTACCCAACAGCGGGCTCACAGTCTAGAAGGGGGAGACAGACAACAAAACTAAACATATAAATCAAATAAATAGAATAAATATGTACAAGTAAAATAAATAAATAAATAGAGTAATAAATATGTACAAACATATATACATATGCTGTGGGGAGGGGAAGGAGGTAAGGTGGGGGGGATGAGGAGGGGGAGTAGGGGAAGAGGAAGGAGGGGGCTCAGTCTCGGAAGGCCTCCTGGAGGAGGTGAGCTCTCAGTACGGCTTTGAAGGGAGTAAAAGAGCTAGCTTGGCAGATGTGCGGAGGGAGGGCATTCCAGGCCAGGGGGAGGATGTGGACCGGGGGTCGACGGCGGGACAGGCGAGAACGAGGCACAGTGAGGAGATTAGCGGCAGAGGAGTGGAGGGTGCGGGCTGGGCTGGAGAAGGAGGAAGGGAAGTGAGGTAGCAGGGGGCGAGGTGATGGACAGCCTTGAAGCTGAGGGTGAGGAGTTTTTGCCTGATGCGTAGGTTGATTGGTAGCCACTGGAGATTTTTGAGGAGGGGAATAGCATGCCCAGAGCGTTTCTGCACAAAGACGATCTGGGCAGCAGTGTGAAGTATGGATTGAAGTGGGGAGAGACAGGAGGATGGGAGATCAGAGAGAAGGCTGATGCAGTAGTCCAGACAGGATAGGATGAGAGCTTGAACGAGCAGGGTAGCGGTTTGGATGAAGAGGAAAGGGCGGATCTTGGCAATGTTGCGGAGGTGAGACCAGCAGGTTTTGGTGACGGCTTGGATGTGAGGGGTGAACGAGAGAGTAGAGTCGAGGATGACACCAAGGTTGCGGGCTTGTGAGACGGGAAGGATGGTAGTGCCATCAACAGTGGTGGGAAAGTCAGGGAGAGGGCAGGGTTTGGGGGGGAAGATAAGGAGTTCAGTCTTGGACATGTTAAGTTTTAGATGGCGGGCAGACATCCAGATGGAGATGTCCTGAAGGCAGGAGGCAGGAGGAGATTTATGTGCGGAACACTGTGTACAGAGGACTCTACTGAGCGGTTGGGAGAGTACAATAAAACAGAGTTGGTTGACATGTTCCCTGACCACAACAAGCTTACATTCTAGAGGGGGAGAGAGATATTAATATAAATAAATTTAGGGAAATGTGTGTAAGTGATATGGGGCTACTGGAGGGGTGAATAAAGGGTGCAAATCCAAGCGCAAGGGCAACACAGAATGGAGTGGGTAAAGAGGAACTTAGGGCCTAGTCTGGGAAGGCCTCTTGGAAGAGATGTACTCAATTACCAGTGGGCAAGACTGGCCATATCCTCTGATCATGGTCTCTGGGTACGTTGAGGAGGAGAGCATCGGATATTCAGGGAGATACAGTAAAAACTGAAACTGCCATCTTTCTTTCATTTATTCATTTGTTTAATCACTCACATTTATTGAGTGCTTACTGTGTGCAGAGCACTGTATCAATCAATCAATCATATTTATTGAGCGCTTACTGTGTGCAGAGTACTGTACTAAGCGCTTGGGAAGTACAAGTTGGCAACATATAGAGACAGTCCCTACCCAACAGTGGGCTCACAGTCTAGAAGGGGGAGACAGAGAACAAAACCAAACATATTAACAAAATAAAATAAATAGAATAGATATGTACAAGTAAAATAAATAAATAGAGTAATAAATATGTACAAACATATATACATATATACAGGTGCTGTGGGGAAGGGAAGGAGGTAAGACGGGGGGATGGAGAGGGGGAGGAGGGGAAGAGGAAGGAGGGGGCTCAGTCTGGGAAGGCCTCCTGGAGGAGGTGAGCTCTCAGTAGGGCCTTGTACTGTACTAAGCACTTGGGTGAGTACAATACAACAATAAACAGACACATTCCCTGCCCACAATGAGCTTACAGTCTAGAGGGGGGCCAGCCAGCTGGAAGGCCAGCATAGCAGAGCACCCTTGCAAAGGGAACTTCCTGTGGAACCCTACAGCCTCCAGGAATTGTGTGGGGGTGGGTGGTGACAGGGCCGGGGAGAGGTTAGAAGAGGGGGATGCATGCTGCTCCTGTTGGAAGAACATGAATGAAGGGATCAGATTGTTCAGAGCAAATGAGATCAGCCTCTGGGGGCCAAGACCCTAATAATAATATTAATAATAATTATGGTGCTTGCTAAATGCTTACAATGTGCTGGGGTAGATACAAGTTAAGCAGGTTGGACACAGTCCCTGTCCCACATGGGGCTCATGCTCTTAATCCACATTTTTTACAGATGAGGTAACTGAGGCACAGAGAATAATAATAATAATAATGGCATTTATTAAGCACTTACTATGTGCAAAGCACTGTTCTAAGAGCTGGGGAGGTTACAAGGTGATCAGGTTGTCCCACGGGGGGCTCACAGTCTTCATCCCCATTTTACAGATGAGGGAACTGAGGCACAGAGAAGTTAAGTGGCTTGCCCAAAGTCACACAGCTGACAGTTGGTAGAGCTGGAATTTGAACCCATGACCTCTGACTCCAAAGCCCGGGCTCTTTTCCACTGAGCCACGCTGCTTGTCTGTAGCAGCACTTCTACACTTCTCTGTAGTAGCACTTCTCTGTAGAGAAGTGAAGTGACTTGCCCAAGGTCATACAGCAGACATGTGGCGGAGCTGGAACTAGAACCCATGACCTTCAGACTCCCAGGCTCATGCTCTAACCAGTAAGCCATCCTGCTTCTCCATAATAATTGTGATATTTGTTAAGTGCTTACTATGTGCCAGGGACTGTACTAAGTGCTGGGGTAGATACAAACAAATTGAGTTGGACGCTGACCCTGTCCCATGTGGGGCTCACAGGCTCCATCCCCATTTTACAGATAAGGGAACTAAGGCACAGAGAAGTAAAGTGACTTTCCCAAGGTCATACAGCAAACAAGCGGCGGAGGCTCAAGCTCTATCCACCACACCGTGCTGCTTCTCTGTTTTGTAAGTGTCTGTTTTATAACTGAAGAGGGTACATGAGAGAGAGAGAGAAAGAGAGAGTTTGTGTAGAACCTGCAAATTTATTTCAAGATTCATTGTCACAGGGAGGGAGTAGGGCCGGTGGACATTCCAGCCAAACCTCAGCAGCTTGCCTTAGGGTGCAGGACTGGTTAGCTGAACCTCCTACTCCCCTCAGGAGTACCAAATCTATGAGTCAGGAAAGATGGCAGCAAACTACTGAGGCAACCTCAGGGTGTGTTAGCGTGCAGCCCCAAGAGAGTCCGGACCTCCACTGGAAATGGCATTAGGATCCCTTTAATAATAATAATTTATTATTATTTGTGGTATTATTATTCAATCAATCAATCAATCCATCGTATTTATTGAGCGCTTACTGTGTGCAGAGCACTGTACTAAGCGCTTAGGAAGTACAAGCTGGCAACATATAGAGACAGACCCTACCCAACAGTGGGCTCACAGTCTAGAAGGGGGAGACAGAGGACAAGACCAAACATACTAACAAAATAAAATAAATAGAATAGATAGGTACAAGTAAAATAAATAAATGAATAAATAGAGTAATAAATATGTACAAACATATATACAGGTAATATATATATATATATATATTCCGTATTATTGTGGAATTTGTTAAGCATTCATTCATTCAATCATATTTATTGAGCCCGTACTGTGTGCAGAGCACCATACTAAGCCCTTGGGAAAGTACTACACAACAGTAAACTGTGACATTCCCTGCTCACAGCGAGCTCACAAACTAGAGGGGGGTGGAAACAGACATGATAGATAGATAGATGTATATTACAGATATGTACATAAGTGCTTTGGGGCTGGGAGCGGGGAAGAGCAAATGGAGCAAGTCAGGGAGATGCAAAAGGAAGTGGGAGATGAGGAAAAGTGGGGCTTAGTCAGGGAAGGCCTCTTGGAGGAGATATGCCTTCAATAAGATTTTGAAGGTGGGGAGCGTGGTTGTCTATCACTTACTATGTGATAGGCACTGTACTAAGTGCTGGGGTAGATACAAAGTAATTACATTAGACACAGTCCCTGTTCCACCTAGTGCTCACACTCTTAATCCCAATTTTACAGATGAGGTAACTGAAGCACAGAGAAGAGAAGTGACTTCCCCAAGGTCACACAGCAGACAAGTGGTGGAGACAGAATTAGAACCAGCGTGGTCTAGTGGTAGAGCGTGGGCTTGGGAGTTAGAAGGACTTGGGTTCTAATTCCACCTCTGCCTCATGTCTGCTGTGTGACCTTGGGCAAGTCACTTAACTTCTCTGTGCCTCAGTTACCTCATCCGTAAAATAGGGATGAGTGTGAGCCCCATGTGGGACAGGGACTGTGTCCAACCTGATTAACTTGTATCTACTCCGGTGGTCAATACAGTGCTTGGTCCGTCTTCTATCCAGTAAACAACGTTGCTACTGGGCATCTGTAAAAGTGACCAGAACCATTACAGCCTCTTAGCCAATGTTGCTGCTCTGGTGCCACAGAATGTGTGGGAAAGAATCGCACACATCCTCTCCCAAGCGTTTAGTACAGTGCTCTGCAAACACAGCAAGCAGTCAATCAATCAATCAATCAATCAATCGTATTTATTGAGCGCTTACTGTGTGCAGAGCACTGTACTAAGCGCTTGGGAAGTACAAGTTGGCAACATATAGAGACAGTCCCTACCCAACAGTGGTAAATACCCAACAGTCAGTAAATACCACTGAAAGAAGCAGTATGGCCTAATGGATAGAGTACAGGCCTGGGAGTTAGAAGGACCTGGGTTCTAATACTACTCTTCCACTTGTCTGCTCTGTGCCCTTGGGCAAGTCACACAACTTCTCTGTGCTTCAGTTTTCTCATCTGTAAAATAGGGATTAAGACTGTGAGCCCTATGTGGGACAGGGTGAGTGTCCAACCCGATTATCTTGTAACTACCCCAGCGCTTAGTACAGTTCCTGGCACATAGTAAGCACTTAACAAATACCACAATTAATATTATTATTTCATTACTATTATTAATAACAATAATAAGATTCCCACAAGCATGAATCTCTGGGCAGTCTCTGCATTATCATTCCCCACTGGGCCTGGCTGGGTATTGGGCCAGATAGAACAGTGCTCAGCACTTAGAATAGTGCTACAGTGCTTAGTACAGTGCTCTGCACATAGTAAGTGCTTAACAAATGCCATTATTATTGTTATTATTATAATATATCTGTTTATTGTTACATTGGACTCTCCCAAGCATTTAGGACAGTGCTCTGAACACAGTAAGCCCTCAATAAATATGACTGACTGACTGATTGAATGAATATTGGTCAGCACTTGTGGAGCTCAGGTCTTTGGTCTCCACAAGCCTCTTTAACCCTAAACCCTTGAATGATTCTGCCTCCTTGGTCAGAGTGGTTGACCAGCCCTACAAAGGGCAAAATGTCCCAGGATCAATCATCGATCAATCTATCAATTTGTTTTGTTTTTATGGCATTTGGTAAGTGCTTGTATGTGCTAGGCCCCCTCTCAGGCACACACCTGAAGAGTTTCCAGTACTCTACCATTCTTGGCTATGGGAAGGAGAGTCAAGCAGAGGCCTATCATCAATCGTATTTATTGAGCGCTTACTATGTGCAGAGCACTGTATTCCTAGCTTGGGCAATGGCTAGTGAGTGTAAGCAATCTGCTATGAGTCAAAACTCACCTGTGTTGGGCATCAATGTCATGGGAGAGAGTTGAGGGCGGAGACTCAAGTTTACTGCGCGGAAGAAGGCAATGGTAAATTGCTTCCATATTTTTACCAAGAAAACTCTATGGATCCACTACCAGAACGATTGCAGATGGAGGTGGGGCATTCTGGGAGAGATGTGTCCATGGAGTCCCTATGGGTCGGCGGCTACTTGACAGCATAAGACGAGACAATGTACTGGGCACTGTTATAAGTGTTGGGGTGGATGTAAGATAATCAGGTTGGACACAGTTCATTTCCCACATGGGGCTTAATCCCCGTTTTACAGATGAGGGAACTGAGGCACAGAGAAGTGAAGTGACTTGCCCAAAGTGACAAGGCAGACTAGTAGCTTAGCTGGGATTAGGACCCAGATCCTTCTGATTCCCAGGCCTGTACTCTATCCACTAGGTCAAGTTGCTTCTATCAGTGGAATTTACTGAGCGCTTATTGTGTGTGCAGGGCACAGTACTAAATTTTTGGGAGAGGACAATAGGGTGACTCAGGAGAGAATCAATCAATCAATCAATGGTATTTATTGAACGTTTACTATGTGCAGAGCACTGTTCTAAGCACTTGGGAGAGTACAATTCAAGAGAAATTAGCAGATTCACTCCCTGCCCATAATGATCTTAAAGAGCCAAGAAATAATCCCTTACGAGCATGGGAGACAGAAGGATGATCCACAACCCATTTTCTGTTATAGCCACTGCAGCTGGCATTGCCCTAACTTTGGCTTCGTTTTTATTTCTTTCCTACAAAATACCTATGACCTCCGTAAGGCAGCTAGCTTTCCAAGCCCCTTTAGATGCCTGTATTTATTCAGTAGTATTTATGAATAATGATGGCATTTATTAAATGCTTACTATGTGCAAAGCACTGTTCTAAGAGCTGGGGAGGTTACAATCAATCAATCAATCGTATTTATTAAGTGCTTACTGTGTGCAGAGCACTGTATTAAGCGCTTGGGAAGTACAAGTCGGCAACATATAGAGACAGTCCCTACCCAACAGTGGGCTCACAGTCTAAAAGGGGGAGACAGAGAACAAAACCAAACATACTAACAAAATAAAATAAATAGATTAGATATGTACAAGTAAAATAGAGTAATAAATATGTACAAACATATATACATATATACAGGTGCTGTGGGGAAGGGAAGGAGGTAAGATGAGGGGGATGGAGAGGGGGACGAGGGAGAGAGGAAGGAAGGGGCTCAGTCTGGGAAGGCCTCCTGGAGGAGGTGAGCTCTCAGTAGGGCCTTGAAGGGAGGAAGAGAGCTAGCTTGGCGGATGGGCAGAGGGAGGGCATTCCAGGCCCGGGGGATGACGTGGGCTGGGGGTCGATGGCGGGACAGGCGAGAACGAGGCAAGGTCATCAGGTTGTCTCACGGGGGGCTCACAGTCTTCATCCCCATTTTACAGATGAGGTAACTGAGGCACAGAGAAGTTAAGTGACTTGTCCAAAGTTACACAGCTGACAAGTGGCAGAACTGGGATTTGAACCCATGACCTCTGACTCCAAAGCCCGGGCTCTTTCCACTTTGGCCATGCTGCTTCTTTACTGACCAATTACTGTGTGCAGAGCATTGTACTGAGGGGAGAGTACCAACAGGGTAGAATCAATACCAGGACCAGTCCAAAAGACTTTCTTGTCTTCAGAGATTCTGATGCTCGGCTAATTGGCAGGAACACAACATGGCTTAGTGGATACAGCACAGGCCTGGGAGTCCGAAGGTCATGGGTTCTAATCCTGGCTCTGCCACTTGCCTGCTGTGTGAACTTTGGCAAGTCACATAACTTCTCTGTGCCTCAGTTACCTCATCTGTAAAATGGGGATGAAGACTGTGAGCCCCATGTGACACAGGGACTGTGTTCAACCCGATTTGCTTATAATCACCCCAGCGCTTAGTACAGTGTCTAGCACAAAGTAAGCACTTAACAAATACCATAATTATTATTATCTAATATTTCTCACTTTTCCCTTTTACGCTACCAACTTTCCTTCTAGTAGCCCATTAGGAAATGCTCACCCATAAATCAGTCAATTGGATTTATTGAGCACTTACTGTGTGCAGAGCACTGTATTAAGCATGTTTGAGCTTACTGATGTTTTCTGCTTGCGTAACTTCCTATGATCATAAATTCCACATGCTTCCCACCTTTTGTTTTCTATTTATTTGGTTGGAATCTTCCACTGTCAAGCTTGATTGGGTGTTCCCTTGTCCTGGTGTTGTGGGATTTGGTGAACAACAATTCTTTGTTCACCCTGTCCACATCCTTATTGAAGGCACATCTCCTCCAGGAGACCTCCCCAACTAAGCCCTCATTTCTTCTTCTCCCACTCCCTTCTGCATTGCCCTTGAAGTTGGCTTTGTACCCTATGTACCCTCAGCCCCATAGTGCATAGCCATAATTTATTTATGTTAATGTCCGTCTCCCCCTCTAGACTTGTAAGGTAGTTGTGGGCTGGGAATGTGTCTACCAACTCTGTTATATTGTACTCTCCCAAGCGCTTAGGACAGGAGTCTGCACACAGTAGGCACCCATTAAATATGGTTAATTCATTGATTGATCCATCATTCTGTAGACTTTGTAAACTTCCCCTCTCGGCCTGCATCTTTCCAGATCTCTCAGTCTGTCCTCATAAGGAAGCCTCTCAATCCCCCCAACATCCTGGAAGGAATAAAACAGGGCATTTGAGGAAAGGATAAGGGCAATTTAGATTGACCAGCTAACAGGGAAATTGGTAGATGACATTAGCAGGAGAGCAAAGCCAAAATGCACATACACTTCGACACAAATGCTAGGGGCTTAAAGAATAAAATGGGCGAATTAGAATGCTCGATGCCTATTGAGGATCTTGACATAATTTGCATTCCTCAGACTCTGGGGAGGGAAAAAATAAATGGGAAACAGTGCTGTCTGACAACAAACTCTATGGGAAAGACCAGAACGAGTACCTAGGTACGGTTTGACTCTGTATGTGTAAGTCACCATAAAGAGTCATAATTTAAAAAACCCTAGTGGATCAATCAATCAATCAATGGTGTTTATTGAGTATTTACTATGTGCAGAGCACTGGACTAAACACTTGGAAGAGCACAACAGAGTTAGTAGACGTGTTTGTAGATAGGTGGATAAGGAGTAGCATGGAATCCCTTTGGCTAGAACTTTCAAACTTTGATCAATCAATCAATCATATTTATAAAGCTCTTACTGTGTGCAGAGCACTGTAATAAGCAATTGGAAGAATACTATATAACAGAATTAGTAGACACATTCCCTACCCACAAGGAGCTTGCAGTTTAGAGGGGGAGACAAACATTAATATAAATAAATTATGGATCTGTACATATTCCCTTCATTCATTCATTCATTCAATCATTCAATCATTCATATTGAGCGCTTACTGTCTACATATGTGTAGTGGGGCTGAGGGATGGGTGGATAAAGGAAGCAAATCCAAATTCAAGGGTGATACAGAAGGGAGTTGGAGAAATTCAAACCAAAATATCACTGTGGGAGAGTTCCTTAGACCACCTTACCCCATTGAGGAAAGTAGTCAGAAAATGTTGAGAAGGGCTTGGGGAAGCTATAAAACTAGAGCAGTGATTAAGAGTAGGAAACTTCAATTTATACTCACATAATTGAATAACCCCTCAGGAAGGGAAGTAGAAGACAGGTTTGGGCATAGGACAAATTACTTTTTTCTGGAACAACTAATTGTGAAGTCAACAAGGACAGATAATGGCTCAGACTTACTTAATCAAAAAAATCAATCAATGGTATTTATTTAGTGCTTACTGTACTAAGTACTTAGGAGAGTACAATTCAGTAGAGTTGGTAGACATGATCCTTACCCTTAAAGAGCTACATTGTAGTGGAGGAGACAGATATTAAAATAAATTACAATTAGGGGAAGCAGCAGAGTACAGAGTATAAGGATACGGACATAAGTATTCTGGGGCTGGGAGTGGAGTGATTAACGAAGTGCTTAAGGGGTATAGAACCAGGTGTACAGACAATGCAGAAGTCAGAGTGTTTAATATGGGAAAATGAGAAGTTAGGGGAGGTTTCTTAGAGGAGATGTGATTTCAGTTGCGTTTTGAAGATGGGGAGTGCACTGGTCTGAAGGGGGAAGGAATGGAATCTTCTTTGAGTACAAAGGGTTGGGAACCAGTAGACAAAATATATTTCAATTTGCAAAAGGTATCAAGGTTCTACACAAAGGGCTTTGAGAAATGCCCTTTGATAATGAGTACTTACTGTGCGCAGTGCTCTGTTCTAAGCGCTTAGGAGAGTACAGGATAGCTGGTAGACATGACCCCTGCTCCCAAGGAACTTTCAGTCCAGTGGCGTGGCATTGGAGAGAAGAATCAGTCAAGAAGCAGTGTGGCCTAATGGATGGAGCTTGGGTCTGGGAATCAGAAGAATCTGGGTTTTAATCCCGGCTATACCACTTGTTTGCTGTGTGACCTTGGGCAAGTCACTTAACTTCTCTCTGCCTCAGTTACCACAGCTATAAAATGGGTATTGAGACGGTGAGCCCTATGTGGGACAGGGACTATGTCCAACCTGATTACCTTGTATCTACCCCAGCACTTAGTAGAGTGCCAGGCACATAGTAAGTGCTTAACAAATACCATTAAAAAAAAAGAAGATAGGAAAAATAGGAAACAAGGATAGGAATAAATGGCCTTTTTGCGGGATGTTGAAGTGGAAATAATTACGGTTCCCCAGAGATCTGTAACAGGATTAATTTTGGCCTACCATCTTCAGAAATGATCTGGTAGAGGGAGCAAGCAGTGAAATCTCCAAGGTTACAGATGCCTCTAAGTTCTACCAAATGTTGAAATGCCATAGAGATAGGGATAAGCTCCAGGAAGACCTCATAAAACTGAGTGAGTGGGCTGAACAATGCCAGATGAACTTCGGAATGTGAACAAGCACAAGGCAATGCAGATGGGGAACAATGATCCCAATTAGAACTCTCTGATGGAGGGCTTAGAATATCAGTTATGACTCAGACAAGAGATGTCAGAGTTTAGTCGGCTTTTATAAAATCATTAGTTCAGGGTGGCAGGAGTCAAAAAGGACACCTCTTCTCCTCCTGCCAGTGCTCTACTTATTTGCCGAAGTGAGCATGGGCAGAAGCCACATCTCCGTTTTATGACTTTGGAAGTCAGGAGCAGTTTCCACCCACCCAGGGGGGCAGCAAGGAGATATAATGGCCCTAGGGTCTTTGGGCCTCAATTTCCTCATTTGTAAAATGGGGATTGAGACTGTGAGCCCCACTTGGGACAGGGAATGTGTCCAATTCGATTTGCTTGTATCCACCCCAATGCTTAGTAATAATAATAATGATGCTGATGATGCTATTTGTTAAGCGCTTACTTTGTGCCTGGCACTTTACTAAGCACTGGGGTAGATACAAGCAAACCAAGAAACAAATATCATTTTTTTAAAAAGTGGAAAGAGCACAGGCTTGGGAGTCAGAGGACCTGGGTTCTAAGAACAAATAGAATTAAAGGTCGATGCACATCATTAACAAAATAAATAGAATAGTAAATATGTACAAGTAAAACCAAATCTCACCCTATTTACTCAAGGGCAATTGTTATAAACTTAAAAAAAAATTAAAACCGTATATTCCCATCACCGTTATTTGGACTCTGTTCTTACATCTTTGCAATCTCCTTTTGTGCAACTGGTCTTGATGCGGGTGTCGAACCACCTAACGGCCCCATCTTCGCCACAGGAGAGAAAAGTATAGGGATCATTTGGAACGGCCATGATCTCATAGGTAGTTCCGTAATGGCACATAAATTGGCACTGTCTGTTGGTTTCGGCATCTTGCTCCACGTTGGTAGAAAAAATGACTCCATCTCCCGAGCAGGACACGATCTGTTTGTCATTGGTGCACGGTAGAAATTTTGCACTAAAGATATTTGCCCTGTGACCTGAGTGAATTGTCGTCAAAACCTTTCTGCTGTAGGTGTTGCTAATTACCAGACTGGTGTCATCTGAGCCCGGTAAAATATATTCCCCCGTGTCATTCCAACAGATCGTATTCATGCAGCCATCGTGCACATTCAATGTTGCTTCAAGTTTTAATCTTTGGATAAATTCTCTTCTTCCCAGGTAGCAGGTCCGCAGGCGGGCCAAGTCCTCCAGCCCCAGGGCCCGCTGCTGCACATCCCACAGCAGGGGCGTCCCGCAGCCCACCCCAGGCATGGCGGGGGGCACCGACAGCGGCCCACACACAGCGGCCCTCACACGGCGTCCACTCCTGCTCCTGCTCCCCATCCTGGTCCCGATCCTGGTCCTGGTGGGACGGGCCCGGGGCTCCCAGACGCCTGGCTCCGGCTTATGCCCGGCCCCGGCTCAGGCCTACCCGCGGCTCTACGTGAGCTTTAATTCTATTTGTTCTGACGACTTGACACCTGTCCAGATGTTTTGTTTTGTTGTCTTTCTCCCCCTTCTAGACTGTGAGCCCGCTGTTGGGTAGGGACCGTCTCTATATGTTGCCAGCTTGTACTTCCCAAGCACTTAGTACAGTGCTCTGCACACAGTAAGCGCTCAATAAATACGATTAAATGAAAAAATGAAATTCCAGCTCCCCCCCTTGCCTGCTGTGTGACCATGGGTAAGTCACTTTACTTCTCTGGGCCTAAATTCCCTCATCTGCAAAATGGGGATTTAATACCTGTTCCCTCTCCTACTTAGACTGTGTGACCCACGTGGGACATGATTATCTTGTATCTACTCCAGCATTTAGTACAGTGATTGGCACATAGAAAACATTTAAACAAATACCACATTATTAATATCATTATTATTAGGGGAGATTGAAAAAACAGGTAAAAACCATCATAATCCCTGGCCTTCCAGAACCTGACAATCTAAGAGAGAAAGATCTGATAGCTAGAGAGAAGTTTCAAACAGCTCTCATAAAAATGAATAATAATTAATAATAACAACTGTGGTATTTGCTAAGCACTAACTATGTGCCAGGCACTGTATTAAGTGCTGGGGTACGTACAGAGTAATCAGGTTGGACGTGTTCCTCATGGGACTCAACATCTTAATCCCCATTTTATAGATGAGGTAACCAAGGCCTAGAGAAGGACCTGGGTTCTAATCCAACTCCACCATTTTTCTTCTGTGTGACCTTGGGCAAGTCACTTAACTTCTCTGTGCCTCAGTTATCTCATCTGTAAAATGGGGATTAAGACTGTGAGCCCCATGTGGGACAAGGACTGTATCCAACCTGATTGGATTGTGTCCGGCCCCAGTGCTAAGTACAGTGCCTGACACAGAGTAAGCATTTAACAACTACAACAACATTTTTAAAAAGCACTTAATGAATGCTAGAACATAAGCACCTGGTGGACAGGGAACCTGTCTAGGGCTTTGGTTGTATTTCCCCAGATAGTTGGTACATTGCATTATGCCCAGTGGGTGCTCAGTAAGTACCTTGCTTACTATGGGCTCATGCCCGGTCCCTTTTTTAGCTGGAGAAGCGGCAAACTCAGCTTGGAGACCGACCTTTATTTCAATCCACAAAAACAAATCTGTGGAGTCATACTGATTTCCCCAGATAAGGGGGCCATCAAGAAAAGACAAGAGATCAATTTTTCTTCAGCAGCCAAGATGCCCTAGTGCCCACTGAGGACACTGAAGAGAAAGCAGTAGCAGCAGCGTTTTATCCGGCTTGTGTGGCCCGGATTGAGATCCAATAATCTCTGGGCAAATAGCAAAGATGATTAAAACAAGGGAAAAGGCAGGAAAGGAAAATTGAGTAATCAATTTGACATGCTGCTGCGGCATATTCTAACCCAAATAGACCGGGCCTGATGCCATGAGAAAAGCCAAAAAGCAAACAGGATCATCTGGAACGGTAAACAAGATGACATGATCATTTCTCTTGGGGAACTTTTAACTTTTCCCAAGGACCACTCAGGGAGGAAGACTGAGAGTCAGTGGATTTCTCCAGGGGGGCGGCGGCTGAAGGAGAAGGGAGAAGAGCAGCCAGGCTGCACCTCTCCCCAAGCCGTGGACGGAAGCAGGCACCTCTGGAGTGGTCCTTGAGAGGTTCATTCACTCATTCACTCATTCAATCATATTTATTAAGCGCTTACTGTGTGCAGAGCACCGTACTAAGCACTTGGAAGAGAACAATACAACAATAAACAGTGACAATCCCTGCCCACAACGAGCTCACAGCCTACTGCCAGGAGAGGTTGGGCCTGGGACTCAGAAGGAACTGGATCCGAATCCTGGATCTGCCACTTGTCTGCTGTGTGACCTTGGGCAAGTTACTTCACTTCTCTGAGCCTCAGATACCCCATCTGTAAAATGGGGATTAAGAGTGTGGGCCCAAAGGGATTGAGTCCAATCTGATTAACCTTAGAGCTTAGAGCAATGCTTGTTACATAGTAAGTGCTTAACAAGTACCATAATCATTTTTATTGTTAATAATAATAATAATAATAATTAGCCATGAAACTTCCCTCAGGCCCACAGGCTCAGTGGGGGGCAAAAAATTTGAGTCCAGCCTGAAAAAACTCAGGCTGTGACTAAAAGAAGCATTTTACTAAAAACTGAAATGGTGACTGACAGTGCTTGTACTATTTCCTTTCGGCTTCTGATGTTTCTCTCCATCAACTACATAAGTGGAATGATTCCAGAAAGGAGGGCCTGGATGGGAAAATTCTATAAGCTGGCTGACATTTTTGTGACTGGTAGAATTTCGCAAGGCCATTGCAAGTAGTGGTGGGAAGAGAAATCACGGGGAGGAAACATAAGCTGGGAGAAGCAGCAGCTACAAAGCAAAGCAAAACAAATTCCTAAAGAAGTCCTGACAGCTTCCTGGTGACAGCTGGGCTCTGGAAGGCTGCATGATGAAGGCCATTTAAAGGACTTGAGCTCCACCAGCTAATGGCTAAAAAAAGGGACAAATGATGCTTTTTCTCCTCAAGCTCCTACGGCACATTTTTGGGCTCCTCGCCCTGCATCGCTTTACCTGATAAACAGAGCAGGTGACGGGTTTGAGGTCCCCAAGGAATCACCCTGAATTTGCCCTGGTTTAATCTAAGTAATTCTGGCAGGTGACCTTTCCTTCCTCTCTCAGGACTGCAGTCAGAGCACTGTCTGGCTGAGGAAGTCGAGCAAGATTCATTCAGGAATGTCACATGGGACACTTTCACCCCCTCCCCCCTAACCTCCCCCACCTCCCACACCTCCTTTCCTCCAGCGAATAACAACTCAGCTGATGCCATAGGTTGAAAGATTCAATAACAAGGCAAAGGAGCCAGAGGCTCCACTCAGTTCACTTGGGTACGTGCTGTTCAAACACCCCCTCAGATGGAGGCAAACGCTGCCATGCAGTTATTTATACTCTCCGGGGCTGTCTAAGGACAATTCCTGGATAAGACCGGTTTGTTACAGCTCGGAATGGGGCCAAGTCCTAGTTTTTGCAAAGTTAGAACCTTTGCAAAGTTAGAAACGAATCTGAACCTTAGACCGTGCAGGGGCAGAGAGGCTGTGATCAGTCAGGCGAATCTGGAATTTCATTTGAGTGGAAGTTATTGGTAACCTGGAAGGAAGCGCACAAAGAAAGAATTCAGAAACTCCCTCCCTCCCCTGACACTTAGGAAGTCGGCGGGGAGGGGGAGAGATTGTCACCCCCATCTTTATCTCATTTAATTTCCAAAGGATGCTGAAGTCCTGAGAAGAAAAGTCAATAGGGAAGTACAATTATGATGCAATATGGTCTAATATTTCAGTGGGAGATCAGGAGACCTGGGTTCTAAGCCCAGCTCCGGCACTGGCCTGCTGTGTGGCCTTGGGCAAGTCACTTAACCTCTCTGGTCTTCTTTTCATCTAGCTGTAAAATGGGGAGTAATAACGATAGTGGTAATTGTGGTATTTGGTAAGTGCTTACTATGTGAAGCAGCGTGGCTTAATGGATAGAGGACGGGCTTGGGAGTCAGAAGGTCCTGGATTCTATTCCCAGCTTTGCCACATCTGCTGTGTGAACCTGGGCAAGTCACTTCTTTTCTCTGGGCCTCAGTTACCTCATCTGTAAAATGGGGATTAAGACTGTGAGTTTTCTGTGGGACAGGGACTGTGTCCAACCTAATTAACTTGTATCTACTCCAGTGCTTAGAACAGTGCTTGGCACATAGTAAACACTTAAGAAGTACCATTATTATTATTATTATTATGCATCAAGAACTGTTCTAAGCACGGGGTGGGTGGAATACAAATAAATAGTGAGACAATATAATTAGGTGAGGTATAATTAAGTATAATATAATTAGGTGAGGTATAATTAGGTATAATATTGTGAGGTGAGGCTCACAATATAATTAGTAAAGAGAATAGGTATGAATCCCCATTTTACAGATGTGGTAACTGAGACACAGAGAAGTTGAGTGACTTTCCCAAGGTCACACCGCAGGCACATGCTGAAGCTGGGACTAGGACCCAGGTCCTCTGACTCCTAGTCTCCTGCTCTTTCCACTAAACCACATTGCTCCTGTATGTGGAATTCATGGGGGAAAAAAAACCCAACAGGAAGTACATTTCTCATAATATGGCAAAAGGAGAAGGCTCAATAAAAAATCAGTGTGGAGGAGGGAGAAAGTAGAGAAAACATGCTGGTTCACTGCAGGCTGGCAACAGAGAGGTCTGAAAAGAACAAGGCTGCTAAATTATAATAATCAAGCAAAGGATGTGCCTGTTCAAAATTTTATGAAAATAAACCTCTCTCTGAGGCATTTTGCAAGAAGAAACATAAAATGGGATCAGTTTGCTGAAAGATTTGGAGAAGCTTCTGGGATGTGGCTGGCTGTTTTAAACTGACATCCTGGGAACAAGAGAGGTTCAGCTATTATTATTTCTCGGGGAAATGAAGCTCAGGCATCCTAACTCCCAGCTTCTTTGGATGGTAGACTCTTTGTGGACAGGGAATGGGTCTACCAGCTCTGCTATAATGTTATATTGTACTCTCCTAAGTGCTTAATACAATGCTCTGCACACCGTAAGTGCTCAATAAATGTGATTGATTGATTGATTAATTGATTGACTAAGAGTTGCCCAGCCAGCCCTCAGGTTGTTGATTCACTCCTCTAGATTATCAGCTCATTGTGTTCGGGGAACGTGTCTACCAGTTCTGTTATATTGTACTCTCCCAAGTGCTCAGTACAGTGTTCTGCACACAGTAAGCTCTAAAATTGTTTCTTACAAATAAATTCTCTCCTCTGGCAAGGGAGGAGTCTCTTGTTGCCTTGGACACAATACCAAGTATAAAGGGCATATTCTCCCAGGAGGTGTTTGCTGAGAGGAAGGTTTTCTCCTGCTATTCCTTCTACACACTCCTGCCAGGGGATGTGCCATGTGGAATGTGGGTGGGAAGGTCAGCGGGGTCATCTGAGAGGATGCTGGTGTTCTTTTCCCCCTTAGTGAACTTTAGTTTTCAGGGGCTCCGTGTCACTGACAGGATGTGTCTGGTTACTGATAAATAGAATGCTCCAGGGTATCTCTTACAGGATTTTGACAGGGAAATGCAGGTATTCTGGTGAAAGTTTTAGGAAAATTCAGTCATAGCAAAAGGAAAACGAGATCTAGTGGAAAGAGCACAGGCCTGGGTGTCAGAGGACCTGGGGTGTAATCCTGTCTCAGCCACTTGTCTGCTGTGTGACCTTGGGTAAGTCACTTAATTTCTCTGGGCCTCAGTTACCTCATCTGTAGAATGGGGATTAAAAATGTGAGCCCCATGTGGGACAGGGACTGTGTTCAACCTGATTAGCTTGTGTCTACCCCAGCGCTTAGTGTATTTCCTGGTAATAATAATAATAATGGCATTTATTAAGCGCTTATTATGTTCAAAGCACTGTTCTAAGCGCTGGGGAGGTTACAAGGTGATCAGGTTGTCCCACAGAGAGCTCACAGTCTTAATCCCCATTTTACAGATGAGGTAATTGAGACATAGAGAAGTTAAGTGACTTGCCCAAAGTCACACAGCTGACAATTGGCAGAACTGGGATTCAAACCCATGACCTCTGACTCCAAAGCCCGGGCTCTTTGCACTGAGCCACGCTGCTTCTCTATACATTCTCTGGTACATAGTAAGAGCTTAACAAATACCATTTGAAAAAAAAATCCTTCATTGTACTTAGTTCTTTAGATTTCCAGAGGATACTTATTTCCTAAGCATTTTCACATCAATGAATTCATCTGCCCTTTCAGACTCCTTTAGTGACTTTGTTTACCAGCAAGCAGCTCTTGGAGAGTCTTGGCTGAAAGCTACAGTGTGAGTTGTTTCTTAAAGAAGGAGATTATAAATGTAATAAATACAATGAGCCACAGAAAAGGCAAAAAGTATGCCCCACAAATACTTTGTCTTCACCGTGCCTCGTTCTCACCTGTCCCGCCATCGACCCCCGGCCCACGTCCTCCCCCGGGCCTGGAATGCTCTCCCTCTGCCCATCCGCCAAGCTAGCTCTCTTCCTCCCTTCAAGGCCCTACTGAGAGCTCACCTCTTCCAGGAGGCCTTCCCAGACTGAGCCCCTTCCTTCCTCTCCCCCTCATCCCCCTCTCCATCCCCCTCATCTTACCTCCTTCCCTTCCCCACAGCACCTGTATATAGGTATATATGTTTGTACATATTTATTACTCTATTTATTTATTTATTTTACTTGTACATATCTATTCTATTTATTTTATTTTGCTAGTATGTTTGGTTTTGTTCTCTGTCTCCCCCTTCTAGACTGTGAGCCCACTGTTGGGTAGGGACTGTCTCTATATGTTGCCAACTTGTACTTCCCAAGTGCTTAGTACAGTGCTCTGCACACAGTAAGCACTCAATAAATATGATTGATTGATTGAACTTCTCTGTGCCTCAGTTCCCTCATCTGTAAAATGGGGATTAAGACTGTGAGCTCTATGTGGGACACGGACTGTGTCCAACCCAATTATCTTTCATTCATTCATTCATTCATTCAATCGTATTTATTGAGCGCTTACTGTGTGCAGAGCACTGTACTAAGCGCTCGGGAAGTACAAGTCGGCAACACATAGAGATGGTCCCTACCCAACAGCGGGCTCACAGTCTAGAAGGGGGAGACTGTATCTACCTCAGGGCTTAGAACAGTGCCTGGCACATAGTAAGCGCTTAACAAATACCATAATAATTATTATTATTACTGTGTGCAGAGCACTGTACTAAGCGCTTGGGAGAGTAAGATAAAATGATCTAATAAAGTTGGCAGACATGTTCCCTTCCCACAACCAGTTTATAGTCTAGAGGGTCCACAGATCCAAGCACTGGGCACTTCATTCATTGATTCATTCAATTGTATTTACTAAGCACTTACTGTACTGTACTAAGCGACGGGAAAGTACAATACAACAATAAAAAGTGGCAATCCCTGCCCACTTTGGCGTATGTGGCTTACAGACCTAACGTTTCATTGCTTTAGTCAGTTACATAGTCCCTCCTGGAGACGTTCACACTGGCGTAAATTCTCCCAGGCCTTCCACTGGTTGCTGGGCCGCCAATCCGTTCCAATCGGTGGTCCCTGCCCCTAGAGTTGGCTCCTCCTGGGTTAACTGCCAGCACGAGGCTGGGGGCTCCTGGGCTGGAGCCAGACCCCAGAGCGTAGGGTGGGCAGAGCTCAGGTCCTCGACGCCGCTGCTGCGGAACTGAGTGCTGTGGAGCAGAGGGGAAGAGCAACCCAGGGAGGGTCCGGCTGAGCTCCACCTTCTGCACAACTCCTGACTGGGGGTGGGGGAAAGAGGGCCAAGGGGTGCTGAGCCCAAGGCTCCCATCTCTGAGCAGGGTGGGGTGGGGAGCAGATGTCCCCAGGGACCGCACCAGCCTGAGCTCTGCATGTGGTTCCATCACCATCACCTCGCCCCCTCCTACCTCACCTCCCTTCTCTCCTTCTACTGCCCAGCCCGCACCCTCCGCTCCTCCACCACTAATCTCCTCACTGTACCTCGCTCTCGCCTGTCCCGCCATCGACCCCCGGCCCACGTCATCCCCCGGGCCTGGAATGCCCTCCCTCTGCCCATCCGCCAAGCTAGCTCTCTTCCTCCCTTCAAGGCCCTGCTGAGAGCTCACCTCCTCCAGGAGGCCTTCCCAGACTGAGCCCCTTCTTTCCTCTCCCCCTCGTCCCCCTCTCCATCCCCCCGTCTTACCTCCTTCCCTTCCCCACAGCACCTGTATATATGTATATATGGTTGTACATATTTATTACTCTATTTATTTATTTATTTATTTATTTATTTTACTTGTACATTTCTATCCTACTTATTTTATTTTGTTGGTATGTTTGGTTCTGTTCTCTGTCTCCCCCTTTTAGACTGTGAGCCCACTGTTGGGTAGGGACTGTCTCTATGTGATGCCAATTTGTACTTCCCAAGCGCTTAGTACAGTGCTCTGCACATAGTAAGCACTCAATAAATACGATTGATTGATTGATTGATTGATTGATTGATTCGTACGACGGATTTTGCTCCCACTCGGAAAGCGGCAGCAAGAAGGAATGCTTAGTGACGGTCTTTGGCTTGGCCTACCCATATCTGTTGGCGAGTCACCCCTCAGAGGCTGCAGGTAATGGAGACAATAGTCCTTTGAGAAGCCTTCTCATCAGCATTGTGGAGAGATGCCCAGTGGGGCAGGGGAGTGGAAGGGACAGGGGAAGGGGAGGCTTCAGAGGCTTCTGGGAGGCCTGGCCCTGGTGGCTGAGAGTTAGGATCATACTCTTTCGCCCATCCTCTATTCCTGGAGAGAGTGTAAGGACCTGTCCTAAGGTGAAGCAGGGTACCCACCACCTCAATCAATCAATCAATCGTATTTATTGAGCGCTTACTGTGTGCACAGCGCTGTACTAAGCGCTTGGGAAGTACAAGTTGGCAACATATAGAGACAGTCCCTACCCAACAGTGGGCTCACAGTCTAGAAGGGGGAGACAGAGAACAAAACCAAACATACTAACACAATAAAATAAAATAAAATAAATAGCCAAACATACTAACAAAATAAAATAAACCTCAAGGTCAAATGCCTGCCTGAGCCAGCAAGATGGAACTCAGAAGTGAACCGAAACCGCTAGATTGACAGCTCAGGCTGGGAATATCGAACTTGTCCCTCACCCCCGTGCCAATCAACTTAGGTGTGGAGGAGGGGGGAGGGCAGAGACCGGATAAACTAAGGAAGCTGGAATGGCCTGGGGACACAGGTTATATGTACCAATGGTCTCTGACTTTCCAGTTAGTGGATCGAGAGTCGCAGCAGCCGGCTGCATGTCACCTCTGCCCAGAGCATGGGATGCCCGCTCTGCCTGCACTAAATGAGGAGCTGTGGGATGGGTGAGTGTATCACTGAATGCCCGTTGGCCTGGAAGCTAGGCTGCTTCACCCCGGGCGTGTAATCGTAAATGGATTCCTCCCGACTGGAAAGTGTTCGTGGGTGGGAGCTTGCTGCCTTGCCACATGCGAACAAGGCATAAATGAATTCCTCCTGAGTGGGAAGCATTTGTGGGCGGGAGTTAAGTGTTTCGCCATGTGCAAGTAACACATGAGTATCTTCCTCCTGAAAGGGAAATTCAATTCGCCACTTCCAAGTAATTAAGTAATCATATATATATAAGATCTTCCCAAAAGGGGAGGTCAATTCGCTCCACCCAAAATAATTAATTTTATCCTTCCAGAAAAGGAAGTTCAATTCGCCGCGTGGAATAAATTTTGTATATGCCCAAACCTTTCTGATCGCAGTCTCTCTTGCCACACCAATTTCCTAACCCAATTCAATTCGCCACTTCCAAGTAATTAAATAATCATATATATATATATATATATATATATATATATATAAAATATACATATATAAGATCTTCCCAAAAGGGAAGGTCAATTCGCTCCACCCAAAATAATTAATTTTATCCTTCCAGAAAAGGAAGTTCAATTCGCCGCGTGGAATAAATCTTGTATAAACCCAAGCCTTTCTGATCGCAGTCTCTCTTGCCACACCAATTTTCTAACCCATCCCCGTGTAACAGGACCTAATTAAAGCCTCATCAGGGCTGTAAATTGAAATCCACTGATTTTAACTGACAATCAAAGACATTTGAGTAGTTTTTTAAAATGATATTTGTTAAGCCCTTACCAGGTGCCAGGAACTGTAATAATAATAATAATAATAATGTTGGCATTTGTTAAGCGCTTACTATGTGCAAAGCACTGTTCTAAGCACTGGGGGGGATACAAAGTGATCAGGTTGTCCCATGTGGGGTTCACAGTCTTAATCCCCATTTTACAGATGAGGTAACTGAGGCTCAGAGAAGTTAAGTGACTTGCCGAAGGTCACCCAGCAGACATGTGGCGGAGCCGGGATTCAAACCCATGACCTCTGACTCCAAAGCCCGTGCTCTTTCCACTGAGCCACGCTGTACTAAGCAAAGGGTAGATACAACATAATCAGGTCAGACACCGTCCCTATTTCACAAAGGACTCACAATCTTAAACCCCTATTTTACAAGTGAGGTAACAGAAGCACAGGGAAATTAAGCGACTTGCCTAATGTCACAAAGCAGACAAGTGGAGGAGTCAGGATTAGAACCCATGTCCTCCGACCCCCAGGCCAGTGCTCTTTCCATTAGACCATACTGCTTCTCTAGTGTTTCCAAATAAACCCTGAACAATCCATCCATTAATCAACCAACCAATCAGGAGTATTTGTTAAGGTCTTATTGAGTGCAAACCACTGTAGTATGCTTTGGGAGGCAACATCAGAAGCAGAACACACCTTCCCTGTCATTAAAGAGTTTATGGAAAGTATATAATATATATAATATATATTATATAATATTATATATAATATTATATTATTATATAAGTGCAAGTAACACATGAGTATCTTCCTCCTGAAAGGGAAGTTCAATTCGCCACTTCCAAGTAATTAAATAATCATATTTAATATATAAAAAATATATTTATATAATATTATATATTTATGTATAATATATAATTTATATAATACATAAATATAAGTATTTAATATATGTATATACACATACATATTTATACATATATCAAAGATACATATTAAACATATTATTAAATATATACATATTTTTATATAATATATTATATATAATATACTATGTAATATATATAATATATATAATGGAGAGTTTACAATGTAACCACAGAAAAGAAGGGGTGGAAAGTTAGTTAATTCATGACCCTCACTTCATCAAGCACCTCCTCAGGCAAGCTACAGAGGAAAGGACAGCAGTAAAAGGGAGATGAGTCTTTTGAGGTTAAAAAAAAAAAAAAAACCCAACAACCCAAATGGAAGCAGAGATTGGAATTTCCTGTTCCTACAGGTAAAAAGTCTGTTTCTCAGGCTTAGCCCATCCCATTCACTCTGGTAATGCTCGGCTCACAAGAGACGCCTCACCAGTTTAGCAATGTCCCCCCTCTATTGCTTCAACCACAAAAATGGAATTGTATCATTTTCCCCTCGAAACAGGCACTAAGAGTAGTGAAGAAGGCAGGTGTGTCAGCTGAACCAAAGAGCGTTCTGGGAAGGGGCTGGATGATTCACGTACATATCTATTCTATTTATTTTATTTTGTTAGTATGTTTGGTTTTGTTCTCTGTCTCCCCCTTTTAGACTGTGAGCCCACTGTTGGGTAGGGACTGTCTCTATATGTTGCCAACTTGTACTTCCCAAGTGCTTAGTACAGTGCTCTGCACACAGTAAGTGCTCAATAAATACAATTGATGATGATGATGATGATTCATCCGGCAGGTGTTTTGGGTGTCACAACAGGTGTTAGGCATGTTCAGATCTCAAGACCAAGAACAGCACTTGTGTGTACAAGTCTATTCTAAGTGTAATCTTGTCAGCAGGGAAAAGTGCCTCTTGTTTCTATCGTACTTTTCCAATGGCTTCTACAGTGCATTCTATTCCCTGGGTGCTCAATAAATACCATTACTATTTCTGTATGAGACCACTGGTCCATCCAGGACAGTATTCTGTCTCCTACAGTGCCATCAAGATGTTTGGAAGAGTCAGGTGATATTTCTTGAGCTCTAACCCATTGTTTTTATGAACGGACCAGTCAACATCCCTCTACGCCCATAACTTTCCCTCTGCTAGCCCATTATGGATCCATGACTTTTTCCAAACCCCTCTGGAACCTGCAGATATTTCTTTATTAAACAGCTTTCTGACCCCAACCCACTCCACCCAAAACAAAACCAACCAAACAAAAAAAAAAAGAGCTGAGAGAGAGAGAAGTTAATTTGTCAGACAATCTTATTGAGCTATGTGTGCAGAGCTCTGTACTAAGCTCTTGGGAGAGCACAATATAAGAAAAACAGACACATTCCCTGCCCACAACAAACTTAAAATCTAGAAGACCATGGAGTGTAGATTCTAGAGTCTATTCATTCAATCATTTATTAAGTGCTTACCATGTGCAGAGCACAGTACTAAGCGCTTGGAAAGTACAATTTGGCAACAGATAGAGACAATCTCTACCCAAGAATAGGCTCACAGTCTAGAAGGGGGGAGAAAGACAACAAAACAAGTAGACAGGCATCAATAGCATCAAAATAAATAAAATTATAGATATATACACATCAATAAAATAAACAGAATAACAAATACGTACATATATACACAAGTGCTGTGGGGTGGGGAGGGGGTAGAGCAGAGGGAGGGAGTAGGGGTGATGGGGAGGGGAGGAGGAGCAGAGGAAAAGGGGGGCTCAGTCTGGGAAGGCCTCCTGGAGGGGGTGGGTTTTCAGTAGGGCTTTGAAGGGGGGAAGTGTGCTAGTTTGGCAGATGTGCAGAGGGAGGGCATTCCAGGCCAGAGGTAGGACGTGGGCCAGGGGTCAACAGTGGGACAGGTGAGAACGAGGCACAGTGAGAAGGTTAGCATCAGAGGAGTGGAGTGTGCAGGCTGGGCTGTAGAAGGAGAGAAGGGAGGTGAGGTAGGAGGGGGTGAGGTGATGGAGAGCTTTGAAGCCAATAGTGAGGAGCTTTTGCTTGATATGAAGGTTGATAAGCAGTCACTGGAGATTTTTCAGGAGCGGGGTGACATGCCCAGAGCATTTCTAGACTTTTTAAACAGAGTGTGACTGGGACGGAAGGGGGATGGAAAACACCACTGGTTTCTCTCGAGAGGTAGTTTTCCTACCTCGGCAACCTCTATTATTACTACTACTGCTAAAAGTAGTGGTATTTATTATGCACTTACTATGTGCCAAGCACTGAACTAAACACTAGGGTAGATCAGTCAATCAATCAATGGTATTTACTGAACGTTTATTATGTGCAGAGCACTGTACTAAGCACTTGGGAGAGTGTAATACAACAGAATTAGCAGACATATTCCCTTCCCTTAATGACTTTACAGTTTAGAGGAGGTCACAATGCAAGCAGAATGTAGTACCTCCCATACAGGCAGCCTCATCCTCAAAAGCAAGTTTTAAAACCCAGGGGTCATTTGAAAAGCAGCTGCCCACTGTTGGGTAGGGACCGTCTCTATATGTTGCCAACTTGTACTTCCCAAGCACTTAGTACAGTGCTCTGCACACAGTAAGCGCTCAGTAAATACGATTGATGATGATGACGATGCTGCTCTTTTTGAAGAGGAATTTCTTTCTCAAATGGGGCAAGTCTTCGGGAGTCTAGCCACTAGCAAACTTTTAAGGTTGTTCTAAAGTCCTAGAAAACTAGGACTTGTAATGACAGGCACACTGAGTACCCTATGACACGCACCGTCGCTAGGAAGCTAATTAAGAGAAGCAGCATGGTTCAGTGGCTTTGGAGTCCGAGGTCATGGCAATTGTCAGCTGTGTGACTTTGGGCAAGTCACTTCACTTCTCTGTGCCTCAGTTACCTCAGCTGTAAAATGGGGATGAAGACTGTGAGCCCCCCGTGGGACAACCCGATCACCTTGTAACCTCCCCAGCGCTTAGAACAGTGCTTTGCACATAGTAAGTGCTTAATAAATACCATTATTATTATTTAAAGGGGAGACGGGATGTAGTAGTCATGTACTCCTGGAGCAATGAGGATCAGAGAAATGGCTGTGGAGAAGCCAATTTCCCTCTGGACTCAGGTTAAAGAAAGGTGACAGGGACCTTTCTTCTTTGACAGGTGGTGTCTTCTTTGGAAGCCGGCCTGCATTCTTGTTTCTCTTTCTCTTTTTCTTTTTCTCTTTTTCTTTTTCTCTTTTTCTCCTTCTCTTTTTCTTGTTTCTCTTTCTCTCTTTCTTTCTCCCTCCCTTTCCTGTCTTCTTTCTGTATTTCTGCTCCAACTTCCCAGCAGAAGGCGCTCCGAGACCACAAAAAATTAATGGTCTCCCAGTCGGGAGAGCAGAGTACAGAACTGACCAGGTTGGAAGGATAAGAAAGAATTCAGACCGAAACGATAAGACCCAAAAGTCAGGCGATGTTTTGCCCCCAGCCTGTTAAAAGCCACCCCTTCTTTTAATAGTATTTGTTAAACACTCACTACGTGTCAGGCACTACACTGAGCACTGTGGTGGATAAAAGCTAATCTGGTCAATCAATCAATCAATCGTATTTACTGAGCGCTTACTGTGTGCAGAGCACTGTACTAAGCGCTTGGGAAGTAGAAGTTGGCAACATATAGAGACAGTCCCTACCCAACAGTGGGCTCACGGTCTCAAAGGGGGAGACAGAGAACAAAACCAAACATACTAACAAAATAAAATAAATAGAATAGATACGTACAAGTAAAATAAATAAATATGTACAAACATATATACATATATACAGGAGCTGTGGGGGAGGGAAGGAGGTAAGATGGGGGGATGGACAGGGGGACGAAGGGGCTCAGTCTGGGAAGGCCTCCTGGAGGAGGTGAGCTCTCAGTAGGGCCTTGAAGGGAGGAAGAGAGCTAGCTTGGCGGATGGGCAGAGGGAGGGCATTCCAGGCCCGGGGGATGACGTGGGCCGGGGGTCGATGGCGGGACAGGTGAGAACGAGGTACGGTGAGGAGATTAGCGGCAGAGGAGCAGAGGGTGCGGGGTGGGCTGTAGAAGGAGAGAAGGGAGGTGAGGTAGGAGGGGGCGAGGTGATGGACAGCCTTGAAGCCCAGGGTGAGGAGTTTCTGCCTGATGCGCAGATTGATTGGTAGCCACTGGAGATTTTAGAGGAGGGGAGTAACATGCCCAGAGCGTTTCTGGACAAACACAGTCCATGTCCTATTTGGGGCTCACAGTCTGAACTCCCATTTTGCAGATGAGGTAAGTGAGGCACAAAAAAGTTAAGTGACTCACCCAAGGTCACACGGCAGACAAGTGACAGAGTGGGGATTAGAACCCAGGTCCTTCTGACTCCAGACCTGTGCTCTATCCACTAGGCCATGTTGTTTTTCAAGCTGCCCTTCCTGAGTTCTGCTGAACCCTATGGAAGAGTCATCAAAGCACCCCCTTGGACACTTACTACAGTGTTCTGCATGCAGTGGACACTTAACAAATATTATTACTTTTAACACCACCAATCCCATGCCTATATCCTCCCTCTGGCATAGAACACCCTCTTCATATATGACCGACCTCCACTCTCCCCACCTTTAAAGCCTTAGTAAAATCACGTCTTCTCCAGAGGCTTTCCCGGTGAAGTCCTCATTTTCCCTACTCCCTCTCCTTTCTGCACTGCCTATATATTTGGATCTGAACCCATTAGGCAGTGCTTGGCACATAGTAAGCACTTAAATACCATCATCTTCATCATCATTATGCAGCCCCACAGCACTTATATACATATCCGTAATTTATTTTAGTGTCCGTCTCCTCCTCTAGACTGTAAGATCCTCGTGGGTAGAGAAAGTGTCTACCACCTCTGATATATTTTACTCTCCTAATTCTTAGTACAGTGCTCTGCAGACAATAAGTAATAATAATAATAATGGCATTTGTAAAGCGCTTACTATGTGCAAAGCACTGTTCTAAGCGTTGGGGAGGATGCAAGGTGATCAGGTTGTCCCATGTGGGGCTCACAGTCTTAATCCCCATTTTACAGATGAGGTAACCGAGGCACAGAGAAGTTAAGTGACTTGCCCAAAGTCACACAGCTGACAAGCGGCGGAGTCGGGATTAGAACACATGACCTCTGACTTCCAAGCCCGGGCTCTTTCCACTGAGCCACGCTGCTTCCCATAAGTGCTCAATAAGTACCACTGATTGATTGATTACTACCAATATTCTACCAATACTCTGGGCAAGGCAGAAGGACTGCTCTGATGACCGAGGCTAAGGTTAGTGAATCAGAGTGGCTTGTAGGGAGAGAACGTGTCTGCCAACTCTGTTGTACTGTACTTTCCTAAGCACTTAGCACAGAGCTCTGCACACAGTAAGCAGTACCTAAGTGAAGGAGCATGGTCTAGTAAATCGAGCACAGGCCTGGGATTCATTCAGTCATTTATTCATTCAATTGTATTTATTGAGCGCTTACTCTGTGCGGAGCACTGTACTAAGCATTGGGAGAGTACAATATAACAATAAACAGACACATTCCCTGAAGGCCCTGGGTTCTAATTCCGACTCCAACATTTGTCTGTTGGGTGACCTTGGGCAAGTCACTTCACTTCTCTGCGCCTCAGTTACCTCATTTGTAAAACGGAGATTAAGACTGTGAGCCCCACTTGGGACAGGGACCGTATCCAACTGGATTTGCTTGTATCCACCCCAGCACTCAGTACAGTGCCTGGCACAGAGTAAGTGCTTAACAAATACCGCAATTATTATTATTATTAGTGCTGTGAGACCGAGGAAGGGGTGAATAATAATAATAATAATTGTGGCATTTGTTAGGGTGCTTAAAGGGTACAACTCCTCTCAGCGTCACACCTGGAGAGTTTCCAGTACTCTATTAGTCTCAGCTACGGGAAGGAGAATCAAGCAGAGGCATACCCATACCATTCCTAGGTTGGGCAGCGGATAGGGAGTGACAGGCAATCTGCTACGAGCCAAAACTCATCCGTGCTGGGCAGCAGCGGCATGGGAGAGAGTTGAGGGAGGAGACTCAAGTTTATGTGCAGAAGAAGGCAATGGTAAACCACCTCCATATTTTTACTAAAAAGATTCTACGGGTACACTACTGGACTACTGCAGATGGAGAAAGATGTGTCCATGGAGTCATCATCATCATCAATCGTATTTATTGAGTGCTTACTATGTGCAGAGCACTGTACTAAGCGCTTAGGAAGTACAAATTGGCAACATATACAGTCACTATAATAATAATAATAATAATGATAATATGCCAATAATAATAATGGCATTTATTAAGCGCTTACTATGTGCAGAGCACTGCATGGAGTCGCTATAGGTCTGAGACAACTCGACAGCATAAGACAAGACAAAGGGTACAGATCTATAGGGGCCTCCCCTATTTGCCCTTCCTAAAGTGTCACCTATGCACTCGGGTCTGCACCCCTGAAGCTCTATATAGTATAGTAATAGCTATGTTATGTTAGACTGTGAGCCTGTTGTTGGGTAGGGACCGTCTCTATATGTTGCCGACTTGTATTTCCCAAGTGCTTAGTACAGTGGTCTGCACACAATCAGCGCTCAATAAATATGACTGAATGAATGAATGTTATATTCGTCATAGTTATGTGGTGATAGCTCACCTTTTCCAAAATTAAACTCCCCATTATTCATTCATGCATTCATTCAATCATATTTATTGACCTCTTACTGTGTGCAGAGCACTGTACTAAGTGCTTGGGAAGTACAATTCAGCAACAGAGACAATCCCTGCCCACAATGGGCTCACGGTCTAGAAAGGGGGAGACAGATATCAAAACAAGGAAACAGGCATCAGTAGCATCATTGTAAATAAATGGAATTATAGATATATACACATCATTCATGAAAATAAATAGAATTATAATTATAAATTTGTACATGTACACAGAGAAGCAGTGTGGCTTCATGGAAAGAGCACAGGCTTGGGAGTCAGAGGTCGTGGGTTCTAATTCCAGCTCTGCCACTTGTCAGCTGTGTGACTTTGGGCAAGTCACGTCACTTCTCTATGCCTCAGTTCCCTCATCTGTAAAATGGGGATTAAGATTATGAGCCCCACGTGGGAAAACCTAATTACCTTGTATCTACCCCAGCTTGTAGAACAATGCTTGGCACACAGTAAGCGCTTAAGAAATACCATCATCATCATCATATACACAAGTGCTGCAAGGACCTATCATCCCTTTAACTTCTATCAAAGTCTCAAAATTGATAGCATTTATTGAGTGCTTACTATGTGCAGAGCACTGTGTACTAAACAGTTGGGAAAGAACAACAGAGTAACTATATATATAATCCTTGCCCTCAAGGAGTTTACAATCTATCTGGGGGTCAGATATTAAATGAAATTACAGGTACGGGAAGCAGTCAAATATAATATGTACATCGGGGCTGTTGCGGGAGGAGATTGGGGTGAATTACTTAAGTGCTTAATAATAATAATAATAATAATAGCATTTATTAAGCGCTTACTATGTGCCAAGCACTGTACTAAGCACTGGGGAGGCTACAAGGTGATCAGGTTGTCTCACGGGGGGCTCACAGTCTTAATCCCCATTTTACAGATGAGGTAACTGAGGCACAGAGAAGTGAAGTGACTTGCCCAAGGTCACACAGCTGACAATTGACGGGGGCGGGATTTGAACCCATGACCACTGACTCCAAAGCCTGTGCTCTTTCCACTGAGCCATGCTGCTTCTCTATAATAATAATGATGGTATTTGTTAAGCGTTTACTATGTGCAAAGCACTGTTCTAAGCGCTGGGGAGGTTACAAGGTGATCAGGTTGTCCCACAGGGGGCTCACAGTTTTAATCCCCATTTTACAGATGAAGGAACTGAGGCACAGAGAAGTTAAGTGACTTGCCCAAAATCACACAGCTGACAGTTGGCAGAGTCTGGATTTGAACCCATGACCTCTGACTCCAAAGCCTGTGCTCTTTCCACTGAGCCACGCTTAGAGAATATGGACTCAAGTTCATGGGTGATACAGTAGGGAGCTGGGAAAATGAAAGATTATTTGGAAAATAATAATAATGGTGACAGTTATGTTGCCAACTTGTACTTCCCAAGTGCTTAGTACAGTGTTCTGCACACAGTAAGCGCCCAATAAATACGATTGAATGAATGAATTTGTTGAGCAGATACTATGTGTCAAACACCATATTACACCCTGGGGTAGATACAAGATGATCAGTTCGGACATAGTTCCTGTCCTCTTTAATAATAATAATAATGATGGCATTTGTTAAGCGCTTACTATGTGCAAAGCACTGTTCTAAGCGTTGGGGGGATACAGGGTAATCAGGTTGTCCCACAGAGGGCTCACACTCTTAATCCCCATTTTACAGATGAGGAAACTGAGGCCTAGATTAGTGAAGTGACTTGCCCAAAGTCACACAGCTGACAAGTGGCGGAGCCGGGATTTGAACCCACGACCTCTGACTCCAAAGCCCGGGCTCTTTCCACTGAGCCACGCTGCATCTCTAAGTAAGAGGGAGAACAGGTATTGAATTCTCAGTGAGGTCAGGATTAGAAACCAGGTCCTCTGATTCCCAAGTCCATGCTCTTTCCACTAGGCCACACTGCTTCTGCAAGTACTTAGAGTAGTGTTCCGCTCACTATAGAGGACGGTGAATACTACTGACTGACAGATTGAGGCCCTTCAAAGGAGAAGTTTCCAAAATCGCTTCATTCCCCCAGTTTCCACTGTGGCGAGGTCCCTGTTCCCACGGCAGTTTTCACGTCCCAGAGCTGCCTAACATGAAAAACCGTTGGAGGTTGGTGGGTCTCCTGGTTTCAGGAGCTTGGGAGTCCTTGTCCTGCCCCATCCACTTCCCACAGCCTCTCAGAGCATCTTCAGCGGGTGGCTGGATCCAAACTGCTGCCAACTGGAACATTTTTCCAGGCGCTCCAGACCTCGAGAAGGGAGAACAGCACAGCACCTCTGGAGCCAGAACTCCACTGCAGAAACCCCCCTGGGCTTCTGTTCAAGGAGAGACAATCCAGGAGTAATGTTGATATTTTAGCCAAATTCTTCTAATAGGTTTGGAGCAGGAGTTTGATGAGGTGGGGTGTGTTGTTTTGACTGAAAAACATCCTTGGAGTTGGATGAGGTCTTTTTTTTTTAACAGGTCAATATTTTTCCTCCTTTCAGGGCCCTGGAGCTTAGTCCTTTTGAAGAGAATTCGGAGGAGGAAAAGCAATAAAAGTGATGAAGAAGTCAAAGGGGCTGATTTCTAAGGGAAGATGGAAAGAATTAGATGAGGACAAGTTGGCTCAGAGAAGAAACTGAGAATTCTGAGAGAGAGTGAGAGAGAGAATGAGAGAGACACATGGCTGTCTCCAAGTTCTGAAGGGTCTCAGGATGGAAAGGTTGTTTGGGACTCTCCAGCAGGATGTAAGTAGGAGGCTTGGGAAGGAATGAAGAAAAAGGAAAATGCAAAGATCAAGCAGATTTCTGGGCACGAAGCCTGCCCGGAGAAGAATAGTCTCCCTCCAGGGAAGTGCGGAAGCTCCGTTGCTTGACACATTGAAAACGGAGCAGGATCAAAGTCCCAGAAAATGTTCTCTTGAGCGCGGGGCTGTCTTGCGCTGGCTCGAAAAGACTAAATGTGACCCAGGAGTATGTTTCATTTCCAACTTCCCTGCTTCTTTGAACAAGCCTATCCCTACGTGGAAGGTTTGCCCCAGAGGACAGTGAGTTGGTCTGTCTCTGTTCGTTTGGGCTAAGGAAACCAGAAACAGGAGCCTTGATTTTTCCTCAGCTCAGGCAGGAGTCCTGGCTGTGAGGCAGCTAGGCAGGAGCTTCAGAATGGAACAACAGGCAGCTAATGAATGGCAATTTCGATTACAAGAGTTGCCAAGGCCAGGGCTCAGAACATAATACTGAATGGTTTCTGTTCTGGGTTAGCACAAGGATCCTATCCCTATCAGATCAAATCACCCTGAGAATCAGTGTGTCCTAATGGTAAGAGCCTGAACCTGGCAATCAGGGGACCTGGGTTCTAATCCTGACTCTGCTACTTGCCTGCTGTGGGATCTTGGGCAAGTCACTTTACTTCTCTGTGCCTCAGTTACCTCATCTGTAAAATGGGGGTTGAGACTGTGAGTCCCACGTGGGACAGGGACTGTGTCCAACGCATTTGCTTGGATCCACCCCAGCAGTTAGTACAGTGCATGGCACATAAATACCATGATAATAGTAATAGATTATTATTATTAATAATAGATTATTATTATCTACTCCAGCGCTTGCTACAGTGCCTAGCACATAGCAAGTGCTCAACAAATGCCATTTAAAAATCTGTACTAGAAACAGCAAAAGCTGTCAGTGCTCTGTGGGTTATTTTAGCACCTACAGTCCTAACTAGCCCCACCAGCTCATCTGAGTCCTAATCCTGAACTTGCCCATCCACTGACCATGTGTCCACTCACCTGCCTTTGGCCAAAGGGAGACAGACCATTTCACTCAGAAGCAGATGAGAAGGTCTTGGTCCTCGTTGGCAGGAAATATGTCTACTAACTCTATTATATTGTACTCTCCCAAGCCATTAGTACTGTGCTTGGCATGCAGTAAGTGTTCGATAAATACCATTGATTGATTAATTTCTCCTGAAAAGAAATGAATCAGTAACTACTGCAACATCTGTGCACTTGGATCTGTACCCTTTGGGCATTTGGTATTCAGGGCAGGAAATAACACTGTTTATTGCTGTATTGTACTCTCCCTAGCGCTTAGTATTCTGCACATAGTAAATGCTTAATAAATATGATTGAACGAATGAATGAACCAAATTTCAGCCCCATAGAGCTCATGTACATATTTATTTATAATAATGCCTGGCTCCCTCTAGACTGAAAGCTTCGCGTGGGCAGGGAACGTGTCTTCCAACTCTGTTGGATTGTACTCTCCCAAGAACATAGTACAGTGCTCTGCAAATGATGTGTTCAAGAAGCAGCGTGGTTCAGTGGAAAGAGCATGGGCTTTGGAGTCTGAGGTCATGGGTTCAAATCCCCGCTCCGCCACTTGTCAGCTGTGTGACTTTGGGCAAGTCACTTAACTTCTCTGTGCCTCAGTTACCTCATCTGTAAAATGGGGATTAAGACTGTGAGCCCCACGTGGGACAACCTGTTCACCTTGTAACCTCCCCAGCGCTTAGAACAGTGCTTTGCACATAGTAAGCGCTTAATAAATGCTATTATTATTAATAAACACCATTGATGGATTAATTGCGAACTTGTTCAAGCACGTTGGGGGCCCCATCCAATCAGTCAATCAATCAATCAACGGGTCAGTGGCATCTGTGGAGCCACTGCCGTATGCAGAGTTCTGTGCTAAGCATTTGGGGGAGTACTCCAATCATGGCTGCCTTCAGACCGCAAACAAGGAGGGTGACAAAGTAGCAGGGTTTGAAAATTTGAATAATTTATAACTCTAGAGATGTCATTTGCTAGGGGAGGCAATGTTTTTCCCACCTCAAGGCAGTCAGATGCCTGAAGCAAAAGGCATGGTCGATCACTCAATCAATCAATCATTTTGGTTGAGTGCCTGCTGGATGCAGAGCACTGTACCAAGTGCTTGGGAAAGTATAACAGAAGCAGGACTCATGTTCCCTGTCCTCAAGGAGTTTACTGTCCCACCCCTCAAGGGCCTACACTCTAATGGACTCTGCCACTTTTCTGCTGTGTGATCTTGGGCAAGTCACAACATCTCTGTGCCTCAGCTCATCTGTAAAAGAGAGATTAAGACTGTGAGCCCCATGTGGGACAGGGAGTTTGTCCAACCTGATAAGCTTGTTTCTACCCCAGTGCTTAGGACAGTACCTGGAACATAGTAAGGGTGTAACAAATGCCATTAAAAAAAAATGGATTCAGGAAGGGGCTAAGTGGGTAAGGGAAGTCAGGGGCTTCCAGGCCAAGATTTGCCCCCCATCTTCCTTTCCCTACACACATGTGCTTCTAGAGCCAGGTTTGCCTTGCCCTCCCTGGCACTTCCAGGGTGATTTTTATACAAGCTGGTGGCTTAGTGGAGGTAAGCTTGGGAAGGGTCTTGGTGTGGGGAAAGAGCTACGAGAGCATAGGGGTCTCCTGTCTGTGATGATTCCCTAAAGGGCAGGGTTGATACTCAGTTTTTTAAAGCCCGAATGAGATCAAGACTGTGTTACAGTGTCACCCCTGACATACAGATCTGAGTTTCCTGCCTGTATTTGATGTCTGGTTCTGCCAGGAGATGGGGGGAGGAGAGGATTTGGGAAAAAAGGTGGATAAAGCCCCATGACTGGCATTCTGATTAGCTCCTGGCTGGTCGAATCTGAACAGCTTCCCTACTTTTTATTATTATTATTATAATTGTATTGGTTAAGCATGTACTATGTGCTAGGCACTGTATTAAGAACTGGGGTGGATACAAGCAAATAGGGCTGGACATGGTGCCTGTCCCGCATGGGGATTACAGGCTTAATCCCCATTTTACAGTTGAGGTAATTGAGGCACAGAGAAATTAAGTAATTTACCCAAGGTCACAAAGCAGAGAGGTAGTGGAACTGGTATTAGAACTCAGGTCCTCCTGACACCCATTCTCTATCCAGTAGGTCATGCTGCTTCTCTTCTCTTTAAGATGATCTGACCTTCAGGTTCCTGGTGACGGGGAGTGAAGCAAAGTGGGATTGGGGAAAGTGGAGAAGGAAACTGAGGAGTGGAGAGCTGCCATTTTAAGAGTCCCAGACACCAGTCCAGCTCTCTGGGACAGGACACATGTGGGGAATGGACAACAGCAGGAAACCTAAGTAGCTGCTGTACAACGAGCTGAAAGGGAGCACACACAAACCAGTAATAAATGATATAAAGACAAAGTGAGGCACCACTGAAATATGGCAGTGGACTACTGGGAGATCACTGGAGCCAATAAACCAGCCTGGCATACAGCTCCAAGAGAGCAAAGGCTTCACAAAGATCGGAATACCAAGAAACAAGTTTGAATAGCAGAGAAAGGCCCTGAATTGCTGCATTAGCACAGTAAGGTAGTAGTAGTAGTAGTAGTAATAAAAGTAATAAAAGCATTGGTTGAGTGCCCACTGAGTACAATGTGCCATACCAAACACTTGAGATGTACAAAATGAACAAGGGACACATTATGCCCACAGAATGTATTGTTTATACAAAGGTCTTTCCAGTCACATTTGTACATGTGGATAGGATCTTACCATCATTGCATCATTTTGAAACAAAGGACACATCTATATTGGTACGAATTCACTCTTACTTCTGGAAGCCATCCAGGCCGTCTTTGGGAACACTAGAAGAACACAGTACATGAATTTCACTGAAGGGGCTGCTCTCACTCTGCCGATATGTGATCAGGCCTGCCTACTCTTCTCTTGATTCCATGCCCGATTGATTTTCATGCCCGATCGATTTTCATGCTTGATCGATCCCTCACCAATTGTTCAGGTGAGAGGTGATGTGACCAGCAAGGGGACCGGGACCTTTTCTGCAGCAACCATGCAGCAGTGCAATTTTCCCAAGCCTCCAAGCCAGAAGGGTACTTGGTTCCCCCAGCCAAGGACACTGGCTCATTTATCTTTCACCCCTGGATTGAAACTGCCCACTTTCCTAGAACCAGTTTTTAAATGTGTTGGGTTCTTTCAGAGGAATCTGAGCCATGTCACACTGAGTTGAATTAAAGATAAGACTAGCTGAAGCCAACCTACTTGCATCTGGGCCTTAAACTCTGCTGTAGAATGGATTATTGAAGGGAAAGAATAAGGGTTAGGGGAAAAGATGAAAAAGTTCATGAAGGGGTTTAGATACATTTGTTAATAATAAATCCCCACTGGGTTGCCAGAAGGGAAAGTTAGGTTATTGGAGAGATGACGACGTCCTGAACAATGAGAATGAATCCTGGGGAATGCCCTGTCAAAAAAACAGTACAGAAGGGAAACAGGCATTAATATAAAAAATATGCCATAAGGGTTGTGGCGTTGGAAGGGTGGGGAAAGTGTTTGAGTGCTTTAAAGACAACGGTAAAGGGTTTCTGTTTGATGTGGAGGTGGATGGACAGCTACTGGAGGTTCTTGAAGAGTGGGGAAATATGGACTGAATGTGTTTTTAGAAAAATGATCCGGTGGCAGAGTTAAGCATAGACTAGAGTGAGGAGAGACAGAAGGGAGGGAAGTCAGCAAGAAGGTCAAGGCGGAATATGATAAGGTCTTAGATCAGATAAATGTTTGGATCATCGTAGTAGGAGTTTGGTTGTGAAGGTCGAACTGACAAGACTGGGTGACAGATTTAATATGGGTGTTGAATGACAAGAAGATCCAAGGATAATGCTAAAATTAGGAGCTTGTGAGACCGGGAGGATGGTGGTGCTGTCTACAGCAATGAGAAAGGCAAGGGGAGGGCAGAGTTTGGGTGGGAAGGTCAGGAGTTCCACCTTGGGACATCCAAGTAGAGATGTCTTGATGGCAAGAGGAAACACAAGACTGAAGAGAAGGATAAAGGTTAGGGTTGAAGATGTAAATTTGGGAATCATCTGCGAAGAGATTGCAGTTGAAGCTGTGGAAGAGAATAAGCTCTCCAAAGGAGTGGGTGGAGATAGAGAATAGAAGGGGACCCAGAACTGAACCTTGTGAAATTTCCACAGTTAAAGGGTGGGAGACAGAGGAAGAACCCCCAAAAGGGACTGGGAATGAGTGGCCAGAAAGATAGAAGTCAGTGAAGCATAGGTTAGATGTTTCTAGGAAAATGGAGTGGTCCACAGTGTTGAAGGCAGCGGAGAGGTTGAGGAGGATTAAGATGGAGTGGAGGTCATTGGATTTGGCAAGAAGGAATTCATTGGTGACCTCTGAGAGGGCGGTTTCCATGCAGTGAAGGGGGAAGAGGCCAGATTGGAGGGAGTTAAGGACAGACTTGTAGGACAGAAAATGGAGGCAGCAGGTATAGACAACTCACTTAAGGGGTTTGGAGAGAAATGGTAGGATGAAGATGGATTGATAACCAGAGGGAGCCATGGGGTCAAGGGAGGGTTTTTTTTTTAGGATACGAGAGACATGGGCATGTTTGAAAGCAGTGGGGAAGAAGCCAGGGAGAGTGAACAGTTGAAGATGGCAGTCAGAGAGGGAAGAAGAGAAGGGGCAAGTATTTTGATAAGGTGTAAAGGGATGGGGTTGGAGGTGCAGGTGGAGGGGGTAAACTTTGAGAAGTGACATGAGATCTAATTTTCCCATTTTCTTTTAAATTTAACAGAATAGACAGAAACAGACTGAGTCCTATGATTTAGAGTTTTTGGGGCGGAGAGGGGAGACTGGGGGCAAAGGAGGGAGAGATAAGGAGTTGCAACCATCTCAGGGAGTTTCTAGAAGCTTTTCTGGGAGTAAGATATGTATGGCTCCTGCCAGCCAGGCATGTCTCTTCCTGGGTTCCAGGATGAGGGTGAAGGACATGGGGAGAGCAGGAATGAACACCACAGAGAATTCTCAATAATGTTGCTTACATCTCTTGTGAAATGATCCATAAATCTCTGCCCTTCAGCTCGGTCCCTCACATGGTTCCCATTTCCCAAGTTGGCCAAGATGTAGAGCAGCCCCGGAGGGGGTGGGGGTAGTGGTGGGGCGGTCACTCAGCCTGTCGGCTGCAGGGGAGAGTCCCGCCTCCACTCAATCCGCTCACACCTTCATCCCGAGCCCAAAGGGAGAGACATTCCTTTCTGGTGAGCAACAGGAATGAGAAGGAATGTGGAGGCTGGCCCCGTCCACCCTCCTCTCCCGCTCCAGCGCTGCCCCCCAACCCAAGTCCCTGCTTTCTCTTCCCGAGGCAGCAGGACTGGCCTTGCCGTGACCCAGGGAATCTCTATGTGCTGGGGCCCAGCACGAGGCTTTGGATGGGGCAGGAGGACTAAGCGGGCTCATTCCCGAAGTGATATGCAGGGCTCACCAGCCTGCTAGACACCCTCCAATCCTGCTGTCAGCTTCAGGGGGGTCCCTCTGAGCTGCTGTGGGAGACCCAAAGCCAAGCTCTCTTCACTTAGAAAGACTTTCCTGTTCCTGCCCATTGCCATTTTCAGGCCCAGCTCCTTGTTTGGCAGTTTTCAGGGCTGTTGCTGTTGGCAACAATGTGCTCAGTCTCTGGGCAGTGGCGGACTTAGGCAGGCGGTGACTAGGCCAAGGTGGTGGACACACCACTTCCTGTTTCCTCTGACACCCCCACTCACTCTCGGGACCCCCCTGCCCAGTGCTTCAACCTCCATGATTGGAGACAGCATGGGTGGGGGCTGCGGGGGTTGGGGCTGTGATGCTGTCAGGGCTGGGGCTAGGATGGCAGCAGGAGGAGGATATTGTTGTATTGCCTTCTCCCCAGTGCTTAGTACACTACTCTGCCCACAATAAGCGCTCAATAAATACCATCATTATTATTAATAAATATGACTGACTGACAATGGCAGGGCGGCAGTGAGCCAGATTCTAGTAGAACAACCTCTTTGAAAAATAAAAAGCAACAATAGTACTTAGTAAGCACTTCCTCTGTGCTCAACACTGTGGTCATTATCATCATCATCAGCAATGGTATTTACTATGTGCAGAGCCCTAAACTAAGAGGTTGGGAGAGTACAATACAACAGAGTTGGCAGAAACATTCCCTGCCCACAATGAGTCTTCAGTCTAGAAGCCTGTAGATACCAGGGAATGAGATTGGACACATTTCCTGCCCCACCCAGGGCACACAGTCTAAAAGACAAAGAGAGCCGGTATCTTATGTCCACGCTAGAGATTTGCCCCCAAATCACCCTGCAAGTCAGTGGCAGAGCTGATTAGAAACTGGGTCTCCTGCCTTTTCTCCCGTGCCCTTCCCACTAGACCCCACCGCCTCCTTGAAGATACTGGGTACAGCTGGTTCCTGTCCTTGTGGTGACCAGGAAGCTCAAGGTCTCCACCCTATCTCCCACCCCCCAATCAATTGGAAGAAGTAGAGGCTAGAGTTGGGGCCACCCTCCTTGGGAGCATTGGGCTGCGTGGAGAGGGAGCAAACAAGACTTGGGATTGCCCAAGCTTGAGGGCAGGAGGATAATTTGGCCATGGGGGAGAAGGTAAGAGTGCTTCCTGGATGCTTCTGAGGAGAGGAAGGACCGGTTGGGTGAAGGAGAGGGGCAAGAGAAGCAGGGTCCAGAAGCTGGGATGGAAATCCTCCATCTGCCAGGGACTCGGGGACAAGTAAGCATCTTTCAAGACTAAGCCGCTGTCTCGAGCTGGGGGATGGGAAGGCTTTCTGAGCCCAGTCCAATGAACTACATGCCCAGAAAGGTGAGAGGCTGTGGCACCAGACTTGGGGCTGGCAGAGAAATCCTGAAAACAGCCAGGCAGAATTCTCCCCAGAGTTACATTTGGAAAATAATGATTAGGATCCAGGAGGCAAATTGGGAACTAAACAACTAACAGGCCTATGATTGATACCATATGAGCACCTGGAGAGAAATCAAATTCCGACTGACTTCATTAAAACTCGACATACAATACCAGGTCCTATTTAGATGGGTAACTTGGGGTGAGCCTTCTCTGGGAATGGCAAGTGCTGCGTCCTAATCCTGTCTACTCCTAGGACTTGCTGAGCATTGTTTTACAAGTTCCTTTGCCTCTCTGGGCTCTAGTTCTTGCTCTATCAAACAGAGTAGTAATACTGAACTTCCTCCCCAAAGCAACTGGTGGACGAACAAATTAGAGGCCTCCCCTGAGAGCGTGAATAGTTTCCATGGGCAGGAAATGGGCCTTGAGAGAGAAATGAAGCTAGCTCTCTTCCTCCCTTCAAAGCCCTACTGAGAGCTCACCTTCTCCAGGAGGCCTTCCCAGACTGAGCCTCCTTTTTTCCTCTCCTCCTCCCCATCCCCCCCATTCTACCTCCTTCCCCTCCCCACAGCACCTGTATATATGCTTGTATAGATTTATTACTCTATTTATTTTACTTGTACATATTTACTATTCTATTTCTTTTGTTAATGATTCATTCATTCATTCAATCGTATTTATTGAGTGCTTACTGTGTGCAGAGCACTGTACTAAGTGCTTGGGAAGTACAAGTTGGCAACATATAGAGACGGTCCCTACCCAACAACGTGCTCACAGTCTAGAAGGGGGAGACAGACAACGAAACAAAACATATTAACAAAATAAAATAAATAGAATAAATATGTACAAATAAAATAAATAGAGTAATAAATACATACAAACATATATACATATATACAGGTGCTGTGGGGAGGGGAAGGAGGTAAGGCGGGGGGATGGAGAGGGGGAAGAGGGGAAGAGAAAGGAGGGGGCTCAGTCTGGGAAGGCCTCCTGGAGGAGGTGAGCTCTCAGTAGGGCTTTGAAGGGAGGAAGAGCGCTAGCTTGGCAGATGTGCGGAGGGAGGGCATTCCAGGCCAGGGGGATGACGTGGGCCGGGGGTCGACGGGGGGACAGGTGAGAAGAAGGCACAGTGAGGAGATTAGCGGCAGAGGAGCGGAGGGTGCGGGCTGGGCTGGAGAAGGAGAGAAGGGAGGTGAGGCAGGAGGGAGCGAGGTGATGGACAGCCTTGAAGCCGAGGGTGAGGAGTTTTTGCCTGATGATGTGCATCTAGCTTTATTTCTATTTATTCTGATGACTTGACACCTGTCCACATGTTTTGTTTTGTTGTCTGTCTCCCCCTTCTAGACTTTCCCAAGCTCTTAGTACAGTGCTCTGCACACAGTAAGCGCTCAATAAATACGATTAAATGAATGAATGAATTGTAGTCACTCAATGAATACCATTACTTCTCCTCTTTCTCCTTCTTCTACTAAGCTCTAAAATATCATCTTATGCACTCTTAATCTCCCATTTCACCAGACCCCCGAGCAGGGGATTCTCATCACTGCCTCTCCATGCCAACCTGGAGTCTCACTCCCAACCTGCCCCGCTCCAGCAGGAAGGACCCAAACAGTGGCAGTTTGTACCATCACACAACTTAGAACAATGGGAAAGTCACGGCTTTGGCCTGTGACTATGCTGACTACTGTCTTGTCAGAGCTACGAGGAGCCTGGAATTCTGCTCCTCTAGCCATGGTACCTTATTCCTCCTTTTAATTTAAAATTCTTTGTATTTATTTTGGCCTTGGTCTTTTATATTGTTTTTCCATTTTTATAGTTTCATCTTTCCTTATGTCTCTGTTACTGTTTTTTAAATTTAATTTTATTTATTTTAGTGCTATTTGTTAATAATAATAATAATAATAATAATAATAATAATAATAATGGGATTTGTTAAGCGCTTTCTATGTGCCAGGCACTGTACTAAGCACTGGGTAGATACAAGCAAATTGGGTTGGACACAGTCCCTGTCCCATGTGGGGCTCACAGTCTCAATCCCACTTTACAGATGAGGTTACTGAGGCACAGAGAAGTAAAGTGACTTGCCCAAGGTCATGCAGCAGACAAATGGCAGAGCCGGAATTAGAACCTACGATCTTCTAACTCCCAGGCCCTGCTCTATCCACTACGCCATGCTGCACTTACTAAGTGCCAGGCATTGGTCTCTTATATTGTTTTTACGTTTTTACTGATTCATCTTTCCTTATGTCTCTGTTGCCGGTTTTTTTTTAAAAAAACGCTATTTGTTAAGCACTTACTATGTGCCAGCACTGTATTAAGTGCTGGGGTACATATAAGACAGTTAGTTTGGATACAGTCCATGTTCCATATGGGGATCACAGTCAATCACCATTTTACAGATGAGATAACAAAGGCACAGAAAAGTGAAATGATTTGCCCAAGTTCACACAGTAGAGAAGCAGAGAGTGGACTCATTTGCTCCCATGGCTTCAACTATCATCTCTATGTGGATGACACCCAAATCTGTATCTCCTCCCCTGTTCTCTCTCCCTCCCTCCAGGCTCACATCTCCTTCAGGACATCTCTACTTGGATGTCCTCGCGCCACCTAAAATTCAACATGCCCAAGACAGAGCTCCTTGTCCAAGACCCTGTCCTCTCTCTGACTTTCCCATCACTGTGGACGGCACTACCATCCCTCCCGTCTCAGAAGCCCGCAAACTTGGCATCATCTTTGACTTTGCTCTCTCATTCACCCCTCATATCCAATCCATCACCAAATCCCATCAGTTTCACCTTCACAACATCGCCAAGATTTGCCCTTTCCTCTCCATTCCAAACTGCTACCATGTTAGTACAATCACTCATCCTATTCCAACTGAATTACTCCATCAGCCTCCTTTCTGACATCCCAAACTCCTGTCTCTCCCCACTTCAGGCCATACTTCACTCTGCTGCCCAAACATTCCGGGCATGTCACCCCTCTCCTCAAAAATCTCCGGTTGTTGCCTATCAACCTCCATAACAAATAAAAACTCTTCACTATTGGCTTCAAAGCTCTCCATCACCTTGCCCCTTCTTACCTCACCTCCCTTCTCTCCTTCTACATCCCAGCCCACACACTCTGCTCCTCTGGTGCTAACCTTCTCACTGTGCCTCATTCTCACCTGTCCTGTCTCAACCCCTGGCCCACATCCTACCTGTGGCCCGGAAAGCCCTCCCTCCTCAAGTCCACCAAATAATCACTCTTCCCCCCTTCAAATCCCTACTGAGAAGCAGCGTGGCTCAGTGGAAAGAGCACAGGCTTGGAGTCAGAGGTCATGGGTTCAAATCCCGGCTCCACCAATTGTCAGCTGTGTGACCTTGGGCAAGTCACTTAACTTCTCTGTGCCTCAGTTCCCTCATCTGTAAAATGGGGATTAATACTGTAAGCCCCCTGTGGGACAACCTGATCACCCTGTAATCTTCCCAGCGCTTAGAACAGTGCTTTGCACACAGTAAGCACTTAATAAATACCATTATTATTATTACTGAAGGCTCACCTCCTCCAAGAGCCCTTCTCAGATTAAGCCCCCCTTTTCCTCATCTCCCCCTCCTCTCTGCATCAACTCAACTTGCTCTCTTTGCTCTAACCCCCTCTCCCTGCCCCACAGCACTTATGTATATATGTATATATCTGTAATTCTATTTATTTATATTAATGCCGTTTACTTGTTTTGATGTCTGTCTCCCCCCTTCTAGACTGTAAAGCCCAGTGTGGGCAAGGACTGTCTCTCTTTATTGCTGAATTGTACTTTACATGTGCTTAGTACCGTTCTCTGCACACAGTAAGTACTCAATAAACATGGTTGAATGAATGAATGAATGAATGAAGTGGCGGAGCTGGGATTAGAACCCAGGTCCTTCTGACTCTGAGGCCCACACTGTATCCTCTAGGCCTCACTGCTTCACCTGGTCCCTCTTCCTACCCTTATTCTGAGATTGCGAGCCTCTTGAGGGGCAGGGGGCCAGGCCTAATGCTCACCCATGTATTTTTTTGCCCCAGCACTTCATTCACTCATTCAATCATATTTATTGAGCACTTACTGTGTGCAGAGCACTGTATTAAGCGCTTGGGAGACTACAACAATAAACAATAAACACAACGAGCTTACAGTCTAGGGGGGTGGAGACAGACATCAATACAAATAAATTACAAATACATACATAAGTGCTGTACTGTGTGTGTGTCGGGGGCATGGGCCGGGGGAGAGAACAAAGGGAGCAAGTCAGGGTGATGCAGAAGGGAGTGGGAGAAGAGGAAAGGAGGGGCTTAGTCTGGGAAAGCCTCTTGGAGGAGATGTGCCTTCGATAAGGCTTTGAAGCGGGCTAGTGTAATTGTCCATCAGATTGGAGGAGGGAGGACATTCCAGGCCAGGGCTGGGGGTCAGCTGTGAGACAGAGGCACAGTGAAAATGTTAGCACTTCACACAGTAGGTGTTTAGATATATATAGACTGTGAGATATATATAGACTGAGCCCACTGTTGGGTAGGGACTGTCTCTATATGTTGCCAATTTGTACTTCCCAAGCGCTTAGTACAGTGCTCTGCACATAGTAAGCGCTCAATAAATACGATTGATGATGATGATGATATAACACTGGCGCACTGAAAGCACTGATGGTATATATCATATATATATAGATGATATATATATACTATCACTACTAAATAATAATAATGGTACTTGTTAAGTGCTTACTATGTGCCAAGCATGTTCTAAGCACTGGGGTCGATACAAGTTAATCAGATTGGACACAGTCCCTGTCCCCACGTGGGAATCAGTCATAATCCCCAATTTACAGATGAGGGAACTGAGAATTTAAGTGACTTGCTCAAGGTCACACAGCAGACAGGTGGCGGAGCAGGGATTAGAACCCAGGTCCTTCTGACTCCCAAGCCTGTGCTCTACCCACTAGCCCATGCTGCTTCAGCACCCTAGATAGAAAATGTTATCAAATACCAAAGATCACAGTTACTTGCTGATGCAGAAAACGGAATTCAGACTAGAGGCAGAGGCCTGGCATGTTGGGAATAACTCATTCAGAGAGAATCCCCTTAGCCTGGGGTTGAGCTATGCACAGGTATCTTTCATTCATTCAATTCATTCAATCGTACTTATTGAGCACTTGCAGTGTGCAGAGCACCGTACTAAGCCCTTGGGAAGGACAAGTCGGCAACATATAGAGACGGTCCCTACCCAACAACAGGCTCAAAGTCTATAAGGGGGATACAGACAACAAAACAAAGCATGTAGACAGGTGTCAAAACCAACTGAGTAAATGAATTATAGCTATATGCACATCATTAATAAAATGAATAGAACAGTAAATATGTACAAGTAAAATAGAGTAATAAATATGTACAAATATATACAAGTGCTGTGGGGAAGGGAAGGTGGTAAGGGAGAGGGGGCGGCGATGGGGAGGGGAGGAGGAGAGGAAAAAGGGGGCTCAGTCTGGTAAGGCCTTCTGGAGGAGGTGACCTCTCAGTAGGGCTTTAAAGGGAGGAAGAGAGCTAGTTTGGTGGATGTGTGGAGGGAGGGCATTCCAGGCCAGAGGAAGGACGTGGGCTGGGGGTCGACGGCGGGACAGGTGAGAATGAGGCACAGTGAGGAGGTTAATGGCAGAGGAGCAGAAGGTGCGGGCTGGGCTGTAGAAGGAGAGAAGGGAGGTGAGATAGGAGGGGGTGAGGTGATGGAGAGCCTTGAAGCCGAGAGTGGGAGTTTTTGCTTGATTCGTAGGTTGATAGGCAACCACGAGATTTTTGAGGAGGGGAATGACATGCCCAGAGCATTTCTGTACAAAGATAATCTGGGCAGCAGAGTGAACTATAGACTGAAGCGGGGAGAGACAGGAGGATGGGAGATCAGAGAGGAGGCTGATGCAGTAATCCAGTCAGGTTACTGGAGAGATTGAACCAGCAAGGTAGCGGTTTGGATGGAGAGGAAAGGGCAAATCTTGGCGATGTTGTGGAGGTGAGACCGGCAGGTTTTGGTGATGGATTGGATATGTGGGGTTAATGAGAGAGCGGAGTTGAGGATGACACCAAGGTTGTGGACAAGTGAGACAGGAAGGATGGTAGTGCCGTCTACAGTGACAGGGAGAAGACAGGTTTTGGGAGGGAAGATAAGGAGCTCAGTCTTGGACATGTTGCATTTTAGATGGTGGGCAGACATCCAGATGGAGATGTCCTGAAGGCAGGAGGAGATACGAGCCTGGAGGGAGGGAGAGAGAGCAGGGATGGAGATGTAAACTTAGGTGTCATCAGCATAAAGATGATAGTTGAAGCCTTGGGAGCAAATGAGTTCACCAAGGGAGTGAATATAAATAGAGAACAGAAGGGGACCAAGAACTGACCCTTGAGGAACCCCTACAGTAAGGGGATGGGAGGGGGAGGACAAGCCCGTGAAGGAGAATGAGAATGAATAGTATCTCTACCAATCGCCATTTTGCATTTAGACTTGGAGTTTCTTCGATGCTTTCAAATCCACAGCCCCTAGAGGTAAACATGTACTGTCCCTCAACCCCCTATCAACCAATCAATCAATTGTATTTGTCGAACACTTACTGTGTGCAGAGCACTGTACTAAGAGCTTGGGAGAATGCAACAGAGTTGGAAGACACTTTCTTTGCCCTTAAGGAACTTACAGTCTAGAGTGGGGAGATAGACATTGAAACAAATTACCGCTATATACGTGAGAACAGAGAACATGCCTGCTAATTCTGTTGTAATGTACTCTCCCAAGTACTTAGCCCAGTGCTCTGCACATAGTAAGCCCTCGGTAAATACAATTGATTGATTGATTGATTGAGTGCTGGGAGGCTGAGGATGGGATGAATAAAGGGTACAAATCCAAGTAAAAGGGTGACACACTCCCCTCCTCTCCCCTTCCCTTCCCATGTACCAACTTCCCTGCCTAGAGTTTTAGGTTGGTCCCCATTAATTTTAGAAAAAACAACATAAACTGTTCCGATGGTTTCAGATGAAAAAGAAATGAAGCATGAAATATGGTGTAGAAAGAGAGATACGTTTTTACCCATCTTAAAAAAACCCAAATTATTTTGTCAACAAAAATTCAAATGACCCCAACGAGACTAAAAAATATCCACCCATTCTGGGGTCATTGCTTGGGCTGAAGGCAGAGGCTGGTCTAGAGAGCCACAAAGCAATTCATTAGACTTCGGTGCCCTCGGGGAAGGATGGGATGGCATCAATCTCAGCAATGGACCAGCTGAAGGCTTCATCTCGGAAATGTTAGAAATTGCCTTGCCAAGAGGCGAAACGCCTGCTTACTTTTCATCTGAATTTTAATGGTTTTCAGCCTAGCCTAACATTTCCTTCTCTCTTCCCTCCATCTCGCCCCTCCTCCACTGCCTTCCTTCCTTTTTTTTCCCATGGCATTTGTTAAGCGATTACTATGTGCCAGACACTTTAATAATAATAATGATGGCATTTATTAAGCGCTTACTATGTGCAAAGCACTGTTCTAAGCGCTGGGGAGGTTACAAGGTGATCAGGTTGTCCCTCGGGGGGCTCACAGTCTTAATCCCCATTTTACAGATGAGGTAACTGAGGCACAGAGAAGTGACTTGCTCAAAGTCACACATCTGACAATTGGTGGAGCTGGGATTTGAACCCATGACCTCCGACTCCAAAGCACAGGCTCTTTCCACTGAGCCAAGCACTGGGTAGATACAAGCTAATCAGGTTGTATCACATGGGGCTCACGGTCTTAATCGGAGAATTAATCACAGCCGGAGAAGCAGCGTGGTTCAGTGGAAAGAGCATGGGCTTTGGAGTCAGAGTTCATGGGTTCAAATCCCGGCTCCGCCAATTGTCAGCTGTGTGACTTTGGGCAAATCACTTAACTTCTCTGGGCCTCAGTTACCTCATCTGTAAAATGGGGATTAAGACTATGAGCCCCCCCGTGGGACAACCTGATAACCTTGTAACCCCCCCAGTGCTTAGAACAGTGCTTTGCACATAGTAAGCGCTTAATAAATGGCATTATTATTATTATTATTATTATTATTATTAATCCCCATTGTACAGTTGAGGTAATTGAGGCACAAAGAAGTTAAGTGACTAGCCCAGGGTTGTTTTTTTTAATGGTATTTGTTAAGTGCTGATTATGTGCCAGGGACTGGACTGAGCACTGTGGTACATGCAAGTTAATCAGACTGGACACAGTCCATGCCTCACAAGGGGCTCCTAATCTTAGACCCCATTTTACAGATGAGGTAACTGAGGCTCAGTGAAGTGAAGTGCTTGCCCAAGGTCTGACAGCAGACAAATGGCAGAGCCGGGATAAGAACCCAGGTCTTTCTGACTCCAGGGCCCGTGCTCTATCCACAAGGCCGCACTGTCTCCTCACCCCCGGTGGGGAAAGTTAGCTGCAGGATGCCCTGGTGATTTCACACGGAAGACCACCGCATGGGAGTGGCTAGTGGTCGTACCTGACCAGCCAACCCGAAGGGGTGTGGAAATGCCTGGATGATTTATCCTCAGACGTAGTGCTTGTTTTTTAATGAGACCTGGTAGAACAAGCTCCGGTCAGATGCCAAGAACATCTTGTTCAGCGGCAAAGACTCTCAATGGGTGGATTTCCAGGGCTCTGAGTCGCTGAGTGGAGATTCAAACCAGCTGGTACCTGTTTTCTTTTCAGCTTTATGCAGTCAGAATGAGGTGCTGTCAAGCTTCAGAACGTGGAAGACTTTCGTTCTAGCCCTCCTGGGGCGGGGACATGGGAGTTTTTATTTCCAACACCACTTGGCACTGGGGGTGCACAGATGATGATGCTGTGGGAAAGGGATGGTCTTGGGGAAAAGCAGTTCAAACTGGAATGCAGAGGGGAAACAAAGTGCTTTAATTCAGAGCCTGTGCCTTTCAGAATCCTCCTTTGCAGGACTTCAAGTCAGAACTCCTAGTTCGCTTCAGGCTCTCGCCAAGCCAACCAGTTTGCTCTTCGCCCTCGCCCCGAGGGGAGGTAATTTCGGCTTGAACCCCCTCTCCCGAGTTTGACTGGCAGCAGGTTCACAATCCCGGGATCAGGTCTTTGCCCCTGAGCTTTGGCTCCTTTCCCAAATGGGTGTTGCCGACTCTCGCCCGGCACTCAGATGCTGTCGTCTGTTCCCTGTGCTGTCTGGGCTCTGGGTTCTGCATCCTCAGGATTTCCAGCCGGGCTGCAGATCTCATCCTATGTAGGGGGTAGGGTGGGTGAGTGACCTAATCGGTCTTCAGCCGGCCACGTGGGTACCAAGGTTGGGCAGCGCAGTGGGGGCTATCCGAGCTCCGCTGAGAAGCGGTTGGCAGTGGGTTGAGGGCTGCCAAAGGCCTGTGAAATGACATGGAGATGACACCTCTTTTGTTTTTTTTTAATGACATTTGTTAAGCACTAGCTCTGCACCAGGCACTGTACCAAATGCTGGAGTAGATACAAGCTAATCAGATTGGGCACAGTCCAAGCCCCACGTGGGGCTCATGGTCTCAATCCCCATTTTACAGATGAGGTCACCGAGGCCCAGAGAAATGAAGTGACTTGCCCTAGGTTAGACCGCAGACAAGTGGAGGAGCTGGGACTAGAATCCAGGTCTTTCTGAGTCCCGGGTTAGTGTTCTATCCACTAGGCCACACTGCTTCTCATTGGTCACATTCATTCAATCGTATTTATTGAGCACTTCCGGTGTGCAGAGCACTGTACTAAGTGTGGGAAGAGTATGGTATAACAATTAACAGACACATTCCCTGACCATGATGAATTTACAGTCTCAGAGCAGCAGGGATGTGCTCCAGTGGAACTAACTTTTCAAAGTAAAAAACCACCTGAAATTCCTGCTAGGAGATGTCCAGCTGCAACTCATTGTGGGCAGGGAATGTCACTGTTTATTGTTGTATTGTACTTTCCCAAGTGCTTAGTACAGCGCTTTATACAGGGCAAGCGCTAAATAAATACGATTGACTGACTGAATGAACTAACTGGTCCTGCCATTTTCAGGTCCCAGTCTACTACATCCCTTCGTGCCCTCCTCACCACCCCCAGCCAGCTCATTATCCACAGGATGCTTTGTTGGAGAAGGGTGGGGAGAAGCCCTGGGCAACCTTGAGGCCAAACCCCCTCATTCCATGGAACAGGAACGCTGGAGAAGGAGTTAGAGGGAAGCGTCAGGGTTTTTAACGCCTCACAATAGGAACGATTATTGAGTCACGAATCACTGCCCTGGGCCAAACTCTTGCCTGCTGACATATCCCACCCAAGGGGGAAAAAGGAGGGTGACCTAATGCTGCTTGTCAAACTCATCTGAGCTCCTCCCTGCACTACCTAATGCTTCAGCTTCGTCTGTCCGTCCGGAGGGAGCCCCCACGGCCCACCCCATCTTCTTAATGCTTTCCCCACCTCTTCACACACCCATAGCAGAGCAGGCAGATCAGTTCAACCAAAGCTTTACTGGTTGTGTGGACGGCTCTGGTATGGGACAGACACACATTTTCCAGTTTCCCGAGGGCAGCAGAACCAAAACCCCTGTATGTATCTGCAGGAGCAGCGTAGCGGTCATTGGGGTTAAATAAGAGAGATGAGAAACAAGCACAGGCCTACAAGTGAGAGGGATGATGCAAGCCCGCCATTTGTCTACAACGTGACCTTGGGCAACTCACTTCACTTCTCTTTGCCTCAGTTACCTCATACTTAAAACTGGGATTAAGACTGTGAGTCCCATGTGGGACACGTACTGTGTGCGACCAGATTAGCTGGAATCTACCCCAGTGCTTAGTACAGTGCCGGGCACATAGTAAACATTTAAAAAATACCATTAAAAAAAAATTAGGAGGGAAGATCTGATCCAACCGATGGAGAGTTCTGGGGGTGAAGCCCTAAATTCCTACTCCTTTTTCATTTTCATGCTAAAATATCATCCCCATTTTACATCTGGGAAACTGAGGCCTAGAAGAATCCAAGGATTACCCGGTTTACACTAAAGCTCAGTGTTGAGGGGAAACTCATGTAAGTCATATAGTCAATCAATCAATCAAAAGTATTTATTGAGCGCTTACTATGTGCAGAGAACTGTAAGCGCTTGGGGGAGTTCAATACAATAGAATTAGCAGATACATTCCCTGCGTGCAGTCTAGAGGGAGAAGCTCAGGAGAGGGTGGGAGAAACAGTCTATTATGACTTTGGCAAGGGGGATGAGAGGACCAGCCCATTACAACCTTGGCGAGGGGGTGGTAGCAGGTTATATAGGTCTACCTGCCCCAACCCCTAGGCCACAGGCACCATCATTCATGGCACTACTTGGGAATTAAACTCCTTGCTCCTGACTCAGGATGGGACACCCAAAGTCTTGTCAGGGGTATTATTTTTTGACCGTTTACTGTGTGCAGAATACTTTACTAAACACTTGTTTCTGCTGCCCTCAGGAAACTGGAAAATATGTGTCTGTCCCGTACCAGAGCCGTCCACACATTGAACAACCAGTAAAGCTTTGGTTGGACTGTTCTGCCTGGCCAGCTCTGGGTGTGTGGACGGGGCGTGGGGGGACTCCCTCTGGACAGACTGACGAAGCTTAAGCATTAGGTAGTGCAGGGAGGAGCTGAGATGAGTTTGACGAGCAGAGTGAAATGGAGTTAACATCCAGAGCTCCGGTCACACCCAAAACGCATTGACATTAATGTTCTCACTACCAGCCATCAAGTTCCAAACCACAGGCTACCTCCTGCCATTCCACTATCTGACTTCATCTATTGTCTCTACGTGGAAGACTCCCAAATCTGCCTCTCCAACCCCAATCTCTCTCCGTCTCTGCAGTCTGTATTTCCTCCTGCCTTTGGGACATCTCTACTTGGATGTCCACCAACACTTCAAATGTAACGTATCCGAAATAGAACTCCTAGTCTTCCCACCCAAACCCTTTCCTTCCCATGACTTTCTCATCACTGTAGATGATACTACCATCATCCCTATCTCACAAGCCCATAACCTTGGCATCATCCTCGACTCATCTTTCTTATTCAATCTGCTTATTTAATCTGGCATCAAATCCTGTCAGTTCTATCTTCACAGTATCTCGGGAATCCACCCCCTCTTCTCTCTTTTTTTAAAAATGGTATTTGTTAAGTGCTTACTATGTGCCAGGCATTGTACTAAGCCCTGGGGGATGATAAAAGTGGATGATACACAGTCCATGACCCACATGGAGCTCACAATGTAATCCCCTTTTATAGATGAAGTAACTGAGGCACAGAGAAGTTAAGTGACTTACCTAAGGCCACACATCAGACAAGTGGCAAAACCTGGATTAGAAACCCAGGGCCTTAGGACTCCCAGGCCTGTGCTCTATCCACTAGGCCACACTGCGTCTCCATACAAACTACTAGCATTCTGATCCAAGTGCTTATTAGATCCCACTCTGACAAATGCAACAGCCTCTTTGCTGACTTCCATGCCTCCAGCCTCTCCCCACTTCAGTTTGTACTTCATTCTACTGTCCAGATCACTTTTCTAAAAATATCATTTAGCACACATCTCCCCACTCCTCAGAAATCTCCAACTGTTGCCCACCCATCTGTCTTTTTTATGGTACTTGCTAAGTACATGTCAGGCACTGTACTAAGCACTGAGGTACACAGAAGATAATTGGATTGGACATAGTACCTGTCCCACATAGGGCTCACAGTCTTAATCCCCATTTTACAGATGAGGTAAGTGAGGCACAGAGAAGTTAAGTGACTTGCTCAAGGTCACACAGCAGACAAGTGGCAGAGCTGGGATTAAAACCCAGGTCTTCTGACTCCCAGTCCCATGCTCTTTCTACTAGGCTATGCTGATTTTCATATTCAGTTTGTCACCAAATCCTATTGGTCCCACCTTCACAACATCACTAAAATCCGCCCTTTCATCTCCACTCATACTGCTACCTCATTAATACAGTCATTCATCCTATTTTGCCTGGATTACTGCAACAGCCTCCTTTCTCACCTCCCGGCCTTCTGCCTCTCCCCACTCCAGTCCATACTTCACTTGGCTGCCTGGATCATTTTTCTACAAAAATGTTCAGGACATGTCACCCTCCTCCTCAAAACACTCCAGTGGTTGCCCATCCACCTCCGTATCAAACAAAACTCTTCACCATTGGTTTTCCAGTGCTTAAAACAGTGCTTGGCACATAGGAAGAGCTTAACAAATACCATTATTATTATTATTATTATTATTATTATTATTTAAAGCAATCCATCACCTTTCCCCCTCCTACCTCACCTCGCTTCTCTCCTTCTACAACGCAGCCTGCACACTTCACTCCTCTAGTGCTAACCTTCTCACTGTGCCTCGGTCTCACCTGTCACACCGCCGACCCCTGGCCCACGGCCTGCCTCTGGCCTGGAGCACCCTCCCTCCTCTAATATGACAGACAATGTCTCCCTCCGAGTTGAAGCCTTATTGAAGGCACATCTCCTCCAAGAGACCTTCCCAGACTAAGCCCCACTTTTCCTCGTCTCCCATTCCCTTCTGTGTCACCCTGACTTGCTCCCTTTGCTTCTCTCCCCTCCCAGCCCCACAGCACTCATGTACATATCTTTAATTGTATTTATTTGTATTGATGTCTGTCTCCCCCCTCAGACTGTAAATTCACTGTGGGCAGAGAATGTGTCTGTTATATTGTTATAGTATACTCTCCCAAATGCTTAGTAGAGTGCTCTGCACACAGTAATCGCTTAATAAATACGGTTGACTAACTGAGATTCCCAAGACTCTGTGTCCATTACTACTGCACTTTCCTGGGCAGAGTGTACTGGAGTACAAAAGTTTTCCCCAACATTTCCAGGTTCTCTTCCATCCTCTAGATTGTAAGCTCGATGTGGGCACAGAACGTGACTACCAACTCTATTGTATTGGACTCTCCCAAGTGCTTAGTACAGTGTTCTGCATATGGTAACTGCTCAATAAATACCATTGATTGATCCCCATTAAACTCACTTCTCCCACTCCAATTTAGCAGGCTGAAACAGGGCAGGATTTTTATAGGCTCTTAGATCTGGCAACTTTCTTTTCCATTCAGTGGCTTTTCATTAGGGTGAAGGCTCTTGGAAATACTTCTTGAGCTGGTCCGTGATGAAGGGGAATCCTGTATCTTTCCTTTAACCATTTTAGGCCAATATCCAATATCTGCTTCTGTTACAATCAATCCATCAGTGGTATTTTTTGAGCACTTACTGTGTTTAGAGCACTTGGGACAGTACACAGAGTTGATAGACACATTCCTTGCCCACAACTATCGCTATTGCTGCTTCTCTCTTCTATTTAGGAAACGTGAAAATCTCCTTCTGGGAATCTCTACTGAGCGACTAATGCTATCAGGAGATTCCAGACATTTTTCGCATGCCAAGGGAATCCTTTACCCCCTTCCCTTCCACTGAAGCAAGTCTGTTTGACGGCCTGTAGCAAGGAAGTGCTGGAACAAGAGACAAGGAGGCAAAAGAGGAAACAGCACCAAGTGCTCCTGTCATGAAACATAACAGAGAATGGAGAAGCAGCATGGCCTAGTGGGTAGACATGGGCCTGGGAATCAGACGGTCATGGATTCTAATCCTGGCTCCGTCACTTGTCTGCTATGTGACCATGGGCAAGTCACTTCACTTCTCTGTGCCTCCATTCCCTCATCTGTAAAATGGGGATTAAGACTGTATGAGACAGGGACTGTTTCCAACCCAATTATCTTATATTTACCCCAGCGCTTAGAACAGTGTATGGCACATATTAAGTGCTTCACAGATACCATAAAATTATTATTATTAAACAACACGACAAGGGACAGGCTTTTCATGTGACCAGTGTGACTGGCCTTTTCAGTCACATATACACTCATTGATGAATTTTACTGCCAGTGGTGTCTTCTTTAATAATAATTATGGTATTTGTTAAGTGCTTACAATGTGCCAGGCACTCTTCTAAGTGCTGAGGTAGATACAAGCTAATCAGGTTGGACAGTCCATGTCCCATGTGAGGCTCCCAGCCTTAAATCCCCATTTTGTATATGAGGTAACCGAGGCAGAGAGATGTCAAGTGACTTGACCAAGGTCATACAGCAGACAAGCGGTGGACCTGGGATTAGAAGGGAGGTCCTTCTGCCTCCCATCTCTCTGCTTGATCCACTAGGCCTTGCTGCTTTTCTTCATATTATTTGAATATGAAGGACAACTTTATGCCTAGTGAAGGGTAGGAAGAGGTGTTTTATCTAGTTTCTCTATGTTAAATGTTGTTGGTAAGATCTGTGTTAGGAATGCTGGGGGAATGGCCAGTCTCTGATATTTGACTTCTGAGCTGTTAAACAGCAAGATGGGATCACCAGTCAATCTTATCAGCATAAAAACGCTTAGTACAGTGCTCTGCACACAGTAAGCGCTCAATAAATACGATTGATGATGATGATAAAAACAATGCTCATCACCACACGGTTTTGCCGGATGGGACACTTGGAGAGGAAAGATGACAGCCGGATTATTATTAGCAAGTGCTGTAGAGTCGTTTCCGATTCATAGCAATTCCATGGATCTGTTTTCTCCAGAACGTCCTGTCTTCTGCCAGACAGCGGGATACCAAGCATAAAGAACTGAAATGGGAATGCCACAAGCAGCGTGGCTCAATGGAAAGAGCCCGGGCTTGGGAGTCAGAGGTCATGGGTTCAAATCCCGGCTCCGCCACTTGTCAGCTATGTGACTTTGGGCAACTCACTTTTAACTTCTCTGTGCTTCAGTTACCTCATCTGTAAAATGGGGATTAAGACTGTGAGCCCCACATGGGACAACCTGATCACCTTCTATCCTTCCCAGCACTTAGAACAGTGCTTTGCACATAGTAAGCGCTTAAGAAATGCCATTATTATTATTATTGTTAATCAATATTTTAAAGACACAGTGAGGCAAACAGGTGCAAAGAGTGGACAGTTGGGAGAAAACAGAGTCGAGCAGACCTGTGTGGAAGATAGCAATTGAGGAAGGGCGACTATCTTTAAGAAGAGGCTCTAGGAAGCTCGTGCTACTATCAATCAATTAATCAATGTTATATCAATAAGTGGTATTTATTAAGGGCTTATTATATGCAGAGCACATAGTATTAAGAGGAAGAATCAGAAACTACCCGATGCTGCAATTAAAAACTGTAATAATGATAATAATTGCAGTATTTGCTAAGCATTTACTATGTGCCAGGTGCTGTACTAAGCGCTGGGGTAGATCCAAGATAATTGGGTTGGACACAGCTCCTGTCCCACATAGGGCTCAAAGTCTTTATCTCCATTTTACAGATGGGGTAACTGAGGCACAGAGAAGTTAAGTGACTTTTCCAAGGTCACAGAGGAGACAGAGTCGGGATTAGAACCCAGGTCCTTCTGATTCCCAGGCCCGTGCTCTATCCACTAGGCCACACAGTAAAAACATGGTAAGGTCAATCCTTACCTGTGCCCACTTTGGAAGGGCTTTACACTATTTTTTTCAGGCTCTCACACACATGCAAACACACACCCACACATGAACATGCATCCTCTAAGTTCACCACCCGAAGTGTCGTTTTCAAACACGAAGGACAACTATTTATATGTTCAAAGTTCTGTTATACAAGACTTCTCCTTTCCTCTTTCCCCTTTCCAAACCCTTGCTTTCTCTTTTTTCTTTTTAATAACCTTGCCTGCATACTTTCTTTAAACCAAACCATCTGTTTATTAGATTTTATAAGCAGCAATAAAGGCAGAGAAGACACCAAGACTCATCTGGGACCCAACACTTTGTCTGGCTATCTTCAGCCCCCAGCAGGAGGAGAAATTAAGCTGTCAGGCCTACCAACTGAGAGCCCAGCTGTATCCGCCCTCATCACCACATCAGGTCCCTCTAGCCAGGAAAACACCCTTCTCAGTGTGCTGAAGGGATGGGAAAGGTTGGGGAGAGTTTGTCTTTGTGTCCTCATTACCTTGCCTTAAATAAGCCCTCTTTTTTCTACACATGAGAAGCAGCGTGGAGCCTGGGAGTCAGAAGGTCCTGGGTTCTAATCTCAGCTCTGCCACTTCTCTGCTGTGTGACCTTGGGTAGCTCACTTCACTTCTCTGTGCCTCAGTTACCTCATCTGTAAAATGGGGATTAAGACTGTGAGCCCCATGTGGGGAAGAGACTGTGTCCAACCCGATTTGCCTGTGTTCACCCCAGTACTAAGTACAGTGCCGGGCACATAGTAAGCACTTAACAAATACATTATCATTATTATTATTATTACACAGTCAGGGCTTCTGGGTAACCTTCTCTAGAGACCAGATCTCTCGAGGATGGGAGTAATAATGCTGAGAGCTCACCTCCTCCAAGAGGCCTTCCCAGACTGAGCCCCTTCCTTCCTCTCCCCCTCGTCCCCCTCTCCATCCCCCCATCTTACCTCCTTCCCTTCCCCACAGCACCTGTATATATGTATATATGTTTGTACATATTTATTACTCTATTTATTTTACTTGTACATATCTATTCTGTTTCTATTTATTTTATTTTGTTAGTATGTTTGGTTTTGTTCTCTGTCTCCCCCTTTTAGACTGTGAGCCCACTGTTGGGTAGGGACTGTCTCTATATGTTGCCAATTTGTACTTCCCAAGCGCTTAGTACAGTGCTCTGCACATAGTAAGCGCTCAATAAATACGATTGATTGATTAATAATGACAGAGGGGAGTTTGTTTATTATTTTCCTCACAAAGGGCTCTGAGGTCCCAGATGAAAGCACAATATGTAGTCTTAGGATCCCAAACCAATCAATAGTAACCGACCAATGGGAAGCAGAATGGCCTAGTGGATAAAGCTTTGGCGTGGGAGTCAGAGGCTCTGAGTTCTAATCCCTGCTCTGCCACTTGCCCACTGGGTGATCTTGGGCAGGTCACGTAATGGAAACAGCATGGTCCTAGGAGTCAGAAGGTCATGGGTTCCAATCCCAGCTCTACCGCTTGTCTGCTGTGTGAGCTTGGGTAAGTCACTTCACTTCTCTTACCTCATCTGTATTATTATTATTATTATTATTATTATTATTATCTGTAAAATGGGGATTGAGTTTGTGAGCCCCACTTGGGACAGGAACTGTGGCCTACCCAATTTGTTTGTATCAACCCCAGCACTTAGTACAGTGCCTAGCCCATAGCAAGCACTTAACAAATACCATAATTATTATTACTTCTCTGCACCTCACTTTCCTCAACTGCAAAATGGGGATTCAAAATGGGGAAATATGGTGAGCAGATGAGTGTGCTCTGCATGCAGTAAGTGCTCAATAAATATGATTGAATGAATGATGAGTCAGGGAAGGCTTCCTGGGGATTCAATATCTAATAATAATAATAATGGTATTTGTTAAGGGCATACTATGTGCCAAGCACTGTTCTAAAGCCTGGGGTGGACACAAGCAAATTGGACTGGACACAGTCCCTGTCCCACATGGGGCTCACACTCTTTATCCCCATTTTACAGATGAGGGAACTGAGGCCCAGAGAAGTGAAGTGGCTTACCCAAGGTCACACAGCCGATAAGTGGCAGAGACGGGATTAGAATCCATGACTTTCTTACTCCCAGGCCCATGCTCTATTCATTATGCCCTCCCTCCTATGTAGACTGTGAACCCTATGTGGGACCTCATTACCTGTTATCTACCCCAGTGCTTACTACAGTGCTTGGCACATACTGGGAAACTAAATCAGCATCATCAAAGTATAGTTCTAAGTCCCTACTTAGTTCATTCATTCAATCGTATTTATTGAGCGCTTACTGTGTGTAGAGCACTGTACTAAGTGCTTGGGAAGTACAAGTTGGCAACATACAGAGACGGTCCCTACCCAACAGTGGGCTCACAGTCTAGAGTTGCTGTATGGTGTGCTGAAACAGGACAACCAAAAGCAGAAAGGGCAGAGGAAAAAAGCAACCTCAGAAAATGTGACATCTGCTAGCACAATAATAATAATGGTATTTGTTAAGTGCTTCAAGCATTGTTCTAAGCACTGGGGTAGATACAAGGTGATCAGGTTGGACACAGTCCATGTCCCACACGGGGCTCACAGTCAATCCCCATTTTACAGAAGAGGTAGCTGAGGCACAGAGAAGTGAAGTGACTTGTCCTAGGTCACACAGCAGAGAAGTGGTAGAGCCGGAATTAGAACCTAGGTCTTTCTGACTCCCATGCCTGTGACCTATCCACTAGGCCACGCGGCTTTTCACAGTGCTGAGAGCGTGGCTGGTTTTAGACGGTGAGAGAGGCAGACAACTGAGTTCCGGAATACCCCCAGAAGAGGGCCATGGCAATTGAGAATTTGAGAGTACCCAGCTTACTTTTGCCCCTTTGGAAATGGCTCCCATGTTAACTGGAATCTGGAAGGACCTGCCATGGATACCGAGCAAGGCAGAGGGTCCCTTGAAGTTCTCCGAATTTGGATATTCATGCTGACTGCTGTATGACATCAGTACAATATATTGCATGCCTAGTGAAAGACATTAACCCTCACATGCTCACCTAAATATCCACTTTCCTTCCTCTTCTTCCTCCCTGTTCTTTATCACAGTGTTTGTCTCCCCTGCTAGATTATAAGTACAGTAAGTGCCGGGATTATGTTTACTGATCTACTGAACTCTTCCAAGCACTTAGTTCAGTCTCTGCACACAGAAGGTGCTCAGTAAATATTATGGATTAATTGACCCTAGGGAAAGGACCACATTTTATCTCCCTGCTCAGAGTGACCAAATAATAATTGAAATGGTTGTTAAGCACTCACTATGTGCCAAGCACGGTACTAACAGCTGGGGTAGAAACAAGATAATCAGGCCCCACATGGGGTTCACAGTCTAAGTAAGAGGGAGAACAGGCTTTGATTCCCCATTTTGAAGATGAGGGGACTGAGGCACAGAGAAGTGAAGCGCCCAAGGTCACACAAAAGACGAGTGGCGGAGCTGGGATTAGAACCCAGGTTCTCTGACCGCCAGGCCCGGGGTTCTTTCCACTAAACCACGCTGCTTCCCATCATGTCTGAGGCAGGTCTTGGTTGAGAGCCAACAGCTCCAGACAGACCAGCCTGGCGGCTGCAAACAAACAGAAGGGGCTTTTTGCCAGCGGAAGCTTCAGGAGGACTGTGAGACTAAGAGGCAAAACTCAAATGAACACCAGCCGCTGAAATCTGTAAATATGTCACTCTCACCGGGGGCGGTTTTTGCGTGTGCCTTGATATTTTGGGACTACTGAATGTACGTCGGTCTTCTCAGACTGTTTGTGATATTTTTGAATACCAGGCCTCAGTTACCTCATCTGTAAAATGGGGATTGAGACTGTGGGACAAAGGGACTGTGTCCAACCCAATTTAGTTTTACCCACCCCAGCACATAGTACAGAGCCTGGCACATAGTAAACGCTTAATGAATACCACAATTATTATTATTATGTAAAACCGCCACCCCCAAACACATACACTCTCTATTTATTTTACTTGTACATATTTACTATTCTATTTATTTTGTTAATGATGTGCATTTAACTTTAATTCTATTTGTTCTGACGGCTTGACACCTGTCCACATGTTTTGTTTTGTTGTCTGTCTCCCCCTTCTAGACTGTGAGCCCGTTGTTGGGTAGGGACCATCTCTATATGTTGCCAAATTATACTTCCCAAGCGCTCAATAACTACAATTGAATGAATGAATACACTGTGTATGATCAAGCACTTAATACAGTGCTCTGCACACAGCAAGTGGTCAGTAAATACCACTAATTGATGCACAGGATTGATATCTTAGATCAGCATCTCTGCAATCCCAAAGCAGAAGGCCTTGTGCCCCTATATTTACACCCCGTCCTGATGGAGGCCAAGACTGTCAGGTCTGTGAATAGTAGACAGAAAAGAGAAAACTCAGATGTTGGCGTTAGGCGGATGGAAAAAGATCACAACCGTAATGGATATTTCACTAGTAATTTTACTGAAGGGCCTTCATGTTTTTACAACCATTAATTTGCTAAGCTACTCCGCGAAGGACAGTGAATACTTGTTAATGGGGGCCTTACCTGACATATGAATGGAAAAGCTGGTGCATTAATAGGTGGGAAAGGGCCAACAAGGGACGGTGAAAGAATGAGGCTGCCGGGGCAAGAATCCTGGATCCTAGATTCCCATTCCATTGAAGTAAGCTCCAGATTACATTGCTTCTTCCTAGAGAGGGCTACAGAGAACCAAAGTGCTAAGGCCCTTGAATTCTGAGATGATTGCAGTGCACAGTCCAGAACAAACCTCTGAAGGGAAGAAAGTGCTTAATTTCCTGCCTCACTGAAAATATTGGAATGCTTTCGCATTTAGAGCTCTGGCATTCTTATATTTCGCTGAAAAAAAAAAGACATGAAGTCTTGAGTATTGCGGCCAGAGAGTAAATTGAGATTTTTGGAAACGTCTCATGTAGGGAGCAATGACTTGTGGGAAGGTTCCCGTAATGGGTCCCAGGTGGGCCCACTGAACTCACTGCAAACTCACTGCATGGCATGAATCTGCAGCATTCACTGGCTTTGAGAACTTTGCTCTGCTCGTGCCAAAGGCCTGGACTTCAATCAATCAATCAATCAATCAATCCTCCACAGAAGGAGAGAGGCCTTGATTGCATGGATCACTTAGTTAAGGTTCCTGGTGGGGGCTAGTAATTCTTTCCTTTCTCTCTGTGGCAATTAGTTTACCCTTTAGTACAGTGCTTGTGGCACAGAGTAAGTGTTTAACCAATACCACAGTTATAATAATAATAATTATTATTATTATTCACCTTCTGAACCCAGAGGGATCTTATTTGAGCTGCTTGGCTACAGATGTTATTAATGGGAACCAAGTCTCCCAGGCCTAAGATAGGCAATCTCGATGGTAGCCCTGAGAATGTCAGACATGTGATCTTTAGAGCACGGAGAGATTCCTGAAACGTCAGGGCACGCGTCCAGAACTCCACCACGACTCTCTTTAGCCTCCAAGACACAGGCTGGAGAGAATGGAATCTATCCCCTTTTAATCCCCTAAAAGCTTTTCCATTAGGTCTCATGTCAGGATTCCAGCCCCAATAAGGAAAACGGTGTTACAGGGCCTTTTCTGGGCTGTGCCCTTTTGCCAGGAGTCAGATTTGTTTCGGTTTTCCCAGAGATCCTCAGGGTTCACACCTGCCAAAGACAGTGGGATTCCATATGCGCTGCTCAGAGGTGCTTTGTCCAACATCCAGTCTTCTCGACTTCTGAACAGACCTTAATTCCCTGAGAAAATCAACACAGCTGCATTGGTGAATTGGGGTTTAGAGAGCCAAGACACCCTGCTGGTTGGCACAATCTCTTTCAGTTGAGTCCCTATGGGGCTGCTTGAAAGATTATGAGGACAGAGCAGCGTCAATTGTCTAGCCTTCCATTTACCTAAATTCTTGGTTATGCACTTCCCTTGGTAACTGTAAACACTTGGTTCCTGACTTGGACACAGTTTTTCTGAAAATTGGTCTTCCAGGATTGAACATGGGTTCCGCCTCTGTGACGCTCTGGGATCTGTGGTTTCTCTCACAGTAAGAGCTCAGTAAATATGACTGACTGACTGTGTGCAAAGCGCATCTTGGTCTTTGCACAAAGGCATAACGATTATCGTCGATGGTATTTATGGAGCACTTACTGTGTGCAAAGCACCGTATTCTTCGCTTGGCAGACTACAATACAACAGAGTTGGTAGTCACGTCCCCTGCCTCACGTCCCCTGCCCATGACAAGAGAAGCAGCATAATGGATAGAGCAGGGCCTGGGAATCTGAGAGTCATGGGTTCTAATCCAGACTCCACCACTTGTCTGCTGTGTGACCTTGGGCAAGTCACTCAGTTACCTCATCTGTAAAATGGGGATTGAGACTGTGAGCCCCACATGGGACAAGGACAGTATCCAACCTGATTTGCTTGTATCTACCCCAGAGCTTAGTACGGTGACTGGCACATAGTAAGCGCTTGACTATTATTATTATTATTATCATCATTAATTTTCATATTAACACAGTCTAGAGGAGGAGAATGGTAAGTGATAAACAAGGATGGAAGAATTCCTTTTCCTGGATACCATGTGATTCAGGTGGGGAGGGGGTGTTTGGAGGAACTAAAATTAAGAGAATAAAACTCACAGCTTGCACAAATAAGTAGTAGTAGCAGTAATAGTAGTAGCAGCAGGGATAGTAGTACTACAACTGGAGTGTGGCTTAGTGGATAGAGCTTGGGCCTGGGCGTCATGGGTTCTAATCCAGACTCCACCACTCATCTGTTGTGTGACCTCGGGCAAATCACTTAACCTCTCTGGGCCTCAGTTACCTCATCCGTAAAATGGGAATTAAGAGTGGGCACCCCCTGTGGGACAGGGACTGTGTCCAACCTCATCAACTTGTACTTACCTTAATGCTTAGAACAGTGCTTGGCACATAGTAAGCACTTAACAAGTACCTTAATAATAATTATTATTAGTTGTAGTATTTACTAAACACTTTCTGTGCTAAGTGCTGGGGGAGAATATACAGATGGGAATGAGACATGGTCTCTGCCCCTCAAGAGGCTCCCAAACTAAGAGGTTAACTGGAGAGAAGGGACTGGAGACAGACCCATAAGGAATGATGAAACATTAAAATACAACCCAAATACAACCCAGACAAAATAAAAACAAAATCAGCAGGGAGCCAAACTCTTGATAAAAAGAAACCAGCAGACCTCAAGAGCAGGAAGAGGAGCCAGATAAAGGGAATGCTCCCTGGGGTCAACCTGAAGTCACCCGGACCAACTGTGCCAACTCCCTGGGGAAGGCACTTGGGTAAGGGTGGCAGCAGTATGATGAAATTGAGGAAGGGTGTTTGATCAACTGGATTAGCCAGTCAGTCAGTCGATCATATTTATTGAGTGCTTACTGTGTGCAGAGTACTGTATTAAGTGCTTGGGAGAGTACAATGTAATAATAAAGACATACATATTACCTGCCCTCAATGACCTTACAGTCTAGAAGGATTAGCTGGAGGGGACCAGAATTAGGGAATAGGGAGAGGGAAAACACTGACTACAGCATTCCCCAGACTAAGTCCCCCCTTTCCCAAAGTCCCACTTTTCCTCAGCTCCCTTTGCTCTACCTCCCCTCCCCCCCCACAGCACTTATGTATATATCTATAATATATATATATATATAATTCTATTTATTTATATTCATGCCTGTCTACTTGCTTTGATGTATATATCTATAATTCTATTTATTTATATTGATAATAATAATAATTATGGTATTTGTTAATCGCTTACTATGTGCCGAGCACTGTTCTAAATGCTTGGGTAGATACAAGGTAATCAGGTTGTCCCACGTGGGGCTCACAGTCTTACTCCCCATTTTACAGATGAGGTAACTGAGTCCCAGAGAAGTGAAGTGGCTTGCCCAAAGTCACACAGCTGATAAGGGGCGGAGCTGGGATTAGAACCCACAACCTCTGACTTCCAAGCCCGGGCTCTTTCCACTAAGCCACGCTGCTTCTTGCCTGTTTACTTGTTTTGATGTCTGTCTCCCCCATTCTAGACTGTGAGTCCACTGTGGGCAGGGATTGTCTTTATTGCTGAGTTGTACTTTCCAAGTGCTTAGTAATAACAATAATAATAATAATGATGATGGTATTTGTTAAGTGCTTACTATGTGCCAAGCACTGTTCTAAGCGTTGGGGTAGATACAAGGTTATCAGGTTGTCCCACATGGGGCTCACAGTCTTAATCCCCATTTTACAGATGAGATAACTGAAGCCCAGAGAATTTAAGTGACTAGTAAGTAAAGTCACACAGCTGACAAGTGGTGGAGCGGGGATTCAAACCCACAACCTCTGACTCCCAAGCCCATGCTTTTCCCACTAAGCCAGGCTGCTTACAGGTGCTCTGCACATAGTAAGCGCTCAATAAATACGATTAAATTAATGAAAGAGTGGGGTGGGACTATGGGAAGTGAAAATGAATTTGTGTAAAGCAGGTGGCTATTTTCGCTCTGCTGCTTGCAAGGAAAGTAGCTTATTCGGGATGAGAGTGGGAATTAAAAAGAGCCATCTCTGCACAGTGAACCGGTGACGTGGTTTGTTCTTTGACCAAACTTTTAGACTGTGAGCCCACTCTTTTAGACTGTGAGCCCACTCTTTTAGACTGTGAGCCCACTGTTGGGTAGGGACTGTCTCTCTATGTTGCCAACCTGTACTTCCCAAGCGCTCAGTACAGTGCTCTGCACACAGTAAGCGCTCAATAAATACGATTGATGATGATGACCAGGACTGATAGATGGGGCCATATTTCCCTGAGATGGGGAGCATTACGAAACTGGAGGAAGAGTCCAGGTCCCCTTGAGAAGCTAATGGCTCAGTGAAAAGAGCACGGGCTTTGGAGTCGGAGGTCATGGGTTCAAATGCCGGCTCCGCCAATCGTCAGCTGTGTGACTTTGGGCAAGTCACTTAACTTCTCTGGCCCTCAGTTACCTCATCTGTCAAATGGGGATGAAGACTGTGAGCCGCCCGTGGGACAACCTGATCACCTTGTAACCTCCCCAGCGCTTAGAACAGTGCTTTGCACATAGTAAGCACTTAATAAATATCATTATTAACGGTCAAGCTCATGTCCCCAGCTTCAACCCATTTCAGGGCCAGCTTGTTTGGGCCTCACTAGAGGGCACCACAAACCTTTTTTAGTAGAACTGTGGACCTTCTACACAACATTTTAAAATTGTGGATGAGATAAGGTGAAACTCCAGTCCCGGACGGGTATCATGTAAACTGGCTGAGCTGGGTTCCGTCTAGGGGACATTCTCCAAACGGTGGCTGGGTCGCGGTAGTGGAGATACAGCTGTTTTATTAACCGCTTTGGTTTTGGGGGGTTGCCGACACCTTTATAACATTTTGCTCCGTGAAGACACTTACCTGAAATGATCTCGGCCTGAGAACCAACTTGGGTATTTTTAAGTGACTCCAACAGAAACTGCCTCCTTCCGAGGTCTCCACCCCGACCCAAACTGCTTCAATTTGCATTTTTACGGCTCAAAATAAATTTGACTGACAAAAGGATGGGATATTTCGAGAAAACTGAAACCCAACCAAACGGCTCAGCAGACAGCAATCTGCCCCTGGAATCTGCAGGGTGGTTATGCGTTCCAATGAGGGACTGTGTCTGAAAACGGGAAAAACCACAAACCAGCGGCCTTGACCCAAAAAAATCTGGTTTATCCAAACACTCCCCACAAAGTGCATGCAACAGCGGCTATTCCAAGGAACTTCATCAGGCATTCCCCCATTTCCTCCCCCTGTCCCTTTTATGTGTGTTTTTTGGGAGGACAGAATGGAGACTGCGTTAGCCTGTGAGCTCGTCCTCTAAACAGTAAGGTCGTTGTGGGAAGGGAATGTGTCTACCAACTCTGTTACAATGTACTCTCCCAAATGCTTATTACAGTGTTCATTCATTCATTCATTCAATCGTATTTACTGAGCGCTTACTGTGTGCAGAGCACTGTACTAAGAACTTGGGAAGTACAAGTCAGCAACATATAGAGATGGTCCCTACCCAACAATGGGCTCACAGTCTAGAAGGGGGAGACAGACAAAACAAAACATGTAGACAGGTGTCAAAACCGTCAGAATAAATAGAATTATAGCTATATGCACATCATTAACAAAATAAATAGAGTAGTAAATATGTACAAGTAAAATAAATAGAATGATAAATCTGTACAAATATATACAAGTGCTGTGGGGAGGGGAAGGAGGTAGGACAGATGTGGGGAATGGGGAGGAGAAGAGGAAAAAGGGGGCTCAGTCTGGGAAGGCCTCCTGGAGGAGGTGAACTCTCAGTAGGGCTTTGAAGGGAGGAAGAGAGCTAGTTTGGTAGATGTGTGGAGGGAGGGCATTCCAGGCCAGGGGAATGACGTGGGCCGGGGGTCCACGGCGGGACAGGCGAGAACGATGCACAGCGAGGAGGTTAGCGGCAGAGGAGCGGAGGGTGTGGGCTGAGTTGTAGAAGGAGAGAAGGGAGGTGAGGTAGGAGGGGGCGAGGTGATGGAGAGCCTTGAAGCTGAGAGTGAGGAGTTTTTGCTTGATGCGTAGGTTGACAGGCAACCACTGAAGATTTTTGAGGAGGGGAGTGACGTGCCCAGATCGTTTCTGTACAGAGATAATCCGAACAGCAGAGTGGAGTATAGACTGAAGTGGGGAGAGACAGGAGGATGGGAGATCAGAGAGGAGGTTGATGTAGTAATCCAGTAGGGATAGGATGAGAGATTGAACCAGCAAGGTAGCGGTTTGGATGGAGAGGACAGGGCGGATCTTGGCAATGTTGTGGAGGTGAGACAGGCAGGTTTTGGTGACAGATTGGATGTGTGGGGTGAATGAGAGAGCGGAGTCGACAATGACACCGAGGGTATGGGCTTGTGAGATGGGAAGGATGGAAGTGCCGTCTACAGTGATGGGACAGTAATTGCAGTAAGTGCACAAAAAATACGGTTGACTGATGATAAATGTATGCATGTGTGCATGATTATAAATTATCTCTCCAAATGTTGGGAGCCAGCTCATGAGATCCCAAATAAGCTCAGGTGTTTGTCCTGCAGCTGAATGAGGCCATCTCTTGTTTGCTGTCATATGAATAATAATAATAATATTTGTTAAGTGCTTACTATGTGTAAAGCCCCCTCTCAGGGTTGCACCTGGAGAGTTTCCAGTACTCTACCAGTTTCAACAACGGGAGGGAGAGTCAAGCAGGGGCATATCCATTCCATTCCTAGCTTGGACAGTGGCTAGTGAGTGGAAGGCAATCTGCTACAAGTCAGAACTCACCTGTGCTGGGCAGCAGTGGCATGGGAGAGTCGAGGGCAGAGACTCAAGTTTACTGCACAGAAGGAGGCAATGCTAAACCACTTTCGTATTCTTACCAAGAAAACTCTACGGATCTACTACCAGAACGATTGTAGATGGAGGTGGGGTGTTCTGGGAGAGATGTATCCATGGTGTCGCTACGGGTCAGAGATGACTCGACAGCATAAGACGAGAAAATATGCCAAGCGCTGTTCTAAGTGCTGGGGTATATACAAAGTAATCAGGTTGGACCCAGCCTCTCTCATTCAATTGTATTTATTGAGCGCTTACTGTGTGCAGAGCACTGTACTAAGCACTTGAGCTCCCACTAAGAGCACCCACATGGGGCTCACAGTCTTAATCCCCATTAAGAGGTAACTGAGGCACAGAGAAGTGAAGTGACTTGCCCAAGGTCACACCGCAGACAAGTTGGAGAGCCAGGATTAGAACCCACATCCTTTGACTCCCAAGCCCGTGCTCTTGCCACTAGGCCATGCTGCTTCCCAATACATGAGGGGTTTCTCATCCACCCCAATAAGGGTAATAATAATTATAACTGTGGCATTTGTTAAGCACTTACTGTGTGCCGAGCACTTTATACCGGACATAAAAGCATCTGGTTGCCGGACAAGGGATGGTCCAGCTGGGAAATGGCCTGTCCAATATAAAGTCAAGTGGCTGGCCTCCCTGGGCATCCATCATTGTTGTTGTCTTCAACTGTCATGGTCCGTATCACCTCACCCTGCCTAGTTGGAGACAGGGAGAGGGAAGGCCCCAGAGCCTTAGAAATTTATATCACTGCAATGTAGAAATTCCCAAGCCACCCCACGGAAAGGCTGCCGCACTCCCCGGTCTTTCAAGCAGCTCTTATTTCATCAGGGGCCTTTAGGGTCAGCCACTTGTCCTCTGGGGACTAGTTTTCTGGCCGCTGCTGCTGCCATTAATCTTCACAGCCTCCTGTCACTGTGTGCATGGGGTGCTGTCAGAAGTAGCGCAAAGTCCTCTGCCCTTTCTTAGCCCTTCCCAATGGAGTCTGTGCCACGAAGAGGAAGAGAGATCTCTGGGTTCCGGCTCTCTGTGGAGAGTGGGAAGAGAGACCCTTCTTGCCGGGTCTGTCCACAGGGACCTTTGGCAGTTAGGAGAGCTTGGCTCCGGAATAAGCGGCTGCAGTGCCCTCTTGGCACCTCTCCCTAGACTGTTAAGCTCCCTGTGGGCAGGGACCAACTCTGTTGTAGTGTACCCTCCCAAGATCTTAGCACAGTGCTTTGCACACAGTAAGCACTCAATAACTCGACTGATTGATTGATTGATCTCCGCTTTTCACCCCTGGGGATGCCTCTTGTGGCTCAGTGGAAAAAGCCTGGCTGGGGAGTCAGTCGTTGTGGGTTCTAATCCCCGCTCTGCCACTTGTCAGCTGTGTGACTTTGGGCAAATCACTTAACTTCTCTGAGCCTCAGTTCCCTCATCTGTAAAATGGGGATGAAGACTGTGAGCCCCACGTGGGACAACCTTGATAACCTTGTATCCTGTTGTATCACAGTCTTTTAGACTGTGAGCCCACTGTTGGGTAGGGACTGTCTCTATATGTTGCCAACCTGTACTTCCCAAGCGCTTAGTACAGTGCTCTGCACACAGTAAGCGCTCAATAAATATGATTGATTGATTGATTGTATCCCCCACAGCGATTAGAACAGTGCTTGGCACTTAGTAAGCACTTAACGAACACCAACATTATTATTATTATTATTATTACTGGAGCTTGGCAGTTGGTTCAGTGAAGACTTTTGGAATTGCTGTTTTCTTTAAAACAGTTTTGCATTTTTTCGCAAACCATCTCAGAGCTCTTTATCAAATAACTCTGGTTGTCCCCACTGGTGGTGGGAAAACTGCAGCCGGAGAAAGAGAGATGCCAGGTCTTGCAGAGATCAAGTGCTTAGTACAGTGCTCTGCACATAGTAAGGCTCAATAAATGCCACTGATTTGTTGATTGATTGATCTACGGAAAGAACACTCACTGGAACCCTAAATCCCCGACTCACGCCCGGACCCAGGATGAAATTTCCTTTCAGAAAGAACGGCGAGACATTGGAGCTGCAGTAGAGAACGTAAAGATGATTCAAGAGAAAAGCTGACCTCAGTCGGAAACTGTAAAGTGCTCCAAGGAGAAACTAAGAATTCTGGAAAGATACCTGACTCTACCGGATGAACCATGCGCCTAGCAACCCTTCCTGCCAGAGCCAAATTCTTACAAAGGCAACAGAGCCCACAGACCTGGAGCTGGGAAACAGTGGAGATGCCTAGAAGAAATACAAGTGTCTTCAAAATACTTTTTTCAACCAGCTGTATTGTTTCAACTTTCATTCAATTGTATTTATTGAGCGCTTACTGTGTGCAGAGCACTGGACTAAGCTCTTGGGAAGTACAAGTTGGCAACATATAGAGACGGTCCCTACCCAACAGTGGGCTCACAGTCTAGAAGCAGTTTCAACGTGCTGTAAGTTCTCGTTGGTCCTAAGAACAGTAACCCACAAGGTCATTGGTTTGAGTGTCGTTTCTTTATGGGGAAGCAGCATTGTCAGCTTTGTCACACCTCTGCCACATGACTTTGGGGAAGTCACTTAACCTCTCTGTGCCTCAATGTCCTCACCTATAAAATGGGGATGACCTGCTTTCTCTACCGCTTCAATTTTGAGCCCTCTGCAGAGGATGTGAGCCTGCTGAGGGCAGGGCTTGTCTCTACTTGTTGCTGAATTGTACTTTCCAAGTGCTTAGTACAGTGCTCTGCACTGTATTATTGAATGAATTCATTCATTCAATCGTATTTACTGAGCGCTTACTGTGTGCAGAGCACTGTACTAAGCGCTTGGGAAGTACAAGTCGGCAACATATAGAGACAGTACCTACCCAACAACGGGCTCACAGTCTAGAAGGGGGAGACAGACAACAAAACAAAACATGTAGACAGGTGTCAAAATCGTCAGAACAAATAGAATTAAAGCTATATGCACAATGAATGAATGAATGTGTCTGCTGTGGGTTTCTTCTTTCTCTCCAGTACTAGGCACATAGTAAGCACTTAATAAAAGCCATCATCACCATCCTCATCATTATTTTTTTAATGGTATTTGTAAAGCGCTCACTATGTGCCAGGCACAATACTAAACGCTGCGGTAGATACAACCTAATCAGGTTGGACACAGTCCCTGTCCCGCTTAGGGCTCACAGTCTTATTCCCCATTTTACAGATGAGGAAACTGAGGCACAGAGAAGTGAAGTGACTTGCCCAAAGTCATACAACAGACGAGTGGTGGAGCGGGGATTAGAACCCAGGCCCTTCTGACGCCCAGGCCTGTGCTTCTATCCACTAGGCCGTACTGTGTATCAAATTATTATTATTATAAATTATTATCATTTTATTATTGGATGATGGTCAGAATTCTCAGAAATGATTTCTAATTTGCTGCTGTGACAGGATTTGTACTCTACAATATCTTGGTCCAAATTGTCAAATAATGGAACTCTAGTAAACAGTGAGGCTAATAGCTACTGCCGCTACCCCAGAAATAGGAGAACGGGAACTCTAACTCTGACTCTCCAACTGTACCATTTTTCATCAGCTTCACTGACAGTATAAATATTGGCCTCTCCCTACATCAAAAACACTTGTGCTCTCACTAGCGGCTCAGTCATGTACCAGCCCTATAAATAGCCAGGCTGTGTCTAGTCTATGTCTAAACTTGGCGTGTGTGCCAGGGTAATACTGCAAATAGCAAGCACCGCAAGGGGTTGGCATAGGGACCGTGAAAACTTCCACATGATTCTTGGGAACTCGGCCCAGAAGATTAGACTGTCCCTAGTCTCTGTTCTTCTCAGGGCACTTCTCAGGCTCAAGACATCACACACTGATCTGCCTCCTCAAAAACGGCCTGATACACAGCTTGGACTAGCAATCCCTTCTCTTGGAAACACTACAGGGCTTTTGTGGTTTGAAGATGGCCTCGTTTTACTCCCAGGCCGGAAGGGACCCCTTTACTTCCACGCAATTTGAAACAAAAGTCTTAAATTCAACACCCAGGCAATCTTCAGAGGTGTGGCCTAGTGGATAGAGCATAGGCCTAGGAGTCAGAAGGGTCTGGCTCTAATCCCGGCTCCGCCACTTGTCTGCTGCATCACCCTGGGCAAGTCACTTTACTTCTCTCTGCCTCAGGTACTTCATCGGTAAAATGGGGATTAGAACTGTAAGCTCCATGTGGAACAGGGACTGCATCCAACCTGATTAGCTTATATCAACCTCTGTACTTAGTACAGTACCTGACACATAGTAAGTGCTTAATAAATACAAGAAATAATTAACACCCATCCCCGCACCCCACCCCGAGCTTGCACATTTCGCTCCTCTCAAGCCAACCTACCCACTATGCTTCATTCTTGTCTCTCTACCATTGACATCCTCCTCACACCCTCCCTCCTGTCCAGAATTTCTTCCCGCTTTACATCTGACAGACCACTTGCTCTCCCTGTTTTTAAAGCCCTTCTGAAAGTCCTTCTCCTCCAGGAGGTCTTCCTTGATGAATCTCTCATCTCTCTACCCTCCTATATCCCCGCCACCTCCTGCTTCTTCCCACTTTACATCTGTCAGACCCTTTGCTCTCAGTTTTTAAAGACTTTCTGAAAGTGCTTCTCCTCCAGGAGGTCTTCCCTGATGAATCTCTCATCTCCCTACCCTCCTATATCCCTGCCACCTACTGCAGCTTCAGCATTTCTATCATCTAAGCACTTGAGCACCACTTCCACCTTCCCCGCTGGAGCACTTATCTTACGGAGAAGCAGCATGGCTCAGTGAAAAAGAGCATGGGCTTTGGAGTCAGAGGTCATGGGTTCAAATCCCGACTCCACCACTTGTCAGCTGTGTGACTTTGGGCAAGTCACTTAACTTCTCTGTGCATTAGTTACCTCATCTGTAAAATCGATCACCTTGTAACCTCCCCAGCGCTTAGAAGAGTGCTTTGCACATACTAAGTGCTTAATAAATGCCATCATCATCATTATTGTGGGCCTATTTTTAAACTCTGGTTTTATATTTTTTTATGGTATCATCATCATCATCATCATCCTCAATGGTTTTATTGAGGGCTTACTATGTGCAGGCCACTGTACTGTAAGCACTTGGGAGAGTACCATAAATCAATAAATTATGGATATGTACATATGTATGTGGCAGTGAGGGTGGGGTGAATACCAAATGCCCAAAGAGTAGAGATCCAAGGGCACAAACCACTCAAAAAGGAAAGGGAGCCGGGAAAGGACTTTTGGAGGAGGTTTGGAAAGTGGTGGTCTGGTATTTGTGAAGGGGGAGTGAGTTCCAGACTAGAGGGTGGACATGAGAAAAGGGTCAGACAAGACATGGACTAGGTCGAGGCCATCTCCATCCAAAGCAGATATCAACCAAAATGGTAATTATTGGGTATCAATCAATTAGTCAATCAATAGTATTTATTGAGCACTCCCTGTGTGCAGAGCACTGGACTGTGAGGTCAGGAGAAAACAACAGATTTTAATAGGCATGATTCTTGATCTCAAGGAGCCTGCAATTTAGCAGATGTGAGCAAGAGATATCACCAAATAACACTCGTCTAGGAACTACAAGTAATATAAAGGTGAACTGGTCCTTGAAGTCCACGAGCTTACTCTGAAAATGGAATCAAGAAGGGTGAAGTCCTGGGACAATGGAGTGTTGAACTTCAAGTCTGGAAAACTGTACAACTGCCCAGTCTGTTCAGCTTTCCGCTAACCGCTTGGTATTAACCTCTTGAGAGAATGCAATAGAGCCAGTAGAAATGGTCCCTGACCTTGAGGAGCTTTCAATCTAGCTTAGAAGATGACTCTAAAATAAAAATTACAGATAGTTGGAAGCGACAGAGTATAGTTATAGAGAAGCAGCATAAGCGTGAGTCTGGGAGTAAGATGGACCAGGATTTTAATCCTGGCTCCACCACTTGTCTGTTGTGTAACCTAGGGCAATTCATTTGACTTTTCTGGGCCTCGGTTACCTGATCTGCAAAATAGGAATTAAGACTCTGAGCCTCATGTGCGACAAGGACTGTGTCCAACCTGGTTACCTTGTATCTACAACAGTGCTTAGAACAGTGCCTGGCACATAGTAAGTGCTTAACAAATGCCAAAAAATGTATAGTATTGTATATGTGCAGTGGGGGTGTGTGGAGACCCAAGTGCTCAATTGTCTTGGAAGTGCTGGAGAGGCAGATGGGGGAAATAGGGTCTGGGGGTGAAAGATTCACCAGGGAAACCCTAGGAGGTAGGAAGGGCAGTAGTCTGTTGGATGTGAAGAGGTGTGGAGTCGGGGGGAAAAGACCTTCCAGGAAGAATGGAGGGTGTGAGCAAGCAGCTGGTGCAAGAGATACAAGAATGAGGCACAGTGAGTACACCACAAATGACACATTCTGTAACTATGGATCATGTGCCTAAGAGGCAAAACAGCTCCACTCACCATAAATGCCTGGAAGCAGCATGACATAGTGGATAAAGCAAGGGGCTGGGAGTCAGAGGAACTGGGTTCTTATCCCCGCTCCACCACCTGCCTGCTGTGTGACCTTGACCAAGTCACTTAAGTTTTCTGTGCCTCAGTTTCCTCTATTGCAAAATGGGTATCAATGCAAAATGCAAATCAATCCTACTCTGCCTCCTACTTAGACTGTGAGCCCCTTTCTAGAGTGTGAGCCCGTTGTTGGGTAGGGACTGTCCCTATATGTTGCCGACTTTTACTTCTCAAGCGCTTAGTACAGTGCTCTGCACATAGTAAGCGCTCTATAAATACGATTGAATGAATGAATGAATGTGGAACAGGGACTGATTAGCTTGAATCTCGGCAGCTTAGAACAGTAACCGCTTAACAAATACCATAAAAAAATGGCCAATCCATGAGCAAAGCAGGATGTGTGCCGAATGGTGGGGGCTATAGGTCAGTAATAATAATGATAATCATAATAATTATGGCATTTGTTAAGTGCTTACTATGTGTCAGGCACCATACTAAGCACTGGGATGGATACAAGCAAATTGGATTGGACACAGTCCGTGTCCAATGTGGGGCTCACCGTCTCAATCCCCATTTTACAGATGAGGTAATTGAGGCCCAGGAAGTGAAGTGACTTGCCCAAGGTCACACAGCAGATAAGTGGCTGAGCCGGGATTAGAACCTGTGATATTTTGACACCCAGGCCTGTGCTCTATCCACTATGCCATGTTGCTTCTCAAGAATCAGCCCTTTCAATTACAATGCCCACCTGCATAAGCAAAATTCACTGTCATTATATCTTTGTCAAATTCAAAGAATAACTATATGTATTCTCAATTTTAAAGAGCTAATTAAAACGTATGAAAGACAGGTTAATCAATGGTATTTCTTGAGCACTTACTGTGTGCAGAGCACTGTCCTAGAAGCTTGTGAGAGCACAATATAACATGTTCCCTCCCCACAAGGGGCTTACATTTTAGAGGGGGGCACAGGCATCATAATAAATAAATAAATAAATAATGGAAATGTACATAAGTACATAAGAGCAGCACAAACATTATTTTCAATCAGTATTATCAGCATTAAATAGTAGTAAAGTTAGTATTTATTGAGCACCCATGTGGTGCATTGCACTGAACAAGGCCCTTGGGAAGAACAAAATGAGAAGTGACATTCTGCTCATGAGGCGCTTACACTCTAATGGGGATGATAAACAGAAAAATATTTCCAGGAGCAGTCCAAATAAATAATTAAATGAACAAATGAATAAACATATAGACAAGAGTGCTAGGGATGCATAAATCAATCCAACGTATTTATTGAGCATTTACTGTGTGCAGAGCACTATACTAGGTACTTGGGAGAATATGATATAACAATATATATATATATATATCTACATATACATATATACTTATATATCTACATATACATATACATATATGTATATATATACACGATTGGTAGACATGTTTACTGCCTACAATGAGCATAAAGATAAGTTCATAAGAGTTTGAGTTGGCTGATGGTTCTAAAGGGCTGGAATTTAATCAGGGAAGGCTTGTAGGAGGAGGTGGGATTTTAGGTGACCTTTGAATGTGTTAAGAGCTGTCATCTGTTGGATTTTGTAAGGGAGGGAATTCCAAGCCCAGAGAATAGTGAGAGTGAGGAGACAGATATGGGAGAGTTGAGAATGAGAAACAGCTAGAGGAGGGTGATGTGAGCGGAGCAAAGAGAGCGAGTTATAGAATAAAAGATGAAGTGAGCAGATAGGTAAGGTGGGTGACGTGGTGGAGTTTGGGCTACAGTTTCATCCAGTGATTTCAGGAAATCCAAACATTAACATCATTTTCCTTCAAATATGTTCATGTCATTTTTCCCACTCCTTAAGAAACTCCAGTGGTTGCCCATCCACCTCTGCATCAAACAAAAACTCCTCACCACTGGCCTCAAATCACTTAATTACCTTGCCCCCTCCTATCTCACCTTGCTACTCTCCTACTACAACCCAGCCCACACACTTCATTCTTATTAATAATGATAATGATAATAATAATAATAGTGGCTTTTGTTAAGCACTTATTATGTGCCAGCTAATGCTAACCTTCTCATTGAAATTCGATCTCACCTATCTAGCTGCCGACCTCTTGCCCACATCCTACCTCTGTCCTGGAATGTCCTCCCTCCTCATATCAGACAGATAATTGCTTTCCCCCACCTTCAAAGCCTTATTGAAAGCACATCCCCTCCAAGAAACCAGCCTTAATCCCTCCTCTTCTCTTCTCCCACTCCCTTCTGCATCACCTTGACTTGCACCCTTCATTCCTCCTCCTTCCCATCCCCACAGCACATATGTATATATTTGTATATATCTGTAGTTTATTTATTTATTTATATTTTTGGGTGTCTCCCCCTCTAGACTTTGAGCTTGTTGTAGGCAGGGAATGTGTCTGTTTGTGGGTATATTGTGCTCTACCAAGTGCTTAGTAGAGTGCTTTGCACACAGTAAGCGCTCAATGAATGAATGAATGAATATATATCCTTTGGCAGGATGCACCAAGAAATGTATCTAACCATGAAGATGAGGCAGCAAGAGCCCAAGGCTGAACCTCCAAAATAAACACATCCAATTGCTGGAGAAAAATATGTTGTTCAGTTTTTTTTTAATGATATTTGTTAAGCACTTACTATGTGCCAGGCACTGTACTAAGCATTGGAGCAGATCCAAGGCAATTAGATACAAGGTAATCAAGTTGGACACAGTCCCTGTCCCAAATGGGGCTCAACAGTCATAATCCCCACTTTGCAGATGAGGCACAGAGAAGTGAAGTGACTTGTCCAAGGTCTCACAGCAGGCATGGGATGGAAACAAGATTAGAATCCAAGTCCTTCTGACTCCTAGGCCTGTATTCTACCTACTAGGCTACATTGCTTCCCAGTTGTGAGAAACAGCATGGCTCAGTGGAAAGAGCGTGGGCTTGGGAGTCGGAGGTCATGGGTTCCGATCCCAGCTCCACCACTGGTCAGCTGTGTGACTTTGGGCAAGTTACTTCACTTCTCTGTGCCTCAGTTACCTCATCTGTAAAATGGGGATTAAGACTATGAGCCCCACATGGGACAACCTGATCACCTTGTATCCCCCAGCGCTTAGAACAGTGCTTTGCACATAGTAAGCACTTAAATGCCATCATTATTATTATTGTGCTTTCAGAAATTTGCAATGATTTGCTGTTTTTTCCTCTTTGTGGGCCCAGAAAAAAATCTCATACCTCAGATGGTTGAAGGAATAGTGTCACTTTCTGGAACCAAAGTAATTATTGAGTAAAATTCTCCCAAAGACAAAGTTACACCCATGGAGTAAGGCTGCTAAATTACTACTTAAGTGAACAGAATGGGCTGAAAGATTAATGCACACTCCGAAAGTGCCTAGTTTCCTGCAATGGAAAAACTTTATTCAAAAAACTGTTTAAAGAGATATTAACACACACCCCCACCCCCACCCAACAGCCCCCATGCGTGGCTCAGTGAAAAGAGCACGGTCTTTGGAATCAGAGGCCATGGGTTCAAATCCCAGCTCTGCCACTTGTCAGCTGTGTGACTTTGGGCAAGTCACTTAACTTCTTTGTGCCTCAGTTACCTCATCTGTAAAATGGGGATTAAGATTGTGAGCCCCCAGTGGGACAACCTGATCACCTTGTAACCTCACCAGCACTTAGAACAGTGCTTTGCACATAGTAAGTGCTTAATAAATGCCATTATTATTATTATTAATTGATCAATTCTTTATCAATTAGGATAGACCAAAGAGCTGTGATTCAGTATTATCAGATTCTTTTTCTAACATATTGTAACTGATTTATTACCAATCTTGGTTAATCTATTTCTTTTTGGTGTCACAGCTAACCAACTCTCCTGAGTTAGTCATGGTATGTGTTAAATGCTACCTCTTCACAAGTCACTAGCATTATAATCAGCTCACCTTGCCAGGTTCTCCATCCCCAAGTTTTAGGCTGTTGTTCCTAATGGGAGTCCCCATTATCAAGGTTTGTGCCAAAGCACTGTGCTAAGTGCTGGGATGGATACGAGATAATCAAATCGGTCCCTGTCCCTCATGGGACTCAAAATTAATCAGCTGTATTGTTCTCCCAAGTGTTTAGTACAGTGCTCTGCACATAGTAAGCACTCAATAAATATCACTGGATGATTGACTGATTGATCAGATCAGATATGAAGGGCGAGAGAGTTCCAGGCCAGAGGGAAGACGTGAACAAGCGGTGAGATAGACGAGACTGAAGTACAATGAGTAGGTGGGCATTAAAAAAGCAAAATGTGCGGGCTGGGTTATTGTAGGAAATTAGGGGGTTAGATAGGAGGTGGCAAGGCAATCGAGTGCTTTAAAACCACTGTTTCCATTTCTCTTGGATGTGGATGTGGATGGGCAATCGTTGGAGTTTTTTGAGAAGTGGGGAGACAAAGACTAAACTTTTTTTTATAAAAATGGTCTGGGAAGCAGAGTGAAATGGGAACTGGAATGGGGAGAGACAGGAGGTAGGGAGGTTAGGAAGGGGGCTGATACAACAGTCAAGGTAGCATATGTAAGTGCTTAAATCACCATAGTAGCAGTTTGGATGGAGAGGAAAGGGCGGATTTTAATGATGTTGTGAGGGAAAACCTGACAGGACGGCGACAGGTTGAATATGTGGGTTGAATGAGAGAGATGAGTCAAGGATAATGCCAAGGTTAGGGGCTTGTGAGACAGGGAAGATAGTGCTGTCATAAGTGATGGGAAAGTCATGGAGAGGACAGGTGGGTGGGAGGATGATGAGTTTTATTTTAGACATGTTAAGTTTGAGGTGTTGGCAGGACACCCATGTAGAGATGTCCTCAAGTCAGGAGGATATGCGAGATGGCAAAGAAAGAGAGAAGTCAGGGCTGGAGAGCTAAGTGGTAACTGAAGCCAAGAGAGCAAATGAGTCCTCCAAGGTGTGGGTATAGGTGGAAAATAGAAGGGGACTCAGAAATGAGTCTTGGGGGACTCCCACAGTTAGAGGATGGAAAGCAGAAGAGGAGCCCGCCAAACAGACTTGAGGAGGAGCAACGAGAGAGACAGAAGGAGAACCAGGAAAGGACAATGTCAGTGAAGACAAGGTCAGATAATGTTTCCAGGAGAAAGCAGCTGAGAAGTTGAGAAGGACTAGGATAGAGTAGAGGCTGTTGGATTTGGCAAGAAGGAGATCATTGGTGATGTTTGAGAGAGAATTTCAATGGAGTGAAGGGGGCAGAAGCCAAATTGTGGGGCAGGGAAAAGTAAGAATTGGAATCTAGGTGAGAGAAGACAAACTCCAAGAATAACAGGGGATAGCAAACAAAAGGAATAACACTGAGGATTATAATAATAATCTACCCCAATAGCACAGATGAAAAGTTAAATGAATATGCATTTAGCCTTTCAGAATTCTAAAATGAAAGATTTTATAAAGGGAAAACATTAAGACTTTTGTTTTCATAATTGTTAATATTAAATGATGCTGTCCCATCTTCAAAACCTGATTGTAGGATGCAGATGAGTCCAAGAGTAGTTCATTTATGACTCTTAGGGAGGGTATATTTTCAGTATCACCTGTATCACCTTGCCCCCTCCTACTACACCTCGTTGCTCTCCTATTACAGCCCAGCCTGTACACTTTGCTTCTCTAATGTTAACCTTCTCACTATACCTCTATCTTGTCTATCTCACCGCCTACTTCTTGCCCACTACCTGCCTCTGGCCTGGAACGCCCTCCCTCCTCATATCAGACAGACAATTATTCTCCCTCGCTTAAAAGCCTTAATGAAGGCACCTCTCCTCCAAGAGGCCTTTCCTAAACCCTCTTTTCCTTTTCTTCAACTCCCTTCAGTGTTACCCTGATTTGCTTTCTTTATTCATCTCCCCTTCCAGCCCCACATCATTTATGTACGTATCCGTAATTTATTTATTTAGACTAATGTCTGTCTCCCCCCTCTAGACTGTAAGCTCATTGTTGACAGGGAATGTTTCTGTTATATTGTTATACTGTACTCTCCCAGGTGCTCCGTACAGTGCTCTGCACACAGTAAACGCTCATTAAATATGTTTGACTCACTGACTGAGAATGTCTCCCACCCCTAGACTGTAAGCTCGTTGTGGGCAGGGAATGTCACCGTTTATTCTTGTATTGTAGTTTCCCAAGGGCTTAGTACAGTGTTTTGCACCCAGTAGGCACTCAAAAAATATGATTAAATGAATGAACGAACATAACATAATGAACCTCCACTAAAAGATTATTTTGGGTACTTAATGTCTCCCTTCACCCTTCAGGCAGTCTCTGGGGCTTTCTCTGCTCACACGGGTCTTAGAACATTGCCAGGTCAGCAGTATATACTGTCCATTTAGACACAAGGAGTATTATTTAGTCTAGAAGCTCTCAAAGGAAATATCTGCTTGCACATAAAAAATCTCTGGAATTTCTCTGTCCAATGTCCCTGTATCTCTGAAATCTCCTTGAAAAACTCCCAAGCACAATTGCTGCTTTATTCTTTACAGACCAATCAGTCGCCATCTCCAGCAACATCTCCAGACTGGGCTATTCAGGGCATTATTCCTGAGGCTCGGGTGGCCAAATTTTGGTGGGGTGGGGTTTGTGGGGGAGGGAATGGCCAGTTACTCTGACAGGCCCAGGGCTGGGATCAAAAAGGTTGTTATTTCTTGGGGTTTTGTAGGTTTTACAGTTGTGTCCATAAAACCCCCATGATGCTTCCTTTTCTTCCTTAACTCAGTAACCAAGAGAATTACAGCATGAAACCTTTATGATAGGAGAAATGATGGGTTGCTTTAATCAGATTTCTTTCTGCCTCATTCTCTGACTCCTTTCACCTCCTTTCTCTTTTGAATTTTTCCAGGATTTCTTTTTCCAGCCTCTCTATCACTCTTCTAGCTCTCTTTTTTATCTTCTTTCTCCAAATCCATTCCCAAAGAGGCCTAGAGTATTGAACCAGGATTCCTAGAGGATTTGCTGGAAGCTTACAAGGAATTTATAGGACTACTCTGGATCTTAGATGACATCCACTGGCTGACTCTATTTCCTCTCTTGAATTTAAGGAGCTGGGAAATGTATTTTTCCAATAAATGTACCTCATTCCCCTTCCTGTCCAGCTTTTGTTTGGATTCCATTTTCTTGGCTGGTATGATCCCATCAAAGCCCAAGTTGAGCAGCTCAGGGAGGAGACATCGACTTCCATCTGTTCTAAAAATTCATCTCAATAAGCTTCCCTCTTCCACTTCATTTCAATTCATTGGACATACCAGATTGTTCATCCAAGCAATGCACTGGGAAAATATATCTAACAGCAGCTGAAAGAGAGGAAGGGGTGGTATGAGGTAAGTAAATTTTGAAAACTATTTCAGGGAAATTTTCAAAACCTTAGATGCAAAAGTTATCTGCAAAATAGGTAGAAAAATAAACGACCCTAAATAAATTTACATTGCGTATAAAATAACCGCAACGGCAGTATCGACAACTGTTTAGACTCAACCACCTCCCTAGTGATCTAGGAAGCAATTTATTGTGCCAGTTTGAGCCTAAACAAAATCTGACATTTTCCCCAAGAAATTTTAAAAACAAACACATTCACACCCATTTTGCATGTACATCTCATACTGTGGTTTTCAAAACTGGTTCTGTGACCCAGCCTAACCTTTTATTTTCCCAAAACAACCATCACACATATAATGAACCTGAAAAAAAAAAAGCCAAAATGTACGTGAGAATCTTGTGAAATGAGTCTCCTCCCCCTTTTGAATGACATGAAGACACGGCTGGAATGACTTTTGAGGGTAAAGAAATGAGTCTGCTGATTAATGAACCCTCTAGTCAGGTTCCTGTCTCAGTGATAAAAATGTCAGGGACAGGTGCCAGTCTGTTCAAGGGACCTCATTAGGATTCATTTAGATAAAGCTGTGAGGCTACGGAAGTCATTCTTTGACGTATAAATGGTTTTCCACTTGCATATTGTTGAGGAGGCTACGTGATGGTCACCCCAAATCTTGTAAGACCTTCCAAGGCATGTGTGTGTGTGTGAGTATGTGTGTGCGGGGGGATGGGGAGTGGGGAGGGGGTGTTCCATATATTTGGGATTAATCAGTACTCAGAGCTTGGTTTATTTAAATGTCTTGATTTCTATGCCCACTGCCGCCATTCAAGACCCCTTCCCCTTCCCCTCACCACCTCAGAGAGAAGCTGGGGAGGAATTACGTTGGCATAATAAGGGTTAACAAATGGGGGCTAGCAGACTGGGCCCGAATGAGTGCAGCCTTTTCACCCAGGTGTCTGTTACACAAAATTTCCAGTCAGATGATGGGCTCCAAACTCTCCCCTTCGCTGTGCGTGGCCCGGGGCATCGGACTCCCTGAGTGTTTTCTGGAAATCCAGAGTAATGGACTCCTGCTTGCAAGAAGCTCCCTCGTTGACATTCTTACCAGCTCAAGAGCTTACAGCCTTATTGAAGGCCCATCTCCTCCAAGAGGCCTTCCCTGACTAAGCCCTCTTTTCCTCTTCTTCGTCGCCCTGATCTGCTCCCGTTATTCACTGTCGCTTCAGCCCCACCCCAACTTAAGTCCATTTCTGAGTTTTTAAAATCTATATTAACGTATGTTTTCCCCCACCTAGACTGTAGGCAGGGACTGTGTCTGTTTATTGTTGTATTGTACTCGCCCAATCGCTCAGTACAGTGCTGTGCACACAATAAGTGCTCAATAAAGACAATTGACTGACTGAAGAATTGCATTAAAGAGCCCTGGGACTCTGAGAGCATTTCCGATGCATTTCATTCATTCAGTTGTATCTATTGAGCACTTACTGTGTGCAGAGCACTGTACTAAGCGCTTGGGAGAGTACAGTATAACAATAAACACATTCCCTGTCCACAACAAGCTTACAGTCTAGAGGGGGAGACAGTCATTAATTAAAATAAATAATTTACAGATACGGGCATAAATGCTGTGAGCCCATTGCTGAGTAGGGACCGTCTCTATATGTTGCCAACTTGTACTTCCCAAGCGCTTAGTGCAGTGCTCTGCACACAGTAAGTGCTCAATAAATACGATTGAATGAATGAATGAATGTGGGGCCAGTGTGCACGATGAATAAAGGGAGCAAGTCAGAGCGACACGGAAGGAAGTGGGAGAAGAGGAAAGGAGGGCTTAGTCAGGGAAGGCCTCTTGGAGGAGATGGGCCTTCAGTAACGCTTTGAAGAGGGGAAAAGTCATTGTCTTTCAGATATGAGGATCTCAGTGGGTCTGTGTTCCCCTGCCCCGACCACCCCTCATTAAATGTTGAATTTTTTTGTAATTGTAAAATACCAAAAATGGAGAGGTATTTTAAAACTGGGGACAATGACCTCAGGCAACTGTTCATTCATTAATTCAATCATATTTATTTAACGCTTGCTGTGTGCAAAGCACTGTACTAAGCACTTGTTTACAATAGAACAGTGCTTGGCACATAGTAAGCACTTAACAAATACCGTCATTATAATACAACAACGAACAGACACATTCCCTGCCCAGGATGAGCTGTTGTTTCTCGTTAAGCCATAGAGAGTCTAAATTTACCGGAATGGGGGTTAATCATTGAGGGATGAAGTGATAATAATAATAATGATAATGATAATATTAGTATTTGTTAAGCATTTACAATGTGAAGCGCTGTTCTAGGCACTGGGGTGGATGCAAGCAAATCAGGTTGGACACAGTCCAGGTCTCACATTCTTAATCCCCATTTTACAGATGAGGGAACTGAAGCCCAGAGAAATGAAGTGACTTGCCCAAAATCACACAGCAGACAAGAAAGGGGGAGAGCAATACCACTGCTTTCTGGGTGTTTTTTAGGTTTCTGCCTGGCTCTGCCACTTGTCAGCTGTGTGACTTTGGGAAATCACTTAACTTCTCTGTGCCTCAGTTACCTCATCTGTAAAATGGGGATGAAGACTGTGAGCCCCACCTAGGTCAACCTGATAAACTTGTATCTCCCCCAGCGCTTAGAACAGTGCTTGACACATAGTAAATGCTTAACAAATACTATTATTATTATTGTTATTTTTCCAATCTGCTATGGAGAAGTTGCCTGCCTGTACCCTTCTTTCCAGGCATAGGAGTTGGATAATGTCATCTTCCACCATCAGTCAGTGGTATTGATTGAGTGCTTATTGTGTGCAGAGCACTGTAATAATAATAATAATAATAATGGCATTTTTTAAGCGCTTACTATGTGCAAAGCACTGTTCTAAGCTCTGGGAAGGTTGCAAGGTGATCAGGTTGTCCCACGGGGGGCTCACAGTTTTAATCCCCATTTTACAGATGAGGGAACTGCGGCCCAGAGAAGTTAAGTGACTTGCCCAAAGTCACACAGCTGACAGTTGGCAGAGCCGGGATTTGAATCCCTGACCTCTGACTCCAAAGCCCGGGCTCTTTCCACTGAGCCACGCTGTTTCTCCGAAGTAGTAAACGCTTGGGAAAGTGCAACACAACAGAGTTGGTAGATGCGATCCCTGCCCACAGGGAGTTTATAGTCTACTGAAGGAGCTTGAAGTCTTTCGTTCTGAGATCATCATCAGTGGTATTTATTGAGCACCTACTGTGTGCAGAGCACCGTACTAAGTACCTGGGGGAGTACAATACAACAGAGTTGGTGGTAGAATTGCGCCCTGCCCACAACAATGATGACCCCAACTGTAAACTACAGTGGCCTCATTTCTTAATAGCTGATACAACCGGGATGAAGACTGTGAGCCCCAGGTCTCACCCTATATCTACCCCAGCACTTAGAACAGTACTTGGCACATAGTAAGCGCTTAACAAACACCACAATTATTATTATTATAGGGAGAAACAATCAATCAATGGCATTTACTGAGCGCTTACTGTGTACAGAGCACTGTACTAAGTACTTGGGAGGGTACAACAGAGTTGGTAGACACGTTCCCTGCCCACAATGAGTATACAGTCTAAAGGGGGAGAATGACATTAATATATATATAAAAAAAACTACGGATATGAATATAAGTGCTGTGGGGCAGAGGGAGGGGTGAATAAGAGAGCAAAATCCAAGTGCAAGACAATGACTCCAGATCTGTTTTTATTAAAGTTTCCAGCACTAGCCCTGTCTGCCACTATCCTACCAATTCTCTAGAGATAACAGCGTGGCTCAGTGGAAAAGAGCATGGGCTTTGGAGTCAGAGGTCATGGGTTCAAATTCCCGCTCCGCCAACTGTCAGCTGTGTGACTTTGGGCAAGTCACTTCACTTCTCTGTGCCTCAGTTCCCTCATCTGTAAAATGGGGATTAAGACTGTGAGCACCCCTGTGGGACAACATGATCACCTTGTAGCCTCCCCGGTGCTTAGAACAGTGCTTTGCACATAGTAAGTGCTAAATAAATGCCATCATTATTATTATTATAACAATTTAGCTGTGTAACTAAAGTCCTTGGACAAGGGGTCTTGATGATGGAGATCCAGAATGATGTACCAACCTTTCCATCACTTTCATGGGGCCCAGCCTTTAACTTTTGCACTTTTTCTCAGGGTTCTTCCATCTCTGTGAAGTTATCAGGGACCTTGTCCTTAAGTAAACACTCTTTTTGTTTCCTTACTGATGGCGGAATTTTTTTTAAACATTGCACAGTGATGACTAAGATGACGTTCTTGCCCAATATGACATCATTACCTTTATTGGCAACTTCTGAGCATTCTTTGCCTCATTCCAACCATACAAGTGGAAATCACCCTATAATAAATTGTTTAAAAATCCATTCCCTTTCCCAGCAGAGCTCAGAAAGGGGAGTGGGATTGGGGCCGGAGGAGATTCCAAGGTGCTGTGTCGCCCGTGTACATCAATCTGCCCCCTCTAATCACTTGGTATTCAACCCACCCTCAGTCTCACAGCACCACTGCAAAAATCCAAAATTTATTTTAATGTCCGTCTCTCCCTCTAGACCTTAAGGTCCTTGTGGGCAGGGAACGTGTCTACCAACGCTGTTCTACTCTCCCGTACTCTGCACGCAGAAAGTGCCGAACTAATGCCACTGGTGGATTGATTGACTAAATGCTGAGGGTGGGTTGAAAGAATACAGCGCTATAAGAAGCCCTCTCACCTCTGTCTGCCTACTTGAATGTTCTGCGCTGCAAGATGAGGGTGACAGATGGGGGTGAGCATGGGTGGAACAGAATGCCATTCTATCACTGGGGAAACATCATGGCCTAATGGAGATAACACGACCCTGGGAGTCAGAAGCACCAGGGTTCTAATTCCAGTTCCGCCACTTGTCTTCTGTGTGACCTTGGGCAAGTTACTTCACTTCTCTGTGCCTCAGTTCCCTCTTCCGTAAAGTGGGGATTAAAACTGTGAGCCCCATGTGGGACCGGGACTGTCCAACCTGATTTGCTTTTATCCACCCCAGCACTTAGTACAGTGATTGGTGCACGGTAAGCGCCTAACAAATACCACAATTATTATCATTAGTATTTTGTGGAACAAGGAGAGGGGTGACAGAAAATGAGGCCCCCCTGAATCTGTTGGGCTAAAGAAGGCCAGATTCAGTGGGAACCATTATAGTGTCTGCTGAGCAGCAGCCTTGACTCCTTTTCTAAAATTCCAGCTGTGCTGGGAACTGACCTCATTCATGAAGCAAACATTGAATCAAATACAAATAGGCCTATCCCAAGCTTGTATTTATTCCTGGCTCAGTGGAAAAAACACTGATGTTTCCATGATTATGAAGCTGCCAGTTGGGCTTCAGTTGAAGAAGGATGACTGCTTCTCCTCCACTATGCCAATCAGAGCGAACTCATCACTCTTTCTAGCCAAACGACAGCCTGTTGCCTCTTTTACTGCATAACTGAAGTGCGTCAGGTATTTTGTTTAGATTTTTAGATTTTGTGTAATGTAGGGTGACATCATATGCAAGGGTCATCTCATGGCAAGGACAGTGGTGGGGGCGAAACTGTACGTCCTGAACCACAAGCAGCACTTCCCCAGCTGGTACAACACACCCCCCAACACTTGCTCTCTGCTCCCCTCTGTGCCCTGTAACAGAACGCTTGCTTTCTGCCTCCCATAAATGACCTTGGCCAAGTCATTTCCCTTTTCTGGGCCTCAGTTGCCTCATCCGTAAATTGGGGAGTAAGAATGTGAGCCCCGGTGGGACAGGAATGGTGTTCAACCTGATTAGCTTGCATACAGAAGCAGCATGGCTCAGTGGAAAGAGCATGGGCTTTGGAGTCAGAGGTCATGGGTTCGAATCCCGGCTCTGTCTCCTGTCAGCTGTGTGACTTTGGGCAAGTCACTTAACTTCTCTGGGCCTCAGTTACCTCATCTGTAAAATGGGGATTAAGACCGTGAGCCCCACGTGGGACAACCTGATCACCTTGTAACCTCACCGGCACTTAGAACAGTGCTTTGCACACAGTAAGTGCCTAATAAATGCTGCTATTATTATTATTATTATTATTATTATTATTATTATTATTATTATTATCTACCCCAGGGCTTAGTACAGTGCCTGGCACAGAGTAAGCGTTTATCAAATACCATAAATTATAATAATAAAAAACCACTTGCTCTCTGTCCCTCTCCCCTGCCATGCCCCCAATAGGAAACCTGCTCCCAGACTGAGCCCCCTCCTTCCTCTCCCCCTCCTCCCCCGCTCCATCTCCCCCGCCTTACCTCCTTCCCCTCCCCACAGCACCTGTATATATGTATATATGCTTGCATGTATTTATTACTTTATATATTTATTTTATTTGTACATATTTATTCTCTTTATTTTATTTTGTTACTATGTTTTGTTTTGTTCTCTGTCTCCCCCTTCTAGACTGTGAGCCCGCTGTTGGGTAGGGATCGTCTCTATATGTTGCCAACTTGTACTTCCCAAGCGTTTAGTACAGTGCTCTGCATACAGTAAGCGCTCAATAAATATGATTGAATGAATGAATGAATGCTTTCTGTCCCCGATGCCGCACAGCACACCTCTCTACCTTCTCCACGATGCCACCCCAACAGGACATCTGATCTCTGCCTCCTGCCCCTGACCATGCCTCCCTGACAGAATACCTGCTTTCTGCCCCTTCCCCCCTCCATGTCCCTCCCAACAGAACCCCTCTGCCCTCCAAAATCCCCTAACAGAATGCCTGCTTTTAAAGGAATTTTTCAGATTTGCAGCCATCCGCCATACTGGTTGTTTTTGTTTTTGTTTTCCTCAGCTCTTCCATTCACGAGGTTTGCTACTTCTGGTAGGTCTGTGCTCCATGGCCCAGTCTCATACAATCAATCAATATAGTTTATTGATCACCTCTGTTTACTGAGCCCTGTATTAAGTGCTTGGGGGGAGTACGGTTCAATTAATCCCTGAGTTCAAGGAGTTTATGATATAGTGGGGAGATGTGCTACTTTATTGGCCACTTTATTGCTCTCCCAGCCTCCAACCTTTCCCCTCTCCAGTCCACAATTCACTCTGCTACTTGGATCACCTTTCTAAAATGTCTTTCTGCACATCTCTCCATGCCTCAAGAATTTCCCAAGGTTAGCCATTCATCTCCGCATCAAACAAAAACTCCTGACTTTAAGGCACTAAATCAACGTTCAACTTTATTTATTCATTCACTTTCACCACACCTCAACTTACATTCTCCATTCTTCACTGGGCCTTGTTCTTAACTCACTGGCCTTGGTCTCCTCACTTGTGCTGTGTCCTGTTTTTGGAACTCCCTCCCTCCTCAAATCTGACAGGCCACAACCCTCTACACATTATCAAAGCCCTCCTGAGAGCCCACCTTCTCCAAGATGCCTTTCCCAATTAATTTTTTAAATGATATTTGTTAAGCGCTTACTTTTTGCCAGGAACTGTACTAAACACTGGTATAGATAAAAGATAAAGGGTTTGCACATAGTCCCTGTCCCACACAGGGTTCATACTCTTAATCTCCACTTTACAGATGAGGAAACTGAGGCACAGAGAAGGTAAGTGAGTTGCCCAAGTTCATTCAGTAGGCAAATTGAGGAGCTGGGATTAGAACCCAGGTCCTTTGAGTCTCAGGCCTGGGTTCTTCCTGTAGGCCATGCTGCTTCTCTTAACTCCCAGTTACCCCTCATTTAAATCTATCAACCATCTCTAGCTCTTATGTTCTTAGTTATACCCATTCTTAGCACTTGTGTATATACATTTGTTCAACTGCACTTTGGTTTGTAAAAACTTTTATGTTTGTTTCCCCCATTAGAAGCATAAGCTTCTTGAGGGCGGGGAATACGTCCTTTACTTCCCAAGTGCTTAGCACAGTGCATTATAGTGCTGCTGCTACTATTACTACTATTACAACTACTACTACTACTACTACTACTACTACTAATAATAGTATTTGTTAAGCGCTTACTATGTGCAAAGCACTGTTCTAAGTGCTAGGGAGGTTACAAGGTGATCAGGTTGTCCCATGGGGGGCTCACAGTTTTAATCCCCATTTTACAGATGAGGTAACTGAGGCCCAGAGAAGTGAAGTGACTTGCCCAAAGTCACACAGCTGACAGTTGGCGGAGCTGGGATTTGAACCCATGACCTCTGACTCCAAAGCCCGTGCTCTTTCCACTGAGCCACGCTGCTTCTCCAACTACTACTCCTACAGTCATTCATTCATTCATTCAATTGTATTTATTGAGCGCTTACTGTGTGCAGAGCACTGTACTAAGCTCTTGGGAAGTACAAGTTGGCAACATATAGAGACGGTCCCTACCCAACAGCGGGCTCACAGTCTAGAAGGGGGAGACAGACAACAAAACAAAACATATTAACAAAATAAAATAAATAGAATAGTAAATATGTACAAGTAAAATAGAGTAATAAATCTGTACAAATATATATACAGATGCTGTGGGGAGGGGAAGGAGGTAGGCCGGGGGGGATGGGGAGGGGGAGAGGAAGGAGGGGGCTCAGTCTGGGAAGGCCTCCTGGAGGAGGTGAGCTCTCAGTAGGGCTTTGAAGGGAGGAAGAGAGGTAGCTTGGCGGATGGGCAGAGGGAGGGCATTCCAGGCCAGGGGGAGGATGTGGGACGGGGGTTGACGGCGGGACAGGCGAAAACGAGGCACAGTGAGGAGGTTAGCACAGAGGAGCGGAGGGTACATGAACTCCTACATGATTTGCACAAAACAGCCTGTGTACAAATCCCCTGGTTTTCCATGGTTCAAATCCTTCATCAGAAACTGCTCCTTACCTATGTCATTAGAATCTTGGAAAGTTCAACGGACTTGCAGAACACTCAGTTCTTTGATAGCTAGGTGATGTATAGATACACGCTGAATCACCGTATGTTTGCAATGTGAAAACATATTCAACATTAAGGTCGGAATTAATTAAAATAGTTCAAAGACCTGGACGGCTAGAGTTACAGCTAGATAACCATCTTGAATACTTTACCTAGGGCATGGAAGAATTAGGGTACTGTATCCTACACACATTAGAACTGTAGCTGTAGTCAAGGAGACCAGAAACACATCCTTTAAATATTCCTAAACACGCAAACGTAATGATTCGGTTCTTAATTATTCAGGGGCTGGTTATCCAATTTGAGGATTTTCCATCATCATCATCATTTATTAAGCATTTACATTTCGCATTCGGGCCTTCTGTCACTTCTGCTTGCCTTCCTTTTTCACCGAAAATTGACTCAGAGAAGGAAGAGAAAGGAAATAATTATTTTGTTACTTGTTAGCAGCACTGGTAAATGGTAGTTGAAGTTGCAGTATTAAAATTATGTTTTTGCATTACATTCATTCATTCATTCAATCGTATTTATTGAGCGTTTACTGTGTGCAGAGCACTGTACTAAGCGCTTGGGATGTACAAGTTGGCAACATATAGAGATGGTCCCTACCCAACAGCGGGCTCACAGTCTAGAAGGGGGAGACAGACACCAAAACCAAACATATTAACAAAATAAAATAAATAGAATAAAAATGTACAAGTAAAATAGATAGAGTAATAAATACGTACATTATATTGACTGTAGATTTCATTTACTTTTGGAATCGAACTTTGGTGCCCTTCCTATCATGCCTAATCAACACTATTCACCTAATGTTCTCAATTCATCCTTTTTGATGAAATCAAAACACCCAGATTCTCTTCATATTTGTACCTGATTTACTACATAGTTCAAAGCAAATTACTTAATTTCCCCAAACCTGGGTTTTTCCCATCTAAAAATTGGGGACAATAATTTCATAGCAATGTTCTAAGCACCCGGTATGATATTTTGCACATCATAATCATTGATTGATATTCACTAGTGATTACTCTGAGATCTACAAAACAAAAAAGGAAGGGGAAAGATACTCCAGAAGTGTCTTCCTTATATTTTAAGGTGCTTCTGCTGACAACATCTCCTGTGTGTACCAGTGTGGTTGGAACCAGCAGACACTTCCCACGGGGGGGGACAGTGGAGCCTGTCGCTGTTTGCATTCTGATCTTTGAGTCACCACACTGTTTTTGTTCAAACAGTGACACCCACTTCTTTCACGAAAAGATTAACTGTGTCACATAACCAACAGGCTAGGCCTTTTTTATCGGTGCCTTTAAATAGGGGTGACATACCTGTCCTATGTAAATCTAATAGACAGGAAAACTGATAGCTTGATCAATCAAGCGTATTTATTATTTACTGTGTGCAGAGTGTTGCCTCAATCAATCAAATCAATCAATCAATGACATTAATTGAGCATTTACTGTATGCAGAGCATTCTACTAAGTGCTTGGGAGAATACAGTAAAATAGAGTCGATAGACGTGTTCCCTGCCCAACAAATTTACAATCTAGAGGGGGAGACAGGCATTAATATAAATAAATAATCTATGGTAGGTACACATCAGTGCTGCGGGGCTGAAGATGGGGTGAATAAAGGGTGCAAATCCAAGTGCAAAGGTGACCAGAAGGGAGAGGGAGTTGGGTAAATGAGGGTTTAGTTGGGGAAGGCCTCTTGGAGGAAATGAAATTTAATAAGGCTTTGAATGTGGGGAGAGTGGTGGTCTGTCACCTATGACGGGGTGGAGAGTTCCAGGTCAGAGGAGGATGTGGACAAAGAGTCAACAGGGAGATAGATGAGAATGAGGGGGTTGGTGTTAAAGGAGTGCCTTGTGCAGGCTGAGTTGTCGTAGAAATTGAGAGGTAAGATAATCAACTGATCGTATTATTGAGCGCTCACTATGTGCAGAGCATTGTACTAAGCGCTTGGGAGAGAATAATATAACAGAGTTGGTAAACATGCTCCCTGCCCACAATGAGTTAACAGTCTAGAGGGAAAGACAGTCATAAATATAAATAAATTATGGATATGTACCATACGTGCTTTGGGGTTGAGGGAAGGGTGAAAAAGGGTGCAAATCCAAGTACAAAGTCGCTGCAAGATAGGAGAGGGACAGCTTATTGACTGCTTTAAAGCCAATCTTCACACATTGGAGATTAAAGCCAATAAAGCCAATCCCTCCACACATCTGCCAAACTAGCTCTCTTCCTCCCTTCAAAGCCCTACTCACCTCCTCCAGGAGGCCTTCCCAAACTGAGCCCCCTTTTTCCTCTCCTCCTCCCCTCCCCATCGCCCCCCCACCCTACCCCCTTCCCCTCCCCACAGCACTTGTATATATTTGTACATATTTATTACTTTATTTATTTTACTTGTACATATTTACTACTCTTCTATTAAAGATGTGTGTATAGCTATAATTCTATTTATTCTGATGGTTTTGAAACCTGTCTACATGTTTTGTCTTGTTGTCTGTCTCCCCCTTCTAGACTTTGAGCTTGTTGTTGGGTAGGGACCGTCTCTATATGTTGCCGACTTGTACTTCCCAAGTGCTTAGTACAGTGCTCTGCGCACAGTAAGCACTCAATAAATACAATTGAATGAATGAATGAATGAATTTGTTTGGTGCGGAGGTGGATGTGTTCTTGAGGAGTGCGAAACATGGACTGAACCTTTCTTATAATAATGATCCGGGCAGCATTGTGAAGTATGGACTGGAGTGGGGAGAGACAGGAGGCAGGGGGGTCAGAGAGGAGGGGAGATACAATAAGTGTGTGGATCGATATGGTAGCAGTTTGGATGGAGAGGGAAGGCAGATTTTAATGATGCTGTGAAGGAAAAACCGACAGGATGGTGACGGACTGAGTATGTGGGTTGAATGAGAGACATGAGTTGGGAATAATGCCAAGGATTTGGGCTTGTAAAACAGGGAGGATAATGGTGTTTTCTATTACTGTTTATGGGACATGCCAGTTTCTACAATCTTTGCCACATGGTAAGTGCTTAAGCAATTATCATTATTATTAATCAAGTCCAATGCCTTGGCTCAGGGTGGCTGGGTAATCTCACGGGGCCATGCTGGAAGGCAATCTGGGGTGAAAGCATCAGAAATGATAACCCCTCCCCTTAGAGCAAGGCTGACTGCATCTTCTGCCTGATAAGGAACCCCTTGAATCCTCGTGGACGGGTCACTGCCATTCTCATCTCTCTTGGGTAATAACAATAATTGTGGTATTTGTTAAGCACTTACTATGAGCCAAGCACTAGTGGGTACTGTAAAATGGGGATTAAGACTGTGGGCCCCATGTGGGACAACCCGATGACCTTGAATCTACCCCAGAAGCAGCATGGCTCAATGGAAAGAGCACAGGCTTGGGAGTCAGAGGTCATGCGTTCAAATCCCGGTTCCACCAATTGTCAGCTGTGTGACTTTGGGCAAGTCACTTAACTTCTCTGGGCTTCAGTTCCCTCATCTGTAAAATGGGGATTAAGACTGTGAGCCCCCAGTGGGACAACGTGATCACCTTGTATCCTTCTCAGTGCTTGGAACAGTGCTTGGCACATAGTAAGCGCTTAACAAATGCCATCATTATTATTATTATTATTATCCCAGCGCTTAGAACAGTGCTTGGCACATAGTAAGTGCTTAACAAATACCATCATTCTTCTAGACTATGAGCCCGTTGTGAGCAGGGATTGTCTCTGTTGCTGAATTGTACTTTCCAAGCACTTAGTACAGTTTTCTGCACACAGTAAGTGCTCAATAAATACAATTGAATGAATACTCTGAGTCCCATATGGGAAGGAAACTGTGTCTGACCTGATTATCTTATAATAATAATAATAATGTTGGTATTTGTTAAGCACTTACTATGTGCAAAGCACTGTTCTAAGCGCTGGGGGAGATACAAGGTAATCAGGTTGTCCCACGTGAGGCTCACAGTCTTCATCCCCATTTTACAGATGAGGGAACTGAGGCCCAGAGAAGTTAAGTGACTTGCCCAAAGTCACACAGCTGACAAGTGGCGGAGCCGGGATTTGAACCCACGACCTCTTGACTCCAAAGCCTGTGCTCTTTCCACTGAGCCACGCTGCTTCTCTTATACTGACCCCAGGGCTTAATACAGTCCTTGACACACAGTAAGCACTTAAATATCAGAACTATGATACAAAACAATCATGTTAAACACAGTCCCTGCCCAACACGGGGCTCTTGGTCTACTGGGGAAAATAGGCATCAAATCTCCATCTTAAGTATTAGGAAAAAGGCATATAAAGAAGTTACATGACTTGCCCTAAATTACACTGCAGGCAAGTGGCAGGACAAGGATTAGAACCCAGGTGTTCTGACTTTCAGACCTGTGCTCTTTCCACTAGGCCAAATTGCTTCTCAGAAGCCAATTTCAGTACGATCCCCATGATTCTTCCTCACTCCTGCCCACATTGCTCTGGCCTCAGGGGATACCGAGGCACAGCCGTGCAGGACGACTCGCCCTGCTTTGTCCCGGACTTTCCCTTCGCAGCACTCAGGGTTGTTTCACTTGCAGTTTTAAAGTATTCATTCATTCAGTCGTACTTATTGAGAGTTTACTGTGTGCAAAGCACTATACTAAGCGCTCGGGAGAGTAGAAGCAGCGTGGCTCAGTGGAAAGAGCACGGGCTTTGGAGTCAGAGCTCATGGGTTCAAATCCCGGCTCCGCCAACTGTCAGCTGGGTGACTTTGGGGAAGTCACTTAACTTCTCTGTGCCTCAGTTACCTCATCTGTAAAATGGGGATTAAGACTGTGAGCCCCCCGTGGGACAACCTGATCACCTTGTAGCCTCCCCAGCACTTAGAACAGTGCTTTGCACATAGTTAGCACTTAATAAATGCCATTATTATTATTACAATATAGTAGATGGCCTAGTGGCAAGAAACCAGGCTTGGGAGTCAGAGGTCGAGCGTTCTAATCTGGGCTCCACCACCTGTCTCCTGTGTGACCTTGGGCAAGTCACTTCACTTCTCTGGGCCTCAGTTCCCTCACCTGTAAAATGGGGATGAAGGCTGTGGGCCCCCCGTGGGACAACCTGATCACCTTGTAACCTCCCCAGCGCTTAGAACAGTGCTTTGCACATAGAAAGCGCTTAATAAATATGATTGAATGAATGAATGAATAAATGCCATTATTATTATTACAATATAGTAGCATGGCCTAGTGGCAAGAAATCAATCAATCGTATTTATTGAGCGCTTACTATGTGCAGAGCACTGTACTAAGCGCTTGGGAAGTACAAATTGGCAACATATAGAGACAGTCCCTACCCAACAGTGGGCTCACACTCTAAAAGGGGGAGACAGAGAACAAAACCAAACATACTAACAAAATAAAATAAATAGGATAGATATGTACAAGTAAAATAAATAAATAAATAAATAAAAGTAGAGTAATAAATATGTACAAACATATATACATATATAAACCGGGCTTGGGAGTCAGAGGTCGTGCGTTCTAATCCCGGCTCCATCACCTGTCTGCTGTGTGACCTTGGGCAAGTCACTTCACTTCTCTGGGCCTCTGTTCCCTCACCTGTAAAATGGGGATGAAAACTGTGAGCCCCCCACGGGACAACGTGATCAATCAATATTTATTGAGCACTTACTGTGTGCAGAGCACTGTACTAAGCACTTGGGAAGTACAAGTTGACAACATATAGAGACAGTCCCTACCCAATAGTGGGCTCACAGTCTAAAAGGGGGAGACAGAGAACAAAACCAAACATACTAACAAAATAAAATAAATAGAATAGATATGTACAAGTAAAATAAATAGAGTAATAAATATGTACTAACATATATACATATATACAGGTGCTGTGGGGAAGGGAAGGAGGTAAGATGAGGGGGTTGGAGAGGGGGGCGAGGGGGAGAGGAAGGAAGGGGCTCAGTCTGGGAAGGCCTCCTGGAGGAGGATGACCTTGTAACCTCCCCAGTGCTTAGAACAGTGCTTTGCACATAGTAAGTGCTTAATAAATGCCATTATGATTATTATTATTGCAATATAGTAGCATGGCCTAGTGGCAAGAAACTAGTCTTGGGAGTCAGAAGTCGTGTGTTCTAATCCCGGCTCCACCACCTGTCTCCTGTGTGACCTTGGGCAAATCACTTCACTTCTCTGGGCCTCAGTTCCCTCACCTGTAAAATGGGGATGAAGGCTGTGAGCCCCCCGTGGGACAACCTGATCACTTTGCAACCTCCCCAGCACTTAGAACAGTGCTTTGCACATAGTAAGCGCTTAATAAATGCCATTATTATTATTGCTATATAGTAGCATGGCCTAGTGGCAAGAAACCAGACTTGGGAGACAGAAGTCGTGCATTCTAATCCCGGCTCCACCACCTGTCTGCTGTGTGACCTTGGGCAAGTCACTTCACTTCTCTGGGCCTCTGTTCCCTCACCTGTAAAATGGGGATGAGGACTGTGAGCCCCCCGTGGGACTACCTGATTCACTCATTCAATCGTATTTATTGAGCGCTTACTGTGTGCAGAGCACTGTACTAAGCGCTTGGGAAGTACAAGTTGGCAACATAGAGAGACGGTCCCTACCCAACAGGGGGCTCACAGTCTAGAAGGGGGAGACAGACAACAAAACAAAACTTATTAACAAAATAAAATAAATAGAATAAATACGTACAAATAAAATAGAGTAATAAATACGTACAAACATATATACAGGTGCTGTGGGGAGGGGGAGGAGGGGGAGAGGAAGGAGGGGGCTCAGTCTGGGAAGGCCTCCTGGAGGAGGTGAGCTCTCGGTAGGGCTTTGATCTGATCACCTTGTACCTCCCCAGCGCTTAGAACAGTGCTTTGCACATAGTATGCGCTTAATAAATGCCATCATTATTATTATTATTCTCTGTGCCTATCTCATCTGTAGCCCCGCCCCCTTCCCCACCTGCCAGCTTCTCCTCCAATCGCATCGTCGGGGGGCGGGGCCAAAGCCTGGCGGAGCGCGCGGCCTCGTCTCCATGGCAACACGGCCCGCTCCGTTCCTCGCGTTCATTCATTCATTCAATCGTATTTACCGAGGGCCCATTGAGGCCACCGCGCATGCGCACTTACACCGGACGCATGCGCACTGGCCACACTTGAAGCCTCCGGGACGGGTGAAGATGAATAATCATTCATTCATTCATTCAATCGTATTTATTGAGCGCTTACTGTGTGCAGAGCACTGTACTAAGCGCTTGGGAAGTATAAGTTAGCAATGTATAGAGACGGTCCCTACCCACCAGCGGGCTCACAGGGTCCTGGCGATGCCCACCCGCTCCTGGGGAGGGGTCCGTGGAGGGCGCCGCCATTGCTGCCCGTGGTCAAAGCAGGTGCAGCAGCCCGAAGAGGCAATGGACCCGTTTAGGCCACCGCGCATGCGCCCTGACACTGGACGCATGCGCATTGGCCACACTCAATCAATCGTATTTATTGAGCGCTTACTGTGTGCAGAGCACTGTGCTAAGCGCTTGGGTAGTACAAGTTGGCAACATGTAGAGACGGTCCCTACCCAACAGTGGGCTCACAGTCTAAAAGGGGGAGACGGGGAACAAAGCCAAATATACTAACAAAATAAAATAAATGGAATAGATCATCATCATCATGAATCGCATTTATTGAGCGCTTACTGTGTGCAGAGCACTGTACTAAGCGCTTGGGAAGTACAAGGTGGCAGCATATAGAGACAGTCCCTACCCAACAGTGGGTTCACAGTCTAAAAGGGGGAGACAGAGAACAAAACCAAACATACTAACAAAATCAAATAAATAGAATAGATCATCATCATCAATCGTATTTATTGAGCGCTTACTGTGTGCAGAGCACTATACTAAGCGCTTGGGAAGTACAAGTTGGCAACATATAGAGACAGTCCCTACCCAACAGTGGGCTCACAGTCTAAAAGGGGGAGACGGAGAACAAAACCAAACATACTAACAAAATAAAATAAATAGAATAGATCATCATCATCATCAATCTCATTTATTGAGCGCTTACTGTGTGCAGAGCACTGTACTAAGCGCTTGGGAAGTACAAGGTGGCAGCATATAGAGACCGTCCCTACCCAACAGTGGGTTCACAGTCTAAAAGGGGGAGACAGAGAACAAAACCAAACATACTAACAAAATCAAATAGAATAGATCATCATCATCAATCGTATTTATTGAGCGCTTACTGTGTGCAGAGCACTATACTAAGCGCTTGGGAAGTACAAGTTGGCAACATATAGAGACAGTCCCTACCCAACAGTGGGCTCACAGTCTAGAAGGGGGAGACAGAGAACAAAACCAAACATACTAACAAAATAAAATAAATAGAATAGATATGTACAGGTAAAATAAATCAATAGAGACGGTCCCTACCCAACAGTGGGCTCACGGTCTAGAAGGGGGAGACAGAGAACAAAACCAAACATACTAACAAAATAAAATAAATAGAATAGATATGTACAGGTAAAATAAATAAATCAATAGAGTACTAAATATATACAAACATATATACATATATACAGGTGCTGTGGGGAAGGGAAGGAGGTAAGATGGGGGGGATGGAGAGGGGGGAGAGGGGGAGCCTCTCGAAGCCTCCAGGAAGGGTGAAGAATAATAATCATTCATTCAATCGTATTTATTGAGCGCTTACTGTGTGCTGAGCACTGTACAAAGCGCTTGGGAAGTACAAGTCGGCAACGATAGAGACGGTCCCTACCCTCCAACGGGCGCACAGTCTATATTTTGTTAATATGTTTTGTTTTGTTCTCTGTCTCCCCCTTCTTTTAGACTGTTAGCCCACTGTTGGGTAGGGACTGTCTCTATATGTTGCCAACTTGTACTTCCCAAGCGCTTAGTACAGTGCTCTGCACACAAGCGCTCAATAAATATGATTGATTGATTGATTGATTGATTCTAGACTGTGAGCCCACTGTTGGGTAGGGACCGTCTCTATGTGTTGCCAACTTGTACTTCCCAAGTGCTTAGTGCAGTGCTCTGCACACAGTAAGTGCTCAATAAATACGATTGATTGATTGATTGATAGAAGGGGGAGGCGGCAACAAAACAAAACATGTAGACAGGTGTCAAAATAGTCAGAACAAATAGAATTAAAGCTTTATGCACATCATTAACAAAATAAATAGAATAGTAAATATGTACAAGTGAAATTGAATAATAAATCTGTACAAAAATATACAAGTGCTGTGGGGAGGGGATGATAATGATGGCATTTGTTAAGCGCTTACTATGTGCCAAGCACTGTTCTAAGCGCTGGGGAGGATACAAGGTGATCAGGTTGTCCCACGTGGGGCTCACAGTCTTCATCCCCATTTTACAGGTGAGGGAACTGAGGCCCAGAGAAGTGAAGTGGCTTGCCCAAGTCACACAGTGGACAAGTGGCGGAGCTGGGATTAGAACCCACGACCTCTGACTCCCAAACCCGGGCTCTTGCCACTAGGCCACGCTTGAATCACCCCCTCCCCGCCCTCCCCGCAGCTGATTATTAAAAGAATTCCTTTCGCCCATGTTCATTCACGTTATCCAGGAAATTAATGCGACAACCCAAGGCCTTAATCTTGTCAGGTTCTACCTATTAGGCACCCAAATCTAAATCTCTGCCCCACCTCTCTCTCCCTCCCTCCAGGCTCGTATCTCCTCCTGCCTTCAGGACATCTCCATCTGGATGTCTGCCCGCCATCTAAAACTCAATATGTCCTAGACTGAACTCCTTATCTTCCCTCCCAAACCCTGCCTTTTTTTGCAGGCGGGCAAGCGCACTCGCTGCTCGGCGGGGCTGTTCGCTCCATCTCTGCCGTTATCGAAAATGGACAGAAGGTGAAGGTATACTTGCCCAGGATGACTTAAGGATCCGATCGACTCCTGTGAAGAGATCTGCAAGAACTTGTAGTCACAGTGGCTCGCATCTCCTCCTGCCTTCAGGACATCTCCATCTGGATCTCTGCTCGCCACCTAAAACTCAGCATGTCTAAGACTGAACTCCTTGTCTTCCCTCCCAACCCCTGCCCTCTCCCTGACTTGCCCATCACTGTTGATGGCACTACCATCCTTCCCGTCTCACAAGCCCGCAACCTTGGTGTCATCCTCGACTCCACTCTCTCATTCACCCCTCACATCCAAGCCGTCACCAAAACCTGCTGGTCTCAGCTCCGCAACATTGCCAAGATCCGCCCTTTCCTCTCCATCCAAACCGCTACCCTGCTCGTTCAAGCTCTCATCCTATCCCGTCTGGACTACTGCTGATGCCTTCTCTGATCGCCCATCCTTGTGTCTCACCCCACTTCAATCCATACTTCATGCTGCTGCCCGGATTATCTTTGTCCAGAAACCCTCTGGGCATGTTACTCCCTTCCTCAAAAACCTCCAGTGGCTACCAATCAATCTGCGCATCAGGCAGAAACTCCTCACCCTGGGCTTCAAGGCTCTCCATCACCTCGCCCCCTCCTACCTCACCTCCCTTCTCTCCTTCTACAGCCCAGCCCGCACCCTCCGCTCCTCTGCTGCTAATCTCCTCACTGTGCCTCGTTCTCCCCTGTCCCGCCGTCGACCCCCAGCCCACGTCATCCCCCGGGCCTGGAATGCCCTCCCTCTGCCCACCCGCCAAGCTAGCTCTCTTCCTCCCTTCAAGGCCCTACCGAGAGCTCACCTCCTCCAGGAGGCCTTCCCAGACTGAGCCCCCTCCTTCCTCTCCCCCTCGTCCCCCTCTCCATCCCCCTCATCTCACCTCCTTCCCTTCCCCACAGCACCTGTATATATGTATATATGTTTGTACATATTTTTTACTCTATTTATTTTACTTGGACATATCTATTCTATTCATTTTATTTTGTTAATATGTTTGGTTTGGTTCTCTGTCTCCCCCTTCTAGACTGTGAGCCCACTGTTGGGTAGGGACTGTCTCTATATGTTGCCAACTTGTACTTCCCAAGTGCTTAGTACAGTGCTCTGCACACAGTAAGCACTCAATAAATATGATTGATTGATTGATTGATTGATTGCCCTCTCCTTGACTTTCCCATCACTGTAGACGGCACTACCATCCTTCCTGTCTCACAAACCCGCAACCTTGGTGTCATCCTTAAGCACCTTAAGCGATTAGTACAGTGCTCTGCACACAGTAAGCGCTCAATAAATACGATTGATGATCCTTGACTCCGCTCTCTCGTTCACCCCACACATCCAATCCGTCACTAAAACCTGCCAGTCTCACCTCCACAACATCACCAAGATCTGACCTTTCCTCTCCAACCAAACTGCTACCTTGCTGGTTCAGTCTCTCATCCTATCCCGACTGGGCTATTGCATCAGCCTCCTCTCTGATCTCCCATCCTTCTGTCTCTCCCTGCTTCAGTCTATACTTCATGCTGCTGCCCGGATCATCTTCGGGAAGCAGCGTGGCTCAGTGGAAAGAGCACGGGCTTTGGAGTCAGAGGTCGTGGGTTCGAATCCCGGCTCCACCACATGCCTGCTGTGTGACCTTGGGCAAGTCACTTCACTTCTGTGAGCCTCAGTTACCTCATCTGCAAAATGGGTTTGACTGTGAGCCCCACGTGGGACAACTTGATCACCTTGTATCCCCCCCCAGCGCTTAGAACAGTGCTCTGCACATAGTAAGCGCTTAACAAATGCCATCATTATTATTATTATTATTATCTTCGTGCAGAAACGCTCTGGGCATGTTACTCCCCTCCTCAAAAATCTCCAGTGGATGCCTGTCAACCTACGCATCAAGCAAAAACTCCTCACTCTTGGCTTCAAGGCTGTCCATCACCTCGCCCCCTCCTACCTCACCTCCCTTCTCTCCTTCTCCAGCCCAGCCCGCACCCTCCACTCCTCTGCTGCTAACCTCCTCACTGTACCTCGTTCTCGCCTGTCCCGCCGTCGACCCCCAGCCCACGTCCTTCCCCTGGCCTGGAATGCCCTCCTTCCACATATCCGCCAAGCTAGCTCTCTTCCTCCCTTCAAAGCCCTACTGAGAGCTCACCTCCTCCAGGTTGCCTTCCCAGACTGAGCCCCCTTTTTCCTCTCCTCCTCCCCATCCCCCCGTCCTACCTCCTTCCCCTCCCCACAGCATTTGTATATTTTTGTACAGATGTATTACTCTATTTATTTTACTTGTACATATTTACTATTCTATTTATTTTGTTAATGATGTGCATAGCCTTAATTCTTTACATTCTGATGATTTTGACACCTGTCTAAATCTTTTGTTTAGTTGTCTGTCCCCCCTTCTAGACTGTGAGCCCATTGTTGGGTAGGGACTGTCTCTATATGTTGCCGACTTGCACTTCCCAAGCACTTAGTACAGTGCTCTGCACACAGTAAGTGCTAGAGAAGCAGCATGGCTCAGTGGAAAGAGCACCGGCTTTGGAGTCACAGGTCATGGGTTCAAATCCCAGCTCTGCCAATTGTCAGCTGTGTGACTGGGCAAGTCACTTAACTTCTCAGTGCCTCAGTTACCTCATCTGTAAAATGGGGATTAAGATTCTGAGCCCCCTGTGAGACAACCTGATCACCTTGTAACCTCCCCAGCGCTTAGAACAGTGCTTTGCACATAGTAAGCGCTTAATAAATGCCATCATTATTATTATTAATAAATATGATTGACTGAATGAATGAATATTAGATAACCAGTTCAAACAATGGCGGGATTTTAACGAGGATGCACAGCGCTTTCTCTCCCCCCCGCCCAATTCCCGCATTCAATGTTCAGGATCCAAAATGGGAAACTGGGGCATGGGTGAAAGCACTCTAGGAGGGAGTTTATTCATGCATTCAATTGTATTTATTGAGCACTTACTGTGTGCAATGCAGCAAGGGTGAAAGCACTCTAAGAGGGAGTTCATTCATTGTCATATTTATTGATCTCATTGTGTGCAGAGCACTGTACTAAGCGCTTGGGAAGTACAAATTGGCAACATACAGAGACGGTCCCTGCCCAACAACAGGCTCACAGTCTAGAAGGGGGAGACAGACAACAAAACAAAACAAGTACAGGTTTTCAGGTTAGACACAGTCCCTGTTCCTCATGAGGCGCACAGTCTAAGTAGGAGGAAGAACAGGTATTTCATCCCCATTTTACGAATGAGGAGACTGAGGCACAGGGAAGTTAATTGACTTTCCCAAAGTCACATGGCTTGCAAGTGGCAGAGCCGGAATTAGAATACAGGTCCTCTGACTTCCAGGGTCGTGTTTTTTCCCCAGGCCATGGAACACATTCCTTAACAAGAAAGAGAAGAGGACACAGCTCCTGAGTCTTAACTGACTGAGGGAGACTTCCTTCCCTGGGGGTTGTCATGAATTTCAGAGCCTCATTTTCTTCTGTGGGCCTCACCTTTCTCTTTCAGAGAATTAACGTTACAGAGCTTTAATCTGCAGTACAATCAGTCAAAAACAACCTAATCAAGAATGCAGTCAGGTGATATTGAAAACAAAAATTAAAAACCTGCGCCGTTCCAAAAGGAAAACCCATTCTTCATTTTGTAGAGTCTGGTGTGGTGACTGGAGAATAAACAGAGGGAGAATGTTGAAGGGTGGCCTGCGAGGTGATGTTGGCAATCAGAGTGCTGTCTGGGCAATGATTATTTGAGACTTCACATTTGTTGGGTAACTGTGGTGTCTGGCTCCCCTGTCACCACAAGGCGTGTGGTTTTCAACCCTGTCTGCTTTGGCGTCCTGCTGACAACAATTGGAGCCAGAAGAAAAAAAAAACTTCAGAGGAAGTGGAGCACCAGATGTTCTGGGTTTCCTGTCCGATGCTCCCACAGCTGGTACGGCCTGTGGTTGTGGTTAGTCTGTCTAGGGCTCATGTGTGAAAGACAAAAGCTGTGCTTACTGGAATCCATCTTCCCTCCTCCCAGCTCTCTGGCTGATCAGCCCAACCAACGCCTGATGGGCCCTAGAGTTGCAAAAACCCATGGCTGTTGCTTTGTTTCTTTGGAAGTGAGTCCAAGCTGGTAGCTGGCTACCATTCTTGTCAGTTATAAGTTATTCTCTGAAACACTTTTCTTAATACTTTTCTACGACAGGCCTACGTCTTTGAATATATGATAAGCATCTTTCCCAAGCACAGCAGACTTGATGCTTGACACAGGCTTATCATCTGTTTGCAGAGTGCTAGGCTAAGAACTACGAACTCATGACACATGGAAGATCTTAGCGAAGCTAAGCAATTACATCATTTCCACCCTTCTGCTTTGATAGAGAACCATTTGGCTATTCTTCCTTCCCACATAGCTGCAGTTTTCTTTAGGCTGCTCAGAGGAAGCACTAAAGCTAGCAAAATCAAACAAAAAGAGTGTGTTCCATGACAGCTGGCAACTCCACTAAGCAACAGGAATGGAAGCATCAATGCAAGTGTTTGTGCATACAGGAAAAGGGAAAACTCTGTGTTAAGCAGGGAGAAAAGTAAGAGAACTGACTGAAAGCTGTGAGAAGGGGTTAGTGTCTGGTGTGCTTCCTGGGTCCTTTCTCTCCTCAAGCAGGAGGCCTAAGTCCATATACAAAAGCATCAAGCTACTCCAATTTATTTGAGGCTACCAGTAGCACTAGGTGACAAACTCGGAATTAAGACTGGAAGCCCCATGTAGGACATGGACAGCGTCCAACCTGATTAGCTTGTACCTACCGCTGCACTTGATACAATGTCTGGCACATGGTAAGCATTTAACAAACACCATTAAAAAAACCACTGAGTCTCAGCCTACTGATTTCTGTTATTTACTCAGTAAGTCAATAGTATTTAATGAGCACCTGTTTTGTGCAGAGCACTGTACTAAGTGCTTGGTAGATTACGAAGGGGTTTATAATGTATTGGAGGAAATGGACACCAAGTGAATTACACGTTGAGAGAGGAAAAGAATGGAATCAGTCAATCAGTGGTATTTATTGAGAGCTTTCTGGGTTCAGAGAGCAGTACTAAGTGCTTGGGAGAGTACAACAGAGTTGGTAGATGAGTTCCTTGCCCACAAGGAGCTTATATTCTAGAGGAGGAGACAGTCATTAAAATAAATTATGGATCTGTAACAAGTTCGGTGGGGCTGAGGGTGGGGTGAATAAAGGATACAGATCCAACCATGAGAAATGCAGAAGGGAGAGGGAATAGGGGAAATGAGGTCTTAGTTGGGGAAGGCCTCTTGGAAGAGACATGATTATAATAAGACTTTGAAGGTGGGGAGAGTGGTGGTTTGTTGTATATGAAGGGGGAAGGAATTCTAGGCCTGAGGGAGGATGTGGACAAGGGGTCAGTGGCAAGATAGCTGAGATAGAGGTAAAGTGAGTAAATTGGCATAGAGGAGCCAAGAAGCAGGTAGGCCAAGCGGATAGAGCACGGGCCTGGTGGTCAGAAGGACCTGGGCTCTAATCCCAGCTCTGCCAATTTGTCTGTTGTGTGACCTTGAGCAACTCACTTAACTTCTCTGTGCCTCAGCGACCTCATCTGTAAAATGGGATTAAGGCTGTGAACCCCACGTGGGGCATGGACTGTTTCTAACCTGATTAGCTTGTGTCTACCGCAGGGCTTAATACAGTGCCTAGCATATAGTAAGAGTTTAGCAAATACCACAAAAAAGTATACAGGCTGGATTGTACTAGGAAATCCTGAATATGTCAATGATTAAGTGCATACCCTAGTGAACAAAGCGTGGGTCTAGGAGCCAGAGGACCAGAGTTCTCATCTTGGCTCTGCCGCTAGCCTGCTGAGTGACCTGGGGCAAGTCATTTAGACAATCAATCAGTCAATGATATAATAATAATAATGGTATTAAGCGCTTATTATGCATGAAGGACTATTCTAAGCGCTAGGGGGATATAAGGTGATTAGGTTGTCCCACTTGGGGCTCACAGTCTTCATCCCCATTTACAGATGAGGTCACTGAGGCTCAGAGAAGTTAAGTGACTTGCCCAAAGTCACACAACTGACAAGTAGTGGAGCCATGATTAGAACCCATGACCTCTGACTCCCAAGCCCGTGCTCTTGCCACTGAGCCACACTGTTTCTCTGTTGATTTATCTCTATATTTATTGAGTGCTTGCTATGTGCAGAACACTGTACTAAGCACTTGGCAGAATACAACAGAAATAACAGAGGCGTTCACTGCCCATAACGAGCTTAGAGATGACTTTACACTTAATTTACCTGTACCCCAGTTTTCTCAACTGCGAAATGGAGATTCAATAAATGTTCTCCCTCCAACCTGACTGTTAGTTCCATGTGGGACAGAGATTGTATCCAGTATGATTAATGTGTATTTTACCCCAGCACTTAGAACAGTTTTTGACACATAGTAAGAGCTTAACGAACACCGTTTTAAAAAGTGCTTAAATAGACAATGTAAATTCACAGGTGCAGAAACGCTACAGGGACTGTGCGTGTATAAGTGTGGAGGTGGTACGAAAGTGTTGAGGAGGATATAAGCTGGGGAGAAGAAAAACTAACTAGGGAAAGTCTTTTGGAGGAGGTAGGAGTTCAGAAGAGTTTTGAAAATGGGGAGAGCTGCTGGGATCAATCAATTAATGGTATTTATTGCATGCTTGCTGTGTGCAGAGCACTGACCTAAGCACTTGGGAGAGTACAATACAGCAGAATTAGCAGGTGCATTCCTTGCCCAAAATGAGTTAGAGGGGGAGACAGACATTAAAATAAATAAATAAGCAATCTGGTGGATTTGAAGCAGGAGGGAGTTCCATTCAGGCAGGTGGCAGGACACGACCAAGTGGTTGGTGGCGGGAGAGGCACGAACAAGCTCAGGGAGTGGGTTAGCATGGGAGGAACTGAGAGTGTGAGCTGAGGTGTAGCGGGAGAAAAGAGTAGGGCGGGAGCTGAGGGAATCCCTGAAAGCCAGTGGTCAGGGGTTTCTATTTGATCCAGGGAGGAATGGAGAACAATTGCAGCTTTTTGAGGAGTGGGGAAATGTGCCTAATGAATGACGTTTGAGAAAAAAGTCCAGCCATCAGAGTAAACTAAGGACTGGAGAGGGGAGAGGCTGGAAGCAGGGAGACCAGTGAGGAAGCTGACATAGTAGTCTAGGCAGGATATGGCATGGGCCTGGACTGGGATGGTAATCGTTTGGATGGAGAGGAAAGGGTGGATTCGGGAAATTTTATGGGGGAAAAAAATAATGGGATTCAGTGACAGACTAAATTTGAGGGTTGAAAGGAGAGTGACGAGTCACAGATAATACCAAGATTGTGGGTTGGAGAGACAGGGAGGAGAAGGAGTGGATATGGGAGGGAAGATGATGTGTTCAGTTTTAGGTATCTATTTTTTTTATGGTATTTGTTAAGTGCTTACTGTGTGCCAGACACTGTACTTACTAAGTACTGGGGTAAGTACAAGTTAATTAGGTCGGACACAATCCCTGTCCTGTGTGGGGCTCACAGTCTAAGTAGGAGGGATAACAGGGATTTAATTCCCATTTTACAGTTGAGGAAACTGAGGCATGGAGAATAATAATAATTATGATATTTATTAAGTGTGTTAAGTACAGTGTGCCAGGCACTGTACTAAGTGCTGGGGTGGATACAAGCAAATGGGGTTGGATACAGTCCTTGTCCCGCATAGGGCTCTTATTCCAAATTTTACAGATGAGATGACTGAGGCACAGAGAAGTGAAGTGACTTGCTCAAGGTCACAAAGCAGACAAGTGGCAGAGCTGGGATTATAACTCAGGTCTTTCTGATTTACAGGCCTGTGCTCTATTCACTAGGCCACACTTTCTGGGTGAATATCAAGTGCTTAATAGGCAAAGCAGAGGGGAGAAAGCGTTGGGGAAATGAGGGCTTAGTCAGGGAAGACCTCTTGGAGGAATGAGTGCAAAGTATGTACTAAACAGTTAGGGCAGCAAAACAGAAGCAAGGAGCTCACAATCCAATGGAAACCGACAGACAAAAGTGATTTGTAAAGTGTGAGCCAGAACAAGATTCTATCAGGAGGTAATTGAAGTACATCGGGATGAAATAACTGAATAAGTAATTGAATATACAAATGAAAATGAAATACCATACAATACAGCCTTGAGTTCTTCCGAAATGTGGATCTATCAGACATATCTGTGTCTCAACGGATTATCTGGAATCTACCCCAAAGCTCAGTACAGTGCTTGGCATTTAGTAAATGCTTAACAAATACCACATGACTCTACTGTGGAGTACCTCAACCCATAGACCTTCATGCAATATGTTAGATTCTGTTCAGAACCAGCCCTGACGTAATTCATTCAATCGTATTTATTGAATGCTTACTGTGTGCATCATCATCATCATCAATCGTATTTATTGAGCGCTTACTATGTGCGGAACACTGTACTAAGCGCTTGGGAAGTACAAATTGGCAACATATAGAGACAGTCCCTACCCAACAGTGGGCTCACAGTCTAAAAGGGGGAGACAGAGAACAAAACCAAACATACTAACAAAATAAAATAAATAGAATAGATATGTACAAGTAAAATAAATAAATAAATAGAGTAATAAATATGTACAAACATATATACATATATACAGGTGCTGTGGGGAAGGGAAGGAGGTAAAAGATGGGGGGGATGGAGAGGGGGACGAAGGGGAGAGGAAGGAAGGGGCTCAGTCTGGGTGCAGAGCACCGTTCTGACATAATGATCGGGTCCTACGGTTAAGTAGAAATTACTGTGTAAAATCTTCCCCACCCTTCTTCTCCCCTCTTCTTATTTCCCTCCTCTATTCCTAGAAGCCTTCCTTCTTTCCTGCCCCTCTGTATTCCAAATGAAGCCTCTTCTCCCCCATCTCCCCCAGCCCACATTCTAATCAGTTTTTTAAAAAACTTTGGTCACAGCAACAGCTGTAGCCACCAGCAGAGCCAGCCAACTCTGTCGCGTCACCCTGCCCTTCCTTGTCTCCCAGCCCCAGCCGGGAACGGGAAGGGAAAGGGGAGGGGAGGGAAGGGGCAGTGTGATGACCCCAGCAGCTGCCCCCACAGCAACAGCTGTGTCCCCCATCCTGCCCTGGTCTCTTCCCATCTCCATTCCCACGGCTGGGGCCGGGGGGGTTGGGGGGAGGCGGAGAGGTAGGGCTACAACGAGTGCCAACCCGGGACGGGTTTGCAGTGAAAGATGACCGCGATTGATAGAGTACCTGGCATGAGGCCTGGAGAAAGTGTGCTCGATCCAGCTGCATTTGTAGGCGACTTTCCATCATGGCAGGGGTGGCAGAGGCATGCATGGCTGGGCTTGCCAAAGAAGGCTGAGGGTGGTGGCAGGGGTATGTGCATCTCAGGTTGGGGGGCACCAGCAGCAGTGGTATGCCTGTCTACGGGGATAATGCCAGTACGTATGGCTTCAGGTGGGTTGCAACAGCAATGCCAAGCACGTCTGCAGCAGTGGCACCGCATGGGTCACTCATTTGAATTGCCCTCCCTACAGCAACTGGACAATCCTGGGGGACAGCAGCAACTGATGCGTGATGTATCTCTGGGTTTTATGCCTTGCAAAGTTTTTAGGACCCAGGGACAACATGTACAAACAAAATATACATAAATACTGATGTTGAGAATAAAAATACACAGTAACAATAATGGTATTAAGCTCTGGGCTAAGCTCTGTATTAAGCCCTGGAGAAAATAATCAGACTGGACAAAGTCCTCGTCCCACATGGGGCTCACAGTCTATACAGGAGAAAGAACAGGCATTTTGGTCTCACTTTCTGAATGAGGAAACTAAGGCACAGAAAAGTAATGTGAGTTGCCAAGGCCACGCTGCAGGCAAGTGGCAGAGCTGGGATTAGAACCCAGGTGCTCTGGCCCCAGGCCCATACTCCTTCCATTAGGCTACACTGCTTCTCTAAGTAATACCGTCTCCCCTCTTCAGTCTATACTTCATGCTGCTGCCCGGATCATCTTTGTGCAGAAACACTCTGGGCATGTTACTCCCCCCTCAAAAATCGCCAGTGGCTACCAGTCAACCTACACATCAAGCAAAAACTCCTCACTCTCGGCTTTAAAGCTCTCCATCACCTCGCCCCCTCCTACCTCACCTCCCTTCTCTCCTTCTACAGCCCAGCCTGCACCCTCCGCTCTTCTGCTGCTAACCTCCTCACTGGGCCTCATTCTTGCCTGCCCCGCCGTCGACCCCTGGCCCACATCCTCCCCCTGGCCTGGAATGCCCTCCCTCCCCACATCTGCCAAGCTCGCTCTCTTCCTTCTTTCAAAGCCCTACTGAGAGCTCACCTCCTTCAGGAGGCCTTCCCAAACTGAGCCCCCTTTTTCCTCTCCTCCTCCTTCCCTCCCCATCACCCCCCCGCCTTACTCCCTTCCCCTTTCTACAGCACTTGTGTATATTTGTACATATTTCTAGACTGTGAGCCTGCTGTTGGGTAGGGACTGTCTCTATATGTTGTCACTTGTACTTCCCAAGCACTTAGTATAGTGCTCAGCACACAGTAAGCACTCAATAAATATGATTGAATGAATGAATGTTTATTACTCTATTTATTAATGATATATATATAGCTATAATTCTATTTATTCTGATGGCATTGACATCTGTTTACTTGTTTTGTTGTCTGTCTCTCCCTTCTAGACTGTGAGCCTGTTGTTAGGTAGGGACCATCTCTATATGTTGCCGATTTGTACTTCCCAAGCATTTAGTACGGTGCTCTGCACACAGTAAGTGCTCAATAAATAAGAATGAATGAATGAAAGTGGACAATAATAATAATAATAATGATGGCATTTATTAAGCGCTTGCTATGTGCAAAGCACTGTTCTAAGCACTGGGGAGGTTACAAGGTGATCAGGTTGTCCCAGGGGAGCTCAGAGTCTTAATCCCCATTTTACAGATGAGGTAACTGAGGCACAGAGAAGTTAAGTGACTTGCCCAGAGTCACACAGCTGACAATTCGTGGAGCCGGGATTTGAACCTATGACCTCTGACTCCAAAGCCCATGCCCTTTCCACTGAACTATGAAGGAAGGTGTTTACTAATTCTGTTATATCATACTCTCTCAAGCACTTAGTACAGTGATCTGCACACAGTAAGTGCTTAGTACATACAATTGATTGATATTTTGAATTCACCGGGGAAGGCTTCCTGAAGGAGGCAAGGTTTTCAGAGGACTGTGAAAATGGGGAGAGCTGTGGTCTGATGGATTTAGAGTCAGGGTAACTCTGTGGGAAGAAAAGAAGAGCTATCAAAGAGATCTTTCAGAACCAGGGACAGAATTTCAGAAAGACTCTTCAGATTGGACCAGTTTCAAGTCCAGCTCTTCCAAGAAAAACTCTATTTTGTTGTTAGAGCTTAACAGGGAACGTAGACTGTCCCACACTGTAAGCAAGCTGGCGCAGAGTCCTAGGATGGCACAAATGCCAGAGATACAGAGGTGGTGATCTTGTGTCATGTCATTTAACGATCCAATCAAGCTACCAGAGGGCCCAGATGAAAAGGGAAGTCCCCAAACCCTGCAATTCCTAAAATGGTGATCACTGGGATCAGGAATAGAAAAACAGCAATTTGGGCAGTGATTTGTTGAAGGACAGAGTTGGGAATTTGCCTGAAGGAACCTTCCATTTCTGGAGGCTTGGTGAAAGAGCTTAATTTATTTATTTAACTCTAAATCAAACCACATTCTCCATTTCTGCTCAAGGCAGATGTTTTTAAAGAACTGAACCTGCTTTAAACCACAGTTTCTGGATCGCTCTGTGGAATCCAGGCATGCTCAGGAAGTTCTTTCATTTTCCATGTAATATAATCAGTGGCAGATGATGCCGGTTGTGATGTAACGGGAAGCGGGGTGGCCTAGTGGAAAGAGCACAGGCCTGCGAGTCAGAAGGACCTGGGTTCTAATCCCGGATCCACCAACTTGTCTGCTGTGTGACCTTGGGCGAGTCACTTCACTTCTCTGTGCCTCAGTTACTTCATCTGTAAAGTGGGGATTAAGACTGTGAGCTCCATGTGGAACATGGACTGTGTCCAACCTGATTAGCTTCTATCTACCCCTTCCAGTGCTTAGTACGGTGCCTGGCACATAGTAAGCACTTAACAGATACCATACAAAAGAAACAAGGAGTGCTGGGGCTTGGCTAGTTTGGGATTCTACCTGGGGTGCAGCTGCTGGTTTTTCGGGTGACCTTGGTGAGCTCTTCTGGCTTCCTCATCTTCCTCCCCCTCCTCTTCCTCTGACTCAAACAAAGGGGCAATGATGTTTGCTCTTGAAACACTTTGGCATTTTAAAAAAAGACAAGTGCCAGACCAGCCTCACATCATATATCCACCAAAGAAAAGAGTCAATCAATCAAGTCAGTCCATCAGTGCTATTTATTGAGCACTTATCATGTGCAGAGCATTCATTCATTCATTCATTCAATCGTATTTACTGAGCGCTTACCATGTGCAGAGCACTGTACTAAGCGCTTGGGAAGTATAAGTCGGCGACATATAGAGACGGTCCCAACACAACAACGGGCTCACAGTCTAGAAGGGGGAGACAGACAACAAAACAAAACATGTGGACAGGTGTCAAGTCATCAGAATAAATAGAATTAAAGCTAAATGCACATCATTAACAAAATAAATAGAATAGTAAATATGTACAAGTAAAATAAATAGAGTAATAAATCTGTACAAACTTATACAGGTGCTGTGGGGAGGGGAATGAGGTAGGGTGGCGGGGGATGGGGAGGAGGAGAGGAAAAAGGGGGCTCAGTCTGGGAAGGCCTCTTGGAGGAGGTGAGCTTTCAGTAGGGCTTTGAAGGGAGGAAGAGAGCTAGCTTGGCGGATGTGTGGAGGGAGGGCATTCCAGGCCAGGGGGAGGATGTGGGCCGGGGGTCGACGGCGGGACAGGAGACAGCACTGTTGTAAGCACTCAGGAGAGTACAGTACAGTAGAGTTGGTAGTCTGGACTGGCACCAGTAGAGCTGCTACTGTCAATAAGCTCAAATCCAGTAGAGTTTACAATCAATCAAACAATGGTATTGAGTGTTTACTATGTTCGGAACACTGTACTAAGTGCTTGGGAGTACTAAGAGATAGATGAGGTGTTTGGGAAGGTCTGTTCCCACTCCTAACTTCTCTGATTAACCCAAAAGCAGCAGCTATGTTCAGAAGGACCTGAGAGGGGAACACATTGACTCTGGAGCAATTAAGGAAGTCAGGGGATGCCAGAGATGCTCTCTTGGTCCATGCGATATCCCACCAGTCACGCTGGGTGCTCCCTCAATGCATTTGATATCACATGGGTTTCAGAATTCAGTTTTGTTTTGTTTTTTTTTTTGAGTGCCTGGGCTGACCGCCCTAATCAGAGAAAGGTGGAAAGAAGGGAAAGGAAGGGAAAAGGGAAAAAGGATAAAGGGGGAAAGAACTGAAACAGGTAACAGGGCAAAAGGGGTGAGAGTCAGCATTCTCCTGCCGCCTTTACTGTTGTTTCCTGTTGCTGGCAGCCTCAAAGGAGATCCAGGCTGGGACAGGTCAGCTCACCTGAAAATTATTATTATTATTATGGTATTTGTTAAGCGCTTACTATGTGCTAAGCACTGTTCTAAGCGTTGGGTAGACACAGGGTAATCAGATTGTCCCACGTGGGGACACTTTTAATCCCCATTTTACAGATGAGGTAACTGAGGCACAGAGAAGTTAAGTGACTTGCCCAAGGTCACAGAGCAGACATGTGGCAGAGGCATAATTAGAACCCACATCCTCTGACTCCCAAGCCCATGCTCTTTGAGCTGGGTGATATCTTGTCGATTTGTACTTCCCAAGTGCTTAGTACAGTGCTCTGCACACCGTAAGTGCTCAATAAATATGAATGAATGAACTGTCACGCTGCTTCTCCATCAATCAATCAATCAATCAAATCAATCAATGACACTTACTGTGCACGGAGCACTGTACTAAGTGGTCAGTACCACCACTTCTGCCCCAGTTGTGGCGACGGCACTGGCCCTGAGTAAACTGGGCCATCCTGGGCCGATCTCTGCTGGGACTATAGGGCAGGCTGGCTCTGACCATTGCAGCCTCTTTAGCTCGCCATCTATCTCACCGCTGACCCCTCACCCATGTCCTGCCTCTGGCCTGGAACGCCCTCCCTCCTCATATCTGACAAACAATTATTCTCCCCACTTTCAAAGCCTTATTGAAGACACATCTTCCTCCAAGAGGTCTTCCCTAACTAAACCTCCTTTCCTCTTCTCCCACTCCCTTCTGCATCATCTTGACTTGCTCCCTTTATTCACCCCCCCCCCCCCGCCGCCCAGTTCCACAGCACTTACGTACATATCTGTAATTTATTCATTTATATTGATGTCTGTCTCCCTTTCTAGACTGTAAACTCATTGTGGGCAGGGAATATATCTGTTATATTGCTATACTGTCCTCTCCTGAGTGCTTAGTACAGTGTTCTGCACACAGTAAGCACTCAATAAATATGGTTGTCTGACTGACTGACTGACTGCAGCCATCCAAAAGCCCTGGATCTGGTACAACCCCAACATGCAGGCCCAGGGCTCGCAGGCCAGCTGGGCCCCCCAGCCTTCCTGCTCCCTCCAGTTCTCTTCCTCCTCTTGCAGAGAAGGAGATATTTGTTCACCTGGACTCACACCTCCCTTCTTCCATGACGCCTCCCATCGGGCAAGCTTTATGCCCACTTCAGCCGAACAAATTTTTAAAAGTTTTTAGGACCTGAATAAGTTCCGAGGAACCTCAATCAGGAGGGAGGACAGGGGTACTTGTGATTAATTTAGGCTACCAGAGCAATTTCCAGGCAACACTACAATTGGGCTTACAGTGTTTCCCCTTTAAGATGTCTGCTGGAGGTAAATGGGGGAGAAGGAAGATTCAGAAGTTCCCACTAAGTGTAAAAGTTGGAATAGATTTCCCCTTCCAGGATTCTCTCAGAAAGGCCAGGGCTTGTGGTTCCCTATGCAAATCTCTTTTTTTTTCTGCCCAACCCACCCAAGGGACACTTGTTTCTGGATTTCAGCAGGTTCTTGGAAGCCCCCAGAACCTTCTGACAACATTCACATCACTCAGACTGCCTGAGTAACTCTGAGGAACTGATTCACTTCAGCTGAGGTTTATATGGCTGGATTTCTCAGAAGTAGGAAATGTTTCTTATTTAAGGTTTAATTCTTTAGTGTAGTGAGAGCAAAAAGTGGGAGAGAGGTGGAGTCTGTGAGGAAGTAGGGTTTGTTTCTAAATTACTATAATAATTCTCCCATAGGTTAGGATAGTACAGCATATCTTCATGTGTTGGAAAGTTCTAGCGGCAGACAGGAAATCCTGGAGAAGAAAACAGAAAAGAGCAGCGAACTGATGATCTTGTATCCCTGCAGTTAGGACAGTGCTTGTCACATAATAAGCATTTATCAAATATCATAATTATTATTATTGCTATTAACTTGTATATCATTGGACATCTATCAGTAAGCCATTAATGTACGAAATCTGCATTGCCAGTATAACCATCAGAATAAATATGGTATTTGCTAAGTGCTTACTATGTGCCAAACACTGTTCTAAGAACTTGGGTACAAGATTATCTGTTTGGACATAGTCCCTGTCCCAGATGGGGCTCACAGTCCAGGTAGAAATAGTACCAAACATAGACTCCTTGTCTGACATGATTTCTCTAAAGGTGGAGGAGGGTTTTGAAGGAATCAGAAGGGAAGGCTTTGGTGTAAAGGCAGGACTGGTTTCACATATTCAGCTGCCCGAAATAAGGAAAAAGTCATAGCCCACTCCTGTTCCATATGATGTCATCGTGTATGATGTCATCCAGCATTCCGTACATTGTCATTATGTAATACTGTTATGTTATATCTGTAATTTATGTATTTATATTAACATCTGTCTCTCCTTCCAAACTGTAAGCTCACTGTGGGCAGGGAACGTGGCTACCAACTCTGTTGTACTCTCCCAAGCACTTAGTGGAGTGCTGTGCCCACAGTAAGCACTCAATAAATACAATTGAATGAATAAAGGAAAACCCAACATTGATTGATTGATTTACCGTACGCTTGCCCAGCGTAAAATAGTGACGTCAGGCTGTCAGGATCCCAAACCTAGAGCACTTCTCCAAGGGGACTCCTGGACTGCCCTCAAAGCTTTATTGAAGACACATCTTCTTCAAGTTGCCTTCCCTGCCTAAGCTCTCGTTTCCTCTTCTCCCACTGCCTTCTGTTTCACTTTGACTTGCTCCCTTTATTCATCACCCCTCACCCAGCCTCACAGCACTTATGCGCATATCTGCAATTTATTTATTTTAATGTCTGTCTCCCCCTCCAAACTGTTACCTCATTATGGGCAGGGAATGTGACTATTACATTGTTGTATTGTACTTTCCCAAGCACTTAGTATGGTGCTCTGCCCCCAGTAAGCACTCAATAAATATGATTGACTGACTGTCTGACTCTACCTCCCTATCTCTCCCGTACCCACAGTCGATGCATTCTCCTCCCAGGTCCCTGGGAACACCAACCCACTTCCAATTTGGGCACTTTCAAATTCTTAACCACCACCCCTCAACTGCCCTGCGGCCACTCCATCGTGGCGGCCTATAGGCCGCAGTCCTCCAAGTCACTTGCTTATCTTGGTTCTGTGTGAAGCAGACCCTGAAAGAAGAGGGGATTGATTGGGTGGAGGGCCCATGCTGAGGCCAGGGACCCTTGGAAGAGGAAATGGAAACAGTTTTGAGGAAAGAAAAGTAGGGAACAGATTGATAGGACATGAGGATGAGAGGAAAGGAGGAGGAGGAAGAGGAGGTGGAGGAGGAAAAGGAAGAGGAAGAAGAGGAGGAGAAGAAGGGGAGAGGAGGAAGAAGAGGAAGAGGAGGAGGATGAGGGGGAAGAGGAAGAGGTGGAGGAAGAGGAAGAAGAGGAGGAGAGAAGGAAGAAGAGGAAGAGGTGAAGGAGGAGGAGGTAAAGAGGAAGAGCAGAATGAAGAGGAGGAGGAAGAGGAGGAAAAGGAAAAGGAGGAGGAGGAGGAGGAGGAGGAGAAGGAAGGCCACCTAAAAAGAAAACCCCATTGAAAAGCCAGAGGGAGAGAGACAGACATGGAGCAAGTGTGTTAAAAGACTATGTGAAAGCAGAATCCAGGCTAGGGAAAAGCTCTTTGTTTTTCCAGCTGGTAACATGAGGAGATCCTCTCCTTGTGGATTTTGGGGACCAGGACTGGGGTGGGTAGTGGGGGAGCCAGGAGAGGTTGGAGAAGGTTGGGGTGGCCGGATGCTGTCAGGAGGGAAAAACCATCTGCAGCTTGGGCTTCTCTGTTTGTTTTTCAGCAACTGTGAAGCTGGCTCTTGGGTGTTCCTGTGTCTGGTCTAGAGTGTCTGGCAGGAAACTTACTGGGGCCTCGTCTGCTGGGTTTGGGGTGTTGTTGTCTGCAGGTACGACAGTAGGATAGGATGGGGCTCTGGCACAGTAGCTTGGAGGGAGGCAGAAGGGAGGAGTAATCAGTCAATCAATCAATTAATCAATGGAATTCACTGAGTGCTTACTGAGTGCAGAGCACTGTACTAAACACTTGGGAGAGTACATTATAACAGTTGGTAGACACATTCCCTGCCCACAAAGAGCTTACAGTCTAGAGGAGCGGAGGGAAAATTCAGACCCAAAGTCTCCTTCTAGCATTAGCAATTCTCAGAAAATAACAGTGATTGCATCTGACATTTTAGAATTTATGGGGAGAACTCAGGACTCTGCACTGGGCCCTTTTTTTGTTGGTCAAATCAGGGCCTTGGAGAAAAGACAGCTCCTCCTCTGCTCCCCATTGTGTGCCAGCTCTGGGCCTCACTAACCCTGCAAGCCTCGCAACCAAACTTCTGCGGGCTTAAAGTGTGAACGCTTAGCTGCTCCCTGAAGCACTGAAACCCTCTGGCTTCCAATCCACAGACTTATCTGAACCAGAAGTCTTTTCTAGCTTGTCATCCTTGTTTTGGTAATGAACTCTGATGCAGGTCTGATTAACTACAGTCTGTGCTAGTGTCTACTGAAATCCATGTGTGCGCATGTACATGAGTGTATGAAGTGGGGAGGGCTTGCTTGGTGCTGTCTGGTTCAGCCTTCTGATGCTGAACCAGGCCAGGAGAAATTAACCACCCGAATGTCTGGCTGCATCTCTGACAGGAAGTCATTCTGCTCCCCATACAGACAGCATCCTTTGCTGCGCCTGGACAGGATGCTGTGGTCTTGACATGAAGTGGGTGTCAGGGGGGAGATGGAGGGAACGCGGAGGAGAGGGGGAAGGGAAGAAAGTGTGAAAGACAGGAGAAGGAATGGGGATGGAGGAGGAAAGTGGAGAAGCAGAAGGAGGAGAAAAGGAGAGATCAGTGGAAATGATGTAGAGAGAGGCTTCCACCAGCTGCTAAGACCCAGAGATGCTCAACTTCTCAACTTCTCAACTTCTTAGTTTCACTTTACCAATGAGCGGGGAGGTGGGAGCTTGTGCTTGGGCCTTAACTATGTGTTTCTGCATCCTTCTGCTGTCCAAGGGGGAGGGGACTTGGCAAGTCCTTTTTATCTGGGCATCCGCCTCACCCTTGTTAGTTCAAATTTACTCCATCCACACCCATGACTTCTGCCTGAATGCACAGCTTCAATTAAGCAAGGATTTAGCTCCAAATCAAGGGGAGAAATCGTGGGGCTGTGTGTGTGTGTGTGTGCAAAGGACAGTATCAGGATACATGAGGTAGAAGATAATTACCGCTAAAGTTGCGTGTGTGTGTGTGTGTGTGTGTTTGTGTGTGTGTGTAAGTGCAGAGGCATGTTGGCTGTACGCCTCAGGTTTCCCTCAATCTCAGTGCCATACTATTCACATAGAGATGACAAACCAAACACAATTAAAGCAGCAGAAGGTGGTAGCTGAGCCAGTGGGCCCAGCAAAAATGGGTCTCGTAATGATAGTTTGAATCACTTCTCATTCCAACCCGGAGTGCCCCTATCTTCCTTAGTGCCCCAACTGTTGTAAGATGCCAAGCCTTGGCTCGGGTAGTCATTGCCGGCCCCTTGACAATGTTGGGCATTCAGATGGGTGTATGTGCCATTTGCAGAAGTCTGTCTGTTTCTCTGGTGAGAACTCTGACACACCCAACTTTCTCTAGAGCCAGGTCCCTGTGAGCATGGGTGTCACATCTGAGCCATGGAACTCGGCAGCAGGAGCTGAGATGGAGGGAGGCTGAACCTTGAAAATGAAAAATTCCACACAAAAGGGCATCTGGAGCTGTACCCATACCAATCAATCAATCAATCAATGGCATTTATTGAATACCTATTGTGGGCTGACTGCTGTACTAAGTGCTTGGGAGAATACATTATAACTGGGAGAGTACAATATAACAGACAGGGGACATACCAGATGAAAACTAGACTTCCAAGTAAAAAGCCCAAAAGAATGACCACTCTAGCCTTGGTGTGGGGCATTTGGTCACACTTCACACTTCTGCTCAGTGCCCTGAGCCCTGTCTGCAATGTGGAACTGATTCCAAGTGGTGACCTGAGAGAGCCCACACATGAAGCGGCATTGCCTAGCAGATAGAGCATGGCCCTGGGAGTCAGAAGGACCTGGGTTCTAATTCCTGCTCCGCCACTTGTTTGCTGTGTGACCTTGGGCAAGTCACTTCACTTCTCTGGGCTTCAGTTCCCTCCTCTGTAAAATGGGGATTAATGCTGTGAGTCCCATGGTGGACAGGGACTGTATCCAACCTGATTAGCTTGTAATCAGCACTTAGTACAGTGCCTGGCACATAGTAACAAATACCATAAATGACAAGAAACCAAAACATTTGCCACCCTCTCACAGTACATCTGGTCCAAATGCAAGGCATGTTGTTCTAGCTGGGGAGATGTGGGCTTGTTGAAATTCCCCTTCTGGAACGGAGCGCCCTGGTCCAGCCTTTACCCTCACCATGGAGGGCATGGTGCATCATCCAAATTTCTTCAACTGACTTTGAATTACTGATGCACTGATTAGACCTGACAATTCCAAATTTCAAAGCCTATGAGAGCTCGGTTCAATCAATCAATCAATCAATCGTATTTATTGAGCGCTTACTATGTGCAGAGCACTGTACTAAGCGCTTGGGAAGTACAAATTGGCATCACATAGAGACAGTCCCTACCCAACAGTGGGCTCACAGTCTAAAAGGGGGAGACAGAGAACAGAACCAAACATACCAACAAAATAAAATAAGTAGGATAGAAATGTACAAGTAAAATAAATAAATAAATAAATAAATAGAGTAATAAATATGTACAACCATATATACATATATACAGGTGCTGTGGGGAAGGGAAGGAGGTAAGACGGGGGGGTGGAGAGGGGGACGAGGGGAGAGGAAAGAAGGGGCTCAGTCTGGGAAGGCCTCCTGGAGGAGGTGAGCTCTCAGCAGGGCCTTGAAGGGAGGAAGAGAGCTAGCTTGGCGGATGGGCAGAGGGAGGGCATTCCAGGCCCGGGGGATGACGTGGGCCGGGGGTTGATGGCGGGACAGGCGAGAGCGAGGTACAGTGAGGAGATTAGTGGTGGAGGAGCGGAGGGTGCGGGCTGGGCAGTAGAAGGAGAGAAGGGAGGTGAGGTAGGAGGGGGCGAGGTGATGGACAGCCTTGAAGCCCAGGGTGAGGAGTTTCTGCTTGATGCGCAGATTGATCGGTAGCCATTGGAGGTTTTTGAGGAGGGGAGTAATATGTCCAGAGCGTTTCTGGACAAAGATAATCCGGGCAGCAGCATGAAGTATGGATTGAAGTGGAGAGAGACACGAGGATGGGAGATCAGAGAGAAGGCTGGTGCAGTAGTCCAGACGGGATAGGATGAGAGCTTGAATGAGCAGGGTAGCAGTTTGGATGGAGAGGAAAGGGCGGATCTTGGCAATGTTGCGGAGCTGAGACCGGCAGGTTTTGGTGACGGCTTGGATGTGAGGGGTGAATGAGAGAGCGGAGTCGAGGATGACACCGAGGTTGCGGGCTTGTGAGACGGGAAGGATGGTAGTGCCGTCAACAGAGATGGGAAAGTCAGGGAGAGGACAAGGTTTGGGAGGGAAGACAAGGAGCTCAGTCTTCGACATGTTGAGCTTTAGGTGGCGGGCGGACATCCAGATGGAGATGTCCTGAAGGCAGGAGGAGATGCGAGCCTGGAGGGAGGGGGAGAGAGCAGGGGCAGAGATGTAGATCTGGGTGTCATCAGCGTAGAGATGATAGTTGAAGCCGTGGGAGCGAATGAGGTCACCAAGGGAGTGAGTGTAGATTGAGAACAGAAGGGGACCAAGCACTGAACCTTGGGGAACCCCCACAGTAAGAGGATGGGAGGGGGAGGAGGAGCCTGCAAAAGAGACTGAGAAAGAACGACCGGAGAGATAAGAGGAGAACCAGGAGAGGACGGAGTCAGTGAAGCCAAGGTCAGATAACGTGTTGAGGAGAAGGGGGTGGTCCACAGTGTCAAAGGCAGCTGAGAGGTCGAGGAGGATTAGGACAGAGTATGAGCCGTTGGATTTGGCAAGCAGGAGGTCATTGGTGACCTTTGAGAGCGCAGTTTCCGTGGAATGAAGGGGACGGAAGCCAGACTGGAGGGGGTCGAGGAGAGAGTTGTTGTTTTCCAAGAGTATTTTACTGCCATTTCTAACCACTAGGGAATTTTCTGTTTCAATTCCACTGCTTTGTAAACCTTTTCCTCTTAATGTTTAGGCTGTGGGGAGGACCCCGGAGATTACCACTCTGGGCAGGGGTAATCAATCAATCAATGGTATCTACATTGGTACATTGGTACATTGCCAAGATCCGCCCTTTCCTCTCCATCCAAACCGCTACCCTGCTCGTTCAAGCTCTCATCCTATCCCGTCTGGACTTCTGCATCAGCCTTCTCTCTGATCTCCCATCCTCGTGTCTCTCCCCACTTCAATCCATACTTCATGCTGCTGCCCGGTTTGTCTTTGTCCAGAAACGCTCCGGGCATGTTATTCTCCTCCTCAAAAATCTCCAGTGGCTACCAATCAATCTGCACATCAGGCAGAAACTCCTCACCCTCAGCTTCAAGGCTGTCCATCACCTCGCCCCCTCCTACCTCACCTCCCTTCTCTCCTTCTACAGCCCACCCCGCACCCTCTGCTCCTCTGCCGCTAATCTCCTCACCGTACCTCGTTCTCACCTGTCCTGCCATTGACCCCTGGCCCACGTCATCCCCCGGGCCTGGAATGCCCTCCCTCTGCCCATCCGCCAAGCTAGCTCTCATCCTCCCTTCAAGGCCCTACTGAGAGCTCACCTCCTCCAGGAGGCCTTCCCAGACTGAGCCCCTTCCTTCCTCTCCCCCTCTCCATCCCCCCCATTTTACCTCCTTCCCTTCCCCACAGCACCTGTATAAATGTATATATGTTTGTACACATTTATTACTCTATTTATTTATTTATTTTACTTGTACATATCTATTCTATTTATTTTATTTTGTTAGTATGTTTGGTTTTGTTCTCTGTCTCCCCCTTTTAGACTGTGAGCCCACTGTTGGGTAGGGACTGTCTCTATATGTTGCCAACTTGTACTTCCCAAGCGCTTAGTACAGTGCTGTGCACACAGTAAGCGCTCAATAAATACAATTGATTGATTGATTAATAGAAAGAGCACGGGCCTGGGAGTCAGAAGGTCATGGGTTCTAATCCCAGCTCCATGACTTGTCTGCCGTGTGGATTTGGGTAAGTCACTTCCCTTCTTTGTGCCTCAGTTCCCTCTTCTATAAAATGGGGATTAAGACTGAGAACCCTATGTGGGACAAGGATTGTGTCCAACCTGATTACTCCAGTGCTAAGTAGGGTGCCTGGCACATAGTAAGTGCTTAACAAATACCATTAGAAAAAGTGTTTAAGGGGTACAGATCCAAGTGTATAGGCAACACAGAAGGAAGGGCAGATAGGAGAATTGAGCTTGTTTTTTGCTGTTGATGTTTTGTTATTTTTTAAATGGCATTTATGAAGTGCATACTATATGCAAAGCACTGTTGTATTTTAACGGCATTATTAAGTGCTTACTACGTGCCAGTCACTGTACTAAGTGCTGGGGAAGGTATAAGCTAATCAGGTTGGACACAGTCCGTGTCCCACATGGGGCTCACAGTCTTAATCCCCATTTTACAGATGAGATATCTGAGGCTTGGAGAAGTGCCTTGCCAACGGTCACACAGTGGACAGGTGGGATTAGAACCCAGGGCTGCTGACTCCCAGGCTGGTGCTCTACCCGCTGGACCACACTGCTTCTCCCTGCAGGGTGGGCTGGAATCCAGGTAGCAAGGGCTGATCAATCAGCCAGCCAGGGAAGGGTGGATTTCTGTCTCCCCTAGGAAATGCCCTCAACTCCTGCTGGGGCTGAGCCACTGTTTACTCATGACTGCACAGCTGTCCTTGTAATCAGCCCCCAATCCCCTCCCTTCCCACTCTGCTCAGCCATCCTTCCCCTCGCCCCCCCCCCCCCGGCCACCCCCCTCCCCATCCTGTGGTCGCACCTGCACACTATGAATAATATCCCATGACTAAGAACTTTCCTCCCCCCTACCCCTCGCTGTCCTCCACACCCCCGAGTCACAGGGAATTGAATCAAGTGTTCAGCAGGTTTCTGATAACCACCGGTGCAAATCTTGGTCAGGACTGGATGCGAATGAACTGAGTCAGATGGCTCGGTCCTGAGCAGACTTTTCCTTTGCGAGCCGCCGCCTGTTTCCAGTCATCAGGGAAACAGGAAGATCTGACCCTCTCCCCCCACCCCCATCCTGCCACTGCGGCCACAGTGGGACAATGAGGAGGGTCAGAGGGACTCAGCCTCCTCCTTTTCCCCACAAACATCTCCAAGGAAACAGCATGGCCTAGTGGATACAGCACGGACCTGGGAGTCGGAAAGACCTGGGTTCTAATCCTGGCTCCGCCACTTGTCTGCTGTGTGACCTTGGGCAAGTCACTTCATTTCTCTGTGCCTCAATTACCACATCTGTACAATGGGGATTAAGACTGTGAGCCTTATGTGGGACAGGGACTGTGTCCAACCTGATTAGCTTGGATCTACTCCAGCGCTTAATACAGTGCCTGACACATAGTAAGCACTTAACAAATACCATTGTAATCATTATGCCTTGGACCCAGGCCTTCCCAAGTCCTCGCACAGACAGCCCTGAGAGGTCCAACCTGCTTCCACCCCCACCCGGGTGGCCCTTCCATGTTATGGCCATGAAGACCAGTGCCCCTTGAGTTGGGCAACTAGGCCAGGGTTTGTCAAAAAAAGAGTGCTATCAATCAATCAATGGTATTTATTAAGTGCTTAGTGCATGCAAAGCACTGTACTAAGCATTTGGAAGAATAGACTACAACAGAATTGGTAGACATCATCATCATCAATCGTATTTATTGAGCGCTTACTATGTGCAGAGCACTGTACTAAGCGCTTGGGAAGTACAAATTGGCAACATATAGAGACAGTCCCTACCCAACAGTGGGCTCACAGTCTAAAAGGGGGAGACAGAGAACAAAACCAAACATACTAACAAAATAAAATGTTCCCTGCCCACAGTGAGAGACAGACATTAATATGTGCTACCCCTCCATATAGCTGGATGTGGGCCTTATTAAAGTCACGTCTCCTCAAAGAGGTCTCCCCTGACTCAGCCCTGTTTTCCATGACTCCCTCCCCGTTCTGTGTCATCAATCATCCAGCGCTTGGAACAGTGCTCAGGACATAGTTGAGCGCTTAACAAATGCCATCATTATTATTACCATTATTATTATCAATGTCCTTGGGTCTGCACCCTTTGGGTACTTGGTGTTTACCCCACCCTCAGCCCCACAGCACTTATGTACTTATCTGTAATTTATTTGCTTATATTAATGTCTGTCTCCCCCTCTAGATTGTAAACCCATTGTGGGCAGGGAACTTATCTACTGACGCTGTTGTACTGTACTTCCCCAAGTCCTTAGTACAGATCTCTGCATACAGTGAGCACTCAATAAATACCAATGATTGATCGACTGATTGATTGTGGGGAGAAGCCACGGAGGCCAGCCTCTCCCCAAACCTGGCTTTTCCCATGCCCATGGGTCTCAGCCAGCTGAGAGGAGATCTTGCTCATTTGCTAAAAGTGTTGCCGAGATAGTAAGCTCATCTCTAGATTTGAAGTTCCTTGAGGGCAGGGATCATGTCTTCCAACTCCATTGCATTGTACTCTCCTAAGTACTTCATCCAGTGCTCTGCACATAGTAAGCCTTTAATATATACCACTGATTGATGGATTGATTAATTGATTGAGCAGGCTTCAGAGAGCCCAAATTTCTCTCTGAACTTCCTGGAGATTCTTCACTTTGGGGAAAGAGCTCCATTTCTGGGCAGGTGTCCCAGCTGGAAAATCTGTCTTGTTCCATTTTCACATATTCCTCTGGTTGCCTGGGGTTTGGAGAGATGCTTTTCCAGAAAGGCTTCAGAGGCATCTAAAACTGCAGTTGCTTTTTATCCTCGCTCTGGGGCTAGGCCTTTATTGACTCTAACCCAAAGCCCACTGCAAGATGCCACATTTCAAAACTGCCCCCCAAGACTTTCTGACTTCTAAAGGGTAGCTGGCTCTTAGAGGGACCACCTGGGAGAGGCTACCACAAAGTCATCATGCCCCTGCTGCCCACACAGCGGGAAGACCACCCTGAAGCCACGGGTGACGCGGCTGTGGCGGCCCGCCTGTCCCAAGTGCTGGGTCCCCGGGGCTGGGCTGTGGGAGGGACCCCACCCCAGGATGGAGACTGGGCAGTCCTGAAGATGACATCCTCGGCCAGTTTTCAGTCCACACAGGAAATCCCCATTAGAAAACACCCTCTTCTTAACTCTACTCCCCATACCATTCCACCCACGCTCCTCCCTGACCTTTTCCAATTATCCATTTGATTTCTCCGCGTTAAAAACTACCTCCTCCCTCCCTAACCTGCTGCCCAATTTCTCTCCACCAGCTGGTACTTTTCCCAGCATGGTCCAGTGGAAAGAGCACAGGCCTGGAAGTTAGACAACCTGACTTTGATCTATCCTTGCCTGCTGTGTGACCCTGGGCAAGCCATTTAACTGCTCCATATCTCAGTTTCATCATCTGTAAAATAGGGATTTGGTATCTGTTCTCCCTCCTACTTAGATTATGAGCCCCATGTGGGACAGGGACTATGTCTGACCTGATTAACTTGCATCTTCCCCAGTGCTTAGAAAAATGCTTGACAAGGGAAGGCGCATGCAATAAGCCAGGGAGGGAGAAGAGAATTATTCTCTATTTGGACCCAGAGCAAGTATTATTTCTGATCCTGAGATTGGTCTCTGGCACTAGGAATCAGTTCTCAGAAACGTGGGGTGGGAAGCAGATCTGTGAGAAGCAGCATGGTAAAGTGGAAAAAGCTCAGTCCTGGGAGTCAGAGGTCATGGGTTCTAATCCTGGCTCTGCTACTTGTCTGCTGTATGACTTTGGGCTAGTCACCTAACTTCTCTGTGTCTCAGTTATCTCATCTGGAAAATGAGAATGAAGATTGTGAGTCCCATGAGGGACAGGGACTGTGTCCAACCTGATTATCTTGTATCTACCCCAGCGCCCAGTGCAGAAGTTGGCACCTAGTCAGCACTTAACAAAGACCCAATTATTATTTTTATCATTACTTGCACAAAGTGCTTTGAGGTGGTACAGTTTGGATGACAGTAGAACTTTGAAACAGCAGTTTGGAGCTTGGCTCAGCTGGGCCTCAGAATCAGAGTGTTCAAGGTCTACGGTGCCCTCCCTCCAGCAAGATCTCGGGAGACGGAAAACTGCTCCGGGAGCCCAGACTGGCCAAGATGCCTGTGCCATCACATTAATGAAGCCTAGCCGATAAGGGTTTAACTAGCTCAGACGTCTAATCCATTTTTTAAAAAAACATCCTGCTCTCTCTGCTGGCCACAACCTATATTGCTTAGGCCAAGATGTGAAGAAAATCAGCTTTCTCCACCTCTGACCCAGCAGGCCCAATCACTGAGTTACACGGGCACATGTTTGGCCTGGTGACTCAGAAGGTGGTGCACTTGGTACAGGTCGATTTGCCAGTGCTCACTGAGCTGGACAGGATGGCCTGTTCTCTTAGCCTCACTGGAAAGGGACAGTGAATGTTTTACCTGTTGGGATATTATATTAGGGAGAGAGGGAAGATTCTGTTTGTTTTATGGTATTGCTAAGCACCGTTCTAAGCGCTGAGGTAGGTGCAAGTTAGGCTGGACGCAGTCCCTGTCCCATAAGGGGGCTCACAATCTTAAGTAGGAGGGAGAACAGGTATTGAATCCCCATTTTACAGTTGATGAAACTGAGGCACAGAGAGGTAAAGTGACTTGCCTGAAGTTACACAGGGAGCAGCTGGCAGAGCAATTGGCAGAACTGGGATTAGAACCCAGGTCCTCTTACTCCTAGGCCTGTGTTCCTTCCACTAGGCTGTGCTGCTTCTCGCTGATTCTGTCCCCCGAATGAAAGTCCATGTGGGTAACCCCCAGGGGAAATCAAAATCACCCCTGCTGTTTGGGTAGGAGGTCATGGAGGGCCACTCACTGAGGGTATCATGTCCTAACTGGGCCTCCTCCCTGCTCTCATCTGAGCAAGCCATCAGGCTGAGTCCTGAAGAGGGATGGTGCACATCTGGGGTTCAAAGGGCAATTTCCCTCTCAGTCAGAAAGTGCTATTTGGGGGCTCTTTCCCAGCAGGGGTGGTAAAACCCTGGGCAGAGCTGGGGTTCCAGCACAGCATCGTAGACTCCCAAGTTACTTCGAGACGCTTGCTGGACGTGCAGGCTGGTGCCTGCCGTGATAAATAAATCCCTCATCTCCTCTCCTTCCCATTTCTCCACGGTGGATGAAATCCCAAACCTAGCAGGAGAGAAGCAGCATAGCGAAGTGGATAGAGCACAGGCCTGGGAGTCAGAAGGTCATGTGTTCTAATCCTGGCTCCTCCACATGTCCACAGTATGACCTTGGGCAAGTCACTTCACTTCTCTGTGCCTCAGGCTCAGTGGAAAGAGCACGGGCTTGGGAGTCAGAGGTCATGGGTTCTAATCCCCGCTCCTTCACTTGTCAGGTGTGTGACTTTGGGGAAGTCACTTAACTTCTCTGTGCCTCAGTTACCTCATCTGTAAAATAGGGATTAAGACTGTGAGTCCGAAATGGCAACCTGATCACCTTGTATCCTCCCCAGTGCTTAGAACAGTGCCTTGCACATAGTAAGCACTTAACAAATGCCATCATCATCACCATCATCATCATCATCTGTAAAATGGGGACTAAGACTGTGAGCCCTTTGTGGGACAGGGACTGTGTCCAACCTGATGTTCCCAGAGCTTAGTACAGTGCTTGACACATATTAAGCACCTAAACAAATACCATCATTATAGAGGCATGCAAAGATGAGGGGAGGGTGAAGAGCAAGCCCCTTCCTCACTGTAGAGAGGCCTCCTGGGGCCTGGCTTCTTCAGCACACGCCTGGGCCTTGGGGGGATCTGGTGTGTGGGGGTGGGGGAATTTCTCCACTTTTTGGTCGGTAAAGTGCTCAGCGTCACCTGGGTGAAGGGTGTTTGCCACAGGGCAGAAAGTTACTATTAATCATGATGACTCCATTTGGTTCAAAGAGATCTGAGCACTTTACACACTTACAGGGGCAGCATCTCTGGGAGGTCATGAGAGTGAGGTTATAATTAGCCCCTGAGAGACCAGCACCATGGCAAGCGAGTGGGACTGCTAGGAGTAGAACCCAGACCCCCTGTCACCCAGACCCAGCGGGCTCTGACCCCTGGACCACATGGCCTCTTCTCCTAGACCATTCTGCTCCCCGTCTCCCTCGCCTGGTCCCTGGGGGCAGCCCAGCCACCTAATAACGGTGGTATTTCTCAAGGGATTACTATGCGCTAACCACTGTGCTAAGCACTGGCTACAGTGCGATCAGATCAGTCACACAGAGGGGACCACCTGGAGCTCCATGGCACCCACCCTTCTGCTCATAAAACCTTGCAAGGGCTTCCAGGGGGCAGTCCTACCCCAAGTTGAGGCTCTCACTGTAGCCAAGACTGTTGGATTCTGAGCCACAAGAAGGCTGAATTCTGCTCTCCTAGCCCCAGTACCCTAGAGTTTTTATTTTATTTTGTTTTAATCCTTGTCCTGATTTTTCATCTTTTAGACTGTAAGGTTCCCGGGGGCAAGGAATGTCTACCAACCCTGTTGCATTGTACTCTCCCAAGCACTTAGTGCAGTGCTTTGCACACAGTAAGCACTCAATAAATACCATGGATTGATTCATTCATTTATTTTGCATTTTTATTGCTTTTTAATTATTTTTAACGGCATTTATTAAGCGCTTACTATGTGCAAAGCACTGTTCTAAGTGCTGGGGAGGTTACAAGGTGATCAGGTTGTCCCACAGGGGGCTCACAGTCTTAATCCCCATTTTACAGATAAGGTAACTGAGGCACAGAGAAGTTAAGTAACTTGCCCAAAGTCACACAGCTGACAGAAGAGCTGGGATTCGAACCCATGACCTCTGACTCCAAAGCCCGTGCTCTTTCCACTGAGACACGCTCCAGACATACTTCTTGTATGTCTGTCACCAACTCCCTTCTCTCCTTATTCTAAGATTGTGAGCTTCTTGAGGACCAGGGACCATGTCTAATGCTCACCCATCTGTCCTCTCCTAGCAATTAGTGCACTGTTTTGCACACAGTAAACATTTAATAAACACTACTACTGCCACTATTATTACCACCATCTCCACTACTACTACTACTACTAATACTAATGATGGCATTTGTCAAGTGCTTACTATATGCAAAGCACTGTTCTAAGCACTGGGGAGGATACAAGGTGATCAATTTGTCCCACATGGGGCTCACAATCTTAATCCCCATTTTACAGATGGGGTCACTGAGGCACAGAGAAGTTAAGTGACTTGCCCAAGGTCACACAGCTGAAAATTGGCAGAGCCGGGATTTGAACCCATGACCTCTGACTCCCAAGCCCGTGCTCTTTCCATTGAGCCACGCTGCTTCTCATTACTACTACTACCACTACTACAACGAATAATGATGATGTGTCAGGCACTGTCGTAAGCGCTGGGGAAGACACAAGCTAATCAGGTTGGACCCGGTCGCTGTTCCACGTAGGGCTCACAGTCTTAATTCCCATTTTACAGAAGAGGTAATTGAGGCACAAAGAAGTCAAGTGACCGTGGCTTAGTGGAAAGAGCTTTGGAGTCAGAGGTTATCGGTTCAAATCCCGGCTCCGCCACTTGTCATCTGTGCGACCTTGGGCAAGTCACTTAACTTCTCTGTGCCTCAGTTACCTCATCTGTAAAATGGGGATTAAGACTGTGAGCCCCCGGTGGGACAACCTGATCACCTTGTAAACTCCCCAGCGCTTAGAATAGTGCTTTGCACATAGTAAGCGCTTAATAAATGCCATCATCATCATCATCATTTGCCCAAGGTCACACAGCAGACAAGTGGCAGGGCCGGGACTTGAACCCAGGTCCTTCTGACGCCTAGGTCAGTGCTCTATCCACTAGGCCACGCCGCTCCTTTATTACGGCAGAGGGACGCAGGGTTGGCAGTGCGGGGCAGAAGAGCTGTGTGGAATCTGGGAGAGAAGGGCCAGGAGCATGTGAGGAAAGGGAGAGGATGCTGGCAAGGCTGCCTGGGGGCCGGGGGGCGGCCGGAATCCATAGCTTCTCACACTTGCCTGGTGGCGAAAGCGAGAAGCTGCCGGACTCTGGCGCGGTTGGAATGGCTCCGCTCACCGGGGCCGGGCCAAGAACAGCCCTGGCGGGCCATAAAACGACCTCTTGCAGCCATGTGGTTTGTGCTGCTAGGAGACAAGGTACAAAACATAGAGCCTCTCGCCCGGGCTCTGAGAACCTTATATCCCCCCTCAGACCTGGAGTTCATTGGAAGAATTCACATCCCTAATTAGAACCAATCCTCAAGTACACCAACAACGGGGAAGTGGGGGGGAAATCATCCCCCGCCTCGCTCCTCTTTGCCTGATTTCAATTATAATAAAACCCAAAAGCCGCTTTCCTTCCCTCTCCCCAGAGGCACTCCAGGCCGGACCTTTGCTGGCGGAGGCCTCTGATGCTGAGAGCATCTGGGAGGCCCTGCGTGCAGGTGTAGTCGGCGGCTGCGAGGACATCTACCTCACCCAGCGCTCGCTCAGGGGAAACCCGAGAAGACTCGGGGGGTCTCTCTCTACTGGGCTCCCCGCCCAAGGTTGGGGTTGTTTCCCCTTGCAAAGAAGATGAGAAGTGGCTCTGTTTCCCACCACGGTTCCTCTTGCCTCCTTGCAGCTCAGCTGTTTTTATAGTCTTAACCTGGGAGGGGTCTGGGGGGGAAGAGGGAAGGAGAGACATACTGACATGTGTCTTGGGGTAGCGGCTTGGCCTAATGGAAAGAGCCCAGACCTGGAAGCCAGAGGACCTGGATTCTAATCCTAGATCTGCCACGTGTCTGCTGTGTGACCTTAAACAAGTCACTTCATTTCACTTAATGCCTCAGTTACCTCATCTCTAAAATGGGAATGTGTTTTGTATGATATGATGTGTCAACCTCTCACTATGGGCTCATCCTGTAGACTGTAAGCTCACTGTGGGCAGGAAATGTGTCTGTTATATTGTTGTGTCGTCCTCTCCCAAGCGCTTAGTACAGTGCTCTGCACACAGTAAGTGCTCAATAAATAGCATTGATTGATTGATTGATTGTCAGGTACTGTACTAAGCTCTGAGCTCTGAGGTTGGACACAGTCCCTGTCCCACATGGGGCTCACAGTCTTAATCCCCATTTTACAGATGGGTAACTGAGGCTCAGAGAAGTGAAGTGACTTGCCCAAGGTCACACAGCAGACAAATGGCAGAGCTGGGATTAAAGCCTAGGTCCTCTGACTCCAAGGCCCAGGCTGTTTCCACTAGGCCAAATCCTACTCCCTCTTACTTAAACTGTGAGCTCCATGTGGGACCGGGACTGTGTCCAACCTGATTAATTTATATCTACGTCAGGGTTTACAACAGTGCTTGGCACATAGTAAGCTTTTAACAAATACCATAATTATTATTATGTGGGAGATGCAAAACTGGCTGGACTATAGATGAGAGGTCTCTTTCTCCTCATCTCCCTCCCGGACACCATCCAAACTGACTTCCTTTGAGTCCCCTCCTCCCCAGACCTGGCTTTGCCCCAGAAACCCTCACTCCACAGAGGCTTCTGACACCTGGGAGTAGCCACCAGTATGCTGACCTTAGGCGGTGGAAGGGTAAAGCCCCGACTGGCTACGGGTCCAGAAAGAGAAGCTGAAAAAAGCCTCTCCCAGCCAACTCTCCCCCTGACCCTGTTCCACAGGTGGATGACAGACCACAAAAGGATTCATTCCTCAGTTCTCATTTGTCTCCAGCTTCCTCCTCATGGAAGACGGGAGGGTGGATTTTAAGGATGTTTTTGCCACTGGGCCCAGAACTGGACCTTGAACTTGCCCCTGTCTGGCTTGTGGAGCCAAAGTCCTTCTTTCACGGCCCTGACTAAGCTCTCCTTTCTTCTCCCATTCCCTTCTGTGTCGCCCTTGACTTGCTCCCTTTATTCATCCCCCCACCTCCCAGCTCCACAGCACTCAGGTACACATCTGTAATTTATTTATTTATATTATTGTCTGTCTCCCCCCTAGACTGTAAACTCGTGGGCAGTATATTGTACTCTCCCAAGCACTTAGTACAATGTTCTGCACACAGTAGTGCTCAATAAATACAATTGACCGACTGACTGATGACCCAGGTTGACCACAGGTCACCAGCAAAAATCGGCAGCACGAGCTTGATCTGTTCTGGTTGGGGCAATGGCAGAAAGAGTCACCGGCCAGATCCTGTCTGACCTGATTCTGATTTTCCACCACATGAGGCCAGGGAGGGGCCCAGCTGGGCTGCTGGGGTGTCATATGACCATCTCCCAAGAAGAGCAGACACCCCGGTCAGCCCGCCTCATCCCACCGAAGGCCTCCCCTCTGCTGACTGCCTTGGAAGTTCCTGCTCCCAGCAGTTGGCGGCTGAGCCCTGGCCAAGGTTTCCCAGATCATGCAGCACTGACAGGGAGCCATTCACTCGTTCATTCATTCAAACGTATTTATTGAGCACTTACTATGTGAAAAGCACTGTACTAAGCACTTGGCGAGAAGCAGCTTGGCTCAGTGGAAAGAGCCCGGGCTTGGGAGTCAGAGGTCATGGGTTCTAATCCCAGCTCCGCCACCTGTCTGCTGTGTGACTTTGGGCAAGTCACTTCACTTTTCTGTGCCTCAGTTCCCTCATCTGTATAATGGGAATTAAGACTGTGAGCCCCATGTGGGACAACCTGATTACCTTGTATCCCCCCCAGTGCTTAGAAAAGTGCTTGGCACATAGTAAGCGCTTAACAAATGTCATTATTATTGTTATTATTATTATTAAGAGAATTAACAGACACATTCCCTGCCCACAACAAGCTTACATTCTAGAGGTGGGGGAGACAGATATTAACATAAATAAATAAATTTCAGATTTGTACATAGGTGCTGTGGATTCAGAGAAGCAGCATGGCCTAGTGGATAGAGCATGGGCCTGGGACCTGGCTAAGCTGTGTGACCTTGGGCAAGTTGCTTCACTTCTCATTTACCTCATCTGTAAAATGAAGATTAAGTCAGTGAGAAGTTCTAATCCTGGCTCCGCCACATGATTGCTGTGTGGCCTTGGGTGAGTCATTTAACTTCTCTATGCCTCAGTTACCTTATCTGGAAAAAGAGGATTAAATCCTCTTTCCACCAATTTAGCCTGTGACCGGGCATACGTCCAACCTGATTATCTTGTATCTACCCCAGTGCTTTGTACAGTAAGCTCTTAAAAAATACCATAAAAAAGAGTAGGATCAATCAATCAAATTATCAATGGTACTTATTGAGGGCTTATTGTTTAGTACAAGAGTTGGAAGATGCAATCCCTGTCCACAAGGAATTTACAGTCTAGAGGGGAGACAGACATTTAAATAAATTGCAGGTAGGGAAAATGGGAGAGTATAAGATTATTAAATGCTGTGGGGCTGAGAATGGGTGAATGTCAAGCGCTTAAGGGATACGGATCCACGTGCATAGGTGATGCAGCAGGGAGCACACATAGGGGAAATGAGGGCTTAATCAGGGAAGGCCACTTGGAGGAGATGTGATTTTAGGAAGGTTTTGAAGGTGAAAATGCTCAGAGTGGCTGAGTAAGGGTTGGGATGGGTTGGGTAAGCAAAAAACAAGAAAAAAACAGCAACAACAAAAATACACAGTTGTCCTCACTAGATTAGGTGGAGCTGGAAAACAGTGGGAGGAACAGAGCAAGGAATATGAAGGTGTGACCGTTGTTTCAGGGGAGAGCACAGCATCTCCAAACTTCAACCTCTGGGTGGCTTTGGAAGTCCCGATCCCAGCAATTGTCTGACTGAGACACAATTCTCCGTCTGCTACCATTTGGAAATAAGGTACGTCCTTATCCTGCCTCTTTGACCTATCTGTCATCTGTCCAGTGCTGAGATATTGACTCCACACCTGGCCAGTCAACAAATGTATTATTATTATTAATAATAATAACTGTGATGTTTGTTAAGTGCTTATTTTGTGCCAAGCGCTATACTAAGATCTGGGGTAGGTACAAGATAATCAGGTCCCACATGGGGCTCATGGTCTAACTAGGAGGGAGCATAGGTGTTGAATCCCCATTTTGCAGATGAAGGAACGTAGGCACAAGAAAAAGTAAATGACTTGCCCATGGTCAAACATCAGTTACATGGCAGAACCTGGATTAGATCACAGGTCCTCTGATTCTCAGGCCTGTGCTCTTTCCATTAGGCAACACAGCTACAAATGGCTTCAGTCTTTCTGAATGCTGAATTTATATCTTCAGTCAGGCAGGCAGTCAGTCAATCATATTTATTGAGCACTTTCTGTTTGCAGAGCACTCTACTAAGGAGAGTGCAATATAACAATAAACAGACACATTCCTTGCCCATAATGAGCTTACAGTCTATCATCACACTGCACTCAGGTTGGTAATAACAATAATAATAATAATAATAATAATAATTGTGACATTTGTTAAGCACTCACTATTTGCAAGGCACTGTACTAAGCACTGGGGTGGATACAAGCAAATCGGGTTGCATGCAATCCCTGTCCCACATGGGGCTCACAATCTTAATCCCCATTTTACAGATGAGGTAACTGAGAGGCCCAGAGAAGTGAGGTGACTTGCCCAAGGTCACACAGCAGACAAGGGCAGAGTCAGGATTAGAACCTGACTCCCAGACCTATTCTCTATTCTATAGGCCAAGCTGTTTCTCTGTTAAGGTGAGAGGGGGCACAATATAGCAGTGAAGAAGTTGGGTGGAAAAAGTGAAAACTCCCCCACACTACACCACATCTACCAGAAAGCCAAGAGTGAGAGAAACTTAATTCCACAGAAGTCATTTTTTTCTGGGTCAGGCCATTTGAAAGGCACATAAAAGAGAAATGGTATACTTTGCTTTTGCCGTCTTGTTCTCCGAATAGTTTGTACAATGCTGTTCAATGGGACTCTCCCTTTCAATGTACAAAATATTGGGTTTGGTAATGGAAGTTACAGATAGTGAAAGAGTGAGAGAGCAAAAAAATGAACTTCACACTGTACTCCATGTTAGCTAGAAGACATGGTGCAGGGAAACGTCACTTTCCCAGCAGTTTTCACTCTTTCTGGGTCCAATCTAGTGGAGGGACATGGACAAGATAAACAACACTACAGACCCACAGAAATTTCTTCTGGCTCCTCCCATTCCCACCCACACCATGACCTAGACATAAACACACCCAAGTCTTCCTGCTGTTTTGTCATAATAAAAATAATTGTGGTATTTGTTAAGCACTTACTATGTGCCAAGCACTGTATTAAACTGCGGTGTAGATACAAAAAAATCAGGTCCCACATGGGGCTGATAGACTAAGTAGGAGGGAAAACAGATCCTCATTTTGCAGATGAGGGGGAACTGAAGCACAGAGAAGTGAAGTGACTTGCCCAACTTCACATAGCATGTTCATGGCGGAGATGGTGTTAGAACCCAGGTCCTCTGACTCCCAGGCTTTTTCCAATAGGCCCGTTGCCTCCTACTGCTCTTCAGAGAGTAGTAATAATTATTATTATTGTACTTGTTAAGCATTTACTATGTGCCAAGCTCTGTTCTAAGCACTGGGGGTAGATACAAATTAATCAGGTTGGATACAGTCTCTGTCCCACATGGGGCTTAAACTCCTAATCCCCATTTTACAGATGAGAGAACTGAGTACCAGAGAAGTGAAGTGACTTGCCCAAGGTCATGTAGCAGACAAGTGGCAGAGCCGGGATTAGAACCCAGGGCCTCTCCAGCCTGCAGCCCCACATTCAAAATCCCCCCAACAAAGACAAACAAAGAACCAAAAGGCAGTAGAAGGAAGATACAGAGCTTGTTGAATTTTTTTCAGGCTAGCTGTCTGATTTCTCTCAGCTCCAGGGCCTGTGCTAATTTGCATGGCTGAATGAGCTATCTCTGACTATCTAGACCTGGGTGGAATGCTATTTCTACAAAAATCTATGCCAAGGGCTGGTCCCTCTGGTATTTGGGTCTCACAAGATTTAGAGCAACTGTGATCAGTGCACAAAAAAAAAATAAAATTTAACAACCTCTCAAGCAGATAATGGGGAGTAAAACAAAGGAAATCAGTACTGTTTCCCACTCTTGGGCTTTGGCATAAACGGTTACTTGTGCTAAGCGATTGATTATTCCCCTGGAGGATTTAGGGTTATTTAATGAAGGTTCCGACTAAGAATGAGGCTCATCATCAACTCCAATGTCTCATCCCCCTGCATGATTTTTTGTTGTTTCTTTAAATGATATCTGTTAAGCGCTTGCTATGTGCCAGACACTGTACTAAGCACTGGGGTAGACACAAGTTAATAAGGTTGGACACAGTCCATATCCCGCATGGGGCTCACAGTTTTAATCCTCATTTTACAGATGAGGTAACTGAGGCACAGAGAAATGAAATGACTTACCCAAGGCCACAAAATAGACGAGTGGCAGTGCTAGGATTAGAACCATGTTTTCGTCTTGCCTGGGGAGTTGGCAATAAGGGGCACAGTCCAGGGACCCTTAGTTGCTAGGCAGACTCTGGCGGGCAGTTTCGTGCTGGGAATGACAAGTCATCATCATCATCATCAATCGTATTTATTGAGCGCTTACTATGTGCAGAGCACTGTACTAAGCGCTTGGGAAGTACAAATTGGCAACATATAGAGACAGTCCCTACCCAACAGTGGGCTCACAGTCTAAAAGGGGGAGACAGAGAACAAAACCAAACATAGTAACAAAATAAAATAAATAGAAGAGATATGTACAAGTAAAATAAATAAATAAATAAATAAATAAATAAATAGTCCTCATTGATCATACTGCCAGAATAGGACAAAAGATTAGTGGTGGAAAATATGAGAACCAGGAGCAGTGAGAGAATGAAGTGCGTGAACTGGGATGGAGCGGGAGAAGAGAGTGGTTAGGTTGGAGGGAAATAGATTGAGTCTCTTAAAATCAATGGGTATTATCCTATCCTCCCTTGATTACTGCATCAACCTCCTTGCTGACCTCCATGCCTCCTGCCTCTCCCCTCTCCAGTTCAAACTTCACTCTGCTGCCCGGATCACCGTTCTGTAAAAATGTTCAGTCCATGTTTCCCCATTCCTCAAGAACCTCCAGTCGTTGCCCATCCACCTCTACATCAAACAGAAACTCCTTACGTTGGTAACAAAGCATTCAGTCACCTCGTCCCCTCCTATCTTACCTCTCTGACTTCCTGCTACAATCCAGACTGCACACTTTGGTCCTGGAGGAGCGTGCTGGGAATGACAACCTATTAATGTCAACCTACTCACTGTACCTTGATCTCTATCTCACGGTTGACCTCTTGCCCAGCCTACCTACTGCTCTGTTCATATGCGACACTTTCCCCACCTTCAAAGCTTTATTGAAGGCACATCTCCTCTAAGAGGCCTTCCCCACCTTACCCTTTATTTCCTCTCCCCCCACTCCCTCTGCATCACCTTTACACTTGGAGCTGCACCCTTTATTCATCCCTCCCTCAGCCCCACAACACTTATGTACATGTCTGTAATTTATTCATTTATATTAATGTCTTTGTCTTCCGCTAGACTGTAAATTTGCTGTAGACAGAGAACGTGTCCCCCAACTCTGTTATACTGTACACTACTATTCTATTTATTTTGTTAATGATGTGCATCTAGCTTTACTTCTATTTATTCTGACGACTTGTCACCTGTCCACATGTTTTGTTTTGTTGTCTGTCTCCTCCTTCTAGACCGTGAGCCCGTTGTTGGGTAGGGACTGTCTCTATATGTTGCCAACTTGTACTTCCCAAGCGCTTAGTACACTGCTCTGCACACAGTAAACGCTCAATAAATGCAATTGAATGAATGAATAAATGAAGTGCTTAGTCCAGTGCTCTGCACACAGTAAGCACTCAATAAATACCATTCACTGATTGATCAATTACTAAATTTAACTTGACATGGAGAGGAACTGATAATTATTGAAAGTTTTCAAGGAGCAGGGAGATGTACACAGAATAACATTCAAAAAAATTATCTGGACAGCAGAGTGAAGTACCCACTAGAGAGTCGAAACTGGAGTCAAGGAAGACTAGGGAGACCACAACTATCGGCTTCAAAGCGCTAAAGTCAGTTCTTTCCTCCTACTTATTCTTGATACTCTCCCACTATAACCAAGCCCACACACTTCATTCCTCTAACACCAACCTACTCACCATGCTTCCATCTCATCTCCCTCATTATTGACCCCAACTCATGCCCTTTCTTCTACCTGAACCTCCCTACCCCTTCATATTGGACAGAACACTAGTCTTCCCACCTTCAAATCCCTACCTAAATTATATCTTCTGTAGGAAACCTTCCCTGACTAACCTCCCATCTCCCCACCCTGTTTCTCCAACCAATGCATCATTTTGAATTCATGTCCTCTAACCAGTTAGACACTCACTCTCCAACCCACAGCCCTATAAATTCTGTTGCTTCCCCCTTTCTGTAATGTATTTTAGTGTCTGTCACCATCTAAACTGTAAGCTCCTTGAGGGCAGGGATCATGTCTACTTGTATTCTTCAAGCGCTTCACACAGTGGTCTACATAGAGTAAGTGCTCAAGAAATACTTTTGATTGAGTGAAAGAGTGTGTGAGTGAGTGAGAAAGCTGATGCAGGAGTCAAGCCAGAATATAACATGTGGTTGGACCATTGTGGTGGTCATTTGGATGGAGAGAAAGGGGCCCAATCCTGGAAATGCCATGGAGGGAAAAAGTGATGGGTTTTGGTGATAGACTGAATATGGGGGTTGAAAGAGAGGAAGGGGTCAGGAATAATGCCGAGGTTGTGAGCTTCAGAATAGGGGAAGATGGTACATTGTTAACTGTAGTGGAGAAGTTAGGGGGATGAGAGGATTTGGGAAGGAAGGCAAGAGGTTCTATTTTGGATGTTTTAAGCAGGGCTGGTAGGTCATTCCCATAACCATGGACTGAAGGGGGTTGGGAAGCAGGTTAGGAAACTGTGGCTGGAGAGTGGGATATCTGATTTGGTGAGGTTAGAAATGATACAGTGACAAGTGATGGGAAGACTCTGTAGGGGACCAGTGGATGAGGTGGGATGGAGAAGGAGGCCAGTGGAAATAGAGAAGTTAGAGGAAGCGGGCAACTGGGGGTCATTGAGAATATCCACCTGGATGTGGAAGACCCTGAGGGGCAATGTAGAGGAAGAGAGGAGAAGGGGAAGGATGTCTCAATCTATGCCACTCTGAACATAATAGCAGTGCTCCAGAGACCAGGAGGAAGATTGGGGTGGAAGGGGCAGTAACATGGATTTGATGAAGTCTGCCTCTGGGCATTTATTCAGGGAGGGGGAGATGGTAGGAGCTCTTCTGGTTCCCAGCCAGGCTGGGTGGCCTGTGGAGTCCCACCAGCACAAGGCGGTCAACTCAGGCCAACCTCTGCCAGGGTTCTCTGAGCTGGTTTAGGGAGAGAAGGCCCCATCCAGGCCTGCTGACCCCTCAGTCATTAATTATAATTGTAATTATGGTATTCGTTAAGCGCTTACTATGTGCCAGGCACTATACTAAGCACTGGGGCAGATACAAGGTGAAAGGGTTGGACACAGTCCCCGTCCCACATGAGAATCACAGTCGTAATCCCCATTTTACGGATGAGGTAACTGAGGCCCAGAGAAGTGAAATGACTTGCCCAAGGTCACACAGCAGACAAGTGGTAGAGCTGGGATTAGAACCCAGGTCCTTCTGACTCCCAAGCCCTTGCTCTATCCACTAGGCCACACTACTTCCTCCGAGGGGGTTATGGGAGTCTCTGGTTGCATTGGGGTTGCTTCTGGGAGCAGGGCAACAAGATGGCTAGTCTTGGCTAGGGCTGGTCTGTCCACAGGGCCTTTCCCAGGGGCTCGGTGGCCTCCTCCCTCCAAGGGGAGCCTCTCTGTGGAGCTCCCCTGGAATGGATCCAGAATGGAGCGGAGTACTGAGGGGCAAGAGGGAGGTGCTTTCCCTCGGGCTCTGAGGCAGAGAGGGCCCGGACAGTCTGCCCCTGGAGGTGGAGCTCCTCTGAGGCTTCCGGAGAATGCAGTCCCCAGAGCAGGAGCAGATCCCCGAGAGGGAGGCCACAGGAAGTTCTGTCTGGGGCAGAGGATGCAGCTGTATCCTCTCCCTCCCGGAGCCACACTCCCATTTTCTTCCATCGGCTCTGGGCCGACCTCTTGTCTTCCCTAGCATCCCCAGCCAGACTCAAAACTGCCCCCTCCCCTGGCTTCTTCCCCTGCCCACCTGCAGGCTGTTTGCAGAGTTGGGTTCCCGTGTGACCATCAGTGACCCAGGAGGGTGGGGGGAGGATTTGGATGCCTTTCAGAGGACCCCGGGCTCCTTTCGGCCTCGGTAAGCTGATGGCCAGAATTCCCATCCTTCCTCTGGGAAGGGGCTGCCACTAATCTCAGTCTGTGGGGTTTCAAGTGGGATGCAAACTTGTTCTTGAGGGGGAAAGCGGTGCAGGTCTGGGTGTCTGCCTTAGGCAAAAGGAAAGTGGGGTAGCTGGGGATGGAGAGGGCCCAATCAATGGTAATCAGTCAATCAATCAATGGTATTTATGGAGGGCTTGTTATGTGCAGAGCACTGTACTGAGCACTTGGGAGAGGACAATATAACAGAATTAGCAGAAACATTCCCTGCCCATAATGAGTTTAGAGTCTAGAGCATTGGAAGTTCAGACAGCTCTTCTTTGAGCAGACCAGAGAAAAAGGTACCACTCCAGCTGATACTCTCATAAGCCTCCTGTTTTCCTCCACTGCTGCTTGCTGAGCAGAGATGCTCAGAATCTGCTTTGAAGTGAGCTGCAATGGGTAATTAAGCTGTTAGGAAGGTCTCAGACCTCATGAAATGCCTGTTTGAAGCTCATCAAAATGGGCCTCTGGCTTTCATGTCCGAATGGTGCCTTCCTTCTCCTGCAAAAAGGCTTCCTTCCTGAACCACAATGACGTGGATTTCAACATTTTCTGGATCACAGTGAAACACTCAAGAGGCTTCTTGTATTCACTCTGTCACTGTTGGCCCTGGCCTCCTGCCTCGACACGTAGTTGAGGGTAGTGGGTAGTTACCAGAGAAGTCGATACGCTTATTATGATGTGTTTATTATGCTAAAACCTGGAGTAGATGCAAGATAATCAGAACAGGCACCTCCTGTCCGTTCCAGGACTTCTGATAAAAGAGGTAGGGAGGGCTGTTATCTTAGCCCCATTTTACAGATGAGAACACTGAGGCTAAGAGAAATAAAGTGACTTGCCTGAAGTCCTGTAGCAAACCACTGGCTGGGATTAGAACTCGGGTCTCCCGAAACCCCCAGACCATACTCTTCCAACTTGTGTTGTTGGGTAGGGACCGTCTCTATATGTTGCCAACTTGTACTTCCCAAGCGCTTAGTACAGTGCTCTGCACACAGTAAGCACTCAATAAATATGATTGAATGAATGAATGAACTATATTACACTGTACATTAGCAAGTGCTTAGTACAGTGCTCTGCACACAGTAAACACTCAACAAATATGATTGATTAATTGATTGACTGATTGATGACCACATGGCTCTCATTTTTCTATCTGGCTCTTTGGACTCCCATCTTCTTCTGGATTCCATCTAACCTGAACTGGTGTACCAGGTTTCCAGTGGCTATGGTAGAAAACACACATCTTAACTTCTCTCCCTGGCAGGAAGGCTCTGTAGGCTCCTTCTTGTCTTGCCTCGCCTGCCTGGTGGGTGGCAGACGGCAGCTGTCTCAGGTGCCTTAGGACCCCAGTCCAGTTCCTTGGAGCCTCTTACGTTCTTTCCAAAGCAGCTTTTCCCAAGTGCTAAATACCGGTGCTGCTTCTTCTCCTCCGAGAGAGAGAGAGAGAGAGAGAGAGAGAGTGTAGGCGAATAGACTCACAATATTATGATCACTGAATCCTAGTTGGTCTCTGGCTTGACCCTTAACTTGACTCATTTCCTAGAAAAGTTCTGTACAAGTTCCTCTTTCAACACACTGCAGGCGTTCCCATTCCCGCCTCTGCTTTCTCTGGCTCCCCAACTCCTTTCCTTGACGGCAGAATTCCTTTTTTCACCCGCTCCTCTAGAGGTTGGTAGGCCGGGGCCAGGGTTGGAAGCCCCTGTCTTTCATGAGGGGCCGGACCCAACCCCTTTTGGGAAACAAAACCCTGAATTCTTGGTCTCCATTGGACCCTCTTGGACCAAATTCATTCATTCATTCAATCGTATTTATTGAGCGCTTACTGTGTGCAGAGCACTGTACTAAGCGCTTGGGAAGTACAAGTTGGCAACATATAGAGACGGTCCCTACCCAACAGTGGGCCGGGCAAGTAGAAACCTGGAGGGGTGGGACAGTAGAAAGGGCCTCGACAGCAGCCCTTTCACTCACTTGCTGTGAGAGAGATGTCGACAAGTCTGACCCAAGGAGCTGCCTGGCCCCCAAATGGATGTATTATCGGAACTCTTGCCCTTTTGGGGCCCCATCTCAGCCGTGACCTCAGTTCAGTATTCTGCTCTCCCAAGGTTTCCCACAGGCTCCCATCCAGGGCTCTGGGAACCAGAGGAAGAAGGACAAGTGAGGGAGAGAAAACATCCCAGACTGAACCCCTTCCTTTCTCTCCCCCTCGTCCCCATCTCCATCCCCCCATCTTACCTCCTTCCCTTCCCCACAGCACCTGTATATATGTATATATGTTTGTACATATCTATTACTCTATTTATTTATTTATTTATTTATTTTACTTGTACATATCTATTCTATTCATTTTATTTTGTTAGTATGTTTGGTTTTGTTCTCCGTCTCCCCCTTTTAGACTTTGAGCCCACTATTGGGTAGGGACTGTTTCTATATGTTGCCAACTTGTACTTCCCAAGCGCTTAGTACAGTGCTCTGCACACAGTAAGCGCTCAATAAATACGATTGATGATGATGATGATGTGGGGATTCCTCTAGACTAGTCCTCTAGACATACATGCAACAGACAATTACTGTATCTGACAGAAAATTGTTCTTCCCACCTTCAAAGCCTTACTGAAGGCACATCTCATCTAAAAGGCCTCATTTCCTCTTTTCTCATTCCATTCTGCATCACCCCTATGTTCACTCCTCCCTCAGTCCCACAGAATTTATGTGCATACGTGTAATTTATTTATATTAATGTCTGTCTCCCACTCTAGATTATGAGCTCATTGTGGGTAGGGAATAAGTCTACCAACTCTGTTGTATTAAACACTTCCGAGTGCTGAGTACAGTGCTCTGCACACAGTAAGCACTCAATAAACATGATTGATTAGGCTGTAAGCTCATTTTGGGCAGGGAACGTGTCAGCTAATTCTATTGTATTATACTCTTGAAACTCTTAGTACAGTGCTCTGCACATAGTAAATGCTCAATAAATACCTCTGATTGATTTGGTAAGTGCTTACTCTGTGCCAGGCACTCTTTTAAGTACTGGGGTAGATACAGTACAATGGGGGCCGCTGACCCCCGGCCCACGTCCTTCCCCTGGCCTGGTATGCCCTCCCTCCACAAATCTGCCAAGTTAGCTCTCTTCCTCTCTTCAAAGCCCTACTGAGAGCTCACCTCCTCCAAGAAGCCTTCCCAGACTGAGCCCCCTTTTTCCTCTCCTCCTCCCCATCCCCCCACCCTACCTCCTTCCCCTCCCCACAGCACTTGTATATATTTATACAGATTTATTACTTTATTTATTTTACTTGTACATATTTACTATTCTATTTATTCTGTTAATGATGTGTATATAGCTATAACTCTATTTGTTCTGACAATTTTGACACCTGTCTACATGTTTTGTTTTGTTGTCTGTCTCTCCCTTCTAGACTGTGAGCCTGCTGTTGGGTAGGGACCATCTCTATATGTTGCCAACTTGTACTTCCCAAGTGCTTAGTACAGTGCTCTGCACACAGTAAGTGCTCAATAAATACGATTGAATGAATGAACAGTAAGTGCTCGATAAATACGATTGAATGAATGAATACAATACCATCAGAACAGATGCCGTTCCTGAATGAATGAATAAATACAATACCAACAGAACAAATTCATTCATTCATTCAATCATATTTATTGAGCACTTACTGTGTGCAGAGCACTGTACTAAGCACTTGGGAAGTACAAGTTGGCAACATATAGAGACGGTCCCTACCCAACAGCGGGCTTCCTGCCCCATAAGGGGCTCGCAGTCTACAAAGAAAGGAGAAGCAGTGTGGCTCAAGAGAAGCAGCGTGGCTCAGTGGAAAGAGCACGGGCTCTGGCGTCAGAGGTCATGGGTTCGAATCCCGACTCCGGCAATTGTCAGCTGTGTGACTTTGGGTAAGTCACTTAACTTCTCTGGGCCTCATTTCCCTCATCTGTAAAATGGGGATGAAGACTGTGAGCCCCCCGTGGGACAACCTGATCACCTTGTAACCTCCCCAGCGCTTAGAACAGTGCTTGGCACATAGTAAGCGCTTAATAAATGCCATCATTATCATTCCCTTCTAGACCGTGAGCCCATTGTTGGGTAGGGACCGTCTCTATATGTTACCAACTTGTACTTCCCATGCGCTTAGTACAGTGCTCTGCACACAGTAAGCGCTCAATAAATACGATTGAACGAATGAATGAGAACAGGTATTTACCTTCCATTTCACAGATGAAGAAACTGAGGCCCAGAGAAGTTAAGTGACTTGTCCAAGGTCACACACCAGGCAGTGGTAGAGCTGAGGATTAGAATCTTGGCCTTGCTGCTTCGCCGCCTCTTTTGGCCACTAGTGGGCGCTTCCGCGACGTGGGGCGTCTCGCGTGCGCATGCGCCATAACTTCGGCTCCCCGGGAGTTGTCGGCCCGGGCCCGGGATTCATTCATTCATTCATTCATTCATTCATTCATTCATTCATTCATTCGTTTAATCTTATTTATTGAGCGCTTACTGTGTGCAGAGAACTGTACCAAGCGCTTGGGAAGTACAAGTTGGCAACATATAGAGACGGTCCCTACCCAACAGCGGGCTCCCAGTCTAGAAGGGGGAGACAGACAACAAAACAAAACATATAAACCAAATAAAATAAATAGAATAAATATGTGCAAGTAAAATAAATAGAGTAATAAATATGTACAAGCATATATACAGGTGCTGTGGGGAGGAGAAGGAGGTAAGGCGGGGGGAGGGGGAGGGGGAGTAGGGGGAGAGGAAGGAGGGGGCTCCCCCTTTAACCCCGAAGGACGGAAACACCCTCTCCCATTCCCTGCTCCTGAGAGCTGTTGTGTTTGACCATCCAAGTAGCCGTCTCTGAGAGCTGTTCCTGGAGATAACTGCGCTGAGATAATATTTATGTAACATGTTCTTCTGTGGGCCCGGCTCACGCCAGGCCTGGGTCTTGGCTCCGAGCGGCCCTCCTGTTGACTATTAGCACTGAATTCTCAACGTCAGATGTCCTGAGAACATGGTTTTTAGGAAACTGGCCGGGCTCCCTCTAGGCAGAGTGACCAGCCCGGCGGGCCTGGAGCGGAGCGAGGCCATCCCGTCCGGGATGGGAGTTCGGGGAGCGTCGGGGCCTGGGAGCAGCCTGGTTGGAGAAGGGCGTGACATGCGTTATTATCATTGATAATTGTATTTATTGAGCTCTTACTGTGTGCAAAGCACTGTACAAAGCGCTTGGAAGAGTACATTCCCTGCCCACAACGAGCTCGCAGTCTAGGGGGGGAGTCAGACAATAAGATAAATAAATGGATAAATAAATAAATTACAGATATGTACATACGTGCCGTAGGGAAGGGAGAGAGGATGAATGATGGAGCAAGTATGAGCGATGCAGAAGGAAGTGGCAGAAGAGACGAGGGTGCAGTCAGGGAAGGCTTCCGGAAGGAGATGTGTTTTCAACAGGGCTTTGAATTGGAGCAGAGCAATGATCTGTCTGGTAATTGTTTTGTTTAGTTGTCTGTCTCCCCCTTCTAGACTGTGAGCCCATTGTTGGGTAGGGACCGTATCTATATGTTGCCGATTTGTACTTCCCAAGCGCTGCTTGGAGAAGCAGCGTGGCTCAGTGGAAAGAGCCCGGGTTTTGGAGTCAGAGGTCATGGGTTCAAATCCCGGCTCTGCCAATTGTCAGCTGTGTGACTTCGGGCAAGTCACTTAACTTCTCTGGGCCTCAGTTCCCTCATCTGTAAAATGGGGATGAAGACTGTGAGCCCCCCGTGGGACAACCTGATCACCTTGTAACCTCCCCAGCGCTTAGAACAGTGCTTTGCACATAGTAAGCGCTTAATAAATGCCATTATTATTATTATTATTATTGGCGGAGCCAGGATTTGAACCCATGACCTCTGACTCCAAAGCCCGCGCTCTTTCCACTGAGCCATGCTTCTCTAATCTGATCTAATCTAATCTGATCTAATCTAGTCGGATCCTAGGGGTGGGGCCTGCGGGGCGTGTCCGGAGCAGGGCAGGGCTGGAGAATGGTGGGGGCATGTCTGGAGCTGGGGTGGGGGTGGGCCTGGGAGGAGCAGTGTGGCTCAGTGGAAAGAGCCCAGGCTTGGGAGTCAGAGGTCACGAGTTCTAATCCTGACTCCGCCGCTTGTCAGCTCTGTGACTTTGGGCAAGTCACTTCACTTCTCTGGGCCTCAGTTACCTCATCTGGAAAATGGGGATTAAGACTGGGAGCCCCACGGGGGACAACCTGATCACCTCGTATCCCCCCCCCACAGTGCTTAGAGCAGTGCTTTGCACATAATAAGCGCTTAAATACCATCGAAACGCAGCATGGTTTAGTGGAAAGAGCCCGGGCTTGGGAGTCGGAGGACATGGGTTCTAGTGTCGGCTCCGCCACTTCTCTGCTGTGCGACCTTGGGCAAGACACTTTACTTCTCTGTGCCTCAGTTACCTCATCTGGAAAATGGGGATTAAGACTGTGATTCCCACATGGGACAAACTGATTACCTTGTGTCTACCCCAGTGCTTAGAACAGTGCTTGGCACATAGTAAGCGCTTAACAAATATCATCAGAGGGGATTAGAACCCATGACCTCTGACTCCCAAGCCCATGCTCTTTCCACTGAGCCACGACGATGTAACAGGTGGTAGTAATAATAATAATAATAATAATAATAATAATTACGGTATTTGTTAAGCGCTTAACTATGTGCCAGACACTGTACTAAGCGCTGGCATGGATACAAGCTGATTGGGTTGGACACAGTCCCTGTCTCATGTGGGGCTCACAGACTCAATCCCCATTTTACAGATGAGGGATCTGAGGCCCAGAGAAGTGAAATGACTTGCCCAAGGTCACACAGCAGACAAGTGGCAGTGCTGGGATTAGAACACGTTAGAACTATGGGATTAGAACCATGACCATGGTAGGCATGTTCCCTGCCCAACAGGAGTTTACAGTCTAGAGGGGAAGACGGACATTAATATAAATTTTGGATATTTACAAAAATTCTGTCGCAGTGAATATCAAGTGATTAAAGGCATCTTGTGTTTGTTTTCTTCCGCCCACCTACTCCCTACCTCTCTGCACAGGAAGCAGCATTCTGATTGCTCGGCTGTCCTGCCTGGCCCCCAGGCCAGCAGGGTGACCACTTCTCCATTCATTCATTCAATCGTATTTATTGAGCATTTACTGTGTGCTGAGCACTGTACTAAGCGCTTGGGAAAGCACAATACAACCATCAACAGTGGCATTCCTTGCCCACAGAGAACTTACAGTCAGTACAGTCCTCAGTGACCTCATCTGTAAAATGGGGATTAAGACTGTGAGCCCCACGTGGGACAACCTGATCACCTTGTATCATCCCCAGCACTTAGAACAGTGCTTTGCACATAGTAAGTGCTTAACAAATGCCATTATTATTATTATTATTTTTACAGTCTAGAGTGAGGGGAGACAGACATTAATACAAATAAATAAAATGATAGATATGTACATAAGTGCTGTGGGGCTGGGAGGGGGGACAGAGCAAAGGAAGCAAGTCAAGGTGACTCAGAAGGGAGTGAGGAGCTCACCTCCTCCAGGAGGCCTTCTCAGACTGAGCCCCCTACCTTTTCCTGTCCTCCTCCTCCTCCCCTCCCCATCGTCCCCCCTGCCCTACCTCCTTCCCCTCCCCACAGCACTTGTGTATATTTGTACATATTTATTACTCTATTTATTAATGATATGTATATAGCTATAATTCTGTTTATTCTGATGGTATTGACACCTGTTTACTTGTTTTGTTTTGTTGTCTGTCTCCCACTTCTAGACTGTGAGCCTGTTGTTGGGTAGGGACCGTCTCTATATGTTGCCCATTTGTACTTCCCAAGCGCTAGTACAGTGCTCTGCACGCAGTGAGCGCTCAATAAATACGATTGAATGAATGAATGATAAAGGGAGTGGGAGTTGAGGAAAAGTGGGGCTTAGTCCAGGAAGGCCTCTCGGAGGAGCTGTGCCTTAAATAAGGCTTTGAAGTGGGGGGAGAATAATTGTCTCTTGAATTTGAGGAGGGAGGGCGTTCCAGGACAGAGGCAGGACATGGCCTGTTAGCATGTTGCCATCCTGTTCTCTGCAGGATGCCTCCGGCTGCAGCTGTGCCCAGCTACCCTGCACCCTCAGCTCCACTCTGCTCCCTTGACCCACTGCCCCCCTGCACCATTCTCACCCCGACCCCCTTGTCCTCTGTCCCCAGCTTGTGGTCTTTTCACTTCCCTTCTCTAGGCGGCACAGCTGGACCACGCTGATGGCAGGGGAGCAGCGTGTTGGGTGACGATGCCCGCTTGACCTTTTAGAGCCTGCAATTTCCTCCAGGCCCCGGCATGTGCTCTGAGCAGCACGGGGTTGGGAGGGAGAAGAGAAAAGCTTTCCAGCGTGCAGTATCTTTGATGAGTCACCCTCCCTCCCATCTTCCCACCCAAATCCTGGAAGTGAGAAAGAGCATGGGGCAGTAAAATCTCTTCAGTTGCGACCTGAACCCCGACTTTCATTGATCTGTCCTCTCCCCATGAATGAAGAGTGAGTGCCGGCTTGCTGCCTCTCTAACCAGGGCTGGCTGCTTTAATCAGCCAATGGTATTTATTGAATAGAGTGGGTAGTCACAATCCCTGTCCAAAGGAGCTTACAGTCTAGAGTGGGAGAGAGATATTTAAAAAATAATACTAATAACAATAACAATGGCATTTGTAAAGTGCTTACTATGTGCCAGGCACTGTACTAAGCGCTGGGGTGGAGACAAGTAAATTAGGTTGGACACAGTCCCTGTCCCATGTAGGGATCACAGCCTCAATCCCCATTTTATAGATGAGGTAACTGAGGCACAGAGAAGTAAAGTAACTTGCCCAAGGTCACACAACAGACAAGTGGTAGAGCTGGGATTAGAACCCCTGACCTTCTGATTCCCAGTCTTGTGCTCTATCCTCTACACCATGATGCTTCAATAAAATAAATAACAGATGGGGGAAAGGGAGAGAATAAGGATATGGACATAAGTGCTGTGGGGCTGAGGGTGGAGTGAATATCAAGGGATACAGACTCAAGTGCATAAGTGACACAGGGAGGTTGACTAGAGGAAATGAAATCAAGGAAGTCCTCTTGGAGATGTGATTTTAGGACGGTTTGGAATATGGTGAGAGCAGAGATCTGTAGAATATGAAAGGGAGGGAGTTCTAGTCTGGGTGAGGGTGTGGGTTAAAGGTTGGGGGCAAGATAGATGAGACTGAGGTACAGTGACATTAGATGAGTGAAGTGTGTGGGCTGGGTTGTAGCAGGAGATCTGGGATGGAAGATCAGAGGGAGAGAGCTGCTTCAGTGTCTTACAGTCAATCAATCAATCAATCAATCGTATTTATTGAGTGCTTACTTTGTGCAGAGCACTGTACTAAGCGCTTGGGAAGTACAAGGTGGCAACATATAGAGACAGTCCCTACCCAACAGTGGGCTCACAGTCTAGAAGGGGGAGACAGAGAACAAAACCAAACATATTAACAAAATAAAATAAATAGAATAGATATGTACAAGTAAAATAAATAGAGTAATAAATACGTACAAACATGCATATATACAGGTGCTGTGGGGAAGGGAAGGAGGTAAGACGGGGGGATGGAGAGGGGGACGAGGGGGAGAGGAAGGAAGGGGCTCAGTCTGGGAAGGCCTCCTGGAAGAGGTGAGCTCTCAGTAGGGCTTTGAAGGGGGGAAGAGAGCCAGCTTGGTGGATGGGCAGAGGGAGGCCATTCCAGGCCCGGGGGATGACGTGGGCTGGGGGTCGATGGCGGGACAGGCGAGAACGAGGTACGGTGAGATGATTAGCGGCAGAGGAGCGGAGGGTGCGGGGTGGGCTGTAGAAGGAGAGAAGGGAGGTGAGGTAGGAGGGGGCAAGGTGATGGACAGCCTTGAAGTCGAGGGTGAGGAGTTTCTGCCTGATGTGCAGATTGATTGGTAGCCACTGGAGATTTTTGAGGAGGGGAGTAACATGCCCAGAGCGTTTCTGGACAAAGACAATCCGGGCAGCAGCATGAAGTACAGCTGTTGGTGAAGAGTTTCTGTTTGATGTGTAGGTGGAAGGGCAACTATTAATTTTTTTTATTAAGAAAAATGATCTGGACAGCAGAATAATGTATGAACTGGAGAGGAGAGAGACAGGAGGTAGGGAGAGGTCAGCGAAGGCGGGATATAAGTGCTTGGATTACTGTGTTAGCATGTTGGATGGAGAAGAAAGGGTGGATTCTAGAGATGTGAAGGATTTGGTGACAGATTGTGAGACAGAAAGGATGGAGGTGTTGTCTGTGGTGATAGGAAAGTCTCAGGGAGGACAGGATTTGTGTGCAAAGCTGAAGAGTTCTGTTCTGGTTGCTAAGTTTGAGGTGTCAGCAGGACATCCAAATAGAGTTACCCTGAAAGTAGGAGGAAATGCAAGACTGCTGAGATGGAGAGGTCAGGGCTGGAAAGGAAGATTTGGGAATCATCAGTGTAGAGATTGTAGATGAAGCCCGGGTGCGAATGAGTTGTCCAAGGGAGTAAGTGTAGATGGCGAATAGAAGGGGACCCAGAACTGAGCCTTGAGGGACCTCCACAGTTAAGGGGTGAGAGACAGAGGAGGAACCTTCCCTCCCAGTACCAACAGAGGGATTTTGGGTATTGAGCGCTGTACTGAGCTCCCACTGGGCATGAGCAGAGCATTCCTGGGTATGGCGAGCTGTATGTACCAAGTACTGTATGGAGATCCAGCTGTGTACAGAGCTAGGTATAAGGCTTTTCAGTAACATATGAAACAAGTAAAGATGACAACCCTGCCTTCGGAGGGTTTACGATCTAGCCAGATGGCCGTAAGCATAATTTGCCAAGTTCCTCCCAGTTAAGAGTAAGAAGATCGACACAAGTGAATAAATAATGGAGAAGCAGATTCCTCGCTGGGTGCTGAGTTGGCTGATGGGATGGTGGGAGGAGGAGTCTCTGGGGTTCATCAGAGACGACCCTGAAAATAGGCTATTCCAAGGCCCTCAGTGACCGCTATCCCAGCCACCCTCCCTTGTTGGGGGAGACGAGGAGGGAGCCAGCCCGCCCCACCGGCCCAGCCCCTCCTGTGGCCGCTCTCCCTCTCCCGGGGTTCGCGCTCTGGCGAGGGACGAGAAACACAAAGCTATTTTTATTTATGATCGTGTCAGTGGGCTGGCCTCCGTCTAGACAGCTGGTATTATCATTCGAAGCCGCCCTGGAATTCGAAATACCATTTCTTCAGAGCCGAGCACCGCCTGGAGATTAAACAGCTCGTAAAAATGAGCTGGGACCTGACCCGGGCCGGCGGAGGGCAAGGTATCAGCGTCGAGACCAACCGTCTTCATCGGTCTTGGGCCCTGGGATGTTTTCACAGAAAACAAAACGTGATCTGTCTTCGCGGAGAGCCGCGGGCCCCTCCCGGCCATCCCGTTCCGTCTCGGCATGGCCCCGTTCGGCACAATGAGGCCTCAGAATAGTCGCTTCCCCAAGCGGGGAAGCAGGAAAGAACTGAGGAAGAGCAGCCCGAGAGGGGCCGATTTTCCCCACCTCTCGGCCCCCTCCCCGCATGGCCCTGGGAGTCTCTGACTTGCTGTTTTCCCGCCAGTTGGGGGACCGTCCCCTCGCAACAAAGGCCGCGACCTGGGCTCTCACACTCCCATTTGGTGACTGGAGGGCAGGGGGAGGAGGAGGAGGAGGAGGAGAAAAAGGAGAAGGAGGAAGAGTGGAGGCCTCCCTCCCTCCGTCCCACCCAGAGCCAACAATACAGCTTGCACCTGTCCCACAGGCCCCTCCCTGGACCAGATGGGAGCCACAGCCCAGGGCACATCCCACACAGCTCGGACCCGGCTGTTCTCTCCACCACCAGCCTCTGTGGGGGCGGAGGGGGTGCCCCCAGGCTTCACACCCTGCTTCCCAAGAGAGGGACACCGGGAAGGCCCTGGAGGCGCGAAGAGACTGCTGCATCTGAGATCCAAACCCAGACCAATTCCATTTCCCCGCCAACAGACTTGGGTGTAAGATCAGGCAGAGAGAGGCACGTGGGAGAGAGGAGCATCCAGGCAGCCTGACAAACCCCATCCTGCCAGGCTGACTGATCCCCTGTCTGGTTTCTTCATTCTGGGCCTGGGCCTGAGCCGAGACGTCGCTTCTCTCTCCCCCTGCTGACTCCTCTCTCCTTCTGTTTTATGTTAGCCTGTGGGCCAGAGTGGCAAGAGGACCCTGACAACCTCCCCCATCCAACCACGGTGATGACCCAGGTGCCACTTCCTCTTCTTGCCATTCCCTTGTGCCAGCAGCCGCTCCCTTGGCCTGGGAGTGCCTCTGTATGGTCTTTTGAGCTCTGGAAGGCTAGGATCCTCTATTATGGGACAGCCCAGCACTTCTAATCCCCAGTTCTTTCTCCTCACTGACAGAGAGGGTCTTTGGCATTGTCCGAGTACCAGCTAAGAATGGTGGGTGGAAGAAGCTTCCTCTCCAGACCTCGGGTGGGGCAATGAAGACACCCACGGACTCCCTCCCTGTCCTCAAAATGCCAAAAAGGAGCATGGAACTGAGAGCATCCCCCAGATCCTTCCAGCCCCCTGACATACAGGCTATATGTCAAGCATTTCATCTCTCCCGTATCTGTTCTTACCTCTTCACTCTCCCTCTTCCTTCTCCATTCTTCCTACTCACCTCTCCACTCTCCCCTCTCCATTCTTCAGTTTCCCTTCTCCATTCTCCCCTCTCCCTTTTCTCCTCTTCCAATAATAATAATAATAACAATAATTGTATTTGTTAAGTGCTTACTATGTGCCAGACACTGTACTAAACTGGGGGGAAGGCGGGGTGGATACAAGCAGATTGGGTTGGACACAGTCCCTGTTCCACATCAGGTTTACAGTTTTAATCCCCATTTTACATATGAGGTAACTGAGGCCCAGAGAAGTGAAGTGACTTGCCCATGGTCACACACCAGACAACTGGCAGAGCCGGAATTAGAACCCATGACCTTCTGACTCCCAAGCCTGTGCTCTATCTACTAGGTCATGCTGCTTCTATTCCACTCTCCCCTTTTTAATCTCTCTTCTTGCTCTTCCCTTTCCACTCTCCCCACTCTGTTCTCCCGTCTCCCCAGTACTGGCTATTTATTTTGCAGCTCTGCCACAATGGACGCACCTCGGTTGTGAATTTTCACTCCTCCAGAACGTGGCTGAGGAACTGTGGCCAGGCCCTCTGGCCCTTGTTCAGGTTGTGCGCCTCAGTGAAGGGGGTGCGGTCTCTGGGTCCGTCTCAGTCTCTGGGAAAGATCCGGGAGTCTCTTGAGCCCTGACAGGTCCAAGCCACAATCCCAACAACTCCCACCTTCTGAGTGCTGAGCCAAAGGCCCTCAGGGCTCTCTGGCTCTAGTGGGGATTCTGCCTCCCAGCAGCCCGCAAATCTCAAAGACTGGGTTTCCTCCTCCTGGTGCGGGTAGAGCGGTCCTCAAGGACACCCTGAAACTGGCTGGACACATGAAGAAGTTCTAGCAGCAGTACTAATTGAACTCCCACTATTTACTATTCTATTTATTTTGTTAATGATGTGCATTTCTGTTGTCTATCTCCCCCTTCTAGACTGCGAACCCACTGTTGGGTAGGGACCGTCTCTAGATGTTGCAACTTGTACTTCCCAAGCGCTTAGTCCAGTGCTCTGCACACAGTAGGCGCTCAATAAATACGATTGAATGATTGAATGAATAAATGAATGAATTTAGCTTTAATTCTGTTTGTTCTGACAACACCTGTCCACATGTTTTGCTTTGTTTTGTCGTCTGTTTCCCCCTTCTAGACTGTGAGCCTGTTGTTGGGTAGGGACCGTCTCCATATGTTGCCGACTTGTACTTCCCAAGCGCTTAGTACAGTGCTCTGCACACAGTAAGCGCTCAATAAATACGATTGAATGAATGAATGGTCCTGGGCTCAGTACCGGGCACTTGGGAAGCACAGAATCGAAAAGTGATGCATTCCCTGCCCACAAGAAACTTACACTCTAACCATCCGGGCTGAGTGAAAGGTGGGAGTGGCTCTCCTCAGCCTTCTCCCTGTTCTCTGGGGCCCAGGTAGCTGCCATGCTCGTGTAGTGTCTGGGAGGGGTCAAGCCCATCCTGAAGGCAGTGTCTCATGAAGCAGGGGATGGTGGCTTCCCACAAGCCGGTACGATGACACCAAGAACAGCCGGAGCCGTAATGTCCGGGAAGGATCCCAGCCTTGGCACAAGACCAGGCCAGCACATTCCACCCAGGGCAAGCTCCTTGTTGGGTAGAAGGGGGAAGGCAGTGTGGCTTGGTGGATAGAGTACAGGACTGGGAGTCAGAAGGACCTTGCATTTTAAACCTGACTCCGCCACGTATCTGCTGTGTGACATTGGGCAAGTCACTTAACTTCTCTGGGCCTCAGGTACGTCATCTGTAAAATGGGGATTAAGAGTGTGAGCCCCATGTGGGACAGGGACTGTTTCTAACATGATTAATTTGTATCTACCCCAGCACTTAAAAGAGTAGTGCTTGGCACATAGTAAGAGCTTGACAAGTATCATAACTATGATTATTATTATTATAGGAGATGGTCAGGCAGGGGCTGGCTCAGAGTGAGATGCTCCGGAGGCGATGTGCTGGACAGTCGGGCTCTCTGACCACATGGCTCAGAGCCAGAGCCAGTCTCGCTGAGAGGCTGTGGAGGGCCTCCGTAAGTCGGATGAGTTCTGTGGGGAGAAGCTTTTACCGGAAAGCAAACATAAAATCCACGGGGCTGACCTCCACACTGTCCCCTTCCGCTCGGATCTTTTCAGGGTGTAAGAACTGCGTGCTCTCATCTTGGGAGCGGACCCCAAGGGGCACCGGCCCCCATTATCTGCCTCCAGAGACCAGGCCGTTGGGCCTGGAATGGAGAACTAAATGAACAGTTCCAGAGACACAGTTAACTTTCCCAGCAAAACCCCCTTTACATGAATGAGACTCCCCAGTGACCTAAAGCAAACGCGTCAGCAAAGTAATTGCCCTCAACTTCTGTTAGGGAAGGAAATTCACCAGGGGCTTCCCCAAGGGCCTTGATCTGAAAGCACCTCATGATGTGCTGAGATGGATCAACAGCAGGGACCAATGAACCAGGGTGGGCTAGTGGATAAGAACACTAGCCTGGGAGTTAGAAGATCTGGGTTCTAATGCTGGCTCTGCTGCTTGTCTGTTAAGTGACCTTGGGGGAGTCACTTAACTTCTCTGTGCCTCAGTTCCCTCATCTGTAAAATGAAGAGTAAGACTTTGAGCCCCTCGTGGAACCAGGCCTGTGTCCAACTTGATTGGCTTGCATCTTCCCCAGCATTCAGTATAGTGCGTGGTACTTAGCAGGTGCTTAATAAGTACCATTAAAAAAATGATGAGGAGCCCTGGGATGGAACCAATAGGTTCAGCATTCTTGTCTCAGAGGGGGCAGCAGCTGGAGGACCCAGTGGAAGAAGATACCAACACGGACTCAACGAGCCATCGATCTGTGTCCTGGGGTCTTCCTGAACTGCAGGCATGAAGGGGCTTGGGCAGATCTGGCTCAAACCAGGCTCTTTCCTTGCTCCCAGGCCAAAGTCGCTCTGCAGAGCAGCCAGAGAGGCTTCCACTTACCAACGAGTCCTTGGTAGGAAAACAGAAGGAGTCCCCTCCCCCGAAGAGGCGTTCCAACCTTGCTTTCCAGCTGTGTTTTCCAGCTGTGCTGTCCAGCCTTTCAACATGATCCCTCAAGAGAAACATTTCCACCTTCCTCAAGCAGATCCCTCCGAGGGACTCAGGGAGAGGAATTAAGGGGTCTTCCGGGAGCACCCCCCAACACTCTCCCCAGTTGCCGGGGTGTTGGGAGCGAGATGCAAGAAGAGCAGCCCTAAACAGCCTGGCAGCATCCTTTTCACTCCTTCAATCATATTTATTGAGTGCTCACTGTGTGCAGACCACTGTACTACGTGCTTGGGAGAGTACAATACAACATAGACGCAGAAACGCCCTGAGCAACTGAAGCAACATGGTGGACCTCACCTGTGGCAACAAGCCTAGTGGGCTGGTGGGCCTCGCGGTCCCCACCATCCACACAGAAATCTGGGAGAGGCTTCCAGGCCTCTTCTCACTCCCACAAAAACATGGGCAGGGGACATGAGCCTTCCTTCTCTTTTACTTTCCCAAGTGCTTAACACAGTACATTGCACTCAGTAGGTGCTCAGTAAATACCATCGATTGATGGAGTGACTAGGAGCGGGGATGAATTCTACAGGGTTCCAGCAGCGGGCCCAGATGAGGGGTGGGGAAGGAGATCACTTTTGGACAAGCTTGACGATGTCGCTTGGCCAGAGTCCATGGGCTCTAGGCCAACTGCCCTACTGACCTGCCTCAGGACCTCCATAGCCAGGTTCCCTTTCTTACCCCCTCCCTGCCACCATTCATGAGGAACTGGTCCCTGCAAGCCCCCAGGACCAGAGCACAGCCCCTGAAAGCCCACCTCTTTGGGGAAACCATATGCTGCAGTGTTCTTTCTCAGGAGAGGGAGCCCTGAATTCCAGAGCACAAGGAAAGGATGTTTTCCTTTCCGACGGACAAAACATTTCTGGCACTTTCAGAGGGGACTGAACACTCTGTCCACTCTGGCGGCGAGCGGGATTCCAGGACAGACACAAGTGTGTTTTCACATGCAACAAGATTAATTACACAACCTCCACTCTCCTCCTCCTGCCCCGCCCCAGAGCAAACTTACAGAGAAGTCGTTCCAAGTGGCTTCAGGAAACCAAGCTCAGCAGCGTGCATGGCTCCTCCGGCTTCCTCCCGGGACTCTGTTGCCCCACAGACCTCCTGACTTTGCTGCAGGGCTAGGACGGGGGAGGGGATGGGGAGGAGGGAAAGGGCCTCTCCCACACCAGCTGCCCACTCAATCCCACATAGCCCGGGGTCTGCAAGGACCTGAACCTCCTTCAGGAAGCCCAAAGGCAGCTGGGATAGCTGTGAACTCTGGTCCAGGCAAGGTGGCCCCCATCCAAGAGTAAGAAGAGCAGGGTGGCCTAGGAGAGAGGGAGCACGGGCGTAGGAGTCAGAGGACCTGTGTTCTAATCCTGACTTCATCATGTGCCTGCGGTATGACCTGGGCAAGTCACTTAACTTCTCTGTGCCTCAGTTACCTCATCTGTAAAATGGGGACTGAATACTTGTTCCTCCTTCTATTTAAATTTTGAGCACTGTGTGGGACAGGAACTGTGTCTGACCTGATTATCTTGTATCTTCCCCAGCGCTTAGAACCCTCAGAGCTCCGGGCCGTCTTTGTATTTCCCAAAGACTACGAGACACTTCACAGTCCTGGTCCAGGAAGTGGCCAGCCTTGGGTCCCCCGGGGCTTTAGAAGGAAGCACAGTGATCACAGATGGGCCAAACGAGGCTTGAGGGGACAGCTGGGGCCCACAGAGCCAGGGAAGAAACAGGGACCAGGCCACAAGAGTCTCACCCTCCACTAACCTCCCAAAACAAGCAGCATGGTCTAGTGGGCCTAGGAGCCAGAAGGACCTGGGTTCTAATCCCAGCTCCACCACTTCTCTGCTGTGTGACTTTGAGCAAGTCCCTTCGCTTTTCTGTGGCTCAATTACCTCATCCGTAAAATGGGAACTAATGCTGTGAGTCCCATGTGGGACATGGGCCGTGTCCAACAGGATGATCTGTATCTACCCCAGCATCTCGTACAGCGCCTGACACGTAGTAAGCACTCAAAAAATACCATTAAATAAAGGAGTCGACATTCTTGTGTTTGCACGCCTGGGACTGAGGCCTCCTCACTCAAGGCAGAGCCGGAGCAGTGGACAAGGCAGATTAATTTCTCGTGGTCCCCAGTGGGGCCGTGGCAAGCAGGATGGGGACGAATCCCCGCTAGAGGAGAGGGTGGGTGTCTGGGTGGGAGCTCTAGACTGTAAGCTCACTGTGGGCAGGGAACGTTTCTACTAACTCTGTTAGACTGTACTCTCCCAAGCGCCTCATTCAGTGCTCTGCACACAGTAAGCGCTCGATAAATATGATTGATTGAGCTAGCAGATTCCACACCAGGACTCTCCCTCCCTGGCCAGCCCTCGGTCTCCCACGCCGCAGGGCGGGGTTGGCTGGCTTCCCGCCCCCGGCTGCTGGGATGGGAGATCCTGGATGATTGGGAGGGCGGGGGAGCAGCCGGCGAGAGCAGCACGGGGCAGGGCCTGGGCCCTGAACCCATCGGGGCAGGTTGAACTGGGGCCGAAGGAACGTTGCTAAACAGTAAGCAAGTTGTAAAATAGAATTCAGACACAACATCTGGCAGCTGCATCAAATAGTTCTCTGTCTGAAGGCTGGGCAAGCCTACAGCAGATCAGTAAATCAAAACATGTACAAGGAGAGGCTTTCTGTGGACCCGTGCACCTCGTTGGTTCCCTGCTGTATCCCGGCCAACGTTCACCCTGCTCGCTCCCTCAGAAATTCCCCTGTTCACATTCACATACCATTTCCTTCTAAGATCAGTTCATAGCATCCTTGGGCCCGAGCCAGAATCCCAACCAGCTAGTGTTTGGCTCAGGAAAGGGAGGGAGCCCCCCTGGAGGAGGGGGGCCCTTGAGCTGGGGCCTTGGGAATCCTGGTTCCCACTGCAGGGAGCCGGGATCGGCCTTGGTGGCTGGGAGACCCGGCTACTTAGCCTACAGCACAGTGCTTCCAGGTACCCCTCCACCAGTTTGATTTTCTGGCCGGAATGTCTCCCATCCTCCTACAACCTAGCCAAGAGTCCGGGAGAGTAGCCAGCTGAAGGACTTGTATAGACATGATACCTCCCAATGGGAGGGGGAAATATTTCAGAATGAAATTGTCTACATTTAAACGTGTGTGTTTGTGTGTGTACATTTTCCCCCTTAAACTGTAAGTTCCTTGAAGGGAGGAACCATGTCTAATCAATCGATCAATGGTATTTATTAAGTACATTCTGCTGCAGAGCACTGTACTAAGATAGTACTATACAACAGTTGGTAGACTTGATCCCTGCCCACAAGGAACTTATTATCTCATTTCTCTGCAATTCCCCAAATGCCTCGTCCAGAATTCAAAGAGTGATGGCCAGCTGCCCACTTTATGGATGGGAAAACTGAGGCACCAGGGGGAAATGATACAGCTCCGATCCTTCCAATCAGGGAGCAGTAGAGACCACCCCCGTCCCCACCATGCCAATCCATCTGCAGGGTAAGGTTGGCACGATCAGAACCTAAACGTTCCCAGATCAGGAGGGGAAGGATGAGCAAAGTCTACTGCTTGGGCCCTGAAGGCGGAAACCAGACAGACAAGAGTTTGTATTGACGGTCCACAAAGGGCCTCCTCTGTGAGCTCCCCCTGCCCAGGAAGACCAGGGGACTCAGCTGTGACAGGATGGGAAACACAAAGATGGTTCAAGGAGGTCGTTGCCACCCCCTCTCTGGCCCAGCCAGCTGCCCTCTGCCATGCTCCTACTCTCAGCCTTAAAAAGTCACACCGGGCTCCGCAGCAGGCTCAACAGCAGCAGCCGTGCAGCAACAGCAACAGCAGCTGCACCAACAGCAGCCCTTCTGCGGTGGCTGGATCCAGGGAGCGCGGTTCCCGTGGGGTGTCAGGTTTCTCCTTTCTCCTCAAGAGACGGTGGGCCGCAGAAGTTTCAGGCGGGAATGGGAATGGGAACGTGATGAGCTGGGCCGAGAGCCCCCGGAGTCCCTGGGACACAAGGGCATTTGATGCAGCTGGGCACAGGGCGGGGGGGACAGAGGGGAGGGAGGGAGCAGGCGGGCCGGCTCGTTAAGGGCTTGCTCATGCAGGACATCATTTGTGCACTCTACAGCGCAGTCCCCATCTCATGATTTCCGCCCCGGTTGCCATGGTGCCATGCCAAAAACACAGCAAACTCTGGGCCCTCAGCAGGTCATTTATTTCAAATATTCCCTGCTGCTGGAATCCAACCATGTTTGGGTGTCTGGGCTGGAGAATGAACTAATTGCTCTGTGTTCAGCCCCATCCTCGGTCCCTAGGCTTAGTTTAGGATTCAGTAAAGCCCACATTCTTCCCCCTTCTGCTCCTTCCTCTCCTCCCTGCCCCTCACCTTTTCTCCTGACTCTCCTCCTCTTGCCTCTCCCTCTCCTGCCGCTCCTTCATTCATTCAATCATATTCATTGGGTGCTTACTGTGTGCAGAACATTGTTCTAAGTGCTTGGGAAAGTACAATTCAACAATAAAGTGACATTCCCTGCCTACAACAAGCTCACAGTCTACGGTGATAATAATAATTATGTTTTTTTAAGCACTTACTATGTGCCAGACACTGGACTAAGTGCTGGGGTGAATCCAAGCAAATCTGGTTGGACACAGTCCCTGTCCCACGTGGAACTCACAGTCTCAATCCCCATTTTACCTCCTGACTCTCTTTCTCCTCCTTCTGCCACTACTCTTTTTCCCTCTGCCTCTTCCTTCTCCTCCTCGTCCTCCTGGTCATCCTAGGGCTGGAGAGGGATGGGCCGGGGGCCGTCTTCCCCCCTCTATCCAGAGGCTGCAAACATTTTCTTCTCCTTTCGGGAATGGGAAGCCAGGCTGGCGCTCAGGGAGTGATTCCGACCACATGTGCCAAGTCTGCTCAGCTGGCTTCGGTAACACGGCTTCTCTAGCACACAAAGACCTGCTGCACAGCAGAACAAAAGCCCTTATTTTCTCCGTGCCACTACCACCCACGACCGCAGCTCCCCTCCTCCACTCTCCCTTTCAAAGGGAGCTCGTGTTCCACAACCCAGACTTGAACTCCAACCTAAAAATAATTTTAGGCCACCCTCCCCCTAACCAGACACGTCTGGAAAAGGTAGCGTGCGAGCCCTCGGCCCCACAGCCCGGCGCACCCCCAAAACGCTCCTGGGAGGGATGGCCAGGACCTCCCCGGCCCACCGTCTTTGGGGCGCAGTTTCAGTGGCTGGTGCCAGAAAAGTCGGATCCCAGGTCAGGCAGGTTATATAATGCACAGAAGTGGGGTGCATGGGTTCTCTCGGGCTCAGCCCTAGAATAGGTTGGGCAGCCTGATCCAAAAGGCCTTATTAGTATGGAAATTGTAGGGCAGGGGCAGGGGCAGGGCAGATCTGTTTCTGAAATTAAGCCACAGGCTCGCCTGCCCCACGCTTCAGCAGTAGGGTTGAGGTCAGCCCTCCCCCTCCTCTCCCATGAAACCCAGCCCTCACACTTCACTCCTAATAGTGATAATGACAACTGTGATGTTGGTTAAGTGCTTACTATGTGCCAGGCACTGTTCTAAGCGCTGGGGTAGATACAAGGTAAATGGGTTGGACACGGTCCCTTTCCCACAGGGGGCTCACAGTCTTAATACCCACTTTACAGAGGAGGGAACTGAGGTACAGAGGAGTTAAGTGGCTTGCGCAAGGTCACACAGCAGACAAGTGGCAGAGCCTCTCACTCCAACACACTTACTGTGACTCAATTTCGCCTCTGGCTGGCAACTCATTGCTCACAACCTCCTTCTTTCCTGGAATTCTCTCCCACTTCACACTCAACAGACTACCACTCTCCCCATCTTCAAAGTCGTTCTAAAATCATATTTCCTCCAGGAAGCCTTCCCTGCCTAACCTCTCATCTCCTCACTCTAATCTCCTTTCTGCGTTGCCAGTGCACTTGTGTTTGTACCTCCTGAACACTTTAATACTCACTCCACCCCTGCCCCCAAAGCACTTAGTTACGTATCCTTACACAATGCTGTTTCCTTCCTCACTAGATATGTAAGTTCCTTGAAGGCAGGGAGCACGTCTACCAACTGCTGTACTGTACTCTCCCAAGCACTTAGTACAGTGCTCAGCACAGAGAAAACTCTCAGTAAATAACAATGATAGATTGCCTGATAAAAACATTGGAGGAGCTAATATGGTCTGCAGGCATTTGCCTACCAAGGCTCTAAGAGTTTCTGAGTGACTTCAGGACTCTTTCCCTCCATACTGAACACGCTTCTTGCTGCCATCCCTGCTCTAGGGGCACATTGACTCCAATGCTGAGAACGGTGCTTGACACATAGTGAGTGTTTAACAAATACCATCATTCTAATGTCAACTGTGCAGCTTCAATCAATGGTATTCATTGAGCACTTACTGAGTGCAGAGCACAATATAACAGAGTTGGGAGACATGTTCCTGTCCACAATTCATTCATTCATTCAGTCGTATTTATTGAGCGCCTACTGTGTGCACAGCACTGTACTAAGCGCTTGGGAAGTACAGGTCGGCAACATATAGAGACTGTCCCTACCCAGCAACGGGCTCACAGTCTAGAAGGGGGCGACAGACAACAAAACAAAACATGTAGACAGGTGTCAGAATGAGCTTACAGTCTAGACAGGAAGACCGACATTAATTTAAATCATTTATGATACGTAATTTAAAGATATGTACATATGTGCTGTAGGGTTGAGGGTGGGGCAAATATCAAATGCCCAAAGGTCACAGACCAAGTGAACAGACAATATAGAAGGGAGAGGGACCAGAGGGAAAGACAGGGGAGAACTCTGCCAAGGCTGGGCTAGGGTCCCATTTCAGACCTCTTCTGACTGGGGTAGGGATAAGAGAGGGGATAATACGATTGAATGAATGAGAATAGTGACTTCATAGCAAGTACATAGGTTGTTTAATACCAATGACCTCGTGGGTTGCTGAGCTTTAAAAGTTCCAGGAGCCCAAGGGGTTGGCCAGCCTTGCGAGTGTTGTGCACACATATGGCCCACCTAGAAATGGGGTGACAGCTCAGGCTGGGCTGTAGGACTTCAGCTCTACCCCACTATCCCCAAGAGAGGCTGGTTGTGCACTGGCATGGGGGGGTCTGAGGTCCCTGGCCCCCGTGGCAATGGCACCTCCCCTGCCACCCCTCAGCCCTGCTGGGGAAGGTGACTCTTTGGGAGCAGGAAAGACGGGCGTATGGGGATGGTTGTGGCCATTTTGACATGGGATGGCCCTGCCTGGAGCAGTAAGGAGCCCAAGGACATTTCCCTTTCAGCAGGGGTGAGTGGTTCGTTTCTTGTGGTTGTTGAATCATTATTTCTCTCCCCGTGCAACTGTCTTCCCTATGCCTCTTGAGAGTTTGTGCCCCTGAGAGGGCAGGGACTGAATCTGAATCAATAATGATATGCCTTTCCTGAGAAGCAGCGTGGTCTAGTAGAAAGCCTGGTTCTGAGAGTCGGAGGATCTGGGATCTAATTCCAGCTCTGCCATGTCACTTGGGCAGGTCACTTCACCTCTCTGTACCTCATTTCCCTCACCTGCAAAACCGATACCTGTTCAATCATTCATTTTCATTCATTCAATCGTATTTCTTGAGCACTTACTGTGTGCAAAGCACTGTACTAAGCTCTTGGGAGAGTGCAATGCAACAGTAAAAGGACACATTCCCTACCCACAACAAGCTTACCATCTAGGGGTCGAGCTTACAGTCTAGTTTACCTGTTCTCCTTCTTAGACTGTAAGTCCCACGAGGGTCTTAATTATCTATCTACTCCAGCACTTAGCACACTGCTTGGCATACAGTAAGTGCTTAACAAATACCAAAATTATTATTATTATTTCTCCAGGGCTGCGAAAAGTGCTTTGCATAAAGTAAATCCTTTCCAGAGCTCATGAACAGAATTAAAACAGTGACATCAGCATGGTTTAGTGGAAAGAGCATGAGCTTGGGAGTCGGAGGTTGTGAGTTCTAATCACAGCTCCGCCACTTGTCTGCTGTGTGACCTTGGGCAAGTCACTTAACTTCTCCGTGCCTCAGTTACCTCATCTGTAAAATGGGGAGTAAGACTGTGAGTCCCATGTAGGACAATCTGATTACCTTACATCTACCCCAGCACTCAGAACAGTGCTTGGCACAAAGTAAGCGCTTAACAAATACTATCATCATTATTATATCACTGCTGCGAACAGGGGGAGATCCCCTCTCCACTTCCCCCAGATCTTCATAATAATAATGATGATGGTATTTGTTAAGCACTTACATTGCAAGCACTGTTCTAAGTGCTGGGGTAATCAAGCTGTTCCACATAGGGCTCACAATCTTAATCCCCATTTAAATAATGATGGTATTTGTTAAAGGCTTACTATGTATTTTATAGATGAAAGTAATTGAAGCACAGAGAAGTGAAATGATTTACTCAAGGTCACACAGCAGACAAGTAGCAGAGCCAGAATTAGAACCCTGATCCTCTGACTCCCAAACTCGTGCTCTTTCCACTAAGCCACACTGCCCTCCCTCTCCCTGACCGCCCCCCAACCTACAGGCCCAAAGACAGCTTACTATACACAGGCCTTTATATTTAATAAATTTTATTTCATTATTAGGATACTGAATATTATCTACAGCCATAAAGTAGAAAGTGAAGAGACTGAAAACTGTACAAGCAACCATGTTGGGGAAAGGGGCAGGGACCTGAAATGGGAGAGACCCTTTCTCCCCCGCACTTCCCAGTGTGCTGGAAGACGACTGGTCACGGCATAAAGCTATTGTCCGGAAGGGCTCAATTCTCTCCTGTGCAACATGTGGAGGACACCCAACCGGCAAGAGAATGGAAGATTCCCCTCCCTCCCCCAAACAGTCCCAAACAATAATAAATGGGGGAGAGGGGGTGGTCTTGGCACCAATTCTGGGCTTTCAAAAATATACTCTACAAGTAGATTTTTTAAAAAAGGTACCCTACAGCAGCTGTTTAAAAACACATCTTGTATACAGACAAGTATATATTAAACATTTTAAACAAATAAAGTCATCTATTGTACCTGTACAGAACTGAATGAAATTTGGATCCCAAGAAAAGAGGTGGAGACGGAAGAAATGTGCAAAACAAGGTGGCATCACGGACTGCTACTTGGAAGCAACACTAGGGAGGCCTGGAGTCATTTGGAAGATTTCTCTACCTGGTTGGCAGTGGTGGTGGCGGCGGCAGCAGCGGGAGCAGCAGCAGGAGAGCACTTTAGCTCGGAGTCGTGAGACAGGCCGTGTTTGAATGAGGAGCCGGACAGCTTTTCCGACTGACTCCTCCGCCGGAATTCCTGACAAGGAGGGTAGGAATCAGTCTCCCCTCACGGGCTGTCCCCCGCTGGGAGTGAGGTGAGCCTTGACGGTTCCTCCCTCACCATTGGCCAAAAGGGCCGGCCTTGCTTTCTGCCACGGGAACAGGGGGATGCCCCCAACAGATACTGCCCAAGAACCCCAAGGGAAAAAATTTTCAGGCGGTTTTCCCAAGTGGAGGATATGCTTTGGCCAAATTGTTTTCAGGAACACTTTAGCACACATACCCTAACCCTCCCTCCCAAAGGAAGTATACCCCTTGTGAGAGCAAGAAGGTGGGTGGGTACGGGAAAGGAGGGCAGGGTTCCTGTGTGTTGATCCAGGTGGGTCCGATGAAGACGTCCATATTGCACGTGGCACCTCCAGTCATGGAGGGACCCAGGGCAGCAGGCCTCTGCCACTGCCCAAACTCTCTCCAAAACCACAGGTCAACTCAGAAACATCCATCCGGCCGCCGGAAAAGGAGGTTGGCGGGGGTGTGGGGGGTAAGGAGGACCAGGGTCACGTGTGGCCGGGGCAAGAGGACCCAGCGGACAGAAGGGACAGAACAAAGATTTTCTACATGGAATAAATAATGGACTCTTTTTTGTCTATTTAGAGAATAAATAATGAGGATGCAGGGTGAGAACATCCCTCACGGGACTGACACTAGCTGCTGCTTTTCCACCTTGTCCAGGTCCAGGCTTTGTGTTCAAAAGGCTCCGTGATGCATTTTTGGTGTTAGAAGCTTAACCTACTGCGGCACTTTCTTTTTCTGGCCCAGGGCCGCCCCGGATAGCTCTGGGACTGCCAATGGGCTGAAAGCATCTCTCCAGCTCCTCACTGGAGATGGTTTCCCTCTAGACTTTGATAAAGTTTGGGATGCTAAGGGAATGTCTTTCTCTCTGGGCAGAGGTGGAGAGGTCTCTTACCCCCAGAGCTAAAGAGCTAATTCCTCTAAGTGTTGTTTATTCCATTGTGTTTTTTTTTTAAGGAGGATGAAGGCAGTCTGCAGGAGGCTCAGCCTCTCTTGGCACAGAGGCCATTTCCAGGGATAGACAGAAGACCTCATTGGTTTTGGGGTTAGCTGGAATTTGGCATGGGCTCTGGTGGGGACAGGGAGGACCGACAGCCAGAGAGAACAGTGAGAGGCCGGTGGAGGTGACTGAAGGAGCTTCAGTGATTGGAGTGGGTGGTGGGAAGTGATGGGAGGGAGTTTCAGCCTGGCGATGCCAGGGAGGAGGGGAGGAGAGTCCCAGGAGGGCAGGCTCCTCAGGTGGGCACTGGTTGGTATTCCTGAAGGCAGCTATGTGGTGGAGGGAGTCCTGCAGCCGGCCGGCGGTCACTGATAGAGCAGGTAGCCCTTGAGGGAGGCTGGCAGAGGCAGGGTGTGAATTTCACTCAGACGTTCCTTGCCCAAAGCGAGGCGCACTGAGCGGCGACAGAGGTCCATCAGGGGCAGTGGTTCTGCTGCGGAGGACAAAAGACACACAAACATACACATCAGTCTAACCCTCATTCTGGAACAGACCCAGAGCTCCATGCAAAGGAGAGGAAAAACCCGTTCTAGGGTGGCCAGATCAGCGGGGACCAGCCCTCCTCCCACCAGGACAACACCGCAGCCCTAGCCCAAACCTGGAATCTGGGGCGAGCACCCCACCTCTCCCGCCCAGTCTACGTGTCCGTGCTGACAGCCAAAGGGAAACCATCCTTTCTCATGCTCACTGTAACTGCTTCAAGGCAGGGGTGGGGCCACGGACAGAGGGGACTCTGTGTCCCTTCTCCAGATATCTTTGGGGGTGTGGAGGCCCAGAGAGGTCGGCAGCAGCCCTGGAGAAAAGCCACATGGTTCTCTGAGCATCTGAAAACCTCAGGCTGCCTCGGCCACTCTGGAGGTGATGGCAGTGTGGGGACAGCTGTCAGGAGAAGCAGTGTGACCTAGTGGCCTGGGATTTTAGAAAGACCTGGGTTCTAATCCCAGTTCTGCCACTTGTCTGCTATGTGATCTTGGGCAAGTCACTTCACTTCTCTGTGTCTCAGTTACTTCTTATGTCAAATGGGAGTGAAGACTGAGTCCCATGAAGAACACAGATGTGTCCAATCTGATTAGCTTGTACCTACCCCAGTGCTTAGTACAGAAAGCACAAGTAGACATATCTTATCTTTAAAATGGGGATTGAGACTGTAAGCCTCACATGGGACAGGGACTGTGTCCAACACCATCTGCTGATATCCACCCCAGAACTTATTACAATGCCTGGCACATAGTACGCACTTGACAAATACCACAATTATTATTATTATTATAGTGCCTGGCACACAGTAAGTGCCAGGCACTTAAATACCATAAGAAGGGTGGTGGTGATGGTGGGGGTGGTCTTGGAAGGTCTCAGGGGGTGGTCTCAGGAGGCAGGCATGAAAGCTCACGGAGTTGCTTCTGAACTCTGGGTCTCTGGCAAAATTCCACTTGAGGAGAATAGATAACTGGCCTGAGGAGACCATCAGCTGGTCTGGCTCTGGTCAGGAGGCTTTGCTACATTTCCCTGAGCCTTTCCCTCCTCTGACCCCTCCCTCCCTCTCTCTCTCTCCCCCTCCCCTCGACCCCAGCCAGCTGCAGCCCCAGCCCAAGATCAGGACCACGCATGCTGAACCTCGTGCCTGCAGGGCAGCTGAGCTTCCGCCCACCAGAGCAGAGCCAACACAGAAGCTTTCCAACAGCTAACAACCTGTTCTAGCTGCAGCCTTCACATCCTGCACAGGCTGGCTCAAATCCTACTGCCCCGACAGGGTCAGCACGCCCTGCCTTCCTGGTGCGAAGAGCCTGTTCCCTGATTTCACCTCAGTTAGCCTTCCGGTCAGGCAGAAGCCAGGAGAGTGTTCCCATCTGCCCGCTTGGCTCTCCTGCAGGCCTTCTGGCTAGCTGCTGGAGGGTCGTGGCTGGGGGCTCTCTGCACTCCAGGGTTCACACGGACCCCTCACTGACAACCAGGATTCTTATCCACGGATGGACCCACCGGCTCCCACGCTGTTCTGGAAACCTTCCAGCCACTGAGTCCCATTGTAACTTCCCTCCCCAGTGGACCTTCTAATAATGATAATAATGGTATTTAAGTGCTTACTACGTGCCAAGCACTGGGATAGATACAAGGTTATCAGGTTGTCCCACATGGGGCTCACAGTCTTAATCCTCATTTTACAGATGAGGTAACAGGCATGGAGAATAATAATGATGGCATTTATTAAGCGCTTACTATGTGGAAAGCACTGTTTTAACAGCTGGGGAGGTTACCAGGTGATCAGGTTGTCCCCCTGAGGGCTCACAGTCTTAATCCCCATTTTAAAGATGAGGTAACAGGCACAGAGAAGTGAAGTGACTTGCCCAAAGTCACACAGATGACAATTGGTGGAACCGGGATTTGAACCCAGGACCTCTGACTCCAAAGCCCGGGCTCTTTCCACTGAGCCACACTGCTTCATGAAGTGAAGCGACTTGCCCAAAGTCACACAGATGAGGTAACGGGCACAGAGAAGTTAAGTGACTTGCCCAGTCTCTTTTGCAGGCTCCTCCTCCCCCTCCCATCCTCTTACTGTGGGAGTTCCCCAAGGTTCAGTGCTTGGTCCCCTTCTGTTCTCAATCTACACTCACTCCCTTGGTGACCTCATTCGCTCCCACGGCTTCAACTATCACCTCTACGCTGATGACACCCAGATCTACATCTCTGCCCCTGCTCTCTCCCCCTCCCTCCAGGCTCGCATCTCCTCCTGCCTTCAGGACATCTCCATCTGGATGTCCGCCCGCCACCTAAAGCTCAACATGTCGAAGACTGAGCTCCTTGTCTTCCCTCCCAAACCTTGTCCTCTCCCTGACTTTCCCATCTCTGTTGACGGCACTACCATCCTTCCCGTCTCACAAGCCCGCAACCTTGGTGTCATCCTCGACTCCGCTCTCTCATTCACCCCTCACATCCAAGCCGTCACCAAAACCTGCCGGTCTCAGCTCCGCAACATTGCCAAGATCCGCCCTTTCCTCTCCATCCAAACCGCTACCCTGCTAATTCAAGCTCTCATCCTATCCCGTCTGGACTACTGCACTAGCCTTCTCTCTGATCTCCCATCCTCGTGTCTCTCTCCACTTCAATCCATACTTCATGCTGCTGCCCGGATTATCTTTGTCCAGAAACGCTCTGGACATATCACTCCCCTCCTCAAAAACCTCCAATGGCTACCGATCAATCTGCGCATCAGGCAGAAACTCCTCACCCTGGGCTTCAAGGCTCTCCATCACCTCGCCCCCTCCTACCTCACCTCCCTTCTCTCCTTCTACTGCCCAGCCCGCACCCTCCGCTCCTCCACCACTAATCTCCTCACTGTACCTCGCTCTCGCCTGTCCCGCCATCGACCCCCGGCCCACGTCATCCCCCGGGCCTGGAATGCCCTCCCTCTGCCCATCCGCCAAGCTAGCTCTCTTCCTCCCTTCAAGGCCCTGCTGAGAGCTCACCTCCTCCAGGAGGCCTTCCCAGACTGAGCCCCTTCTTTCCTCTCCCCCTCGTCCCCCTCTCCATCCCCCCGCCTTACCGCCTTCCCCTCCCCACAGCACCTGTATATATGTATATATGGTTGTACATATTTATTACTCTGTTTATTTATTTATTTATTTTACTTGTACATTTCTATCCTACTTATTTTATTTTGTTGGTATGTTTGGTTCTGTTCTCTGTCTCCCCCTTTTAGACTGTGAGCCCACTATCGGGTAGGGACTGTCTCTATGTGATGCCAATTTGTACTTCCCAAGCGCTTAGTACAGTGCTCTGCACATAGTAAGCGCTCAATAAATACGATTGATTGATTGATTGATTGATTGCCCAAAGTCACACAGCTGACAATTGGTGGAGCCGAGATCAGAACTCACGACCTCTGACTCCCAAGCCCGGGCTCTTCTACGCCAAGCTGCTTCTAAGGAAAGAGTGGGGGTGTGACAGACGAGGTTGTAGGCCTCTGTGGACGGAAACCCAGCTTTTCCCTTCCACAATGAAGGGATGAGGATGGGAAGCAAGGTCAGGGGATGGGCAGATGGAGGGAGTAGGGAGGAAGAAAGACCTGAAGATGCTCCCTGCTCCTCACAGCGTTCAGAATAGTAATTATGGTATCTGTTAAATGCTTACAACGTGTGTAGCGATGGGGTAGATACAAGATCATCAAGTCCCAGATGGGGCTCCATTTCAAGAAGTTGGGAGAACAGGAATTGAGTCCTTATGTTACAGATGAGGCCCAGAGAAATTAAGTGATTTGCCCAGTTGTGGTATTTGCTCAGCATTTACTATGTGCCAAGCACTATACTAAACCTTGGGGTGGATACACAATAATCAGGGAGGACACAGTCCCTGTCCCAAATAGGGCTCACAGTCTAAGTAGGAGGGAGAGCAGGTACTGAATTCTCCATTTACAGATGAGGAAACTGAGGCACAGGGAAGTTGTGACTTGCCTTAGGTGACAGCAGACTAGTGGCAAAGCCAAGATTAGAATCTAGGTCCTCAGGCTCCCAGGCCTGTGCTCTTTCCACTAGGCCATGCTGCTTTCCCACCCTGCAGCCACTCAATAAAGGTTGAGCCGGAGTGGCCTTGAGTCCCCCACAACCATGGGATCCTCCCTTCCGTCAACTGGGACAGCCATCCTCATCCCACCTGGGCCCACGGGATTGATGCCTGCCTTCCTAAACTTGAAAACACAGTGAGTGCCATAATTTAGGGCCACCAACTGGAGCAATGAGGAGCAAGAAGCAATGAGGTTTCCTCTGAATCTTATTTTAGCATTTAAAAAAAATAAAACAAAAAACTTTCCTCATTTGGATGGTCTTATTAATTTGCTATGTTACTCTCGGTGATTCATCACTGTCCTACCTGTCTCCCCTCCACTTAGATTGGGAGCAGGACCAGCTCTTCACTGTTGACTTTTGATTGACCTTGACGCTTAGTACAGTGCTTGGCACATAGGAAGCACCAATGATGAGGTGACAAGAAGCTGTGTCAGGAGTTTAACATTACTTGGAATTCAGGTGTTTGGAGCTGGGATTCATGCTCCCTTTGGGAGAGGCAGGTGAGCAGCACAAAATGAAACACCCCAGAGAGTCCTTGAGGCATTTCTAGGGTCACCCCCTTCCAGGCGATGATCAGAATCTTCGAGAGGCCTCAGCCTGGTGGGCCAGGGTGGCCAAGTGACATCCCTTGGGCTCACAGGAAGACCAAGGAGGGAGGGTGGACTGACAAGACCAGGATCTGAGCCAGGACACAGGGGCTCCTCATGGCCTGAAACCTTGGTTCATAAGCACTCTCTCTCAGAGTTTTGTTTCAGAGGTGAGATAAATAATCTTCCACATTCACCCCACACCCTCTGAGTCAGCAACCCCCAGGCCAGAGTCTGGTTAGACCACTTGGAATGATTGTCCTGGTAGGTTCTGCGCAGAAGATAGTGGGTGGAAGGGGTTGGAGGATGGCAGGGAGAGGTCTGTTAAAGTCTTTGTTTCTAATCTTTCTCCAGCTTAGGTGATCAATCAGTTGTATTTACTGTGTGCAGAACTCTACTAAGCACTTGGAAGAGTACAATATAGTAATCCCAATTCCACCACTTGCCTGCTGTGTGACCTCAGCAAGTCACAACTTCACTGTGCCTTAGTTTCCTCATCAGTAAATTGAGGATTCAATACCTGTTCTGCCTCCTACTTAGACTGTGAGCCCCATTTGAGCCTAGGACCGTGTCCTACCTGATTATTCTGTATCTACCCCAAGGTTTAGTACAATGCTTGGCACATAGTAAGTGCTTAACAAATACCACATTATAAGTCCAGGCAGAAGAAAGGGAATGAGCAGGGGATTAGAGGTGGGAGGTGAGAATGAGACCCAATGAGTAAGTTAACTTAAAAGAAATGAAAAGTGCAAGCTGGGTTGAAGTGGGAGAAGAGAGAGGATAAGTTGGGTGGAGAAAACTGGTGGAACTGGCTTAAAGCCAATGGTCAGGAGTTAAAAATCAATCAATGGTATTTATTGAGCACTTACTGTGTGCAGAACACTACATGGTGTTTGGGAAAGTTCAGTACAATATAGTTGGTACGCACAGTCCCTCCCCACAAGGAGTTTACAGTCTACTGGGGGAGGGAGACATTAAAATAAATTACAGCTGGGGAAATAAAAAAGTAAAAGCATATGTAAGTGTCACGGGGCTGGGGTGAGCATCAAAGTACTTAGAGAAGCAGCTTGACTTAGTGGAAAGAATACGGATTTGGGAGTCAGATGACCTGCGTTCTAATCCCAGCTCTGCCAATTACTTACTGGGTGACCTTGGGCAAGTTATTTCCCTTCTCTGTGCCTCAGTTCTCCTATTCTCCCTCCTACTTAGACTCTAAGCCCCACACGGGGCAAGGACTGAGTCCAACCTAATTAACTTCTAACCCCAACAATTAGAACAGTGTTTAACACCTAGTAAGCCCTTAAATATGTTAAAAAGGGTAGACAGCTGGGTGCATAGTCGATGCAGAGGGAAGGGTGGGTAGGGTAATTAAGGCTGTCAAAGAAGGCCTCTTGGAGGACATGTGATTTTTAGGTCTGTTTTGAAGGTGGAGAGAGTGGTGGAGTTCTTGCTCAATGACGAGAGGAATGAGCAGCCGACGAAGGTTTCAAGGGACAAGGGTTATGTGTACAAAAAGATGTTTTAGAAAAATGATCCAGGCAACAGAGTGAATGAAGCATGTGCTGGAGAGGAGGGAGACTGGAGGCCGGGAGACCAGTGAGGAGGCTGATGCAGTAGTCAAGGCAGGATACAACAAATGCCTGAACCAGCGTGTCTGATCGTTTGGATGGGGAAGACAGGGTGGATCCTGGAAATGTTGCGGAGGAAACAGGATTTATTAACAGACTGACTATAAGAGTTGAAAGGGATGGTGGTGTCCTGGATAATCCCAAATTTACAGGTTTAAGAGATGGAGTGGATGGTAGTGTCATCATCTGTGAAGGGAAACTTAGAGAAGCAGTGTGATCTAGTGGAAAGGCCACAGGCCTGGGAGTCAGAGGACCTGGGTTCTAATACTGGCTTTGACACTTATCTGCTGTGTGGCCTTGGATAAGTCACTTCACTTCTCTGGGTCTCAGTTACCTCATCAGTAAAATGGGGATTAAGACTGTGAGCCCCGTGTAGGACATGGACTGTCCCCAACCTGATCAGCTTGTTTCTACCCCGGTGCTTGGTATGGTGCCTGGAACATAGTAAGAACTTAAGTTTGGGAGGGAAGATGATTTCAGTTTTATACATGTTGAGCTTGAGGTGCAGGCAGGACATTCAGCCAGTTATGCCCGCAGGAAATATCTAATTGCAGAGGAGGTGAGAGGTGGGGCTAAGCCAGATAGATTCAGGAGTCATCCACATCAAGTTTCTTCTGCGGTCTCCTTCCTCTACCTCTGTCCCTTAATTGTGTGTGTGTGGGGGGGGGGGGGGGGGGGGGGGCACAAGGCTCTGTTCTGGAGCCCCTACTCTTGTTAGTCTACACTCACTCAGGGAACTCATTCACACACCGGCATCAGCTACCTCCTCTCTGAGGACAACTCCCAAATCCATCTCTCCAGCCCTGAGTCTCTTCTGACCCCCGGGACACCCCCACTGAGATGTCCTGCTATCACCACGAACACAACACACTCCTTCCTTTTTAAGTCTACTTCTAACTTTCCTACCTCAGGTCAGTAAATTCCACCATCCTGTCTGTCCCAGAAGCTTTCAGACTCGGAGTCATCTTTGACTCCTCGGTCTCCATCAATCTCTAACCAAATCCTGCCAGTTCTTCCTACACAACATCTCCTGGATCCACCCATTCTCCACCAAAAACGCTACCACTTTGGTAAAGGCTCTGGGCATATTGCGGTTAGACCATTCGATCAGCTTTGTTATTGGACTACCTGCCCTCTCCATTCCATAGTACAAGCTACTGTACAGATTATCTTTCTGAAGTTTCGCTCAGCCAACATCTCTCCGCTCTTCAAGACATTCTGCTGGTTCCCAGTGTACTTCTGCAGCAAGTAAAAACTCCTCATAATTATCGTCAAAGCTCCCCACCAAATCACACTATCTATGCTCTTCATCTGCTACTCCCTATCCTGCTCTCTTCAATTCTGTTAAGCTAATCTTCTAACTGTACCTTGTTCTTAACTCTCTTGCCTCTGTGACCTTGCTCACACTCTTCCCCGAGTTCTTTCCAAATCCAACACACCACAGCCCTCCACAGCCCTCCCCATCAAACACTTCCAGAAAACTCTCCTCCTCTAAAATGTCTTCCCTGATTAAGTGCCAGCACTCCAAGTCTCATAAACCCAAAAGCCATCTCTAGCACCTTTCTTACAGCCATCCTCACCACTTTATGAATACATATTAATGATTCATTCTAATCAATGAATTATAAATACAATCATGTATGTCTCCCTCTTTAGAGCATAAGGTCCTTGTGGGCCGGCAATGTGCCACTTGCTTGTGTGCTTCCCAAGTGCAAGAACAGTGTATGAACCCATTTGGTGCTCAGGAAGTGCAAGTACAACTAGGTGATAGTTAAAACCGAGAGAGTGGATGAACTCCCTAAGGAATTGTGCACAGTGAGAAAAGAAGGGGACCCAGAATTGAACCTTTAAATTGGGACTTGAAAAATTCCAGCTCTGCCACTAGCCTGCTGTGACACCTTGGGCAAGTCACTTGGCCTCTGAGCCTCAGATTCTTCACCTGTAAAACGAAGGTAAAGAAAACTGTTCTTCCTAACCCTTAAAGCCTGAGCCCTCTGTGGGAGATCTAATTATTCATTCATTCATTCAATCGTATTTATTGAGCGCTTATTGTGTGCAGAGCGCTGTACTAAGCGCTTGGGAAGTACAAGTTGGCAAAATATAGAGATGGTCCCTACCCAACTATGGGCTCACAGTCTAGAAGGGGGAGACAGACAACAAAAAACATGGAGACAGGTGTCAAAGTCGTCAGAACAAATAGAATTAAAGCTATATGCACATCATTAACAAAATAAATAGAATAGTAAATTTGTACAAGTAAAATAGAGTAATAAATCTGTACAAATATACATACAAGTACTGTGGGGAGGGGAAGGAAGAGAGGAAAAAGGGGGCTCAGTCTGGGAAGGCCTCTTGAAGGAGGTGAGCTCTCAGTAGGGCTTTGAAAGGAGGAAGAGAGCTAGCTTGGCGGATGTGTGGAGAGAGGGCATTCCAGGCCAGGGGAAGGACGTGGGCCGGAGATCGATGGCAGGACAGGTGAGAACGAGGTACAGTGAGGAGGCTAGCGGCAGAGGAGCGGAGGGTGAGGACTGGGCTGTAGAAGGACAGAAGGGAGGTGAGGTAGGAGGGGGCGAGATGATGGAGAGCCTTGAAGCCGAGAGTGAGGAGTTTTTGCTTGATTCATAGGTTGACAGGCAGCCACTGGAGATTTTTGAGGAGGGGAGTAACATGCCCACAGCATTTCTGCACAAAGATGATCCAGGCAGCAGCGTGAAGTATGGATTGAAGTGGGGAGAGACAGGAGGATGGGAGATCAGAGAGGAGGCTGATGCAGTAATCTAGTCGGGACAGGATGAGAGATTGAACCAGCAAGGTAGCGGTTTGGATGGAGAGGAAAGGGCGGATCTTGGCGATGTTGTGGAGGTGAGACTGGCAGGTTTTGGTGATGGATTGGATGTGAGGGGTGAACGAGAGAGCGGAGTCGAGGACGACACCAAAGTTGCGGGCTTGTGAGACAGGAAGGATGGTAGTGCCATCTATAGTGACGGGAAAGTCAGGGAGAGGGCAGGATTTGGGAGGGAAGATGAGTTCAATCTTGGACATACTGAGTTTTAGATGGCGGGCAGACATCCAGATGGAGATGTCCTGAAGGTAGGAGGAGACACGAGCCTGAGGGAGGGAGAGAGAGCAGGGGCAGAGATGTAGATTTGGGTGTCATCAGCGTAGAGATGATAGTTGAAGCCATGGGAGCGAATGAGTTCAAAGGAGCAAGTGTAGATAGAGAACTGAAGAGGACCAAGAACTGACCCTTGAGGAACCCCTAAAGTAAGGGGATGGGAGGGGAGGAGGAGCCTGCAAAGGAGACTGAGAATGAACGGCCAGAGAGATAAGAGGACAACCAGGAGAGGACGGAGTCAGTGAAGCCAAGGTTGGATAGTGTGTTGAGGAGAAGGGGGTGGTCCACAGTGTCGAAAACAGCTGAGAGGTCGAGGAGGATTAGGATAGAGTAGGAGACGTTGGATTTGGCAAGAAAGAGGTCATTGGTGACCTTAGAGAGGGCAGTTTCAGTGGAGTGTAGGGGACGGAAGCCAGATTGGAGGGGGTCAAGGAGAGAGTTGGCGTTGAGGAATTTGAGGCAGTGCGTGTAGACGACTCGTTCTTGGAGTTTGGAAAGGAAGGGTAGGAGGGAGATAGGGCGATAACTAGAAGGGGAGGTGTGGTCAAGAGAGGGTTTCTTTAGGATGGGGGAGACATAGGCATGTTTGAAGGCAGAGGGGAAGGAACCAGTGGAGAGTGAGCGGTTGAAGATGGAAGTTAAGGAGGGGAGGAGGGAAGGGGCGAGAGATTTCATAAGATGAGAGGGAATGGGGTCTGAAGCACAGGTGGATGGAGTAGCACTTGAGAGGAGGAAGGAGATCTCATCAGAAGATACTGCTGGGAAGGATGGGAGAGTAGCAGAGAGGGTTGAGAGTGGGGATGACCCCACTGCTTGGCACTTAATACCACAATGAACTGGATCTGCACACTTTATTCATTGTGAGCAGGGAATATGTCTATTGTTATACTGTACTCTCCCAAGCGCTTAGTACAGTGCTCTGCACTCAGTAAGCACTCAATACAATTGACTGACTATTCCCACAAGTGCTTAGTAGAGTTCTCTGAACACAGCAAGCACTCAATAAGCACAATTGATTGATTAAGCAGGCAGAGTTAAATCCTTCATGGGTTCAGGAAAATAGCCTCATGAGAGGTCCAGCAACTCCCATCCGATTTGGTGCTTCAGCAGCTGCTGTTCCAGCCTGCTCTGGCCATGGGTTTCCAGCTTTTGCAAGATGCTCCAGGGCAGCAGTCACTGAAGAACCTGGACAGATGGGAGTGCAAAAGAAAGGAAGGAAAGGAGGGAAAGAAGGAGGGAGGGAGGGGAGGGAAGGGCAGCGCAGCCAGGGGAGGTCAAAGATCAAAGCTCATTGTGGGCAGGGAATGTGTGTTTTTAAATTGTACTTTCCCCAGCACTTAGTACAGTGCTCTCCACATAAGTGCTCAATAAAAACTATTGACTGACTAACCTAGTAGAGCACTACTCAAGTCCAACACCACCTCTTCCCACCCCAAGGTCCAGGAGCGGGCCTGGGCCTTGGCATGCATTTGAGGACTCTTGATTTCAGAGCGATTTTCAAATGGCTCACTGAATCAGCAGAGTGCCCCCCACCTAACAGGGAGCTCCTTTACAAGCAGCAGTAAAATTCATCCAAAGGGCGGGAGAGTTGGCCGCTCTGCCAGTGTTTACGCATCAACTTCTTTCCTTCCACGTTTCTAGGGAGGACAGGCACTGGCCTCTGCTGGATCAGCCCACCACACCCCCGGTCCCTCATTCACTACAGGCTTTCCCTGCACTGCCAGTGCTCAGCTGTGGAGGTCAGGGGGCCGAGCCACAAGTAGAGTCTATGCCCCAACCCTATCGCGTGTCCCCTAGAGACCAACCCAGCTTAGGAGCCCAGAGCATTAGGACATCAGAGCTTTGTTAGCCTGGAAATGAGCACCCAGCATGGCAGAAGCAATAGGAGCTCCTCTCCACCATGTTCTTCCTCTCCAAAGAAAGCACAACTGCGAAGTGGCTTGGCCTAGTGGATACAGCCTGGGCATCAAGAGGACCTGGGTTCTAAACCCAACTCCACCACCTGTCTGATGTGTGACCTTGGGAAGTCACTTCACTTGACCTCAATTATCTCAACTGTGAAATGGAGATTAAGACTGGGAGCCCCGTGTGTGACAAGGACCGTGTCCAAACCAATTTGCTTGTATCCACCCCAGCGCTTAGTATAGTGCCTGGCACACAGTAAGCACTTAAATGCCACCGTTATCATTATTAAGTGAACCTTGAACCATCTTGTTTAGAAAAAACATCAGCATCTCTGGTTCCAGCCAATCCGTCAGTAATGTTTACTGAATGCTTACTATGATAAGGCACTGTACTAAGCACTTGAGAGAGTACCATATAGAGCTAATAAGCACTATCCCTGCCCTCCAGCAGTTTCTAATCTAGCAGTGCCACAGCACTTATGTACATATCTATAATTTATTTATATTAATATCTGTCTCCCCTCTCTAGACTGTAAGCTTATTGTGGGCATAGAGTTTGTTTATTTTTATATTGTAGTCTTCCAAGCACTTAGTACAGTGCTCTGCACACAATAAACACTCCATAAATACAACAGACTGACTATGCTTGACAGTTGTTCCTTCCCCACTAGACTGTAAACTCCTTGAGGACAGAGATTCTGTCTACCATCAATACTGTAGTGTAGTTTCCTAAGTGCTTAGTAAGGGCACAGTAACTGCTCATTTAATTCCACTGACTTGATCGTTTGATTGTCCTTTCTGGTGGCTTCTCTGAACAGAGATCTTTCCCCCACCCCAGAGTAGAATCTGAATGAACTGGAGTTTGCCAGAGCTGTCAATGGAAGCCAGACTCTGGAGTAGGGGTCACTGTAGCCTTTACAAGGAGTTGCCACATCACTCTATAGATAGAAGGGGCAAAGGCAGATATTGGGTTACAGGGTTTTGGCAGATCCCTCACGTTGCTAAATCCAATCTGAGGAGAAACTGTGGGCAAGAGGCTGTGAAGTGAAAACAGCACTAAGACGAACCCCCTTATCGGGCTTCAGGTTTTAATAGAGGCCGGTGAAACCTGTCTGCTTAGTTGAGAAGTATGCAACAGGCAAGGTAATTAGGGACTGGGGATTCATAACCCTGGCTCTACCACTCTCTGGGTCTAGGATGCTGGGCCAAGCGTTGCCCCTTTTCCATCAGTGGAAACAGGGCTAGCAGGAGGGCTCGGCTTCTAATCAAATAAACACTGGTATGCATAATAATAATAATAATAGTAATAATGGTTTTTGTTAAGTGCTTACAATGTGCCAGGCACTGTACTAAATGCTGGGGTAGATACAAGATAATCTGGTTGGAAAGTCCCTGTCTCACATGGGGCTCCCAGTCTCAATTCCCATTTTGCAGATGAGGTAAATGAGACACAGAGAAGTGAAGTGACTTGCCCAAGGTCTCACAGCAGACAAGTGGCAGAGCTGGGGTTAGAACCCAGGTCCTTATGACTCCCACACTCGTACTCTATCCACTAGGCCACTATGCTTCTAGTGAGTGCTTACTGAGTGCTCAATGTGTGTGAGGCACTCTACTAAGCACCTGGAAGGGTACAATAAAACAAAATTGGTAGACAGTAAGCTCTTTTTTAAAAAAATGGCATTTGTTAAACACTTACTATATGTCAACCACTGTTCTAAGCACTGGGGTAAGTACGAGTTAATTAGGTCGGACACAGTCTATGTCCCACATGGGGCTCACAGTCTAAGTATGAGGGAGAACAGGTATTCCCATTTAAAAAAAAAGTTAAGGAAACTGAGCCATAGAGAAGTTAAGAGGCTTGCCCAGGTCACACAGCAAGCAATTGGCAAAGCCAAGATTATAACTCAGGTCCTTCTGATTCCCAGGCTCATGCTCTTTCCACTAAGTCATGCTGCTTCTCCTTGTGGACAGAGAACATATCTAATGGGTATACATCTATAATTCTATTTATTTCTACTGATGCCTGTTTACTTGTTTTGATGTCTGTCTCCCCCCTTCTAGACTGTAAGCCCGTTATGGGCAGGGATTGTCTCTATTGCTGAATTGTGCTTTCCAAGAGCTTAGTTCAGTGCTCTGCACACAGTAAGTGCTCAATAAATACGACTGAATGAATGAACTCTGATAAATTGTATTCCCCCAACTACTTGGTACAGTGCTCTGCACACAGCAAGCACTCAATAAATACAATTGCTTGACCGATTAGTAGACAAGTTCCTGCCCACAAGGAGCTTACAGTCTTGAGGAGGAGAAAGAAGGCCTTAAAATAAATGATAGATATGTACCTAAGTGCTGTGGGGCTGAGCGTGGGGTAAATATCAAGAGACTAAAGGAAACCGATCCAAGTGCACAGGTGATGCAGAAGTGAGGGGTTAGGGGAACTGAGGGCTTAGTGGGGGAAGGCCTTTAGCTGCTAGTATGGCAAATCAATCCCTGGGGAGGAAGCTACTGTAGCCTCAGCCTTTCAATCCCCCTCAACCTGCTGGGGAGCCAAGGGCAGAGGAGGGAAAAGGATGATGGGGAAGGTTGGCTCAGGGCAGCTGCAAGGCATCAGGCTCCTGCCTCCCAGCCCAAGGTGGCTGGATCCATGCATAACCTGCATTCAAGAAAGAGCCCCTAACAGAAAAGTGAAGGAGATGGTCAGGTTAATTAGTAGGAAATGAGGGAGAGGTCTCAGTTTACCCAGTTTTTGTAACCAGGGAAGCCTGCCCAGAAGACTGGTTAATGTTCGCGGATCTGGAGTCTCCCATCTTTTCTTTCCTGCTCAGTTAAGACTTAGACAAATGGGAGGAGGCACTTGAAACACTCCAGCTTTAAGCCACTGGGTCCAGCACCCCAGTCGGGCCCCCTTGTCATATGAAGCGGCCAGTTCCAAATTTTGCTGAGTCCAGAGCGGCGAGAGGTGGAGGCTCCACCGGATCCCAAGGGCAACCTTGGCTACCATCCAGATGGAGAAGGTAAGCGCAGCGACTCCCCGCCCCACAGACTTCAGCTTTGACAGACTGGCAGTCCATTTCCCAAACAAGTTTTGGATTTAAGCGGGTGGGGAGAGAAGGGCTGGGCATTCCCTTCTGATACATGGAGACGCCAGCACGCTGCTGAAGTAGGGCGATGACTCCATCTAGCAGAAATGAGGCTGAGCGTGAGCCCCAAGCCCCCCGAGACCTGGTTTCTGCCGAATTTTTAGGTTCTTATTTGCCTAACACACATGATTCAGTACAGCTTCTGCACCCCTCCCAGCAACTGTGTGTGTACTGGATCCTGCACTGGGCTAAATAGCGAAGTGGTGCAGAGGCAGAAAATCACTGTTGGGAATATCAGAACTGTTTCTGAAGTGGCTATTGAAGTGGCTCTTGAGGTCCAGCCTCCTTGGGATCCTGGATTGGTCAGCTTGGACAGGAAGAGGAAACACACAGGCGTGCCATTTGGCACTGCCCACAAGTCCCTCAGAAGTACCTAACTGCATCCCACCCTAGTCAAATGATCGGCCACAGTCAGATTTATTGTGCTCCCATTGCAGGCAGAGCATCAGAGTGGGCCCAACAAACTCATGCCTCACTGGTGTGTGAGTAAAATGCTCGGCGCGCAATAAGCTCTCAATAAATGCGATTGAATGAATGGTGGGGCTGACCCGAGATGGTTAAGCCTGAGCAGCCGGTGCCACAAAGCCCTCTGAGATTCACTTCCTAGAAATTCTGACGCGGCTTTGCCCGCCCCCGCCTATCCCCCGTCAGCTGGACAAGGAGGAGGGAGGATTGGTCCCTTCACATCTGGTGAGAGGCCCGAAGAGCTCATTCTCCAGGTTACCCAATCCAGGTTGGAGGTTCTTTCCCCCGGCAAATGCCGCTGGATTCACTACTGGGAGCATCTGCCCAGAAGAGTCCCATGACTCGGGGTATCTAGCAGGGCTGTTTCAGGTCAGGACCGAGCGGCCTTGGAAGGTTGGACTCTGCTGAGCAGCAGGCCCGGCGGTCAGACTATTTTCATTTTCCTGGCCAAACAGAAGGGGACTGGAGGGAAAGAAGAGGCTTTCCAAGTTAAAATATTCACCACTACTCATCTCCAACCAGGCTATTTCTCCCTTCCATTGCCCGCTGTGGGGAAGAAAAGGGGGGTGGATGATGGAAAAGAGCCATGTTTGCTTCTAGCTTCCAAATCTCTACCCCAAGTGGTGGGAAGTGCCATCTTTTGGGGTAAAGAAGTGCTCAAGCACCAGCCAGATTCCGCCCTGCCCCGAAGGTCAGCTTAGTAAAGGATCTGGATCTCCTGGGGGTGACATCAGCCGGGAGGGCAGAGGAAAGCACACTGCTCTGCTCTCCCCCATGCAAGGATGGGGGCTGACCTTTTAGACTGTGAGCCCACTGTTGGGTAGGGACTGTCTCTATATGTTGCCAATTTTTACTTCCCAAGCACTTAGTACAGTGCTCTGCACACAGTAAGCGCTCAATAAATACGATTGATGATGATGATGAAGTGGTGACTAGCCCAAACTGGATACGGCCAGAGCGTCCCAGCTTCTTCAGGGCCGTGCAGCTCTCTAGCGCTGAATAGGCAACGACAACAAAAAGCCACCCAGTCTTCTAATCTGCAAGTCCCACACACAAACACCTTCAAATTCTACATCCCCCACTGATTTTAAAGCGGAATCATTTGGGACTAGCTGTAATAATACAGCTGCTCTTTTTAGGTGAGAAGAAATCCATCAGGAAGGCCCCTGTTGAATCTGCACTTCACAGAGAAAGTCTGTCTCCACCCACCCCCTTCACCCTTTGGGCTCCCATCCCACCTCCTACCATCCTATACTCCTCTTGGGTAACTCACACCTTTGCAGGCAAGTGATGCTCAGAAAAGCCACTCAGCTCTCTGAGCCCAAGAGTCTTTAGCACTCACCTCTCCTGACTGGCCCCCCAGTACACGCCTGTGAAGACTTGGATTACCCAGGGAGAGCAGGGAAAGGGGCTTGGCCAAGGAGCTGCCTCTGTTACAAAATCACAAGATATGGGGAATCCCATGGAACATAGCAGGGTGGGAGAGCCAGTTCAAGGTCACCAATGAGAAGCAGCATGGCCTAGTGGAAAGAGCACGGGCCTTGGGGTCAGAGGACCTGGGTTCTAATCCTGGCTTTGCCACTTGTCTGCTGTGTCACCTGGGGCAAGTCATTTAACTTCTCTGTCCCTCAGTTACCTCATTTGTAAAAAATAGGGATTAAGGACTGTGAGTCCCATGTGGGACATGATGGACCTGATTAGCTTGTATCTACTCCAGCACTTAGAACAGTGACTGGCACATAGTAAGCACTTAAATGCCATTAAAAAATGGGCAAAAAAACCCCAAAAAACAAAAAAAGGGGGCACTTATCCTGCTAGAAGTTCCAACCTGGTTGTGACCCCCAGGCAGGTATGATGGTGCTGCCAGGATGCGAGGCAAGTGGAAGGTGAGGTTAAGAGGCAGCACGGCCCCTTGGAAAAAATATAGGCCTGGGAGTCAGAGTACCTGGGTTCTAAATCTGGCTCTGCTGCATGACCTTGGGCAAGTCACTTTGCTTCTCTGTGCCTCAGTTTCCTCAACTCTAAAATCGGGATTCAAAACCTGTTCTCCCTCCTGACCTGACTGCGAATCCCATTTGGGACAAAGAGTGTAACTTGATTATCACCTATCTACTGCAGTTCTTAGTACAGTGCATGGCATATTGTAAGCACTTAACAAATGCCACTATTACTATTATTATCAGCTGGTATTTTGGGTCTCCTAACCACACAAACCAAGAGCCCTGCAACCACAGAAGTGTCCGTTTCCAAGGCATCTGAAGGTCACCTCTGTATCACCTCTGCAGAGAAGCAGAATGGCCTAGTGGATATATCACAGGCCTGGGAGCCAGAAGGACCTGGATTCTAATCAGTCTCTGCTACTTGGCAAGTCACTTCACTTCTCTGGGCCTCAGTTCCCTTATCTGTAAAATGGGGATTAAGATTGTGAGCCCCCTGTGGACTCACAATGGACACAGGGACTGTGTCCAACCTGATTAACTAGTATCTGTCACAGTGCTTAGAACAGTTCTGGGACCATAGTAAGCACTTACTAAGTACCATTATTATTATTATTATTTTTATTATTATTATCTGTGCTCAGAAACTAAAGCACCTTGTGCTCTCCAGGAGGGATGACCAAACCAGACAGATGTGTGCACAGGGCCCATACTTGTAAAGAAGAAATACTTACGATCAAGTCCATTCAAGTAGCGCATCCGTATTTCACAGTGGCCCCAGACCGCACTCACAACCGGGTAGAGTTTTTTCCCCTTGAGTCCACGAAAGGCAACACCCATGTACTGGCCGTCTACGATGAAGCTCAGGGTCCCATCGTCCATGTCCAGAGCCACGAGGAAAGAGTCTGGCACGATGAAAGTCTCATCCGGCTCCAGAAAGGCGGGATAGGTCTTGCTGGGCTGGTTCTTCCCGTCGTGGTACAGCCGATTGCGCCCCAGGTCCCAGCCCCAGGATTCGTGGTTGTTGCCCACGAGGGTTGTGTACCCCACCGAGTGCAACGGCGCATCTGCGGTTGCTACCCCGACGACGGCATGAGTGCCCCGCTGCCTCATCGCCCACGTGATCTGCCACACGTGAAGCCCCCGGGTGTAGCCGACTTTGCCCCGGATGGCGTCCGTGCTCTGGGCCACCGGATGCCGGTGAAAAATAAGTTTGTCGTCCTCCTTGACGAAGACGTTCAGTGACCGGTCGTCGTTGTTCCATGAGTGGAGCAGCTGGATGTCGTAGGCCACCGGAGGCATGTCCAACAGCAGGTCCAGCCGAGTGGGCTTGCTGTAGTCCAGACCCTGGAGTTCGTGTTTCAGGGGCCGGTACGCTGGGTCCCTCATGTCCACAGTCTTTATTCCTCCTGTGACCTTCTGACCCATGTTCACCTTCAATTTCACCTCTGTATACACTCCCAGGGCAAACTCATCAATTGCTCGGCCTCTTTCCTGCTTTCCAGTTAAAAGCAGGCAGGATGCCTAAGGAAGGTTGCTAGGAGACCTCCTCAAGTTGTGTACCATTCAGTATTGCCTAATGGATGGAAAGGAAAACAAGGTGGGGGTGTGGGGAGAGGAGAGGAAGGGGGGGGAGAGAGAGAGAGAGAGAGAGAGAGAGAGAGAGAGAGAGAGAGAGAGAGAGAGAGAGAGAGAGAGAGAGAGAAAAGTTGGGGGAGGGAGGGAGAAGGAAAAAAAAGTTAAATATTAATGCAAGGCTCCTAGTAAGTTCAAGTAAAATCGTCACCACTGTTTCGTTTGCAAGGATTCCTACATCTTATCTGCTAGCAGGTACACCTGAGAATTGGAAGAGCAGTTAAAAGAGAGGATTCAGGCTACTGACTACTGCCTAACCTCAAATCTTAGTTTAAGACCATTTTTTCCTTAAGGTGCGCCATTACATTCAGGGGCATATAAATGTCTTAGTCCATTAGGTAAAATAATTTTTTTCTGAGGTGCTCTGTGCTGCTATCTGTCCATGCCATTTTTGGCTTATCCATCTGTTTTAGGGCTTATCTCAGTATTTCTCTGCCTCCTGCAGCTATATTTTGTAAATAACCAAGGCGGATTGCCTTGATTTTTCAAGGAGAGGAGTGTGTTTGTTGAGCCCTGGTTATACTGTAGAAGGCAGAGGCTACAGGCTCTGGTCTGTACAAAGTCGCGGACACAAATGCTTAGGAAATAGTATGTTTTGCCAGAAGAATGCATGCGTTTTCTACAAGAGAATGCCAAGTCAGGATAGATCCCACTAGCCAACATCTCTCTTGGTCAAGGGTGATGGGGTAAGTGTGTCCCCCAAAGGGCACCAATGTCATGACTGCCCCCTCCAGTTTTAGGGGCCCCAATCTTCTGTTTCCCAGAGACTGCAGTCAGCAGAGACGTTTCTGAAAATAGGCAGCCCTCTTGATTAGCTGGAAGACAACCCCAGCGCAAGTGTAACTCTACTCTCACTGCTCCAAGTCAAAGCTTTAGGCCTTTAGGGGCCTCCCTGTTTGGGAAGAAAGGTCAAAGCGGAACCGTTCCATGGGCAGTTGTCCTCCTGAGACCAGCTGCCTTCCCGGGAAAGACATAGCTGTGCTCAATGGGGCTGAAATAAATCACTCAATCCAGAATCTGTTAACAGAGCAGACTGTGACTGCCTCTGAAATCCTAGAAGGCAAGACAGCTTACAAACTAAGGGAGAGTAGATGGGAAGGAAGATGACAATACACCCAGATGTAGGAGCAAGACAACAATGGAAGAGCATGCCACAGAGCACACTACTGCAGGAAGGCACTTCGAGGAGTCAAGGGCCCTTTTGCCAAGCTAACTCCTCTCTTCACCTGGGGAGAATTTTCAAGCATTTCCCCAGGGATTCCTCTTGGTCTGCCCCAGGTCACATTGCTACCTGCCCCTCAGGCCTGTTGGGGGTGAAGGCTTCCTCAAGATGGAACTCGATTGGGTCAATCAATCGCATTCACTGAACACTGTATTAAGAGCTTGAGAGAGTACATTATAACAGAGTACACATGTTCCCTGTCCACAAGAAGTGTAGAGTCTACAGTGGGTTACAGACATGAAAATAAATTACAGGTATGTATAGAAGTGCTGTCAGCAACTTTCTCCGGGGTCCCGGGACTCCAAAAAGCTCTTTCCCCAAACGTAGAATGCAGCCAATGCACCCGGGAAAGATTTATTTATTCATTCAATTGTATTTATTGAATGCTTACTGTATACACAGCACTGTGCTAAGCGCCTGGGAGAGTACAGTATAACAATAAACGACATTCCCTGCCCACAATGAGCAAGAGAAAAGAGCCCCTGTAGAGAGAGGTGAAGCAGATACAGACAGTAAACTCGTTATGGGCAGGAAGCATGTCTGCTAATTCTGCTGTATTGTACACTCTCAAGTGCTCACTACATTTCTCTGCACATAGTAAACGCTCAGTAAATCTCATTCATTGATCAACTGATATAGGCAGCAGAGCAATCCAGCCAGGACTACAGAGGCCTCAAAACAACTTCCCTTTCCATCTTGAAGCACAACCTCTGACCCCCGCCCTTTAGTTTCTCCATCCACTGCTGCCGGCAAGGCCCCAAGGTGCCGAGGCTTGCCACTGTAGCACCAGTGATGTTCCTGGGGCAGGATGGGCAAGCTACCCACCTCCGGCCCAACACGAGGGAAATCCAGGAACGCTGGCTCTCTCTCCCGCTTCTCAGTCCCACACACGGAGCTAAGTCTGTCAGTCAGCCAGCAAGCTTATTCATTCATTCAATCATATTTACTGAGCACTTACTGTGTGCAGAGCACTGTACTAAGCAATTGGGAAGTACAAATAGGCAACTTATAGACATATACTCGGCCGGAGCAGAACGGCACCGCCTCAGGACCCCCCCCAGCCAACTCGGGAACAGCGTGGGCCGGGGTGGGAGTGGCAGCCAGCCTCATCTGCCATGGCCTGGATTCAACGAGATGAAGCTCTCGGGGTGGAAAGGTCCGAGCAAGCGTCCCCAGAGCGGACCCACTCCCCCTTCGAAGATCTGCTCGTCTCTGTGGCCCTACTGCCCCTTTGCATCGTTCTCTCCTCATCCTACTCGCTAGCACTCCTGGGGCTCCCCCACTGCAGCTCACCTACCAAGGTGTAGTGTGCTCACCCCAGGGGCGGCCTGAAGCACCCTGCTGCTTGGCTGGAAAAACCTTTCTGCCATGCTGGCTCAGGTGCTCCCCCGACTCAACCCACTCCCCTGGAACCCCTCTGAACAAAGGTTCCCTAAGACATCCCAGATGACCAGGGTAAGAAGAAATAAGGAAGCAGTATACTATCACCTGCATTGCTGGGTGTCAGAAGGACCTGTGTTATAATGCCAACTCCGTCACTTATCTGCTGTGTAATTCTGGGAAAGTCACTTCACTTCTCTGTGCCTCAGTTATCTCGTCCATAAAATACGGATTAAGACTGTAAGCCCCACGTGTGAGACATGGACTGTGTCCAACTACCCCAGCATGTAGCATAGTGTCTGGCACATGGTAAGCACTTAAATACCACTCAAAAGAAAAATTAAAAAAAAAAGACCCGCAGGCTGCCCAGCCCTACCTCAATGTTCCTATATCTCTGAGTCACCCGGCAGCTAAGCTGGTCCCGAGTCGGTGACATCCAGACCGAAGAGACTTGAAAACCCACCTGCCTCTCTGCCTTACACCACTTCTTGAGTTCCCTGCGTCGGTCCGCGCCCCAAGGAGAGCCTCGAGGGAGGGAGTCCAAGGGAGAATTCCCCATGCTGGGAAAGCCTTGCTGGAGCCTTCCAAGAACAGCACAGTCTCCGCGCCAGTCCAAAGCTGGAAACTTCTTCCCCAAGTGTGGGCCCGATGAAGCTGGGGAGGCCAGAGGGAGGAGTGGTACTGGATGGCTGGAGTTTTCAGTGTTTGCTCAGGCTGGTCGGGAGGCGGGGCAGAAGAAAACTCCCCAACCACCTTTCTGCCTCAGTCTCCACCCCACCCTGGCAGCCTGGCACTGACCTCACCGCATAAGCAACCCTCTGTGCCGGCTGTGTTGGGGTGGGGGCCGCGACTCAGAGAGGTGGGGGGGACGGGGGCGGGGACCTAACTTTCTAAGAAAGATGAAAAAGAAAGTTATTTTAACATTTCCTGGAGTGAGGCAATCTCCACGAGCACTCACCAGATTGAGTCACAGGCATCCCCAAGACCAGGATCTCATCTGGCCTGGGGGAACAAAAAAACCCAAAAACAAAACCCCAAAACCAAGAAAACTCCCACATACCCCTCCTACTGTGGGGAAACCAGGCACAACAATACTCCCAAATTCTCCACTCGGCTCCTTTGGTTTAAAGCACAACGGTGGAATGGAGGTGCTAGACCACGAACGAACAGGGAATCAGTCAGTGATTTTTTGATGGAACCCTTACTCTGTGCAGGACAATATACCGAACGCTCGTTCACAACGAGTTTACAGTCTCACCCCTAACTTGGACTGTTAGCAGGTTATCAGCCTTGTTGGAAGAGTTCACAGTAGGTCAGAACTACTGACTGAGCCCCCTCCTTCCTTTCCCCCTCCTCCCCGCCTTACCTCCTTCCCCTCCCCAAAGCACCTGTATATATGTTTGTACAGATTTATTACTCTATTTTACTTGTACATATTTATTCTATTTATTTTATTTGGTTTACATGTTTTGTTTTATTGTCTGTCTCCGCCTTCTAGACTGTGAGCCTGCTGTTGGGTAGGGACCGTCTCTATATGTTGCCAACTTGGACTTCCCAAGCGCTTAGTAGTGAATAGAGCACAGGCCTGGAAGTCAAAAGGCCATAGGTCCTAATCCCAGCTCCGCCACTCGTCTACTGTGTGATCTTGGGCAAGTCACTTCACTTTTCTGTGCCACAGTTACCTTACCGGTAAAATGGGGATTGAGATTTTACAATCTATATCTCCGAGTCACTCAGCAGCTAAGTTTGTCCCGAGTCGGCAACATCCAGACCGGACAGACTTGAAAACCCACCTGCCTCCCTGCCTTACACCACTAGTATAAGGTGCTGAGAGTCAGGAGACCCAATTTATAAGGTCAACTCAGCCCTACACCTGCTGGGTAATCCTGGACAAGTTGCTAAGCCTCTCTGTGCCTCCATTTCCTCATCTATTAAGTGGGGATAAGATGCCTGCTCTCCCTCCCTCTGAGACTGTGAGCCTTGTGTAGGATAGGTACTATACTGACCATCTTGATCCACCCCAGCCAGTGTTTAGTAGAGAAGCCTTTAATAAATGTAATAGCAACATTATTATTAATAGCAATAATAATTTCACTAGGCCACAGTTCATTTTAAAAGCTCTCATACCATCTCACCTCCTTCAGAAAGCCTTCCTTGAGTAATCCACAGCAACCTAATTGCAACAGCCCAAGACCTCTTATAAAACTTATGACCATGTATATTTATTTGTAGCCATATTTTGTCACAAAATTGCCCCTGCTGCATAATTCTCTCTCCCCAGTCCAATTTTTGAGGAGGAAGTGAAAGATTTTTCTAAGCAGTGACAATGACATACACCAGGGTGGGAAAAGGAGTAGGTTCAAAACATTGTGGATACAACCTCTCAGAGTCAGCCAACTCCCCTAGAAGAAGAGGAGAAAGGGGCAGGAGTGTTGCTGAAGACACAGTTTCAAGTGTCCTCTTACCATTCTCTTCCTTCCCCCCTACTTTCCACCTCCTCCCTCCTTCCCCTTATTGCTAGACTTAATTCTCAATGTAATTACCATCCCTGGCATTTGAGGGTTGCAAAAATAAGGTGAAAAAGTGGAGGCAATTATGTGAGTAAATTAGCTATTTGAATATTCAAATAGCAACTTCATCCTGATCAGAGTTACATCATTTTGTTATACCCTTGTTCTTCCCCCAACTCCCACACTTTGTCCCCCACCCTCCCCTTCCCCAGTAGATTATAAATTCCTGGAGGGCAGGGAACTTGTGTGTACTCTCTGCCTCCAGCTCAAAAAAAAAATTTATGGCATTTGTTAAGCATTTGCTATGTGCCAGGCACTGTACTAAGCACCGGGGTGGATACAAGCAAATCGGGCTGAGCACAGTCCCTGTCCCACATAGGGCTCGCAGTCTCAATCCCTATTTTACAGATGAGGGAACTGAGGCCCAGAAGAAAAGGGACTTGCCCAAGGTCACACAGCAGACAAATGCCAGAGCCAGCATTAGAACTTACACCCTGATTTCCAGGCCCATACTCTATCCACTAAGTCATGCTGCTTCCAGGGCATGCTGCTTCACACTTAGCAGGTACTCAATAGATCCCACCAACTGATTGCTCACAAGCCAGCCAGAGAAAAGAGGGCTGGGAATTTACAACCCACCATTCCCTCCTGTGCTGGGAGGCTCTGGGTAAGAAGCTGTGCCCAGCATCTGCCAACAGCACCATGAAGTCTATCCAGCTGAAAAACTTCTAGGCCCACCCAGGGCCCACTGTTCCCTGGGCCGCTTCACCAGTGACTCACTGTCCACTGAGCTGATCACCGTGACAACCTCAGTGCCATCTCTGACTCAGTCACCTTCCGGCTCCCACCTCACATCCCGGCTGTAACTAAAGCCAGTCATTTCCGTCCCTGCAGGCTCTCCTGGTCCATGCTCTCCCTCTGCTGCGCCCCACTCAGAACAATGTTGCAGACACCAGTCTTCCCCCATCGCTGCTTTCTGCAGGACGTGCTTTCTGAGGCGTCGAGTTTCTGTAAGGGCTCCCCTTCTCTCTGCTTTTGCCGTCTCCCCTCTTGTGCACCTCTCTGTCACTTTGCACTCCTTCAATCTCCTGAATGTTCTTTACTGCCTCCTCTTGCTTCCTTACTGAATCTCTTCTTGGAACCAGAGTCCTGGCTAGGCTTGGGCCACCGTTCGGCTTTGAAGTGCCCCTTCTCCCAGCCCCATACCCGCTCTTAAAAAAATCACACAGGCTCAGGGCACGGTTGGGCGGCCTAGACCCTGCCCTCATCCTCAGCTTGGGTCTTGGTAGGGACCATAGCACAGCAACGGGAATCATGTGCATGAAGCACTATGGTGTAGTGGATTGAGCACAGGCCTTGGAATCAGAAGGTCATGGGTTTTAATTGCGCCTCCACCATTGTCTGCTGTGTGACCTGGGGCAAGTCACTTCACTTCTCTGTGCCTCAGTTACCTCATCTGTAAAATGGTGATTGAGGCTGTGAACCCCAAATGGGACAAGGACTGTGTCCAACTCGATTTACTTGTATCCAACCCAGCACTTAGTACAGTGCCTGGTACATAGTAAACACACAACAAATACCATTATTATTATTATTATGTGCAGATATCCCTTAGGCTGTGGGATTTTGAGGAGGAGAGGGACAGTTAAGGAGTGGGATGGTGGGGGTCAGGGGGTACTCAGGGATGAGAAAGAGAGGCTGGCAAGACAGCAAAGAGAATACGAGTAGAGAGAAGCAGGACAAGAGAGAGAATTCTGGGGAAATGAGAGTGGCGGGGTGGAAACAAAGGACCCCGAGGAGGAGAAATAAGAGAATCTAGAAGGGGACAAAATTGGGAGAAAAATAAAAGAGCTAATGCAATGGTCCTTTTCTGAATGAAGAGACGGGGGGTCTAAAAGTAGTAAAGGAACATTACAGTGGGGGAGGGAAGAGAAGGTGGAAGCTTAGTACAGTGCTCTGTACATAGCAAGCACTCAATAAATACTACTGATTGACTGAGAGAAGAGGAGGAAGGGGGAGGGAACACCACAAGAAAAGAGACAGATTCTCATGAAGACATCCAGAGGCACAGAAACAGAGACCTAGAGAGCAGGCAAAAGGGATAGGGAAATGTGGCAAAGAACAGTGTCTAACTAGGGCAAGAGATATTTTGCTAATACACATACAGGAGTATGTCAATCCATCATAATTATCGAGCACTTACTGTTTGCAGAGCACAGTACTAAGCTCTTTGGAGAGTACGGTGGATTGATTTATCGACTGAAATTGATTTATCCATGAAATGTATTAAGTATAATAGATAAAAATAGTAGTGGAGTCTTTTAAGCACTTTAGTAGACACAAGATAATCAGGGCGGACCCAATCCCTGTTCCACACGGGCTCATACTCTGCGAAGGAGGGAGAACAGCTATTAAAACCCCATTATACAGATGAGGAAACAGACACAGGGAAATCAAGCGGCCTGCCTGAAGTCACCCAGCATGCAAGTGGTGGAGCCAGGATTATCAACCAAGTATCCCCGTTGACAGGGAACGTGTTTGCTAATTCTGTTCTACTGAACTCTCCCAAGTGCTTAGTACAGCTCTCTACACATAGGAAGGACTCAACAAATATAATTGACTCTAACACCCTTGTTCTTTCCATTATGTCACGCTGTTTCCCCTCCTTCAAGGAGTGATGGGGGAGACATTAATATCGATATTGAATAAATATGAGCATGGCCTGGGGCACAGAGAAAGCAGCGCCGTAGTTGTGAGCAGGAGAAAGCGTTGCAAAACCTAGCCTGACTGGCATTTTCCACTTCTGTGCCATGGAAGCGTTGAAGAAAAAAAACGTTTACAATGTTTCTATGTCTGGGGAAACCCAGCTGATGTTCCACATCCTGATTCATGTCTTGAGACCTCAGCCTACTACTAACCTCCCTCCTCCACCATCTTGCTAGCAGTACTACAAATCCCTTATTTATACAGACTACCCACACATACTTTATTTATATACATACAATCACAATCCTCTCCTTCGTAATCCTCTGTGCCAAGAATGAACAGTTCTTATTGCGGCAAGTTTGCTGCCGTGACTACTGATGTGGAATGGCAACAATCCTGCAAAAATTGTTTTAGTAGTACGACGTTTTCTGAAGTTCAACTGTTTTCCAGTTGAACGGGGGCATGATAACACACACACACATGAACAAAAAACCCTTTAGGCCACAGTGGATAACAATACCATATTTCTTATAGACTATTCAGGATTCATAAATATTCACACTCCATGTGCTTTAAATTAGCTTCTTGCTAAAGCCGCACTGTATATTATAACTGAGTCGAGTCTCATCCGGCCAGTTCTTCCTACATAACATCTTTGGGATTCGTCCTCCTCTCCACCCACTTACTAGCCTAGCCCAAGACCTGATCATACTGCAGCTACATTGTTTTTATCAGCCTGCTTACTGACCTCCCTGCCTCCAGCCTTTTCCCTTTTCCAATCTAAACTAGATGCTGCTGCACAGATGATCTTCCTGAAGCTGCACCTGGCACACATCTCTCTCTACTCTGCTAAACCCTACATTGGGCTTTTCATTTCTGGCCACATAAAACTAGCAGGGGTCTCTAGGGGTGTCAGAGGACCTATATTGAACATCTGTTCTTAGCAATTCTGTAGGATGGCTTAAATTACCCCCCAGTTGACATCTAGCACAGTATAAACTATACAGTCTGCTAGATTGGGCAGTCCTGGTGGCCAAGGAATGTGTCTACCAACTCTGCTGTACTGAACTCTACCATGCGTTTAGTGTAGTACAGTGCTCACACAGTAAGTGCTTAATAAACTAGACTATAAGATCCTTCAATCTATCCATCAATGGCATTTATTTAGTGTTTACTGTGTGCAGAACACTGTACTAAGCACTTAGAAGAGTACAATACAACAGAGTTGGTAGACACGATCCCTGTCCAAAACGAGTTTACAGACTAGAGGGGGAGGAAGACATTAATATAAACTCAATAAATTACAGAATCTTGAGGGGAGGGATCATGTCTTCCAACTAGTGTACTCTCTCAAACATTTTCTACAGTGCTTTGGATATAGTAGATGCTCAACAAATATTACTGATTGCTTGGTTTCAAAGTTCTGCACCAACTCTCTCCATCTTACATCTCTGCTCTCTTTACCTGCCAATCCCCAATCTGCTTTCTTCATCCTTCCCAAGAAAGCCTTGTGATCTCACCTCTTCCAACAAAACTTCACTAATTCCCACCACCCCAAACTACACAAACCCGGCAGCCATTTCTAGCACTTAACATTTGTTCATACCTATTCTCAGCATTATGTCCATATATTTATTCAATTGCACATTCAATTCTTTATTTTGATTTCTCCCAGTCATAAATATGTATATGCCCGTCTTACCCATTAAGAGTATAAGCTTCTTGTGGGCAAGGAACATGTTGCTTTGTGTTGTACTTTCCCAAGCACTTAGCACAGTGCATTGCATTCATTCATTCAATCATATTTATTGAGCGCTTACTGTGTGCAGAGCACTGTACTAAGCGCTTGGGAAGTACAAGTTGGAAACATATAGAGACGGTCCCTACCCAACAGCGGGCTCAGTCTAGATCCAATGGGGGCTTAAGAAAACTATTACTATTCCTACTAGTAGGTCTCTATTGTAGTTTCCCAGCAGTCTAGCTAACTGCTAGAGCAACTGAATGTATTTTTAGATCTGCCTTTGGGTCTTTTTGGGGGTGGATTCTACTTAGGCTGGATTGGGTTCTTGGGTTTGAATCCTAGAATGCTGGAAGAGATGAAATACTCCTTCCCAAGAATTAACTTCTGGGAAACTTCCAAGGGCCGACAACAGTTGAGACAAGAGTGTGACAAAGAGGTAGGGAAAAATACAAAACCAAGTTTTACTCATACAGGAGGATTTGAAAAAAAATCTAATTAAAAGGGAGTCTGACTGGGGTAACCTAAGTAGAGAGAAGTCCCCATCTGATCCACGGAGGCAAGTGGTAGAGTTGCTACTATTCAGTGAAGTAGAGATAGCAATGGAATTTGGTGAACAACTCAGATACAAGGCACTATACTGGTGTGCAATGTAATGTACTGGAGGGAAGCTTAAAAAAAAAAAACAACTTCAAAGTGGGAGGCAGAATAGCCTAGTGGAAACAGCATGAGGTTGGGAGTCAGGAGACTTGGGTTCTAAGCCCAACTCTGCCACTGGTCTGCTGGGTGACCTTGGGCAAGTCACTTGACCTCTCTGGGGCCCAATTTCCTCAACTATAAAATGTGTGCAACACCTATACACCCCACCCCTTAAATTGTGAGTCCCACAAGGGAAGGGACCGCACCCACTCTGCCTAATCCCGTATCTACCCCAGCAACTGGCACCTAGCAAACACTCAATAGATAACACATCACTGCAGGATTTGACTCTGCAGATAAAAAGTCCAGAACTCTAAAAAGTTAGGCACCCCTCCTCTCTCATCTCCAAACCAAGATGAAGGAAATCTTTAAAATATCCTGTTCTAGATCTCTATCGCTGACTTGGACCCGGAATTGAAAGCAGGCTCATCAAGTTTGCAGATGAAGTGAGACTGGGTGGAGTCATTAACACTTTTCATTTTATTTCTGCTTTTCCAGAGTGGCCTCAATAATTTTGGAAAATCGCCAGGCACGATGAAATTTAACAAGGGTGAATACAACATAGTACTTAGGAAGAAAGACTGCATAAGCACATGTACAGCAGAGAGAAAAAAAAAACCCAAAACCTGACTGAGTGGACTATCAAGCAAATTGGAGGCAACAGCAAACTATCATTAGGACAATCAACAGGTTTCCGAGATTTATCCACAGGAGGATAACACTGAGGGCAGCAGAATAACCCATCACCTAGTTCTGTATTAATCTGGAGTTTATTTTTTATGGTACATGTGAAGCACTTACTATGTGCCAGCCACTGTACTAAGTGCTGAGGCATGATGTAAGCTAATCAGGTTGGACAGAGTCTATAATAATAATGATGGTATTAAGCGCTTACTCTGTGCCAAGCACTGTTCTAAGCGCTGGAATGATAATAATGGTATTTGTTAAACACATACTATGTGCCAGGCACTGTACTGAGCGTTGGGGTGGATACAAGCAAATTCGGTTGCACAGGGTCCCTGTCCCAGTCTTAATCCCCATTTTACAGAGGAGGTAACCAAGGCATAGAGAAATCAAGTTACTTGCCCAAAGCCACACGGCAGACAAGTGGAAGATCTGGGGTTAGAACCCATGACCTTCAGACTCCCAGGCCTGTGCTCTAACCACTGCCCCACATGGGGCTCACATTCTTAATCCCTATGTTACATATGCAGTAACAGGCTCAGTGAAATTAGTGTCTTGCCCAAGGTCACGTAAGCAAACAAGTGGCAGAGCTGGGAGGCCACACTGCTCCTTGCATCCAGGTTTGGTTATTCCACTTCACTGATGATGGAACAGGAAAGAGTCTAGAGAAAAAAATGGGATGAAAATGGGGGGGGGGGGGGGGCAAATAAATCCCATTTGGAAAGGTTGAAGGAATTGGTACTGGGCAGACTGGAGATGACAGAGGGGTGACAATGATGAGCTTCAGGAGTACATGAACGTTATTTCCCCTCTGGACTGTAAGCATTGTGAAGGCAGGGATCATGTCTACTAACTTAATTGTACTGCACTTTCCCAAGGGCTCAGTTCAGTGCTCTGCACAAAATAAGCACTCAATAAATACCAGATAAATATTTATGAGGCAAACTAGTGGGTCGCCAAGTCCACCAAGTAGATGGTGGCTTACATTACTAAATCAATTATATTTACTGAATGCTTTCCTCGTGCAGTGCACTGTACTAAGCGCACGGGAGAGTGCAATATAACAGAGTTGGTAGCAAGGACTTTATCGAGACACTCCAATTTGTATTTCCCAAGCGCTTGGTACAGTGCTCTGCACACAGTAAGTGTTCAATAAATACGATCGAATGAATGAATGAATAAAAGGAGGACCTTTTTGATGGTCAGGGTGATTAAACACTAGAACAGACTGCTAAGGCAGACCTTGGAGTTTGTTGAGAAAAGAATATCCCTCAGTAGTCTTTACATAATGCTAACTCTGTGCAGGGCACTCTACTAAATCCTTGGTGGAATCCAACAGTATTAATAGTAGCATAGATAATCACCTGTACTGGACAGAAGCCAGAACAAGGAACTCCTGGAAGCTCTCCCCTAGCATTACGATTCCATGATACTTAAGACTGAAGTTTTGTTTTCAAACGGCTAGGCCTAGGCAGATTTCAAGGAATAGTCCCTGTGTTTCAGAGAAATATTACTATTGTTCGCATTGTTGGGCGAGATCACTGGTGGAGAAAGAGGAGGCTCTGGCAGGTTTAGAACAAGTGTCAGAGCAGGAATTGGTTTTGCAAGCACCCCAGACAACGTGCCAGGGGAAGACTGGCTGGCTGAGACCCAGGAGGAAACAGACAAGGACTCAGAGAGAGGATATTGCACTGGGGGAGCAGCGACATTTGCTTGTTTCAACACTTACAGGAGAAAGATGACACACAGGCGTCTCACCACATCCTATCGTGAACAGTGTTTAGAAAGGGGTCAGGTCTGTTTCAAGGCTCTTTGTTCCCCACGTCAATAAATAAGAACAAAGATTCCAGCAGAACATGTGTGGGATGGACAACACTTTGCTGCTGAGCTGAATTACGCTGGGCATTGCCTAACCCTTCGGCCACTAACTTGGAACACACCCCACCTCCTGAACAACAACAACAACAACAAAAAAATACAAACCAAGAGACAACATCACTGGGGCCAAAATTCAGTTCACATTCCATTGAGAAAGGCAATGCACATCTGACCTTCTATAGGCAAGTGTCTCACTCTCCAATAGATGAGGTTTGCAGCTGCTCTAGGGTGGGGAGAGAACAGCAGTGAAGGCGCTTAACAAAACAATTGGCGTTTCTCTTGGCAGGAGGGCGAGCGAAGGGAGGATAGCTAAAGCCGGCTGTTCCAATCTGAGGGCCGCCCATCCTTTTCAGCGCACCCAGTTTGCTAGAGCAGGCATAGAGGGCTGGTTCCCTGGGGTCCACTATGACTCTGGGGCAGCAGCCACGAGTTGGTTTCCTCAGGCAGCAGCTCACTTATGGGTGATGGATGGGGCCTAGGACTTCCTCCAAAATGGACAGCTCACCACATTTCTGCCTAAAATTCCTCTCATCCCAGGAGCAAACAAACAATTAGTGAGCTAGCCGGGTCACGACCTTCGAAAGGCCAAGATTCTGGACTTAGGGCGGCGACCAGATCACATGATGAACGGACAGAACAGGGGGCAGGAGGATGCGGCTCAACATGAGTACGGATACACATCTGATGTGAAGGGGGGGCTCCTGGTTGACATGACTCAAGTCAGGGGCCAAGGGTGTTCTCACTCACCAAGAAATACCTGTTGGATAAAGAGCGGCACACTTTGTCTTCCGAAGCAACCCAGAAGTTGAAAAGCCTAGGCCACAGATGATAAAGCTGCAAACCCTGCCTTTTCTGTATTCCCCCTCTTGACTGTAAGCTCCTTGTGGGCAGGGAATGTGTCTGTTTATTGTTGTATTGTACTCTTCCAAGTGCTTAGTACAGTGCTCTGAACACAGTAAGCACTCAAATACAAATGAATGAATGTTTTAGCCATCAAAACACCAAACACACAATAAAGAGTAGATTACTAGTCCGTAGTTCAGATGCTAAAGTGGCTGAGCTGTTTAGAGTCCATCTTTACTAATTGAAATTAGATTAAGGGGACATCCCGAGGACAGCTATTTCTTGTTAGCCTTCATTTTCACTTGCCTGGTAAAAATAGGACACTAGCTTGGCCCCAGCTGGCCAAAAAAAAATCAGAATAGAACAAATTAAATCTGTGCTGGGCCAGTGGCTCTGGGCACCATAGAAACAGCTCAGTTTACCTGGGGTCACACCTCAGAGGTTGTCCTAGGAGTGTATGCATTCCTGTTCTCGCAATAGCCTGCAGAGGAGGAGATTAAGAGCATTTTAGGAGAAAGGGACAGAGGGAAGTAGTAGGAGAAGCAGGGGATGGCCAGAGGGAAAGAATGAGAGAGAGAGAGAGAGAGAGAGAGAGAGAGAGAGAGAGAGAGAGAGAGAGAGAGAGAGAGAGTGTGTGTGTGTGTGTGTGTGTGTGTGTGTGTGTGTGTGTGTGTGTGTTGGTGTGTTGTTAAAACAAGAATTCCCCAAAGGAGCTTTAGCTAGGTTAGTATACGACAAACTTGAAGTCAGGTTTTAAGACTCACTGTTAAGAGAGAATAGGGCTGTTCATTTTCCAACCCAGGCATGTTTGTCTTGTCTTTTTTTTAATGGTACTTGTAGGTGCTTACTACATGCCAGGCACTGTAATAAGTGCTGGGGTAAATACAAACTAACCAGGTTGAACACAGTTCATGTTCCATATGGAGCTCACAGTCTTAATCACCAATTTGCAGATGAGGGAAACTTGAGGCACAGGGAAGTTGAGAAGTTAAGTGACTCGCCCAAGGTCACACAGCAGACAAGTGGGGGAACTGCGATTCCCCCAGGGCCTTCTGACTCCCAGGACTGTGCTCTATCCACTAGGCCATGCAGCTTCCCAGGTGGGTGTCTTTTAAAGTCCCAGTCCTTCATTAATCACTTTGTGGTATTTATTGAGCACATTCTACACACAGAGCACTTTAAGCACTTGGTGAAGTATAAATGAGCACTTAGAACAGTGCTTTGTACATAGTAAGCGCTTAATAAATGCCATTATTATTATTATAAAACAACAGAGTGGGTAGACATGTTCCCTGCTCATGACGAGCTTACAGTCTAGACTATTGGCAAATGGACAAGGTGACCAAGACAGAAACACAAATCAGGGACAGTGAGAGACCAAAACAGAGACAGGCAGGGACACATACACTCTAGCTGTACTTGTTCCCCCAACCCCAACCCCACCAATCAGTGACTTCTGATGATCCTGGAACAGTAAAACTATTGTTCTGAACAAGGAGACATTGGGAAAGAATAAAATTCAGGATGCAGAACAAAGCGACCTACTTATAAAACCTCCTTTCACCTGAAGATCAAGTAACAACCCCTTCCACCACCTACTCTTTCATGCACTTGTGGTTAGAGCCTTGGATTTTAACAGAAGTTAGGGCTGCCCCAAGCAACCTCTGCCGAGGAGATTATGCCGCTGATTGCCAATCTTGGAGACTCAGGGAGCTCTCCAGACTCCACTAGCTAATAGGGACTTGACATTTTTGTTCCAGGAAACAGCACTCAGCTTCTGCCCGGCCAGAACCTTTTTCAGCGGGCAGATTGATGTCCCCGGTAGTTTGAACACTAACGACGGTGTGAAGCAATACCTAACAGGGTATTGCACTCTACTGCACTCTCTGCTCTAATGCCACTTTTTATTTTATGGTATCTGTTAACTGCTTACTATATGCCAGGCACTGCACTAAGTGCTGGGGTATAAACAAATTAATGAGGTTGGACACAGTCCATGTCCCACATGGGGCTCACAGTCATAATCCCATTTTACTGATGAGGGAACTGAGGCACAGAAAAGTTAAGTGACTTGCCTGTGGTCACAAAGCAGACAAGTGGCAGAGCCAGGATGAGAAGCCAGGTCCTTCTGACACTTGGGCCCATGCTCTAGCTACTACACCCACGCTGCTTCTCACTTGAAACCAAGCAATGAGTGTGATACTGTATGGTGTGGCACAAACTTTTGTCAATCAGTAAGGCGGGAATCCCGTACTTCCCTGATCTTTGTCACTCCAGGAACCCAGACAGCTCTCCCACCCTCTTGTTCCTTTCTTCTTCCTCAGTTTGGTTTCTGCCATCCTACACGGCCTCCATACAGCCAGCCCTTGCCCCACCTAATAATAATAATAATAATAATAGTGGTATTTGTTAAGCACTTACTATGTGCCAGCCACTGTACTAACTGCTGCAAGCAAATAGCATTGGACATAGCCCCCGTCCCACATGGGGCTCACAGTCTTAATCCCCATTTTACAGATGAGGTACCTGAGGCACAGAGAAGGGAAGTAACTTGCCCAAATCCACACAGCAGACAAGTGGTAGAGCTGGCATTAGAACTCATGGCCTTCTGCCTTCCAGGTACATGCTCTATCCACTATGCCATGCTGCTTCCCAGTTGGCTGGAGGGCTCTCCCTTCAGTTTAGAAAGCTTCCAGTCACCTTTATGCTCCTCCTTGGCCTTTGTGTCCAAGGAAGCTGGTAGCCTGAGCCCCAGGAGCCTAGGGAGGGAGGTCAGACCAGGAATGTAGAAGGGGAAGCTGCAGAAAGAGGGACAGGCACATGGCGACAAGATCCCAAACCTGGGTATTCCAGGAGAAGTTATTTATTGATTGATTTATTTTACTTGTACATATCTATTCTATTTTATTTTGTTAGTATGTTTGATTTTGTTCTCTGTCTCCCCCTTTTAGACTGTGAGCCCACTGTTGGGTAGGGACTGTCTCTATATGTTGCCAACTTGTACTTCCCAAGCGCTTAGTACAGTGCTCTGCACACAGTAAGCGCTCAGTAAATATGATTGATGATGAGGAGGAGGAGGGGTGATGGGAGACATGCCCATGTTTTGCAGAAGTGGATGTTGGAGGAGGTGGGTCTGGTGCACTCTTGGGGTAGATCCAGCTGCCCAATCACCTTCACTACCAGGGCCCCGAGATGTACCCGAACACCCCAGATGCCCGCGGTTCTGGCCCTGGGCTCCAATTCACCAAACCAAACAGTGTGGCCTAGTGGAAAGAACATAGGCCTGGGATTCACAGGACTTGGGTACTACTAATAATAATAATAATAATGGTATTTGTTGAGCGCTTACTATGTGAGAAGCACTGTTCTAAGTGCTGGGGAGGTTACAAGGTGATCAGGTTGTCCCACAGGGGGCTCAGAGTCTTAATCCCCATTTTACAAACGAGGTAACAGGCACAGAGAAGTTAAGTGACTTCTCAAAGTCACATAGCAGACAAGTGGCAGAGTCAGGATTAGAACCCATGACCTCTGACTCCCAAGCCTGTACTCTTTCCACTGAGCCACGCTACTAATGCCAGTTCTGCTAATTGCCTGCTGTGCGAACTTGAGCAAGTCACTTCACTGGGCCTCAGTTTCCTCAACTGAAAATGAGGATTAAATACCTGTTCTCCCTCTTAGACTTTGAGTCCCTTGTGGGACAGGGCCTATGTCTGACCTAATTAACTTGCATCTATCCCAGCGCTTAGAAGAGTGCTTGACACACTGTAAGTGCTTAAATACCATAAAAACAAAACAAAACAAAAAAAGGGACATAGGCAGACATACTGCATCCTGGTAACCAAATAGCAAACTAAATCAAACAGAAACTGCTAGATTGTAAGCTCTTTGAGGGTTGGGATTGTGCCTTTAACTCTATTGCTCTGCACATAGTAAGCGCTCAATAAATACAATTGAATGGATGAATGAATGAATATTAGACTCTCCTGGGCGCTTAGTACAGTGCTCTGTACACAATAAAAACCACTGATTGAAGGATGCCAATACTCCCTCTCCACCCTTGGGCCACAATCAATCAAGCAATCAATGTCTTGACTATTGCATCAGCCTCCTTGCTGACTTCTCTGCTTCCTGTCTTTTCACACTCCAGTCCAAACTTCACTCTGCAGCCCAGATCATTTTTCTAAAACGCCATTCAGTCCATGATTCACCATTCACCCCTCAAGAACCTCCAGTGGTTGTCCATCCACCTACACATCAAACAGGAACTCTTAACCAACTCTTATGTTGCCAACTTGTACTTCCCAAGCACTTAGTACAGTGCTCTGCACACAGTAAGCACTCAATAAATACGACTGATTGATTGATTAACCATAAGCTTCAAACCACTCAATCACCATGCCCCCACCAACCTTACCTCGCTGATTTCCTAGGACTACTCTTACACCAACCTACTCACTGTACCTCAATCTCATCCATCTCATTGCCAACTCCTGACCCATGTTCTGCCTCTGGCCTGGAACTCCCTCCCCCTTGATATCTGACAGACCATCATTCTCCCCACCTTCAAAATCTTATTAAAAATCTCATCTTTTCCAAGACTAAGCCCTCATTTCCCCTACTCCCTCTCCCTTCTTGTACATGGATCTGTACCTTTTATCACTTATAATAATGATGGCATTTATTAAGCACTTACTATGTGCAGAGCATTGTTCTAAGCGCTGGGGAGGTTACAAGGTGATCACGTTGTCCCATGGCAGGGGGGTGGTGTCACAGTCTTAATCCCCATTTTACAGATGAGGTAACAGACACAGAGAAGTTATGTGACTTGCCCAAAGTCACACAGCTGACAAGTGGCAGAGCCGGGATCTGAACCCATGACCTCTGGCTCCAAAGCCCGTTCTCTTTTTCACCCCGCCCTGAGCCCCACAGCACTCATGTGAGTGGCTGGCCTGCAAAGCCATCTCTGGGCACTTTAGGGGGCCCCAGAAAGCAGGCCCTTCTGCTCTGATGTGCGTACTTGGTGGACACACTTGTCAGCTGTGTGACTTTGGGCAAGTCACTTCACTTCTCTGGGCCTCAGTTACCTCCTCTGTAAAACGGGGATGAAGACTGTGAGCCCCACGGGGGGCAACCTGATCACCTTGTAACCCCCCAGCGCTTAGAACAGTGCTTCATTCATTCGTTCATTCATTCCGTCATATTTATCGAGCGCTTACTATGTGCAGAGCACTGTACTAAGTGCTTGGGAAGTAGGGAAGCAGCGTGGCTCAGCGGAAAGAGCCCGGGCTTTGAAGTCAGAGGTCATCGGTTCAAATCCCGGCTCTGCCACTGGTCAGCTGTGTGACTTTGGGCAAGTCACTTCATATCTCTGGGCCTCAGTTACCTCCTCTGTAAAATGGGGATTAAGACTGTGAGCCCCACGAGGGACAATCTGATCACCTTGTAAATTCCCCAGTGCTTAGAACAGTGCTTTGCACATAGTAAGCGCTTAATAAATGCCATCATTACTATTATTATTATGTATATATCCATAACTTATTTTAATGTCTGTCTCCCCCTCTAAACTGTAATCTTTGTGGACAGGGAAAAGATCTACCAACTCTGTTATAGTGAACTCTCCCAAGCACTTAGTTCAGTGGTCTGCACACAGTAGGTACTCAAGCTTTTAAGATGGTCCGGAGGATACAGGATGTCTTATACTGTATGTAGGCAAAGGTAACATAGCAATAATAGCATTTATTAAGCACTTACTGTGTGCAGAGCACTATATTGAATAGTGGGAAAGAATACAGAGGTGGGAATTAGACCGTATTCCTGTCCCTTGTCTCAGCACCCAGCAAAGGAAACCAAGCTGAGGCCAAATTCCAGCAGGAGGGGAACTTACTACTAGTGTTGAGCTGAGAAGGATGTTATGGTCAAGGTGGCCTCCTCCCTGAGGACCAGCACTATAAACTAGTGGTCCCTGTATACATTTTCTTCCTCCCCAATGACAACACAGGGAGAAACAGAGAAAAAACCACAGTGGTTCAGTAGTCCTTTGGATTACAGAGAAGCAGCGTAGGCTTTGTAGAAAGAGCATGGGCCTGGGATTCAAAGGACTGGGGTTCTAATACCAGCCCTGCTAATTGCCTGCTGTGTGACCTTGAGAAAGCCACTGCACTTCTCTGGGCCTCAGCTTCCTTAACTGTAAAATGGGATTAAATACCTGTTCATTCATTCAATCGTATTTATTGAACGCTTACTGTGTGCAGAGCACTGTACTTTTCCTCCTACTTAAACTTTGAGTCCCACGCGAAACAGGGACTATATCTGATCTAATTAACTTGTACTTATCTCAGCACTTAGAAGAGTGCTTGATGCATAGTAAGCACTTAAATACCATAAAAACGAAAACAAAAAAAAGTGACATAAGCAGCCATACTGCATCCTGGTAACCAAACAGCAAACTAAACCAAATCGAAACTGCTAGATTATAAGCTCCTTGAGGGTAGGGATCATGCCTATTAACTCTATTGGACTCTCCCGCGAGTTTAGTACAGTGCTCCACACACAGTGAAAACCACTAAATGATTGAAGGATGCCAAGAGCAGTCTTCCCTTCCACTCCAGTTTCTTTAGTTTTTCTCCATTTCCCCTTTTTCATTTGAAAGCATAAAGGCCTTAGGTCTGCATATTCTACCTAAAAAACTATCAGAGTGACCCTCACACACTCCCTTCTTTCTGCTCACAAAAATCAAGCATCACAAGATGTCCCAGGAAATTCAAAAACAAAAAACAAAAGAAAACAAGAGCAGTGCCCTCTGATCGAGAGAGACCAGAATGCACCTGCCATAAACACCTACGGAAAGCTCCAAATTACTCATCACGGATCTCAGCCAGAAACAGAGCGGTTAGGCCTTGGCCTCCTGGGAAAACAGGGCTGCATTCATTTACTTACTAAACATTAAATATTAGTAATTAATAATTATGGCATCTGTTAACTGCTTATTACGTATCAAGCACTGCTGTATGCGCTGGGGTAGATGTACGTTAATCAAGATGGGTGAGTCCCACATAAGGCTAGCAGTTTAAGTAGGAGGGAGAACAGGTATTGAATCCCCATTTTACAGTCGAGAAAACTGAGGAACAGGGAATTTAAGTGACTTGCCCAAGGCCACGCAGGAGGGAAGTGGCAGAGCCAGGATTAGTTCCCACGTCTATCAATCAGCGTATAGAAGCAGCGTGGCTCAGTGGAAAGAGCCCGGGCTTTGGAGTCAGAGGTCATGAGTTCAAATCCCAACTCTGCCAATTGTCAGCTGTGTGATTTTGGGCAAGTCACTTAACTTCTCTGTGCCTCAGTTCCCTCATCTGTAAAATGGGGATTAAGACTGTGAGCCCAACATGGGACAACCTGATCACCCTGTATTCCCCCAGCGCTTAGAACAGTCCCTTGCACATAGTAAGTGCTTAACAAATGCTATTACTATTATTAATCAATGGTATTTATTGAGCACTTACTATGTGTACAGCACTGTACTGTTTGGAAGAGTACAATCCCCAGAGTTAGCAAACACATTCCCTGCCCACAGTGAGCTTATAGTCTAGAGTGGGGACAAAGACATTCATATAAATACCTCTGATTCCCAGGTCTATGCTTTTTCCACTAGGCCACACTGCTTCCTGGTTACAACCTCATCAGGGTTACTGGTGCAAGGTTCTACATTCTCTTCCACATGTTCCTCTCTCTAGTTCAATTCCTGGAAAACTGGACCCGTGGAGGATTACCTGACATCAACAACCGCTAACTCACTGGCACAGCCATATGGCACACGGCTTGCTAGAGTCCTGCCACCCTTTGGATGCTGTTCCAAACTCAGTTTTAAGTCGCTAAGTCATAAGGTATGGGGAGGAGGGAGGGAGAAGGGAAGGAGAGGATTATTCAGTTAGAGAGAGGTGAGCGGGTTCAAGGGGAAAAAGAAAGTCTCCAATGCTTCAAGTCTCCTAACGTATCAGGAGACTGCCGGTGTCTAATAGCTCTTTACCTGAGAGCTTGGCCCTCGGGAATCGTGGAGGCATTTAAAGTCTACTAAAGGGAAATAAAAAGCAATTTGCTGATGGAACCAGTCAAGTGACAAGCAGAGATCTCGTTACACTGGACTCTCAAAGCTGATTTGCTCTCTCTAGACAACTGCTTCTCCAGTCCTTTCCTCTGCCAGTCTTGTTCTGGCAGCCACCAAGACCCACACCCCTCACCACACTGATGCTCCTAACACTAATAATAATAATAATAATAATAACAACAATAATGATAATCCATTGTTAAGCACTTACTATGCACCAAGCACTCTCCTAATTTCTGGGGTAGATGCAAGATCATCAGGTTTGACACAGTCCTGCTTCACCAAATGTACTCGGGTGCAAACAGATAAGGGAGGCTTGATTACTTAAACTTTGGCTTGTTCTTGAGAAACTCTGTGGCCTAGTGGAGACAGAGAGAGTGAGAAGAACCTGGGCTCTAATCCCAGCCTGGCCACTTGTCTGCTGGGTGACCTTGGGCAAGCCACTTCACTTTTCTGTGCCTCAGTTCCCTCATTTGTAAAATGGGGATTAAGACTGATCTCCATGTGGGACATGGACTGTGTCCAATCTGATTATCTTGTATCTACCCCAGCACTTCATACAGTGTCTGGAACATGGTAAGCACTTAAATACCATAAAAATGTACTTGGGAGAGTTCAATGCAACAGAGTTGATAGACACCTTCCCTGCCCACAACAAGCAGGGAAGCAGCGTGGCTCGGTGGAAAGAGCATGGACTTTGGAGTTAGGGGTCATGGGTTCAAATCCCTACTCCACCAATTTTCAGCTGTGTGACTGGGCAAGTCACTTAACTTCTCTGTGCCTCAGTTCCCTCATCTGTGAAATGGGGATTAAGACTCTGAACCCCCCATGGGACAACCTGATCACCTTGTAACGTCTCCAGTGCTTAAAACAGTGCTTTGCACATAGTAAGCGCTTAATAAATGCCATCATCTTCATCAATAAACTTACAGTCTAGCGATTGATGTCAGTTAACTTATGAAAGTGAATTCTTTCCTTACTCTATCACCTTAAAGCAGGTGAGGATGGTTTAGCAGCACACTCAAGGTTTCTTGACTCTCACTGCATATTCTCCCAAAGCTCTAAAGCTTTGGCTGGGCAGGTTAGAGTTACTCTCCCTCAACCAAGGACAGAGTCCACTTTGTGGCAAGACAGAAGTCACTCAAGTGGGCTGAAGAAAGAAAACGGGGGGCAGCCAGACTTGGAGGATTTTTAAGATAGGGGGCTTGGCTGTCTGAGGGCATCATCAATGGTGTTTATAGAGCACTTACTGGGTTCAGAGCACTGTACCAAGGGCTTAGGAGAGTACACTACATCAGAGTTGGTAGACAAGTTCCCTGCCCACAAGGAGCTTATAGTCTAAAGGGGGGAAAAGACATTAATATAAGTTTATAATATACAATTCATAGATATGTACATAAGTGCTTGGTGTATCACGCATTGGTAATATGTGCAAGCAGAAATAGCAATAGCTTCAAGAAGGGTGTGGATAAATTTATGGACATGCAGTCTACAGTGGGATATGAGAAGGGAAGAAGGATGGAATGTTCATAACCATGAAGATGGATACCAGGGAGGGCAGCCATCACTCTGTTCCTCCAACCATTTGGTTTCCACAGTGGGAACCCGTATCTAATAGTGATATTTGTTTTGGGCTTACTATGTGCTAGGTGCTGTGCTAAGCACCATGGTAGAAAGGACACTGTGATCAGACACAGTCCACATGGGTCTCGGATTAGACTGTAAGGTCATCGTGGGCAGGGACTGTGCTACCAGCTCTGTTATACAGTACTCTCCCAAGTGCATAGTACAGTGCTCCGCACAAAATAAGTGCTCAATAAATACAGTTAAGAGGAAGAACTGGTATTGTATCCCCATTTTACAGATGATAAAACTAGGTGAAGAGGTTTGCTCAAGGTCAACCAGCAGGCAAGTAGCAGAGCCGGGATTAGAACCTAGGTCTCTGACTTTCAGGCCTGTACTCTTGCTGGAATGCCATTGGTCTAGCCCAGCATAGCAACTGTTATTAATAATAATAACGGCATTTATTAAGCGCTTATTATGTGAAAAGCACTGTTCTAAGCACTGGGACGTGGGGCCATAATAGGACTACACAAGGCACACCCTGAAATCGCTGACAAGGTAGCCTGATCTTCAATGTCAAAATTACCCCAAGAAAGGGAAGATGGGAGAGAACAAAAGTCCTCTTCTTTTGCCCAGACTTTAAACCCTTCTCCCCTTTCCTGCTAGGGCACCCTGGAAGGTCAGAAGACTAATACTAAATGCAGCATGAGACGTTGAACAGCAGGAGAGAATGCATAGGCAGGACAGCTCTAGTCACTTAGTCTGTGAGTACACACATACACCCCCGCCCCCCCCACAAAGTTCTCTTTACTAAACAGCTGCAGTGGATTTCAAGCTGTTCCTCTCTGGTTGATACAACAAATTCTCAAAGGACTTGATAGCCCCTATTGGCTTCCTCCCACCAGTCACCCCGGGCAAAGCTACTGGATGCCAGAATTTTGAGTAGCTCACAGGTTAAAAAAAAAAAAAAGATAATGCAGGAAGCCTTCCCAGACTGAGCCCCCTCCTTCCTCTCCCCCTCCTCCCTCTCTCCATCTCCCCCGCCTTACCTCCTTCCCTTCCCCACAGCACCTGTATATATGTATATGTTTGTACGTATTTATTACTCTATTTTACTTGTACATATTCTATTTATTTTATTTTGTTAATGTTTTGTTTTGTCCTCTGTCTCCCCCTTCTAGACTGTGAGCCCACTGTTGGGTAGGGACCGTCTCTATATGTTACCAACCTGTACTTCCCAAGCGCTTAGTACAGTGCTCTCCACACAGTAAGCGCTCAATAAATATGACAATGAATGAATGAATGATGCACAGCGCAGGCAGCACAAACCCAAAGGGCTCCACCTCCAACTACCATGCAGGTAGACTCTGACCTGGGGTAACAGCATTCAGTTTGTTCCTTGCTTTATGTGGGCCAGTTGGCTCTGGAGGTAGTGTGGCTTAGTGGAAAGAGCACAGGCACAAGAACCAGAGGATCTGGGTTCTGATCCTGGCTCTGCCAGTTATCCACTCTGTGTGACATTGGGCAAGTCACTTCACTTCTCTGTGACTCAACTACCTCATCTGTCAAATGAAGATTAAGATCATGAGCTCCATGTGGGACATGGACTGTGTCCAACCTGATTGGTTTGTATCTACCCCCAACACTTAGTTCAGTGCCTGACACATAGTAAGGGCTTAAAAAATACCATTAAAAAAAAAAAAAGAGGTTGGGCCCCTTACCCCTGGTACTTAGAGGAGGGAACTGGCTACCCAGGGCTAACAGCAACAAAGCCCAATAATAAAAGTCAACTGAGCCCAACTCAAACTGATCCCTTGTCATCCCACACTTCCAAAATGCATAAGAAGGTAGAGCAGTGGCTAGATGGTGCTTCCATAGAAACAGCACGCAACACAGAAAAAATTGGAAAGCTGGGGAGGGAGACATATCCAGAGAGGGGGAAGTCGTTCATGTTCTCAAATTCCACTTTATAGAAAATGGAGTCAAAATGCCAAGAAATGCAAAGCCTCTGAAGTCCAACAACAAAGTTGGAGGCAGAGCCAGTACCCAACTGAAAGACCAGTGTTTTTCACCCCCCACATTGCTGTTTCCGAACAAGTCTTTCCTCATTAGAAATGGAAAGTTGGGGCCAGTTTCTCCAGCAGATTTGGACACTTCTATCTTCCCTTTTCCTATCCAAAATAGCCCAAGAGAAGTCTGAAAGAAAGTCAATTTCCCTCTGTTTTTTAAACCCTATATCAGCACAATAGATAACAAGGAATACAGTTGATTTTCACTTCTTTGACCTTCCTATGAGCACGGCTCAAGTCTAATGTTTGACCTAGTTATCCCCAGTGTTTAGTACAGTGCTTGGCATATAGTAAGCACTTAACAGATATTCTTAAGGGCAGGGACCAGGTCTACCAACTTTATACTTGTACTTTCTCAACACTCAGTACAGTGCACTGGGCACTTAATAAATGCCATTGACTGATTGATTAGCACTGTGCTAAGAATTGGAAGAGAACACCAGAAGGAAAACATGCAATCTCTGACCTCAAGGAGCTTACCATCTAATGGGGAAAAAGATAGGCAGATAAAAATATTTACAAAGAGAAAGTAGGAAGGACAAGGACATACCAGAAAGTAGTGCAAATACATCAAGATGAAATAGCTCAGTACCTGAATGCACAGTAATGACAGCTATTATGATATTTTCTATTAATAATGATTGTGTTATTTGTTAAGCTATTACTATGAGCCAAAGGCTGTACCAAGCCCTGGGATAGCTACAAGACAATCAGAACAGACTTGGTCTTGTCCCATAAGGGGCTCCCAGCCTAAGAGGTAGGAAGAACAGGGGTACTAAGGCCACTTTATAGATGAGGATATTGAGACCCAAAGAAGTTAAACGACTTATCCAATGTCACATGGCAAGCCAGTGGCAATCTTATTAGTCTCCTTTGCAGGCTCCTCCTCCCCCCTCCCATCCTCTTACTGTAGGGGTTCCTCAGGGGTCAGTTCTTGGTCCCCTTCTGTTCTCTGTCTACACTCTCTCCCTTGGTGAACTCATTCAATCCCACGGCTTCAACTATCATCCCTACGCTGATGACACCCAAATCTACATCTCCGCCCCTGCTCTCTCTCCCTCCCTTCAGGCTCGTGTCTCCTCCTGCCTTCAGTATATCTCCATCTGGATGTCTGCCCACCATCTCAAACTCAATATGTCCAAGACTGAACTCCTTATCTTCCCTCCCAAACCCTGTCCTCTCCCTGACTTTCCCGTCACTGTACACAGCACTACCATCCTTCCCGTCTCACAAGCCCACAACCTTGGTGTCGTCCTCAACTCCGCTCTCTCGTTCACCCCACACATCCAATCTGTCATCAAAACCTGCCAGTCTCACCTCCACAACATCGCCAAGATCCGCCCTTTCCTCTCCATCCAAACCGCTACCTTGCTGGTTCAATCTCTCATCCTAGTCCGACTGGATTACTGCATCAACCTCCTCTCTGATTTCCTATCCTCCTCTCTCTCCCCACTTCAGTCTATACTTCACGCAGCTGCCCGGATCACCTTTGTGTAGAAACGCTCTGGGCATGTTACTCCCCTCCTCAAAAATCTCCAGTGGCTGCCAGTCAACCTACGCATCAAGCAAAAACACCTCACTCTCCGCTTCAATGCTTTCCATCACTTCGCCCCCTCCTACCTCACCTCCCTTCTCTCCTTCTACAGCCCAGCCCGCACCCTCCGCTCCTCTGCCGCTAACCTCCTCACTGTACCTCGTTCTTGCCTGTCCCACCATCAACCCCCAGCCCACGTCCTCCCCCTGGCCTGGAATGCCCTCCCTCTGCACATCTGCCAAGCTAGCTCTCCTCCTCCCTTTAAAGCCCTACTGAGAGCTCACCTCCTCCAAGAGGCCTTTCCAGCTGAGCCCCCTTTTTCCTCTCCTCCTCCCCATCTCCCCCGCCCTACCTCCTTCCCCTCCCCACAGCACTTGTATATATATATTTGTACAGATTTATTACTCTATTTATTTTACGTGTACATATTTACTACTCTATTTTGTTAATGATGTGCATATAGCTTTAATTCTATTTGTTCTGACGACTTTGGCACCTGTCTACATGTTTTGTTTCATTGTCTGTCTCCCCCTTCTAGACTGTGAGCTCATTGTTGGGTAGGGACTGTCTCTATATGTTGTGGACTTGTACTTCCCAAGCGCTTAGTGCAGTGCTCTGCACAGAGTAAGCGCTTAATAAATACAATTGAATGAATGAATCAATCTTATGACTCCCAGCCCTACTTTCTTTCCACTAGGTCTCACTGCTAAACAGATTATAAATAAAAAATATATGGAGGAGATGCAGGATAAAACATTGAAAACTGTTACATGCTCACAAAGCTCTCTCAATGCCAGTTTTTACCCTATGATCAATCCGAGCTCTCCCTCTTGCCTAACTTGCTCATCTCCCACTAGAACCCAGCCCACACCACACCTTCAACTCCTCTAACACCAACCCACTACTGTGCCTCGATCTCCTCCTCTTTGGTTATCCCCCTGCTCACATCCTCCCTCCAGCCTGGAACTCTCTCCCCACCCCACCTTCATATCTGACAGACCACCATTCTCCCCTTCTTGAAAACCCTATTAAAATCGTATCTCCTCCAAGGAGCCTTCCTTGATTAACCTCTCATCCCCCCACTCTATTCTCCCTCCCTTCTGCATCATCTATGGATTTTGGATTTGCACCCCATAAGCACTTAGCGCTTAGTGCATTGTCTGTCACATAGTAAACGCTCTTTCCCCTCCCGCGTCCGTGTTGACTTCTGTACTCCAGGAAGAGGTGAGGGCCTCTCTGAAGAATGACTAGGGAAAATAAATTTAAAATGGGGAATCGCTTTATTGGGACTTGCAAGGCTCGGAAAAGAATCCCACTCGCTCAGTTTTGCGGAAAAGTTTGTAGGGGACCGGATCGGGAAGCAGCGTGGCTTAGTGACTTCTAGACTGTGAGCCCGTTGTTGGGTGGGGACAGTCTCTATATGTTGCTGACTTGTACTTCCCAAGTGCTTAGTACAGTGCTCTGTACAGAGTAAGCGCTCAGTAAATATGATTGAACAAATTAACAAAAACCACGATTAATATTATTCACCCCATCCCAACTCCTTTAGCATACATATCGTCAAATTCTGCTTCTTCCCCTATCTGTAATTTCTCTTAATGTCTTGTTTCCCCAAATGGATTGTGAGTTCCAATAAGGCAGAGACTGTGTATCACGTCTATTGTATTGCACTCTTCCAAGTGCTTTGTACAGGGCTCTGTATACAGTAGGAACTTAACACCACTGACTGATCTTAACTAAATACATGGCTTAAAAACGAACTCTGAAGATAAATTATAAAGGTAACAAAAAACTGATCCCATGCTCTGAAGGAGAGGAGGGAAGAGGAGTGAGTGTGGAGGTGCTGGATGTTAGAATGGACAGGTTGTCAAAAGTAATGGGAGCTCCTGTCCCTTGCCCCCAGATTTTCCCTCTGCAAATCCTATAATTTCAAGCCTTCCTACTTACACCATGTCTGGACAGGTGAAAGTGAGGACAGCCAACATGCACTGCTCTGATTTGGGATAAACTGAAGAAGAGCCCCAAAAGCACTTCTCCCTAGGCTGTTCGGAGCTTTGATGTAGACGCCGTGGACCTAGAGGAATCCTGATGAAAGGACGCCAGGTGTTCTTGCCTGACAGGGCTACAGGATTGATTGCAACATCCTTTGTAAGCCTGAGTTGTTACAAATGGCCTCCCCGGATTGTGCCTCACCCTCCGATTGCCTGATGAAGAACAGCCAGACCTACGAGATCACAGCAGATCTCAAATTCCAGGTCAGCCCTCACAAGCCTGAGAGCAATTCAAAAGTAGCCCTCTACCTCCCAGTATGCTGAAGTGGTGTGGAAGCGCTTCTCCTGGTGCCAGGGGCTGGGCTGCCACATGTCAGAGCAGGAAGATGTCAGCTAGCAATAATTAACCCCTGCCCCTTCCTCACCCCTATCGGTTTGTACCTTGCTGGCTGGGGCTCGCCCTTGTGTTTCACAACAGTCACATTGGTGGACAGCAACCAAAGAGTGTGGGACACTGCATCCCTGCCATCCAAACAGGTTCAGATGAACTAGGGACAGTTCATGTTTGTAAGCAAAGGTTCCAGACAGGCTTTATCAGGGCTCACTCTCCTCCTATGGGGTGAGTTAACAGCCTTTTGGGAGCAGTGATTCACATAGATTCTTCTGGAGGGAAGAGTGCAGAGTTGTGGTTTGGCAGTTTCATCCGTGTTGAGACGGCACCTGTCTATTGGGTTACAGAGCAGGAATTTCAGATGCAGGCATCCCCTATCCCCGAGCCCAGAATTCCATCTGAGTAGGCAGGAAGCAGAACACATGTGGCCCACTGACATTCCTTCCCCTCTGGTCTCATGAAATAGCGCCTGGGGGAGGGGATGAATGTGGGGGCTCTGGGTTTTCACAAGGACACTGTTTGGTAGAGAAATTGGAGACAGGGCTGCAACTTAGAAAACTGAAGAGAAAGAAATTTACTTTAAACTTCCTAAAGCTTTGCTGGCTGTCGTGCTATCGTCGTACTACTCCAGAATAATTTTTCACTTCTTAGGACTATAAAATCAGGCTCTGCTTTTCAGAATGGAGGCACGCTGGGTTGAGTTTACCTTTCAGGTTCAATTTGTTCCCATTCTTCGGCTGCTGTCCGCCAGTGTGACTGTGAAACACAATGGTGAGCCCCAGCCAGCAAGATCCAAACCCACTCTCGGAAATCCACTCAGAAACTCTCGGAAAACCCACTCTTGGATAGCAAGAGCTATCAATCAATCACTGTTATTTATTGAGTGCTTTACAGGGTTCAGAGCAATACGCACTTTGGAAGTGCAATAAAGATGGCAGACATGATCCCTGCCCCCAGGAACTTACAGTCTAGTGGGGGAGATGGACATTAAAATAAATTACAGCTAAGGAATGGCAGAGTATGTGGATATGTACACTGCAAGAAACAGCGTGGCTTAGTGGAAAGAACCTGGGCTTGAGAGTCAGAGGTCGTGGGTTCTAATCCCAGCTCTGCCACTTGTCAGCTGTGTGAACTTGGGCAAGTCACTTAACTTCTCTGTGCCTCAGTTACCTCATCTGTAAAACGGGGATGAAGACTGTGAGCCCCATGTGGGACAACCTGATTACCTTTCATCTACTCCAGTGCTTAGAACAGTGCTTGGCACATAGTAAGTGCTTAAAAAATACGAACATTATTATTATTATCATATGTAAATTCTATGGAGCCTGAGGATAGGGTTTGAAAGTGCTTAAGGGGAGCAGATGCAAGTGCACAGGGTGGGGGAAAAGGGGTTAGACAGGCCAGAGTCTACCCCATTCCCACAAAGAACAAGGGACACACAGACCAGAGTATACTCAGCCTGGAGGCTCCCCTCAGACCAACTCTGTGGGGCTTCCTCCATGGGTCACAGGTCAAAGAGGTGATGGTGGATGAGGCACTTGCCCCAGAACCTGCTCTGGCAGACCGTGACATTCTGATCTATGGAGAGAGACTCTGCCGACCTCTTCCCAACCTTATGCCAAGTTCTTACAAGACCTCAGGCTACATCACTTGAGCACTGGAGCAGAGCATTACTGAAATGGCAGATGGGGAGCATGGGGAGGAAAAAAAGAAGGTTCCCGATTGGCAGACTGGCCCATATCACCAACACTGGGAGTCCTGGATGCCTATGGAAAATCCCTCCACTTAGCTGGCTGTAGCCATCACCGCTGAGCAGAATGCATTGGGGAGGAGTACATGCTATCCCCAGGATCACTGAGATTCCAGACTACCCCCACACTGGAGAGAAAGGGAAGTTTGGGGGAGCCACAAAAGATCAACATGCTTGCCTAAGAGTGCCTGGCACTGTATTAAGTGCTTGGGAGAAATTGACAATTGCAAGGCACACTTTCCCTCCACCCAACAACTCAAATGCTTCAGGTGGGTCCGTTCTTGCGACAGGCAAGAAAGAATGGAACACAGCCTCTGAGTGTAGAGAGATCACCCTTCTGGCTGTGGTTGTCTCTCCTCCTTCTTAATCCCATCTCTCATGTGTGGGCAGCAGAGAAACTAAGTTTGCCTGGAACACCTCAGGTGCCACTGAAATCAGAGCTGCCTGGGCACTGGCAAAGATTTTTCCTATTTTCCTACCGCTGGCCTTCCCTGACAGCCTGCCACTGACACATTTTCCTTTTAGCACTCACCCTGGCAACAAGTGGTGTTGGGGAGGAATAAATATAAGGACCAACATAAGGGAACAACTTCAATATGGCAGTTCAGTAGCACCTGCGGACTAGATGGCTGTTGGGTGATGGAAGCGAGAGCCAGGGGGGAGAGAGAGGGCAGAAGTGTGAATGTGGTTGAGAAGCAGTATGGCCTAGTGGATAGGGCCTGGACCAAAGGGTCAGAAGGACCTGGGTTCTAATCCCAGGTCCATCACTTGTCTGCTTTGTGACCTTTGGCAACTCACTTCACTTCTCTGTGCTTCAGTTACCTCAGTTGTACAATGGGGATTAAGACAATGAGCCCCATGTGGGACATGGTCTTTGTCTAACCTGATTAGCTTGTATCTACCCCAGTACCTAGTACAGTGCTTGGCATACAGTAAGCACTTCAATACCAATACAAAAAAAAAATGAAAAAAAAAAGTTCTCCACATTGGAAATTGATCATTTCAAAAGGCCATGGATGGCCAAAATATACCAGGGCCTGAAACTGTTTTCTGGGGCATGTTTCAGGTCTGGAGGTGGCAAACAAAAAAAGGACAGGAGGGCAGTGGAAGAAGAGAGACCCAGAAGAGCATCAACCACTGGACCAAATGCTGCAGGTCAGCGAGGCCCACCTGGCCTAAGTCACAACAAGGGGTATCCCCCCCTTTTGGGGGGGCCATTTAAGACCCACTGTCTGGTTCCCTGGACTCTACTAGCTTGCACTCCTGCTCCATCCCACTGGCACAATCGACACTGCACGATCTTCATCCCCAACACCCGCCTCCGCATGTCTGATCCGTGACATCAGGCAGGCCACATTTAGAAAGGTATTTCCTCCGCGAGCTTAACTTTCCATAAAATTAAAAACAGCAAAATGTTTACCTTTGTGGACCAAAAGGGAGCGAGCCACATGCATCGAGATCTTTCGCTGCCAAGCTCAGCATTCCTCGGCATTCGACACCAAGTCGCTCATGGGACAGTGCGAAAGGAGGCCCGGTTTAAGCCCCCACCCCCTGCCCTCTGCCTCCCCTTTCTACATTCTTGCAGAGAGTCCGGGGAGGCACTTAATCTCGCTGCATCTCCCTGAGTTAGATGAACTTGTTTCCTTAACTGCAGGAGAACACCCCCCAACACACCACCACCCGCACCTCCTCCCACAAACACACGGAATATTTCTAGCACTGTCCTGAGTTTCCGTTCCCATATCAAAAGTGCCTCTTTTCTGCTGAGACAGCAAGATCTGCCAACAAAACAAGCAATCAGGACCAAGGTTTTCGTAACAAAACTCTTTCCCCTTGAAACCCGCTAACAATGAATCACTGTGGCTTAATGGTAGCAGCAGCTGTGCTGGTGGAAGGGATCCCATGTGAAAGTTGTTCAGCGGGGTTCAAAGCTTCTCTGATCCCACCTCTGATTCCTAAGTGGGGGCAACAAATTAACTTTAGGTGCTGGACTCTGGGTACTTCTGGCTCCAGTGGGTTCCATACAGGAAAACCTCTTTAAGGATGAGCAGGCATCCTGCAAGCAAGGGGAAGTCATCATGAGGTTAGAGGAGCAGCATGGCCTAGTGCATAAAACACAGGCCTGGGAATGAGGGGACTTGAGTGCTAATCCCAGCTTGTCTGCTGTGGGACCTTGGGTAAGTCACTTTACTTCTCCGTGCCTCAGGTACCTCATCTATAAAATGGGAATTAAGACTGTGAGCCTCATGTGAACAGGGACTATGTCCAACCTGATTATCTTGTATCTACTGCAGTGCTTAGTGCAGTGCTTAGCACACAGTAGGAGCTTAACAAATATCATTAAAAAGAAACAAAAAAAAAATCAATTCCAAACACCCAAGGAAAGGGATTTGAGTGATCACGAAGGGTCTTTTCTATTACTAAAGTTGGGTGGTCTGCACCCTCCAGGAATTAGGGTTCTGTATGGTTAACTAATCCTGGCTTCACCACTTAACAGCTGTGTGACTTTGGGCAAGTCACTTCACTTCTCTGTGCCTCAGTTACCTCATCTGGAAAATGGGGATTAAGACTGTGAGGCCCATGTGGGACAACCTGATTACCTTGTATCTACTCCAGCGCTTAGAACAGTGCTTGGCACTTAGTAAGTGCTTAAATACCATCATTAGAGAAGCAGCGTGGCTTAGTGGAAAGAGCACGGGCTTGGGAGTCAGAGATCATGGGTTCAATCCCGGCTCCACCACTTGTCAGCTGTGTGACTTTGGGCAAGTCACTTAGGCACAGAGAAGTTCAGTTACCTCATCTGTAAAATGGGGATTAAGACTGTGATCGCCACGTGGGACAACCTTATTACCTTATCCCCACCGACCCCACCACTCAGTGCTTAGAACAGTGCTTGGCACATCATAAGCGCTTAACAAATGTATCATCATTATTATTATGGGCTTCACCGTTGCCCTAGAGGGATGCTCACCAAATCCCACCTTGGGTCCAGAGTTTTCACTGCTGCTTCCCAAATCCAACCGGTGACCATAGAGCAACCCTATGGGTGGGCTGGTTGGGAAACGGAAACTTGTTGATGGATCAACTCCTGGCTGCCAGCCTCTCCTCAATGCCAGATCCTCAGAGCTTGACAGTGGGCAATCCTTGGGTTCAGGTCATCCCCATTCAGAGGCCCCCGGGATCAGGGAGTAGAATACAGGAAGGAGTTTGACTTAGACTCTTGACCAGAACTTTTCTCTGCTGGCAGAGAACTACCAAGAGAAGAAAAAGGGGGCACCCAGCTTTACAGACATTAGGCATGGAGGCACTTTTTTATGGTATGTGTTAAGCACTTATGTTGTCAGACACTGTACTAAGCTCTGAAGTAGATACAAGATAATTGGATTGGACACAGTCCATGCCCCACATAGGGCTCACAGTCTTAATCCCCGTTTTATAGATGAGTTGTAACTGAGGAACAAAGAAGTTAAGTGACTTGCCCAATGTGACATCATACAAGTGGCAGAGCTGGAATTAGAACCCAGGTCCTTCTAACTCTAGCCTCGTGCTCTATCCACTAGGCAGCACTGCTTCACTTTTTTAGCTCCTCTCTCAAGCCTCTTCCCAAGGTTTCCATGGACTAGTTGTTTCTCCACTGCTACAGAGAGGGACCCTGTCTCATTCCCAACCGGGTATTCTTTCTCCGCACTTAGTCACCCCCTTGCAGATCAATCGATAGATTTATTGAACACTTACTCTTTGCAGAGTACTGTTAAGTACTTGGGAGAGAACAACACTTAATAGACATGATCTCTGCCTTGAAGGAACTTACAATGCATAGGGGGAAGGTTGGGGGGCAGACACTAAAATAAATTAAAGGGAGTGGGAAGCAGGTTTAAAGGTATGAGCACAAGTGCTTGGAAGGAGGGTTGGGGAAAGATGTGAGTAACCAAGTGCTCAGGTGGCAGAGAAATGCTGGAGCAAGTAGCAAATTTTTTAAGTTTAAAAACAGCCACTGCCCCCCTGCACCTTTGACAGTAGTCAGACAATCTTATTTATTGAGAGTGGTGCGCCGAGCACTGTACTGAGGGCTTGGGAGAGTAAAACAGAAGAATAAACAGATGCAATCTCTGCTCACAACAAGCTTGCAACTTAGAAGTGGAGACAGATTAATATAAATACGTTGCAGATATGAACGTAAGTGCTATGGGGCTGGGACAGGCGTGATGAATCAAGGGAGCAAGTCAAGGTTCGCATTAGGGAGTGAGAGGAAAGGCCTCTTGGAGAAGATGTGTCTTCCACAGTATATACCTCGTGCTAACCATCTCAAGTCCGGCCCTGGTGCACCACGATTACCGTAGAAGCCACCTTTCTTCCTCCAAATTCTCCTGAACAAGTCCTGGGCATCCACCAGACATTAATTACCTCGGATTCTGCAGGGCCAGGCCTGGAGGCAAACGGCTAACTGGAGAAGGAGGGAAAGGTGTTCAGGTCCGGGGGTGAGGAAGGAATGCAGAAGCTCTAAAGCCAAGATGAAGAGGCCAACCCAAACAAAAGAAAACCAAGAACCAGAGAGCCAGAATCTCTGGGGGCAGGGGCTGGCACAGCAGAACGCCCACATCACGTTCTCGTTTACAGAGAGGGTCTTCCCCGGTGAGCCAGGATTAGTGCGCAAGAGTCAGCTCCAAGCACCCTGCAGTCACTAAGAGGAAACTGGCCTTAGTTACCATTTGCTTTAGGAACACAGAAGGAAAAACAAACACTGAGGACTGTAAGCTTGGCTCTCCAGGCCTTACAGCACCATCTCTTAGCTGCTGGTAACAATTACAAGGTAATTGTTCCCGTTTTTAAAAGGTCCTCCAGGAACCAGAGAGACTCGATGCTCCGCTTCACGAGGCTGTTATATAACCCATCCCTCCCCCACCCCTCTTTTGGGAAACCACACTCCAACCCCATTAAAATGAAAACTCTGAAAAGCAGGAGATGTCAGAAGGCCAGCATGAATGCTCAAACCAATGTTGAAAACTGCTTGATGTTGATAGCCAGTAAATCAGTATCAAAGACCCTCCCTTCTTTTTTAAACACAAGGGACTCTCTGAGATGCAAAAATCTTAGCCACACTTCAGAGTTCAAAGGGGAGGTCCCTCACAGGGGCTGGTTTCTTTGGGTTTGCTAGCAAAGCCCTGTCAAACCAAACCAGACAGGAAGGTCTGAACCTTTTCAGTTTTTTCTTCCATATGCAAGTCGGTCCCATCGCAAAAACACCCCATGATTTGCCAACAAGTAACACTGGGAAGGGAATGCTCAGGGCCCGGGCAAGTTTTGCAGCTGAATTTGACAATTCCCTGGTGCAAGCAAATGGTGTCTAATTCCCTGGTGCAAACAAAAGGTCAAGGATTCCTAAGGTTTGCTCTTTAGTGGTCCAGTTTGAAGATTAGTTACTCGCACATGGTGCTCTGGACCAGTCAGCCCTCTGCCCAGAATTCTAATAATAATAATAATTGTGGTATTTGTTAAACACTTACTATGTGCCAAGCACTGTACTAAGCGCTGGAGCGGATATAAGAAAATCGGGTTGGAAACAGTCCCTGTCCCATGTGGGGCTCCCAGTCTCAATCCCCATTTGACAGATGAGGTAACTGAGGCACAGAGGAGTGAAGTGACTTGCCCAAGGTCACAAAGCAGACACGTGGCAGAGCCGGAATTAGAATCCTTTACCTTCTGACTCCCAGGCCTGTGCTCTATCCACTATGTTATGCCACTTCTACGCCATGCGGCTTCCATGCCAAGCTGGCCTCTCTTGGGGCAGATGAGCAACGAGATCAATCAATGTATTTATTTAGTGCAGAACACTGTACTAAGCACTTGGGAGAGTACAATAGAACAGACTTGGTAGACACATTCCCTGCCACAAGGAGTTTACAACCTAGAGCCTTCATAGCACATTTTAAGTGCTTAATAATTCTATTACTACTACTACTCCAACAGGGTGCACTCAACAGAACCAGGGATTGGACTCTGAGCCAGTGAGAAGCAACATGGCCTAGAAGAAAGAGAACAAGCCTGGGAGTCAGAGGGCCTGGGTGCAAATCCTGGCTCTACCACTTTTATGCTATGTGACCCTGAGCAAGTCACTTAATGCCTCTGTGCCTCAGTGTCATCTGAAAAACCCCTTCTACCTCCAGTTACACTGTAAGTCCCAGGAACTTTGCCTGTCCCCTCCTACCCCACCTCACTTCTCTCCTCCTGCACAACCCAGCCTGCACACATTGCTCCTCTAGTGCTACTCTTCTCACAGTGCCTCCATCTCGCCTGTCTCCCTGACAACCCCTAGCCCACGTCCTACCTCTGGCCTGGAACGGCTTCTGACAATTACTCTCCCCGCTCTTCAAAGCCTTATTGAAGGCACATCTCCAAGAGGCCTTCTCAGACTAAGCCCCACTTTTCCTCATCTCCCTCTCCCTTCTCTCTCTTCCTGACTAGCTCCCTTTACTCTTCTCCCCACCCAGCCCCAGAGCACTCATGTACATATCTGTAATTTTATTTATTTGTATTGATGCTTGTCTCCCCAACTCTTGTTAAGCTTGTTGTGGGCAGGGAATGCCACTGTTGATCATTGTATTGTACTTTCCAAGGCATTAATACAGTGCTCTACACACAGTAAGCACTCAATAAATATGATTGAATAAATGAATGACCTTGTATCTACCCCAGTATTTGGTGTTTGGCACCAAGTACATACTTAACAAATACCACTATTATTATTACTATCAGGGAAGCTATGTGAGTGGGGCCTGCTGAGCTGGAGGGAAGTGAGTGCACACTGCTAGGGGCATAGGACCACCAGGTGGGAGGTAATGGTGGCCTGAGCACTCAGGTCTCCCTGCATGGTAGGGCTGGGTTGGCAGAGATTACTCTAAGCCCACACACATTACCTAAATTTTGGATCAGGAATCATGACCTCTCTTGCCTCTCCCTCAGCATAAAAAAAAAAAAAAAAAAAAAAAAAAAAAAGGATGGCTATCAGTCGCATTTATTGAGTGCTTACTGTATGTAGACTGTATTAAGTGCTTGGGAGAGTACAACACAACAATATAACAGACACATTCCCTGTTGCTGACTTGTACTTCCTAAGCGCTTAGTACAGTGCTCAGTAAGCGCACAGTAACTGCTCAATAAATACGATTGAATGAATGAATGAATTCCCTGCCCACGGCAAGTTTAGAGTCTAGAAGGAGACTGCCATTAATATCAATTATGGATATATACATAAGTGCTACTTCTCATAAGACATCACCACCTTTTTGGACTTCACACCCCTGTCTCTCCTAATGTGCAGCTTCAATTTTTGGGTGTTTATGATTTTTCAGGATGGGGCAGGAGTGAGGGGGAGAAGGTGTGTTTGTATTATATTATGGATTGTTTTCTTGGCAGAGCACTGGGGCTTGAGGATTCTCAGGCAGCCAGCCATTCTTCTAAAGGGGAGCAGAGGAAGGTTTTTGCTTCCCTCCTCAGAATCCAGCCACCTTGTCCTTTTAATTACTTGGAAGGGAACCCTAATGGGCCCAGCAAATTAGCATCGTAAAACAAGACTGAGCAGGGCTGGCTGCCAGGGAAGAGCCCTGCTCAAGTCCAATCTTGCTGCCTAGCCTGCCAAGGACTGCAGATACAATTTCATGCCAAAGAGAAGGGGTGAGAGAGTTAAGCAGCTCATTGTGTGCTTCCCTAGTAAACTCTCCCCTTATCCTTATGTGCAAAACACCCCTGGCTCTTCAAGAGAAATGGGGCTCATCCCTCCGGTCACCACTTGGCCAGACCCTCTTGGAGCAAGCATCTTTTTATCCAGAGTAAGAAACACAACCCACTTGCTCTTCTTGCTGACCTTCATCCTAGATCTGGACTGCTCTTTCCAAGGCCCAGGTACTCATAACCTTTTCCTCTCAATTGGGACTGAGCTTACCTGGGGCACGCTTCATATTTCATATTTCCTTCTCCCTCCAGAAAGTGAGTGGCAATGGGTGGGGGGGGAGGAAATTCCAGCTTCCTGGAAAGCCATAAATTCCAACAAATTTCTTTGCAAACTTTCCTCTGGGCCTACCACCCCTGAATGGGGAGTTCCACCTTCTTTTCTGATCCTTTAGGGAAAGGTCAGCTGACAGGGATCTTTACAAAGTTTTGAAGAGCAGGGTTAACAGGTCAGTTCTCTCTCCCCAACTCACTCCAGAACACCTGGACCCCCCCAACACGCCCCAACTGCACCCCATTTTTCACCCCCCACCCCCTCACACACTCCTCCTTGGCTCCCCCTTGCCTCTTGGTGGAGTTTTGGAGATAGAGCCTGGGGACAAAGCCGCCTACCGTATTTTTTCCATCTCACTTCACTTCTTCCTTTCTTATTCCATGCAAGTCTACCCCTGAAGAGAAACTCTCCCCAGCCCAAACCACGACTCACAGTTGCATGCAGATGGAAGGCTGCAGGGAGGCATGTGAAACACACCCCCCACCCCGCCACACACACACCCCACTTCTTACCCAGGGGTGCAGGTCTCCTCCTGACTTCCAGGAACCCTGGCCGGTTCCATTGCCCACCATCCCCTGTATCTTTCGTCATGCAGGTTCAGCTGTCACGAGTGAGAGAGCCCAGGTGACCCCAGCCAGGCCGGAGACCACCTCACTCCAAGCCAGCTAGGACCTCGCTTTGAAAGCGGGCACGCTGGCCCGGTGCTGGAGGCAGAAGTTCGCCACATTGCCCCGTCCCCGGCCTCTCTTCCCGAGGAAAGCTGGATGCCGGAGCTCAGCCTGAACCAAGGTGGTGGCGGGGGGCTCTACGATCTGCAGCTCCTCCTCCTCCCAGCAAAGGGCTACCTCTGCTCAGCCCAGAGCTGTGTCTGTCTGGGGAATGCACATGTAGCTGACACTTAAACCCTGCCTCTATGGGAGCACTCTCCTACTGCAGATCCTCTTGCAGGAGATGGGGAGGAAGGGGGAAGGTTAAACAAAAAAAAAACCCTGAGGAAATCAAACTGGGCATTTTGGTCTTGCACAGAAAGCCTCACAATCATTTATAGAGGGACAAACACACTCTAACGCTTAAGTGGTGGATTTATCATTCTCCCCTGACCTCGGCGGAATGCTTCTGTTTAATGAAAGGAATTTCATTAAGCGCTTATTACAGTGCTCTGCACACAGTAAGCGCTCAATACGATTGCTTGATTGATTTAATTTGCTCCTGGTTGGAGGGGCAAGATTCATTCATTCAATCATATTTATTGAGTGCTTACTGTGTGCAGAGTACTGTACTAAGTGCTTGGGAAGTACAAGTCGGCAACATACAGCGATGGTTCTTACTCAACAACGGGCTTACAGTCTAGAAGGGGGAGACATAACAAAACAAAACATGTAGACAGGTGTCAAAATCGTCAGAACAAATAGAATTAAAGCTATATGCACATCATTAACAAAATAAATAGAATAGTAAATATGTACAAGTAAAATAGAGTAATAAATCTGTACAAATATATACAAGTGCTGTGGAGAGGGGAAGGAGGTAGGGCTGGGGGTCATGGAGAGGAGGAGAGGAAAAAGGGGGCTCAGTCTGGGAAGGCCTCCTGGAGGAGATGAGCTCTCAGTAGGGCTTTGAAGGAAGAGGGATAGCTTCGCAGATGTGTGGAGAAAGGGCGTTCCAGGCCAGGGGAAGGACGTGGGCTGGGGGTTGACAGCGGGACAGGCGAGAACGAGGCACAGTGAGGAGGCTAGCGGCAGAGAAGCGGAGGGTGTGGGCTGGGCTGTAGAAGGAGGGGAGATGAGGTAGGAGGGGCGATGTGATGGAGAGCCTTGAAGCCAAGAGTGAGGAGTTTTTGCTTGATTTATAGGTTGACAGGCAGCCACTAGAGATTTTTGAGGAGGGGAGTAACATGCCCAAACGTTTCTCTACAAGATCTTCTCTTAGAACCTGCAAAGTCAACCCAAAGCAGGGCTCAGGGACTGCTGAGACACAGAATGGGCTGGGGAAATCCCAAGAAGCTTGTAGAAGAGGTGGGCCTTTGTGCTAAAATGCTGGACTTTCCACAGCCGTGGACTGATCTGGACCCCTCTAGGAGAGCCAACAGGCAGAAAGATATAAGCAAGTCTGTCACTTTCCTCTCCATCTGGTCCCCTACAAAGAGACTAGTCTCCTGCTGAAAAACCTTTTTGCACATCTTACACTTTCCAGCTCAGAAGGAAAACAACAAAATCTGCTTCAATAACAGAACTCCCCAGTCACCACTATCATGTGGCATCTCTCTCACCCATACACCCCCACATACACCCCCACCATCCACCTTCTAGAAACTCTTCCATTTCCCCCGCCCCCCGCACTTTCCCAATGAGCAAACTGGAGCCTACTTTCATATTGCCAAGGCCTTGGGTCTTTTCAAAAGCAACCCCGTGCTGCAAACGTGACCAGGCATGTGAATAAGTTGTTTCATAAAGCAAGGATTTCCTGGAAATCAATCAGTGGTACTGAGCCCTTACTTTGTAAGGAGCACTGAACTAAGCACTTGGGAGAGTACAGTAAGATAGAGTTGGTAGGCCCTCTCCCTGCCCGCAAGGAGTTTACAGACTGGAGGGGGAAAGCTCATCTTATGCCCACATGGCCAGATGTTTCTAAAAAGTAGGGATTTGTCCCATCAGCCTCCTGCTCCAGATGGGCAGCTGGGACCTCTGGTAGTTTTCAGCTGGCCTACTGCCTCCCTCATCCCCCCTGCCCACGCCCCTTCCACCAGCCTGACTTCAACACCAGAACACTTTTATGTCTACTATTAAACACCCAGCCTTCCTCCAATTCAGCTCCTATATCTGAATCCCATGGCTCAGAAGCAGTAGTAGTATTTAATGAGCACCCATTAATAATGGTGATATTGCTTATGCTCTTACATTCTACTAAGACTGGGGTAGACATAAGATAATCAGGTCAGACAGTCCCTTTCCCATATGAGGCTCCCATTGTTACTAGATAATAATAACAATTAATTACTGTGGTACTTGTTTAGCTCTTACTATGGGCCAAGCACTGCTCTAAGCACTGGGGTAGATGCAAGTTAATCAGGTTGATCAGGTTTCAAATCTACATCTCTACCCCTGCTCTCTCTCCCTCCCTTCAGGCTCGTGTCTCCTCCCGCCTTCAAGACATCTCCATCTGGATGTCTGCCCACCATCTAAAACTCAATATGTCCAAGACTGAACTCCTTGTCTTCCCTCCCAAACCCTGCCCTCTCCCTGACTTTCCCATCACTGTTGACGGCACTACCATCCTTCCCATCTCACAAGCCCGCAACCTGGGTGTCGTCCTCGACTCTGCTCTCTCGTTCACCCCCACATCCAATCCGCCACCAAAACCTGCCGGTCTCACCTCCGCAACACCGCCAAGATCCGCCCTTTCTGCTCCATCCAAACTGCTACCCTGCTGGTTCAATCTCTCATCCTATCCCGACTGGATTACTGAATCAGCCTCCTCTCTGATCTCCCATCCTCCTGTCTCTCCCCACTTCAATCTATACTTCACACTGCTGCCCGGATCATCTTTGTGCAGAAATGCTCTGGGCATGTTACTCCCCTCCTCAAAAATCTCCAGTGGCTGCCAGCCAACCTATGCATCAAGCAAAAACTCCTCACTCTCTGCTTCAAGGCTCTCCATCACCTCGCCCCCTCCTACATCACCTCCCTTCTTTCCTTCTACAGCCCAGCCTGCACCCTCCGCCCTTCTGCCACTAATCTCCTCACTGTGCCTCATTCTCGCCTGTCCCACCGTCGACCCCCAGCCCACGTCCTCCCCCCTGGCCTGGAATGCCCTCCCTCCACACATCCGCCAAGCTAGCTCTCTTCCTCCCTTCAAAGCCCTACTGAGAACTCACCTCCTCCAGGAGACCTTCCCAGACTAGGCCCCCTTCTTCCTTTTCCCCTCTCCATCACCCCTGGCCCTACCTCCTTCCCCTCCCCACAGCACCTGTATATATGTTTGTACAGATTTATTATTCTATTTTACTTTTACATATTTACTATTCTATTTATTTTATTTATATATTTTGTTTTCTGTCTCCCCCTTCTAGACTGTTGGGTAGGGACCGTCTCTATATGTTGCCAACTTGTACTTCCCAAGCACTTAGTACAGTGCTCTGCACAGAAGTCACTCAATAAATACGACTGAATGAATGAATGAAAGGTTGGGAAGTACAGAATAACAAAATTAATGTTTTCACATTTTTAATAGTATTTGTATGTTGTCAAGCACTGTTCTAAGCATGGGGGTAGATACAAGGTAATCGTGTTAGACACAGTCCCTGTCCCACATGGGTCTCACTGTCTTAATCCCCATTATACAGATTAGGGAACTGAGGCACAGAGAAGGGAAATGGTTTGCCCAAGGTCTCACAGCAGACAAGTGGCAGAACTGGTATTAGAACTCAGCTTCTCTAACTTCCAGGTCCATGCTCTTTCCACTAGGCCACAGATTCCCTGCCCACAGAGAGCTTACCCTTTAACAGAGGAGACAAACATGAAAATATTGACAAATATTTACAACTAGAATTGTCAGAAGAAACAACTGTCTTTCCAGAGGCCTGGGAAGGGACTGCAAAGTCTGTGGAGTTAGTGGGGAGTGGAGAGGGAAGTCAGGGCTTCCCCTGGAGAAACACTGAGTGCCTGGCACAATGTGTGTCATGCCATACCTGTTGGGGTGTCTGGCATCTGCAAGGGCCGCCATTGGCCACCTTCAGACTTCTACACTTCAAGGAAGAACCTTACCCTCTGGTATTTATTTTCCAGAATTTGTAGTCATCTCATTAGACATGGACGAGAGGGAGAGAAGGGATTATAGATCAAAGTGGCCTCAGGCACACACAGAACCACTATTGGTTTCCAGGCAGGAACTAGAAGAAAGCTATAAATGAACAGCTAATGGATTCCTATTCACATTAGGCAGTTAACTTTTAACTACTTAATGAAATATACAATAAAGTGAGTAGCAGATCCATAAACTTAGGAGACCTGAAGGTCTTTTCATTATCCAAGGTGAGGCACCTTCACACAGCGATCTGGGGAGGGTGCATCCATGCTCCAAAAAGGTTACAAGTGGACAGCATCCTGCCTCCTCCAGGAACACTTCCTGCAGGGTTGTGTGACAACAGAAGACACTTCACAAACCTAAGGGGATAGGGAAGTTAGAAAAGTCAAAAGGTGGCTGGAGATGTGGGATTTCCATTACCTGCTGCAGTAAATACCACTTTCCAAGTTGTAAGCTTCATAACTTAGTTCACATTAAAGAACAGGTATGTGAATTACAATTCCCCAGCTTCCCAAGTAACTGCATCTTGCAGTAACTCTCCAGAGGAATACCAGGTTTCTGTCTCCACAGTGGTGCTTTATATATAAAGTTGGCAGGTTTCACTATTCTTCTTGCCCTACACCAACTACTATTTGATAGTCTGTCAATAACAAAACTTCCCCTTCCAGGATAACTCCTCTGCTGTCTCCAGGGATATCCTGGTCTAAACAGTGCTGAAATGTCCCTCCTCCCAGCTAAGAGGCATCCCTCAATCAATCAGGGGTATTTACTGAGCATTTGCTATATACTAATCACCTGGGAGAGTACAGTACAACAGAGTTAACACACAGGTTCCCTGCTCACCCTCCTCAAAACCATTCTTCCTGGTCTCTTCCTCTCAGAGATATTTTCAGCAGTGATCCTTGATTTAAAAAACACAAATTAAGAAACAAGTTAAGAGTTCCATGTCACTCAATGGCAGTAAGTTGGTTTCCTGGAGGATTCTACTTTTAATTCAAATGATAATCATGAAGCCTTCCCCAGAAGGGTAATTGGCACTGGTTTTTTTTACTCTTCCACTATCTATACACATAGTGTGGGGACAGTTCCCTTTTCTTCCCTAGAACTCTCTTCCAAACAAGAACCTCATTTCAAAACCTCCCCCTGCCTTAGCATCTATCAGTTTTTCTGTTCTGGTTCTCCGTCCTGAAGTCCCAAGATCAAGCGCTCATGCTTGTCCATCATTCTAGGTGAGGGAGTCCAACATCAACAACTCCCTGCAGGAGAAGCAGCAGAAGCCATGAAAGGATTGTGAGACAAGAAGGCAAAGGTGAAAACACTACTAAGTTTTAAGGACAGCCTTAAAACCTTATTAAAAACTACATCTCCTCCAAGAGGCCTTTCCCAACTAAACCTCATTTCCTCTTCTCCCACTCCCTTCTGCATCATCCTTGCACCTGGGTTTACACCCTTTATTCACCATCTCTCAGCCTCACAGCATTTCTGTACATATCCATAATTTGTCTGTCTCCCCCATAGACTGTAAACTCATGGTAGATAAGGAATATGTTTACCAACTCTGGTACATTGTATTGTTATATTTCCCAGGTGCTTAGTACAGTGATCTGTACACAGTAAGCACTCAAATACAACTGATTGACTGAACAATGCACCAGAGAATGTGGGTCCTGCCTTGGCCTTTTTAGCCACAGGTGAAATGCATCCTCAGTAGCAACTTTCATTCATTCAATCATAATTATTGAGCGCTTACTGTGTGCAGAGCACCATACTAAGTGCTTGGAAACTACAATTCAGCAACAGAGACAACCCCTGCCCACACCAGGCTCACAATCTAGAAGAGGGGAGACAGACACCAAAACAAGTAAACAGGCACAAAAGACAGCTCTACATAGAATACAGGGGAGGAAAAGCAAAGCTATTCTAGTGACACCCCACAGCCTCCCAATTCAGAGCTCCCACAGGAAGAGTAGTATTCTAAGATGCTCACTTTTGTCATCCACCCAATGAGAGCAGACATCTTCCAAAACATCACCCTGAACTAGAAGTAGTAGCAAGGATATTTATTTCATGCTCACAGAGCACAATGCACTGTACTAAGCACTTGGTAAATACAACAGAAGCACAAGACTTGTTCCTCCAGTCTTTCTAGTCATTCTTTATTTAGGAGAATTAGGAAACTGCTCCTAGGAAGGAGTCCTAGAGTAATTCCAGCTTCAGGGGGCAGAAATCAAGCCTAAAGCAGCATTCCCCAACCTTACTGACAACATACACACAAGCAAATAAACCCAAAATACAGTCATATATAAACCAGAAACTGAAAGAAGCAACATTGAGTAGTGCATAGATAATGGGCCTGGAAGTCAGAAGACCATGGGTTCTATCCCTGCTCTGCCACTTCTCTGAGACTCAATTACCTCATCTGTAAAATGGGGATTGACATTGTGAGTCCCTCCTGGAACGGGGACTATGTCCAACCCGATTTGCCTGTATCCACCCCAGTGCTTAGTACAGTGCCTGGCACATAGTAAGCACTTAAATACCACAATTATTATAATTATTAATAAAGGAAATACATGCTCAAATGTACTTGTGGAAAATGAAAGATTTCCAGAACGACTGGGCAAAAGCCTAGTCCTAAAACCTGGGAAGGAGGGGAAGATAAGCCTTCCAAAACAGATTCACTACTCTCCCATCTCTGACATTGAGCATCCCAGATTCAGGTAGTTCATGCCCAAATCTGAATCCCCGGCCTGCCAACATGCACCAGCCAGGCTCACATCTCTCAAGAGTTCACCAGGACATGACCTATCTCTTGTTGCTGCTGTTTTATGATCCTCCAAGTACACAGAAACCACAAGAAGGGGGGAACAGAAGATAAGCAGCAAAAGGAAAGCAAAGAAGGAATTTTCTTTCATGGTATTTGTAGAGTGTTTACTTTGTGCAGAGCACTGTACTACGTGTTTGGGAAGGTACAATACAACATAATTAGCAGACATATTCTCTGCCCATAACGAGCTTACAGTCTAGAGGAGTCTTGCCTAATGCTCATGCCAGCAAAGAGCGATATGAAAAGCAGCATGGCATAGTGGACAGAGCATAGGCCTGCGAATCAGAAGGTCATGGGTTCTAATTCCAGCTCCACCACTTGTCTGCTGTGTGACCTTGGGCAAGTCACTTCATTTTTCTGTGCCTCAGTTCCCTCATCTGTAAAATGGGGATTGAAACTGTGGGCCCCTCATGGGACAGGGACTGTGTCCTTGAATCCCCCACAGAGGTTAGTACAGTACCTGGCACATAGTAAGTGCTTAACAAATACCATCATTGTTCCAAGGCACCCTAATTAGGAGCTGGAACATGAGTCTGTGCATATGTGTATACCCAATCATATTTTCTGAGTGCTTACTGGGTGCAGAGCAAGTACTAAACACTTGGGAGAGTACAATAACAGTTGGTAGACATGTTCACTGCCCACAAAGATCTTAGTTTAGAAGGATGCCCACATACACACACATGTGCACATGCATGCACAGATTCCTGTGCATGTGGAAACACACCCACTCCCCTGCCTACAGGAGGCAGAAGGGGCAACAACAGCCTTGAGAGCCTTGGCAGTCTGGACTCCACTAGTTGTTTCCACTAGTAAAACAACCTTGCTGCTATTTATTCCTGCCATCCCTCCAACCCCCATGGCTGTGAGGAAGATGAAACAGGAAGATGAAGACGAGGAGGATGAAAGAGAAAGCCCTCTTTAGTCCTTTGAAGAAGAGGGCTAGGTGACACCTTGGAGGTGAGGACTGAAATTCAAAAGAGAAGATATCCTGTGAACTCTCCTGGGCCCCACTTCCCACACAGAGGAGAGTGGCAAGGGACCGACCATTCAACTGTAAAGGGGAAACCCAGGCAGAGAGGATCCATGAGCTTTGTAAGCTGGATAGAGCCATACATCAAAGGGGATTTTCCTGTTTTGATTTGCAGCCAACAGGTCTTTCAAATTAAACCGAACCAGACTAAACTAAAGTACTAAGGAAAGTCCCTCCACAACGGTCTGCTCAAGCTTAAACTTTTCAGCCAAGAGTCTTCAGGCGGCAGGAGGGGAGACACAGTGGAAGGAAGAGCAAAGGGGCTTGTCAGCACGGAAATTTATGAAGCTTTCAGGAAGGGCAATCAGGAGGTACTTTATTACTGTACCACTTAAAACGAAGTCTTTACCTGCCACCAAATTCCTCTGGGAATGGGGGAACTGGCATTGCAACAACCTAGTCAGAATACAGAAAATGTTCTCATTGATTCTCAACTTGTTGTTGCTGGCTTTTTTTATAGTATACGTAAAGTGTTTACTATGTGGGACAATCTTATCACCTTGTAACCTCCCCAGCACTTAGAACAGTGCTTCACACATAGTAAGTGTTTAATAAATGTCATTAATAATAATAATTATTATTATTATTATGTGCTAGGCACTGTACCAAGAGCTGGGATAGATACAGACTAGTCAATCTGGACACAGTCCATGTCCCACATGGGGCTCAGAGTCTTAATTCCCACTTTACAGGTGAGGGAACTGAGGCACAGAGAAGAGACGTGACTTGCCCACTGCAAAGTGGAAAAGGCAGAATTAGAACCCAGGTCCTGACTCCCAGGCCTGAGCTTTATCCACTAAGCTATGCTGCTTCTCTCAGTTCTGGTAACCACTGCACATTTCTGAAAATCAAACCCCTGACATCAAGGACCACTCCTAGGATCAAAAATAATACCTGTCCTGGGATCAAGCTGGGAATAATTCTCTTCTCCCTCCCAGGCATATTACCCCGTTCCCCAACAACTGCTCTGACATTATTATGGTTTGAGACATTATTATGGTTTGAGGTGACCTAATCTGAGGATGCCAGAAGGATAGGGAAATAACTATTTCTTTCTCCCCTGACTCCAGTCCTTACTTTACTCCGCTGCTCGGATCGTTTAAAAAAAAAAAATTGGTCCATATTTCCCCACTCCTCAAGAACCACCAATGGTTGTCCATCCACCTCTGCAAACAGAAATTCCTCATCATTGACTACAACACTCAATAACCTTGCCCCTTCCTATCTTATCTTGCTGATTTCCTATGACAACCCTGCACACACACTTTGCTCTTCTAGCCAACCTTTCTCTATCTAGTTTATCTCACTCCTGACCTCTGGCCTGGAACTCCCTTCCTCTTCATATCACCATATCTTATCTTCATATCATCTCATCTTCATATCATCACCATATCTTATCATATCTTCATATCAGAGACAGACCATCCCTCTACCCATCTCCAAAGCCATATTTAAAAAACGTCTCCTCCTCCTCCTCCCTTCCACAACTAAGCCCTCATTTCCCGACTCCCTTTCCTGTGTTCCTCTTTCACTTTGACTTGTACTCTCCCAAGCTCTTAGTACAGTGCTTGGCACACAATAAGCTCTCAATAAATATGATTGACTGAAAGAGCAGAAGACTGCCCCCAAACCCAGGCTACTTCTGGATACGACAATCTGGAGAGAAAGGAACATCCAAGGTTGACTTGGAACTGACGTGTTAAAAAAAATGCTCTTTCTGCTTTGATTTTAGAAATTCTTAGAAGCTCAAGGTCCCTCTAGACTGTAATAATAATAATGATGGTATATGTTAAGCGCTTGCAATGTGCAAAGCACTGTTCTAAGCACTGGGGGGGATACAAGGTGATCAGGTTGTCCCACGTGGGGCTCACAGTATTAATCCCATTTTACAGATGAGGGAACTGAGGCACAGAGAAGTTAAGTGACTGTCCAAAGTCACACAGCTGATGAGTGGCGGAGCCTCGATTAGAACCCATGGCCTCTGACTCCCAAGCCCATGCTCTTTTTCCACTGAGCCACGCTGTTTCTCTAAGCTTGTTGTGGGCAGGGAAGGTGTCTATTATGTTGTACTCTCCCAAGCACTAAGTACAGCACTCTGCACACAGTAAGTGAACAAATATGTTTGAATGAATGAATACCAATTGTATTGTACTGTATTCTCCTCAGGGCACAATAAATATCATTGATTGATTGATTCTCCCAACTTAGACTCCTTGGCCTCTGTTGAAGCTGATTCTGGTAATGAACAATTTAGAATTTGCAGCTAGAGGAAGAGAGGGTGGGGGATGAGGGGAAATGAAGCTGCAGGTTTCCGCCATAGTGAAAGAGGGCAAGGACTGGAAGAGGATGACAAACTGCTACTGACAAAACCCTTTCGTTCCAGAGGAACCCAAATCACACTGCCAGCTGGTTCCTGTGAAGCTGCACAAACCCTTTGTTGGAGAAGCAGGTGTGACTGTGGAGAGCATCTTCAAATCAAGGAACACAAGGCCCTCCAATTGAACTGTTAGAACCAGGTTGCTTTCCCCATTTTTCCTTGCTCATTCCCCATTAAGCATCTTCAAATCAAGGAACACATGGCCCTCCAATTGAACTGTTAGAACCAGGTTGTTTTCCCCATTTTTCCTTGCTCATTCCTCATTAATCTTAATTCCGTGAATACAAATAAGTGGAAACGTACATCTGTCCCCAAGGTGACAGGTTTCTGAACAGATGGCAGTATGCTCCAGAATTCTGCTTTCCATACAAATTCAGGAAGATTTTCTGATTTGTGAAAACAAAGACTACAGAAAGTAGTGACCAGGTACCACCCTCCCACAACCCTCCCCTGCCTGAACCACTGGATAACTCCAACTGGCCGTACCTAGCTCTGGGCATCAAGAGGCTTAGGTTTTAGTCCCAGCTCCACAAGCAAGGGAATGCCCACTGGAGTTAGCTAGGCCATCAGTGGTGAAAACTTCTGACCTGAAAGCTGGATTCCTCCCCTTCGACCAAATGTCACCATCTTGCCAACTTCTCCCTCTCACTGCCAGATTTGTTTCCCCTTCTAGGGAAAGGACTTAAAGGACTTTCTAATCTCACACAGGCTGGAAGGACAGGGAGGAGCACCCCATTATGGAATAAGAATAAGGATGAGGATGATAAGGATATTAGAGAAGCAGTGTGGCTTAATGGATAGAGCATGGGCCTAGGAGTCAGAAGGACCTGGGTTTTAATCCTGATTCTGCCACGTCTGCTATGTGACCTTGAGCAAGTCACAACTTCTCTGGGACTCAGTTACCTCATCCATAAAATAGGGATTAAGAGCATGAGTCCCCTGTGTGTCAGGAATGGTGTCCAACCTGATTAACTTGTATCTACCCCAGCGTTTACAGTCCTTGGCACATAGTAAGCGCTTAACAAGAACCATTATTTTCATTATTATACTTGTTAAGCGCTAACTGTGGGCCAAACACTGTTCTAAGGACTGGGGTAGCAACATGGTTATCAGGTTGGACACAGTCTTTGTCCCACATGGGGCTCACAGTCTAAGAGGGAGGGTGAATGGGTATTGAATCTCCATTTTACAGATGAGGAAACTGCAGCACCGAGAAGTTAAGTGACTTGCCCAAAGTCACACAACAGTTCGTTGGCAGAGCTGGAACTAGAACCCAGGTTCTCTGACTCCCAAGACCTGTGCTCTTTCCACTAGGTCATGCTGTTTCTCCAAAGTACTCTGAAGTGGTCATTTTTTATGGTATTTGTTAAGCACTTACTATGTGTCAAGCACTGTTCTAAGCACGGGATAGGCACAAGTTAATCTGGTCAGATACAGTCCCTGTCTCAAATGGAGTTCACATGCCAAGTATGAAGGAGAACAGGTACTGAATCCTCATTTTGCAGTTGAGGAAACTTGGGCACAGAGAAGTGACTTGCCCAAGGTATACTGCAGGCAAGAGGCAGATTCTAGATTAGAACCCAGATCCTCGAGCTCCCAACCCATGTTATTTCCACTAGACCACACTGCTTCTATGGAGAGCCTGATGGGCAGCAGTGGAATCATTCCTTCTGATCACCAAGCCTTAGGGAAGTTAAGTCTCCCTGTTTAATTTTACATGTGACGTGTCCCGTAGGAGGAGGGGAATTGGATTAAAATGCCCTGACTCCAGTTTCTGCTTCTGTTCCCATACTTCTCCTCCATTCCTCCTCCCTGCAAAGAACTTTCTGCCATCATTCCTCTCCCCAGAATCCCAATATTCACTAGGCTTCTTTTCCCCAAGAAAGTTTCCTATTTGGATCAGTGACACACAAGTCTCCATGAGCATTTTTTTCTTCCAAAAAGTCACTATTTTAATTTCAGGATGACCTTCCAGTTCTGAAAAACTCTGAGGGTCAGGAGAACTATAGCCCCCAGCAAATTATAGCCCACCGGGAGGTCACACCCATTAATTACCACAGAGTTTTGAATATGGACTTGGGTTCACCTCCCACCTCAAGCTACAAAGTTCCCTTTGTGGGAAAGACAAGCACTGGAACTTTTGCCTGGGGGAAAACCAAATTTGGAGTTTCACTTTGGTCACAACTAATTCTTTGTCCTACACAATCCCTGGCCCTACTTGGGTACACCACAAGGCTGGCAATTTGTGCAGGACCAGTTTTCCTATGTAAGAACATGACTCATTCCAGGAGTGAGGTTCACGAAGCCCAAGACAGATTGCTCAGTGCTCTACCTGACTCTGGTCAATAACGATTTGAATATCCAGGAGATCAGTCCCTGGACTGTTCTATGTGCCTGGTGGGACATTCTGTACAAAGATAATTCTTCTTGCCACTAATTCATTGATCAATAATAATAATTGCGATACTTGTTACGCATTTACTATGTGCCAAGCACTACTCTAAGCTCTGGGATAGATACAAGGTAATTAGGTTGGACACAGTCCCTGTCCCACATGGGACTCACACAACCCTCATTATACAGATGAGGTTACTCAGGCAGAGAGAAGTTAACTGACTTGCCCAAGGTCACAAAACAGACTAGTGGCAGAGCTGGGATTAGAACTCATGACCTAGAAGCAGCATGGCTCAGTGGCAAGAGCCCGGGCTTTGGAGTCAGAGGTCATGGGTTCAAATCCTGTCTCCGCCAACTGTGTGACTTTGGGCAAGTCACTTAGCTTCTCTGTGCCTCAGTTCCCTCATCTGTAAAATGGGGATTAAAACTGTGAGCCCCTCGTGTGATAACGTAATCATCTTGTAACCTCCCCAGTGCTTAGAACAGTGCTTCTCACATGGTAAGCACTTAAATACGATTATTATTATTATTATGACTTTCTGACTTCCAGGCCTGTGTTCTGTCCACTAGACCACTCAACTTCTCTATGGTATTTGAGTGCTTATTATGTTCAGAGCACTGTACTAAAATCAGGAACCAGAAATATGTTCCCCTTCCTCCCCCTTCAGAGACTTTAGTGGCATAGGTTTTTAGGAGGGGGAATTGGGGTTTTTAGCTTGATGATTATGCTGAAAAGCAATTCTACATATCATTTTATCTAGATTCATTCATTCAATCGTATTTATTGAGCGCTTACTGTGTGCAGAGCCCTGTACTAAGCGCTTGGGAAGTACAAGTTGGCAACATATAGAGACGGTCCCTACTCAGCAGCGGGCTCACAGTCTAGAAGGGGGAGGCCAACAAAACAAAACGTATTAACAAAATAAAATAAATAGGATATGTACAAGTAAAATAAATAGAATAATAAATATGTACAAACATATATACATATATACAGGTGCTGTGGGGAGGGGAAGGAGGTAAGGTGGGGGGGATGGGGAGGGGGAAAGGAAGGAGGGGGAGAGGAAGGAGGTGGGGTAGATTGCACCTAGACCCTTTCATAAGCGCTGAACAGAGTCAACATCTTAAAATAAGGCGCTAGACTGGAGCAGATGTAAGGTCTGGCAGAGATTACCATCTCCATCACCTTAAAAGCACTCAATCGCCTTGCCCCCTCCTACCTTCCCCTTGCTGATTTCCTACAACCTAGCCCACACACTTAGCTCCTCTAATGCCAACCTACTCACTGTACCTTGATCTTGTCTATCTCGCCACCAACACCTCACCCACATCCTGCCTCTGGCCTGGAACTTCCTCCCTCTTCATATCAGACAATCACTCTCCCTGCCTTTAAAGCCTTATTAATATCACATCTCCTCCAGGAGGCCTTCCCTAAGCCCAAATTTCCTCTTCTCCCATTCCCTTCGATCTCACCCCGGCACTTGGATTTGCACTTTTTGATCATCCCCATAACACTTATGTACCTATCTCTAATTTATTCAAATTGATGTCTGTCTCCCCCTCTAGATTGTAAGCTCCTTGTGGGCAGACAGTGTGTCTACCAACTCGCTTATAGTGTACTCTTCCAAATGCTTAGCACAGTGCTCTGCACAGTAAGAGCTCAATAAATATAAATTATTGATTGATTATAGATATGGCAAGGCCAGAAAATATAGCTGTTGTCCTCTCCTAAACCCTTAGTACAGTAGTCTACACATAGAATGCAATCAAACATTATTATTAAAGGATTGATTGAGGTCTCAGGCTAGGACATAACAGTTGACCGCCAGAGCACTTAGGCAAAATGCAAGAAGATTGGCAGCAGAGTAGGGGGCAGAATGCATTTGCACCTGATGAGAAAGCCTGGCAGTGGGAGTCAGATGGAAGAGGGAGGGACTGTATGGGAAGGAGGCACTTGTGAACTCATCAGTACAGGAGGGTTACTTCAAAAACGTAATGGAACTGGGAACTGACATACCATCAACAGGTGTTTCAAAGGCATCCGTGCTCCACAATCAGTTTCATTTATTGAGCACTCACTGAGTGCAGAACACTGTACTAAGCTTGGAAGAGTACAACAGAACAGAATTGGTAGACACATTCCCTGCCCAAAGGGAGTTTACAGTCTAGAGGGGGAGACAGACATTAAAATAAGTTACAGATAAGCACTGTTGCGGTGGAACGTGACTGCCGAGTTTGTTGTATTGTACTCTCCCAAGCGCTTAGAACAGTTCTCTGAACCCAGTACGTGCTCAATAAATACAACTGATTGATTGAGACTGAGGGTGGGGTGAGTAAAGGGTACAAATCCAAGTGCAAGAGTGACACAGGAGGGAGAGGGAAAGAAAAAAAACCAGAAAAAAGGGTGGCACTCACTTCCCATGCTGGCTTCCAGCAATCTGGGCCAGCTGCTTCCTTTACCACAGCAAAAGCTCAAGAGGGCAAGGCAGGAGAGAAGCCCCACACTAACAAGACTGCAGCATGGACAGCAGATCTGGGGGAAAGGTCGAGCCCAGAGGCTTCCCCTTCACAGTCTCTGTGGCGGGCGGACGGAGGCGGCGGTGGAAAGATGAGTCAGTGGACTTCTGGGTAGTTCAGTTCTTGCTAATCCAGGGTGTCTGTCGGCCCTTCAGGGGCCTGGGGGAAGACCAGTTCCCAGCACCCGGGGAAGACACCACTGATGCTAACCATCGGGCCACAACACCAAGGGGAAGCAGTCGGCAGACGCCGCGTCGGTCCTGCAGGATGGAAGGGAGACTCTTCCTTCCCTAAATCAGGTCGGCATCCATTGTCTCCAGCAACGACCAGGACACTGGGATGGACCACCCCAGTACCTCGGTTCTAGGAACAGTGCAACCAGGGAGGGCGATGGTATTTCAGGAGGGGGGACCGCAGCCATCTCACCCACCCAGGAGTCCCCACTTTAAGCAACGGATGCTTGGGGATATCTCCAGGGTCCTATGCCCTCTTCTCTTTAGGGTTGAGGCAAGAATCAATCAACACTTTTAATTGGGTGCACAGCACTGTACTAATCGCTTGGGAAAGTACAGTACAGCAGAGTTGGTAGACATGATATCTGCCCACAAGTAGCTTACCTAGGTCCAGCTGGGCAGTCCTGTTCCTTATGAGCTGGTTGCTTGGGCTTGGAACTCAAACGCCTACTCCTCCCTGACCCCTCAGCCCCTATGAAATAATACTAATGATAGTGATATTTGCTAAGTGCTTACTATGTGCCAAGCACTATGGTAAATGTTCGTACACCTCCGCATCAAACAGAAACTCCTTACCATTGGCTTTAAAGCAGTCACCTTGCTACTCTCCTATTTAACCCAGCCGGCACACTTGGCTCCTCTAATGCTAACCATTTCACTGCCCCTCAAACTCATCTATCTCACAGCTAACCTCTCGCCCACGTCCTGTCTCTGTCCCGGAACTTCCTCCCTCTTCATATCCGACAGACAATTACTCTCCCCACCGTCAAAGACTGATTGAAGGCACATCTCCTCCTAGAGGCCTTCCCTTACTAAGTCCTCCTTTCCTCTTCTCCCTCTCTTCTGTGACACTTTGACTTACTCTCCTTATTCATCCCTCCTCCCAGCCTGACAGCAATTATGTAAAAATAAATAATTTATTTATATTAATCTGTCTCCACTGTGGGCAGCAAATGTGTCAGTTTTGTTATATTGCACTCTTCCCTTCACTGTGGGCAGGGACTGTGTCTGTTATATTGTACTATCCCCAGCACTTAGTACTGTGTTCTATCCACAGTAAGTGCTCAGTAAGTACGAATTAACTGACTGACCACATGGGGTTCACAGCCTAAATAGGAGGGAGAACAGGTACAGAATCCCCATTTTGCAAAATGAGGGAACCGAAGCCCAGAGAAGTTAAATGACTTGCCCAAGGTCATACAGCAGGTAAGTGGCAGAGCTGGAATTAGGAACTAGGTTCTCTGACTCCCAGCCCTGTATCCTTTCCGTTCTGAAGTTCTCCCAAGTTCCTCACACAGAGTACATAGCATCACTGGCTCTGAGCAGACTACTGGTATTTATTCATTTAAGGCTTTAACAGTAATATTTAGTTGTGCAACCAATTCTAAACCTAGTTACGGAATAACCATCTTTTCCTACTCTGGCCTTTATTTGTCAATTAACCCAGATGTAGCCTCCTCCAATAGTCACATGCTTCCCTGCCAACCGCCACATTATCTGGGCTCCTTGAGCCACTGACCCTATTGACCACAGCCTTGTTGGTGACTCCCTGCTTCTGAAGACGGCTCCCTGCAGACTGTATGACAGAGCCCTCACCCCCAGGTCCCTTTCCTTTGGACCTTAGGATAAAGAATGACCTCTCTTTTTGGTTGCCTGGCTCTACCTGAGTGGTGACAGGGTTTCTTCCCCACCTTGCTAGCCCTCCTCCACTTCTCCCAAATCTTCCCCTGCTTTAGCTGACAATACCAAGAGAGGGACTGACCACCTCTGCAGATGAATGGTCTCTTGGGAGGGGATATTGACAAATAAGCAACTCCCTGATCGGGAAGGTTCTATGGTTTTGCTCCCTTCTCAATCAATCAGTGGTATTTATTGAGCACTCGACTGTGTGCAGAGCACTGTGCTAAGCACTTAGGAGAATACAATATAATGCTATAACAGAGTTGGTAGAATGTTCCCTGCCCAAAATGAGTGTACAGGCTACAGTCTAGGTCTTTTCTTAGGATTGGGCAGCCTGAGTTTAACCAACACTGACTATACGCTCTTTGTGGGCAGGGCTCATCTTCACCAACTCTGCTGCACTGTACTCTCCCAAGTTTTTGTACAGCATTCTGTACACAGAAGGCAGACACTTTATGAATAGGTAGAGTGGATGGGGCACCTTAATTTCTAATTACCACAAAATGCCCCTGCCTCCAGGGCCTTGGAAGGCTAATACTTCACCTCATTAAAGAGGGCATCCTTTTAGTATACGAAGAGTGGAGATGAAATGGGAGTGTATTCAAAGGTCTGGTTAATTTGAGCCCCAGCAGTAGGCAAGAGGGAAAAGAGTGAGGAAAGCAAGAGATACGTTGGACTGAACTCAACCATTCTCGCAACCAAAAACAAGGAAGAAATGGTATCACCAGCTAGATCTTTGGTGGAGTCCCACAAGTAGCTAGGCAGGGAGGACAAAGAAGAAGCGTCACAAGCGACACTTACAATGCACACTCCAATCCTGGGCATGGCTGCTCAGTCTTGGCATGCGCTCATTCAATTCACCACCTAGTGGCAAGAAAATCCCTCCTAACAGTTTGCCAGTCAATGGCATTTATTGAGCACTTATGCAGAAAATTGTAATATACGATGGTCAATCCCTTATCCCCAGTAGAGTACAAAGCTCCTCTCTGGGCTCTTCCTAGAGATGAATTATAGAATGGTCAGGACTTCAGAATGAGGATCACTTCTAGAATTCTTTCACCAGGAATTCTATTCCCACCTTCCTCACTTGGACCTCCATTATTAAAGCAAAGCTCCTCTCATCAGACAGCCTCCCTTACCTTCCCCTCTGTCCCTGCATGTAGAGAAGGGCAGGCCACCTCTCTCAGTCAACGGTACTTATTGAGCACTTCCTATGTGCAGAGCACTGTACTAAGAGCTTGGGAGAGTTCAACACAATAGAATTAGGAGACATATTCCCTGCCCATAATGAGCTCACAAGATTAAGATCCCTGGATCTATCACCCCTCCTTAATGAACACCTGGGGGGAGCACTTTTCTACAGGCAAGGAATTTATGGTAATTGGGGGAAACACCTCCTGCAGCTGCTCTCTGGCTCCTTCCTGGTACCCCAAAGAGGGAAAACGGCAGGGGGAGATATTCCTATCACTGCACATTAGAGGGTCACAGACTCAAACTGCCCAAATGTCTTGATTACATGCATCTGGAAACCCTTTTCCTCAGCTCTGTCATTGCACAAATGTTCACGTTTGGACGACTCAGGACAATGGCTTTGTGGGATTATTCCTAACTTGTTTCATGCACTCGCATTCTCAGACGGTGCCTTGAGCACTCCAGCAGATGGAAGGGATTTTGAATGAAACCTACTCCAGTAAGTCTGATTCTTTGCCTAGTTTGGGGGATGGGGAAGGATGGGCTGGGTCTGAAAAAAGCCTTTAGTCACAAGAGTTAAACCACGGAACCTGCCTGTTTTATTACTGAGATTGGCTTAGGTTTAAATAAAGCTTAGAACAGTGCTTGGCACATAGTAAGCGCTTAACAAAAACCTTTATCATAAATAAAAATAAACTTTATTTTATGAAGTTGGCTCCCAGGACTTGTTTCAGTCAGTGGTGCCTTCTCTGACTAGAAAGAACTATACGCCTGCACATTTCACACCTCTAATGCCAATGTGCTTCAATCTTGTCTATCTCGCCATGTGGAGCCCTTGCCCACATCCTGCCTCTGACCTGGAACTTCCTCTCTCCTCACATCTCACAGACCATCACTCTCCCCACCTTCAAAGCCTTATTTAAAGCACATCTCCTCCAAGAAGTCTTCCTCCACTAAGCCCTCATTCCCATTTCCTCTGTGTCACCTTTGCGCTTGGCTTTGCAATCTTTATTCACTCTTCCCTCAGCCCCACAGCACTTATGCATTTAGAGAAGCAGTGTGGCTCAGTGGAAAGAGCACGGGCTTTGGAGTCAGAGGTCATGGGTTCAAATCCCAGCTCCACAAATTGTCAGCTGTGTGACTTTGGGAAAGTCACTTCACCTCCCTGGGCCTCAGTTACCTCATCTGTAAAATGGGAGTGAAGACTGTGAGCCCCCCGTGGGACAACCTGATCACTTTGTAACCTCCCCAACGCTTAGAACAGTGCTTGGCACATAGTAAGCGCTTAATAAATGCCATCATCATCATCATTATGAACAGATTCAAAATTTATATTAATGTTTGTCTCCTCATCTAGACCATAAGCTCCTTGTGAACAGGGAGCAATATTCCAACTCTGTTCTATTGTACTCTCCCAAGTGTTTAGTACAGTGCTCTGCACACGGTAAGCATCAATAAATACCACTTATTGATTGGCATGCAATTACGTTTAAATCACCTGTTGAAATAACATAATCCTTTTAACTCTTTTCCCTTGTGAAATGCCTCTTTACCCCTACTAAAGCATCCTGCAGCAGAGAGGACTTTGCAGGGGACAGCAAAAGGACAGAGCTGGGTCTTTTTATTTTTTTGAAGAAAAAAAAAAAAAGAAAAGAAAGAATGGGGCTATCCTCCCCTGAACTAAGCTTTGGAAAGCTCCCAAATTCCCCTATGCCATTTTGGCAGGAAAGGAGGGTAACAGAAGTGTCTGAAGTTCCCTGTTCCTTTGAAGTTTCTTGCATTACCCCAGTTGTACCACCACCATAAGGGGTGTGACAGTCAACAGCTGAGCTGAGGAAGCCTGAAGGAGGCAGATGTTTTCAACATCCACTCCCTGGGAAGCCCCTGCAGACTAAACCATGGGGTTTCTTTTTACAATGGGGAGGTTGGGATGGGCGGGGGGTGTCCGTAAGCACATTCCAGTACCTGTCATTAAATGGCTGCTTTTTTCAGAGAGAGCGCAAGACCCCACTGTCTGAGTTTCCTCCATTTTCTTTACTGACAAGGTGGGCGTGGAAATCCAATAATTTACAGAGAACAGAACAAGTCAGAAATAGGCTGGGGGAGGGGAGAATAGTTTAAACGAGTTAAAAAAAAAAATCAAAACCAAACTCGAGTTCCCTGGTCTGGAATTTCCCAGCCAGTTTTTTAAGAGGAGGTAAAAGTGGAAGTCAAAGCACCATTCCGAGACAAGCAGGCCCCCTTTGGCCCTTGGCTCCTCAAGCAAAAGTTCCCCCAGTTGAAAATGAGAATGGAGTAATAACTTCATATCCATGAACTGTGTCGTCTGAGCCGGTCAATGCATATTCCCGAAGAAATAATGAAAGATTCTTAATTGGAAAACAGAAATCCAACCATGCCAAATTGCTCCTTCTAACAAAGTGGCCAATCCAGAATCTCTCCTGCCCTGTCCACAGGCTCCCACCACCTTCTCCAACCCTGCCTCTTGGATATCTCACCCTGGAGGCTCCTGGTTCAGTAACTGATTCATTGAGATGCCTACTAGTCTTCAACTCCCAATTCTGTGCCTGAGCTTCCCCAGCAGCCAGTCAATCAGTGGTATAAGTGCTCAATAAATAGGCTGCAGAGCACTGAGAATGAAATGATTGTGAGCCCATCTTCTAGACTGTAAGTCTGTTGTTGGGTAGGGATTGTCTATTTGTTGCTGAAATGTACTTTTCAAGCACTTAGTCCAGTGCTCTGCACACAGTAAGCACTCAATAAATATGACAATGAATGAATGAAATGAGGAATGGAAATGACATGGCCCTCTCTGCCTCTTGGGGTGGTTACGAGGATAAATTTATTCATTCATTCATTCAATCGCATTTATTGAGTGCTTACTGTGTGCAGAGCACTGGACTAAGCGCTTGGGAAGTACAAGTTGGCAACATATAGAGACGGTCCCTACCCAACAGCGGGCTCACAGTCTAGAAGGGGGAGATAAATGAAATAATGGGTTAAGCAGTTGGCCTCCTCAAAAGATGGATGCTGAATAAACCCAGAGTACTGAAGTTTGGGATTCCTCATGGAAAACTGGTGCAGGTCTCTCTCCTCCTTGAATTAGTATGTTTGAGAGCCGCCTTTGGAGCCCTTCCTTTGTCAGGTCAGAGGGGAAATTCTAAGACTTCTGGCCATCACTTTTTGCTAAACTCCTCTTGTGTGCACAGCACTGTACTAAGTGCTTAGGAGAGTACAACAGAGGTAGGAAGACTCGATTCCTGTTCTCAAGGTAGACGGGTCATTTGTCCAGTTTTGTAACAGACAACCTGCTGGCTCCCTGCCCGGGAGTGATATAGCAATGGATGCCTTCATGATCAAAATTTGCATTTTAAACACCAGTTTCCCTCTGCCTCAGCTCCTGCAGGAGGATCCTTAACTCAGAATTGCTGCCCCACCTTTCCAGCATTCTGGGTGAGGAGTAACTTCTCTGGAGTCAAGGAGGTCATGTTGAGAAGCAGGATGGTCTACTGGAAAGAGCACGGGACCTGGAGTCAGAGGAACTGCATTCTAATCTGCTGTGTGGCCTTGGGCAAGTCCCTTCATAGAGCACTGGCCTGGGAGTAAGGTCATGGGTTCTAATTCTGGCTCCACCACTTGTCTGCTGTGTGACCCTGGGCAAGCCACTTCACTTCTCTGTCTCAGTGACCTCATCTGTAAAATGAGGACCAGGACTGTGAGTCCAATGTGGGACAGGGGACTATGTCCAACCGGATTTGCTTGTACCGGCCCAAGAGCTTAGTACAGTGCCTGGCATATAATGAGTGTTTAACAAATGCTATTATTATTATTATTATTATTATTATTATTTCTCTGGGCCTCAGTTACTTCACCTGTAAAATGAGGAATAAGACTGTGAGCTCCACATAGGACATGGCCTACATTCAACCTGATTAGCTTGTATTTGCCTCAGTACTTAGTGCCTGATGCACATTAAATGCTTCAGAAATACCATTAAAATAAATAAATAAATAAAAAGGTATTGTGTGGCAACGAGGGTTGTCCCTGGGTCTTCATCCTATGTTTTGTGGATTTCTGGGGAAGGTTCTATATAATGTCATTACATTGAATGATGCACACAGGTTGGCTAGAAGACATCTGGTGGCTGAGAAAGCCACTTCAATGAGCTGACACTCCAATAGGGGAGACAGTCACAGTTGTGAGAGAGAGAGAAATAGGTGAATAAGTGTTTTTTTTATATAGTATATAAATCAGTCTTCACAGAAGACACTCAAGGCACCAGTAACCCAAGTCCTAAGGTCATAACTGGGGAGATATGATTTGGGGAAGAAGACGATTAACCAGGGAAAGCCTCTTGGAAGTGGTGAGATTTCAGGACGGCTTTGAAGATGGGAAGGACTGTGGTTTAGGTTTTTGAAGGGGGAGTTCCAGTCGGGAGGAAGGGTGTGAACCGTGGGTTGTTGGTGGGACAGTCCAGAATTAGGCCCAGTGAGAAGGTTAAAAATAATGGCATTACTACAGTGCTTGGCACATAGAAAGGGCTTAAAGGGCTGGGTACAAGCAAACCTGGTTGGACACGGTCCCTATCCCACATGGGGCTTACAGTCTTAATACCCATTTTACAGAGTAGGTAACTGAGGCACAGAGAAGTGAAGTGACTTGCCCAAGGTCACATAGCAGACAAATGATGGGGACGGAATTAAAACCCAAGTCCTTCTGACCCCCAGGCCCATGCTCTATCCACTTAGCCATGCTGCTTCTCAGTGGGTTAGGTTAGCTTGGGAGGAGCAAAGTATGACAGCTGAAGTTTAGTTGGAGAAGAGACTGAATAAGAGGGAGAAAACTCATCTTCCTTGCCCCATTCTCCCTCTCTTCTGCATCAGTTACATACTAAGTTCAAACCTCCTAAGCACTTTAATACTCATTCCACCCCAGCAGCACTTAATGTACAAATAATTCTTTATTCTTGGTTGCTTTTCCTGCCTGTAATTTATTTTAATTTCTGTATCCCTCAATAGATTGTAAGCTCCTTGAAGACAAGGACTGCACCACCTACTCCACTGTATTCTTTCAAAAGCTTAGTACAATACCCTGCACAAAGTAAGCACGAATAAATACCACTGATTGGTTAACTGACCTGGTGAAGTGCCTTGAAGTCAGCAGTCAAGTGTTTCTGTTTGATGTGGAGGGGACTGGGTAACCATTTGAAGATTTTGAGTGGAGGAGAGATGGGTGCTAAATTAAATTTTATAAAAATGACTGGGGGTTCAGATTATCAGAGAAGCAGCATGGCTCAGTAGAAAGAGCACGGGCTTTGGAGTCAGAGTTCATGGGTTCAAATCCCGGCTCTGCCAATTGTCAGCTGTGTGACTGAGTGACAACTTCTCTGTGCCTCAGTTCCCTCATCTGTAAAATGGGGATTAAGACTGTGAGCCCCATGTGGGACAACCTGATCACCTTGTAACCTCCCCAGTGCTAGAACAGTGCTTTGCATATAGTATGTGCTTAATAAATGCCATTACTATTATTATCAGCACCCTGAATTGTATCAATCCTTCATCCACCTCTTGCGCTTAGGCATTTCTTTATTTGTGCCCATCATTAACACTTGAATATTTGCATATCTGACTGAACATTCAATTTTATTTACTGATTCCACTACATGTGAACATTTCTCTGCCTCCCCTATTGAGAGTACACCCCTTGTGATCAAAGAACATATCTTGTACTTTTTTTTAAATGGATTTGTTAAGTGTTTACTAAATGCCAGGCACTAAGCACTGGGGTAGATAAGCTAATCAGGTTGGACACAGACCATGTCCCACAATGAGCTCACAGCTTTGATCCCCATTTTACAGATGAGGTAACAGGCACAGAGAAGTGAAGTGACTTGCCCAAGGTCACACGGCAAACAAGCGGTGGAGCTGGGATTAGAACCCAGCTCCTCTGATTCATCATCATCATCATCATCATCAATCGTATTAATCAGCTCCTCTGATTCCCAATCCTGTGCTCTTTCCACCAGGCCACACTGCTTTTGTTGTATTTCCCAAGGCTCAGCACAGCACATTTCAAAACACTAAATAAAAGCCAATACTGCTACTGCAGCAACAAAGAGAGAAGAGGTTGATACAGAAGTCTAGTGGAGCTCTACAAATCAGTGCTCTGAGGAAGGGGACATAAAGAACATTCTCAGCGGGCTATCATTAATGAACATTATCAGACAAGATGATACGGAAAACGCAACCATGAAAGCTGTTGGGGAATGTTTTTGCTGAACTCTCTGTAAGGATTTATGCAGCAAAAGAGACACTTCCCCTTCCTGTTATAGGAGAGAAGAACACAGAAGAGAAAAGAGAGAGAATCTGTAGGAGTCTATAGCAAGATATTGCATCTATCCAGAACCATCAGGCACAATAAATAATAATAATAATAGTATTTGTTAGGTGCTTACTATGTGTCAAGCACTGTTAAGTGCTCGGGTAGATAAAAAAGCTAATCACACTGGACACAGTCCCACATGGGCCTCACAGTCTAAAGTAGGAAAGAGGACAGGTATTGAATGCCCATTTTACAGATGAGGAATCAGAGGCATAAGAGAAGTTAAGTGACTTGTCCAAGGTCACACAGCAGATGAGTAGCAGAGCTGGGATTAGAACCCAGGTCCTCTAACTTCCAGGCACCTGCTCTTTCCACCATGTTATGCTGCTTCTCCATACAAGAATGTTATGATCTTATTATGAAGGTTGGACGTTAAAGGCAAAAAGAAACATTTCTTCGCACAGTGGGTGGGAAGCATATGGAATCTGTTCCCAGTAGAAACTGTGCAGGCTGAAACTATGAGAAGAGTCGAGAAGGGTTTGGACACACCTATGGATGAGTGTCCAAAATGGGACTTTAAAGGAAAACAGGGATATAAAGGAAAAAATCAGGAATTTTAAATGGTTCATCCTCTAGACTGTAAGCTCAATTTGGGCAGGGAACGTGTTGGCTAATTTTGTTGTATTGTACTCCCCCAAGCACTTAGTACAGTGCTCTGCACACAGTAAGCCTGGCCTAGAAGACAGACCTGGGAGTCAGAAGGACTGCAATCTAACCCTACCTCCGCCACTTGTCTGCTGTGCAACTTTGGGCAAGTTGCATCACCATCATCATCATCCTAGTATTTGTTAAACACTTACTAATGTGCCAGGCACTGTACTAAGTGCTGGGGTTGATACAAGCAAATCAGGTTGGACACAGTCCTTGTCCCACATGAGGCTCACAGTCCCGATCCCCAATTTACAGATGAGGTAACTGAGGCACAAAGAAGTGAAGTGATTTGCCCAAAGTCACATAGACAAGTGGAGGAGCCAGGAGCCACTTAACTTCTCTGTGTCTCAGTTACCTCTTCTGTAAAATGGGGATTAAGACTGTGAGCCCCATGTGGGACAGGGATTGTGTCCAACCTGATTAGCCTGTATCTACCCCACTGCTTATTACAGCGCCTGGCACATAGTAAGTACTTAATATAAAAAAGTAAGCACCGTTATCATTGATTGATCAATCCCAAAACATTAGGATGGCTGTCCAGAACAGCAAACTTCACCCAGTTCTTTCAGACAGCCTTGTCACTGCCATACAGGGACAGAAACTTGGGCTGGAAGAACTACTAGTCTGACCCAGAATGGGGGTTTGCTTATGGCCTTGTTCTGAGATCAATCAATTGTATTTAAGTGCTTACTAAGCACTTGGGAGAATACAACAGATCTGTTAGACATGTTTCCTACCAGCAGCGAGCTTATAGTCTAGAGGCAAGGAGCTTACACACCATTCAGACACTGCCCCTATGGCTTTCCTCTCCTCATAGTGGATGGAGAATGGGCCTGGGAGTCAGAAGGTCATGGTTTCTAATCCCGGCTCTACTGCTTGTCTGCTGTGTGGCCCTGGGAAAGTCACTTCACTTCTCTGGGCCTCAGTTACTTCATTTGTAAAATGGGGAAACTGTGAGCCCCACATGGGACAGGGACTGTGTCCAACCCGATCAAGTGCTTAGTACAGGGCCCTGCACACAGTAAATTCCATCGTATTCAATAAATATGATTGAATGAATGAATTTGCTTGTACCGACCCCAGCACTTAGTACAGTGCCTGGCACATAGTAAGCGCTTAACAAACACCATCATTATTGTTATTATTGCCTTTCCTCAGCCAACCCGGATACAACCAGATACAGTGTATGGTCAAACCATTCCACTGGGCCAAGGGATCAATCCGAGGTCTCAGAAAGGAGCAAAAAGTGGAGCAGACTAAGGGAAACATGGAAGTGGATGTCACTCTTCAAAGCCAGCCCTAGACAAGAAAAGCTTCCCATCCAAGGGTCCTCAAGACTAAATTGAGACTGATGGAGCTAATGCAGACAGAACCCATTAGGGCAGCAGCAGCCTGAAACTCTTTCCAAAGAGCCTGCTTGCTCCTCCTTCCCCACCGATCCCAGAGCAGCTCTTGCAAAGACAATTGTTCGGGCACAAGGCCCTCGAAAGAAGACCTCGACAGAGGGCAGTTTCCAACGCTCTCCCTCCCCCTTCAACACCATTTTCTCAGACCCACTTCACCATCCCTGGCCTCCTGCTGCTGCTTCAGTGGCAGAAAAAATCAATTAGCACTAAGCTGCTCCCTCAAGTCCCCTCCCTTCCCAGTCCCTGCAGTCCGGGTGTGTCTCCCATCAAGGAGACATAGGCTAGAAGAGCTGCAGTCAGCACTGCTTTATATTAAAGCCTTTTGAAATCAGCCAGCCTGTTTCCAAGAGTGATCTTTAAATGGGTAACATGTTCCCACCAGATTTCCTCTTCCCCGCACTGGGAAATTCACACAAGGTTCTGTCCACTAAAGAGGAAAATTCCAGTTTCCGCAGCGATCCAGTTACCAAGTCCCAAATGCAAATACCCTGCTCTGATGAGAAAGGGACTTGGTTCAAATTTTTATTTCCTCCTGGGCCTACAGTCTTATTGTCCCAATAGATTAAGGGATGAACTTCAATTCATCCCATTGCATTTTGGTTCCCCAAGAATCAAAACTAGATAGATGTCAGCTAGACTGTGAATCAAGCAGTGGTATGTATTGAGAATTTCCAGTGTGCAGAACACTGTAATAAGTGCTAGGTAGAGTTCAATGGTGGGCAGAAGACCCAGAGATTGCCATTTATTTCACAACACTGCAAAAGGCTGCACCTGGACCCTGTGGCTTATTTCCTGTTCACTCACTCCCTTTTCCATGCAAAAACTACAATGAACTTTGAGGGCAGGAGACTAACTCTGTCCCCTCCTCCTCCCCCCAACCTCAACCCCTCCCACCACGCAACACCCTCCCTCAGCCACTGGCCAAGAACTGTAACGGGAAGCGCCGTGTTTCTCACAGCCAGGCTTCCCAGAAAGCCCACAGATTTCCAAACCTGACAGGACATGAGCACAGCCAGCTTCCTTTGCTGTCCACCTGGGCGGTCATGGGACCTAGAGCTCAGAAACAGGGTCTGTGCCCGTCCTTCCTGACTAGCCCAATTTCCCGTTAATCCCATGAGAACTCTCACCACACCTCAGGATTCGTGGCGGGATTTCCCAGAAACATAATGAGCTAAAAAGCCAAAATACTAAACCCAATCCCAAAATCTTTAGCCCAAATTCAGTCAATCCTCTCCCCTACTCACTCCTTCCAAGCACCTTGTCTGTGTCCCCACCCACCTCCCAAACACAAATCTGGCTGGAATTAAGCAGCAACACTCCACCACATAATTATCTCCTCTAGCCTCTCTCCATCCCTGCCCTCCCTCACCCACACATCCACCCCCCAAAGCACTCTTAACTCTGCTTCTGTTCTTTCATTAGAATTAATCCCACCACCCCGGAAAGGCCAGAGCCAAATGGGTAGGATGGAAACCAAACTGGATCAGCTGAGGTAGAAAGAAAAGGGAACAATTCCCCTCTACAGCTTTCTGGTTGAGGACCAGTCACCTGCCAGCCATTTGTAAGACCCAAACCTGGTCTGTTGATGGTCAGGGGGATTCAGGGACTTGGAACTGTACACATGGGAGGGAGGGGTCTTCAGAGCATTGGGGGAAATGGGGAGGGAGAGCACAGTCCCCACTTCCAAGACTGAGAAGCAACATTGCCTAGTGGATAGAGCACTGGCCTAAGAGTCAGAAGGACCTGGGCTGTAATCACGGCTCCGCCACTTCTCTGCTGTGAGACCTTGGACAAGTCACTTAACGTTTCTGTGCTTCAATTACTTCAACTGTAAAATGGGGATTAAGACTTTGAGCCCCATGCGGGACAGGGACTGCATCCAACCCACTTAAGCTTGTATCCACCCCAGTGCTAAGGGAAGTGCCTGGCACAAAGTACTTAAGAAATACTATGGTTATTATTATTATTAGGCTATATCCTGACTCAGCCACTTGTCTGCTGTGTGACCTTGGACATGTCACTTGACTTTTCTGTGCCTCAGTTACCTCATCTGTAAAATGGGGATCGAGACTGTGAGCCCCATGTGGAACAGGGGCTGTTTCCAACCCAATTGGCCTGTTTCCATCCCAGTGCTTAGGATAGTTCCTGAAACATAGTAAGCACTTAACAAATGCCATTATTACTATTATTAATAAAGATTACAACCAGGGGTGCAACCCAGAACCTGGAGTTATCAACATGAAGATGTGACTAGAACAGGGGTTTGGATTCCAAATCACTCAAGAGCTCTGTACTGGCTTAGATTGAGTCACGGAGCCTCCAGTTCATTGATCACATGGTCTCAGGCCAAAAAATGGCCTTGCCAGTTTGGGCAGAAGTGGAATGGCACCCTCACCTGGCCACTGACACATTCCCTATTTCAAACCTTCTCTGAGCTGGTCCAGGGAGGGAAGAGGGGACAAAGAGGAGAGAGAAGAGGAGGCAGAGCAGCAACTCCAGGTTAGGGTGAGGATTCATTCATTCATTCAATTGTATTTATTCTGCGCTTACTGTGTGCAGAGCACTGTACTAAGCGCTTGGGAAGTACAAGTTGGCAACATATAGAGACGGTCCCTATCCAACAACGGGTTCACAGTCTAGAGGGGGGAGACAGACAACAAAACAAAACATCTGGACAAGTGTCAAGTCATCAGAATAAATAGAAATAAAGCTAGATGCACATCATTAACAAAATAAATAGAATAGTAAATCTGTACAAGTAAAATAAATAGAGTAATAAATCTGTACAAACATATACAGGTGCTGTGGAGAGGGGAAGGAGGTAGGGCAGGGGGGAGGGGGAGAAGGAGAGGAAAAAGGGGGCTCAGTCTGGGAAGGCCTCCTGGAGGAGGTGAGCTCTCAGTAGGGCTTTGAAGGGAGGAAGAGAGCTAGCTTGGCGGATATGCGGGAGGGAGGGCATTCCGGGCCAGGGGGAGGACGTGGGCCGGGGGTCGACGGCAGGACAGGCGAGAATGAGGCGAGAGTGAGGAGGTTAGTGGCAGAGGAGCGGAGGGTGCAGGCTGGGCTGTAGAAGGAGAGAAGGGCGGTGAAGTAGGTGGGGGCAAAGTGATGGGGAGCCTTGAAGCCCAGAGTGAGGAGTTTTTGCTTGATGCATAGGTTGACTGGTAGCCACTGAAGATTTTTGAGGAAGGGAGTAACATGCCCAAAGCGCTTCTGCACAAAGACGGTCTGGACAGCAGCATGAAGTATAGACTGAAGTGGGGAGAGACAGGAGGATGGGAGATCAGAGAGGACGCTGATACAGTAATCCAGTCGGGATAGGATGAGAGATTGAACCAGCAAGGTAGCAGTTTGGATGGAGAGGAAAGGGCAGATCTTGGCGATGTTGTGGAGGTGAGACCGGCAGGTTTTGGTGACGGCCTGGATGTGTGGAGTGAACGAGAGAGCGGAGTCGAGGATGACACCAAGGTTGCGGGCTTGTGAGATGGGAAGGATGGTACTGCCGTCAACAGTGACGGAAATGTCAGGGAGAGAGCAGGGTTTGGGAGGGAAGATAAGGAGTTCAATCCTGGACATATTGAGTTTTAGATGGCAGGCAGACATCCAGATGGAGATGTCCCGAAGGCAAGAGGAGAGCCAAGCCTGAAGGGAGGGAGAGAGAGCAGGGGCAGAGATGTAGATTTGGGTGTCATCAGCATAGAGATGATAGTTGAAGCCATGGGAGCGAATGAGCTCACCAAGGGAGTGTAGATAGAGAACAGAAAGGGACCAAGACTGACCCTTGAGGAACCCCTAAAGTAAGGGGATGGGAGGGGTAGGAGGAGCCCGCAAAGGAGACTGAGAATGAACAGCCGGAGAGATAAAAGGAGAACCAGGAGAGAACAGAGTCAGTGAAGCCAAGGTTGGATAGTGTGTTGAGGAGAAGGGGGGGGTCCACAGTGTCCAAGGCAGCTGAGAGGTCGAGGAGGATTAGGATAGAGCAGGAGCCGTTGGATTTGGCAAGAAAGAGATCATTGGTGACCTTAGAGAGGGCAGTTTCGGTGGAGTGTAGGGGATGGAAGTCAGATTGGAGGGGGTCAAGGAGAGAGTTGGCATTGAGGAATTCGAGGCAGCAGGTGTAGATGACTCGTTCTTGGAGTTTGGAAAGGAAGGGTAGGAGGGAGATAGGGCGATAACTAGAAGGGGAGGTGGGGTCAAGAGGGTTTCTTTAGGGTGGGGGAGACGTGGGCATGTTTGAAGGCAGAGGGGAAGGAACCAGTGGAGAGTGAGTGGTTGAAGATGTAAGTTAAGGAGGGGAGGTGAGAGATTTCATAAGATGAGAGGGAATGGGGTCAGAAGCACAGGTGGCTGGAGTAGCACTTGAGAGGAGGGAGGAGATCTCATCTGAAGAGACTGCTGGGAAGGATGGGAGAGTAGCGGAGAGGGTTGAGAGCAGGGGGCTTGGAGAAGGGAGAGGAGTGACTTTGGGGAGCTCAGACCTGATGGAGTTAATCTTACTAATGAAGTAGGAGGCCAGATGGTTGGGGGTGAGGGATGGAGGAGGGAGAGGAACAGGGGGCCTGAGAAGGGAGTTAAATGTACGGAAGAGCTCACGGGGATGATGGGCATGGGTGTCAATAAGGGAGGAGAAATAGTTTTGCCTGGCAGAGGAGAGGGTAGAGTTAAGGCAGGAAAGGATAAACTTGAAGTGAACAAGGTTGGCTTGGTGTTTAGACTTTCACCAGCAGCATTCAGCAGTTCAAGGACAAGAGCAAAGGAGGAGGACGACAGTGGCAGTGATCCAGGGCTGTGGGTTAGTGGTACGAGAGCGGCTAAGGGAAAGGGGAGTGAGCAAGTTGAGCCGAGTAGAAAGGGTAGAGTTGAGAGCAGTAATCTGATCATCAAGATTGGGTAGAGAGGAAAGGGAGGCGAGGTGGGGTGTGAGGCGCTCAGAAAGATGGATGGGGTCAAGAGAGCAGAGGTCTCTGTGAAGTAGTAATATAGATTTACAGGGGAGAGGAGTGTGAGTGAGGAGGAGGCAGGTGAGAATCAGAAAGAGGGATTTCAGAGTTGGTGAGGGTGGAGACAGTGCAGCGGTAGGAGATGATGACGTCGAGGGTGTGACCAAATCGGTGAGTGAGCGAGGTGGGGTGGAGCAGGAGGTTGGCAGCATCGAGACATAAAAGGCGGGTGGCAGAAGAGTCACCAGGGACATCCATGTGGATGTTAATGTCTCCAAGGATCAGAGTGGGCATGGAAAAGGAGAGAAGGAAGGTGTGAATGGTCAAAATCGTTAAAGAAGTTGGAGGTGGGGCCAGGGGGGCGGTAGATGACGGCTACAAGAATCTGGAGGGAGTGGTAGAGGCAAATAATGTGGGCTTCAAAGGAGGGGAAGGAAAGGGAAGGGGGAGGAGGGACAGTGCAAAAGCGACATTGGGGAGACTCAACCACGTGTTAGAAGGCCCTGAACAAGAACACTGCACCAAGCACTTGCTGTCTCCCTCCTCCCCTCATTCAGTAGTGAGGCCAGGCATACTCTAATATGGACATAGGACCACAGGCTCCAGCCACACACGCGGTGGCTCCATCACTCCCTGAGAGCAGGATCACTGGGTGTCACAATGCTTGGGTTTTGTTCCCCCATTGTCCTCACCTTAGGATCCCTTTCTACCTTAGTTCTCCTTTCCCCTCTTCACCTCCCCCTTCATTTATATGCTGAGATAGAATTACACCTGCCCAGCTTCCTGAGATGGGATGAGAAGACTTTTAACTGGCTTTAGGGTTGGGGAAGAGGTGGCATTCACAGCAGTTTTACAGGTGCTGGAAGACAATTCAGACATCAGCTAGATTTTTTGACTGGGTTGGGAGAGGTGGCAGGTACACCAGGCCAAGCTTAGGAACATGCCTGGGCATGCAAAGTTAAGCCAAAGATGGCAGCATCAAGAACTGGGGACCTCATGAGTGCTCTGGGAATGGCCATCTTTCGTCATGTCACCACCATGCCATGAGAAGCAATGTGGCCTTGCTGGAGTACACCCACCTGGGAGTCAAAGGACCAGGATTCTAATACCGGTTCTACCATTTGGCTTGCATGTGACTTTGGGCAAGTCATTTAAGCGCTCTGTGCCTCATTTCCCTCACCTGTAAAATGGGGACTCAATACCTGTTCTCCCTTTCACTTACACCGCGAGCCCCTTGTGGGACAGGGATTTTGTTTAACCTGATTATCTTGTATCTACCTGTGAGAAGCAGCAGGGTGTAGTGGATAGAGTACAGGCCTGGGAGTCAGAAGGTCATGAGTTCTAATCCTGGCTCTTCCACTTGTCTGTTGTGAGACCTTGGGCACATCACTTCACTTCTCTGTGCCTCAGTTACCTCATCTGTAAAGTGGGATTGAGACTGTGAGCCCCACAAGGGACAGGGACTGAGTCCAGCCCGATTTGCTTGTATCCACCCCAGTGCCAAGTACAGTGCCTGGAACACAGTAAGTGCTTAAATACCACAATTATTATAATTACGGCAGCGGTTAGTACAATGCTTGGCACACAGAAAGCATTTAAATCCTATGATTATTATTTCTCTTTCCAGGGAAATCAAGGATGGCAGCAAAGCAAAATTTCCAGGCACACGGAAGTATTACCCTGAGCCTTGGTTGCGAGCCTTCGATACGGTCCCTTGGCCTGCTTTTACTCACTGAAAAATGGCATCTACCACACAGCTCCCCAGGGAGGGGAATGAATATGTTCCCTCTGTAACCCATTCCACTGCTTCACAGTCTGCTTAGTAATTCCTCTCAGGCAGAACTTGGATTTATTATGATACTAAAACTACAGAGAAATAAAAGCACTCTATGCTATACTGCATGAATAAATCAAATACGTCTAATCCTGGCGGTTTTCCCATCTGGGAGTGCGCCTACACATTTGTACAGATTCACTCTGAAAGATGAGAGGATTAATAGTGAGGTAGGTGGTATCTACACTTGTGACTGTGGCTAAGAAGGCTGATAGGGGATCAACATGTTTATGTGTAAGTCTATTAATCATTTATTGAGCACTTACTGTGTACAGAGCACTGTACTAAGTTCTTGGAAGAGTATTTAAGTGCATATGAGCCAGACACTGTACTAAGCGCTGGGATAGGAACACGCTACTTAGGTTGGACACAGTCCATGTCCCACATGAGGCTCACACTCTTAATTCCCATTTTACAGATGAGGTAATTGAGGCATAGAGAATTCAAGTAACTTGGCCAAGTTCACACAGCAGACAAGTGGTGGAGCCGGAATTAGAATCCAGGTCCTACTACCATCCAGGACCATGCTCAATCCACTAGGGCCATGCTGCTTCTCACATTGGTAGACATGTTCCCTGTCCATAGCGAGCTTACAGTCCAGAGGGGGAGGGAGACAGTAAGGATAATGTAATGATAGAACCTTGTTGGCCTAATGGTTTTGTGGGACAAAACCTTCCACCCTGACTTTCATGAAGGCATTAATTTAGGAGAGTAACCTGACATCTGCCCACCAAGCTTGCGTGCATGCAGCAGAGGCCTCCTCACCAACCCCCTGCTGGGTCACACTGTTGAAGCTTATACTTCACCATATATTTAAAATGTTTTTTTCTGCCCTCTGGGGTTGTGCGAGCCCCCTTTAAGTTCCTCCTCAGCAGCTGAGTGGGTATCCTGCTATAATCCATTCTCCCCTCACTCCATCCCAACTCACCATGTAGAGCTGTACTGCTATGAGCACTACTTCATAGTACTGTATTGGTTAAGTGCTTACTCTCTGTTATGCAGTGCTGTAAGCACTGGGGCAGTTGCAAGCTAATTGGGCTGAACACAGTCCCTGTGCCACATGGGGTTCATAGTATAAGTAGAAGGAAGAACAGTTATTGAATTCCCATTTTACAGACGAGGTACTAGGAACAGATAAAATAAGCGACTTGATCACGGTCACACAGCAAGTGATTGAGTGAGCTGGGATTAGACCCCAGGTGCTCTGACTCCTACATCAGTGTTCTTCCCACTAGGCCACACTGCTTCTCCTTAGCATTTCTATCTGTTCTCTTTCAATTAGCCTTCAGGCAGGCCCTGGGCTTTAACTTAATATATTTTCTCTTTGGCTTCAATTAGCAGCTAACCATTTTTTTCCTCCTCCAATTATTTGTGAATAGCTTGAATCAGTCAGGCTCTCCCATCAGACTAAGCTCTTTGAAGACCGGAACTGTGTCTCTCCCATGCACTTAGAACAGTGCTCTGTGAACAGCAGGGACTCAGATATTATTGACTGCTGAATACTCGGTTTTTGGGAGAGGATAGCACTCACCTTGCTTAATAGCAGTTAGACCAAACCAAACTCTATTTTTATGGAGAATTTGGCACCAATATTATGGAGAATTTGGCACCAATATTATAGCCTGGTTACTGAATCACAATAAAAATTAGTTCCTGGACTCATGAGTGTAAGCTCTCTATGGGCAGGGAACATGTCCATTTATTGTTATATTGTACTCTCCCAAGCGCTTAGTACAGTGCTTTTCACACAGAAAGCACTCAATAAATATGATTGAATGAATGAATAAATGAATGGGTAAGAGTATAGACCCTCAAGCCTTCTTCCAGTCACTGAGAGGAACAGGTTTGGTACTGTAGGACAAAGCCTACAGGACTGGACATTTGTGTCTTCTTTATTAATAATGATAATAATATTCTTTGCATCAAGCACTCTGAAAATGCCACTGATTGATATGATGATTATGCCCCCCATTAAAAACAACAGATGAGCTTGGTCCTGCTCCTCCTGGTGCATTATGGGATGGGCAGGGAGGTCAACAGTATTGGCACACAGTGATTGGCAGACAATGCCCACAGATTTCAGGACTGGCTATTCTGCAACACTCAAAATCACCAAATACGTTCCTCCTCCACTGCAGCACTGGGCTTGTCAAAGGACCAAAGAGCCGAATGGCGGTGCCAAGTGGATCTGCCTTGAGCCTCAAGGTCCCCAAGTTGGCAGAGCATTTTTGGAGGTTAGCCTTCAGTATGTCCTTGTACTTTTTGGAACTTCAGCCTTATTATCCAACCTGTTTAACTTCTAACTACCCCAGTGCTTAACACATAGTAAGTGCATAAAAATAATGATGTCATTTGTTAGGCACTTACTATGTGCCAAGCACTGTTCTAAGTGCTGGGGTAGACACTAGCTAATCAGGTTGGACACAGTCCCTATTTCACATGGGACTCACAGTCAATCATCATTTTACAGATGAGGTAGATGAGGCACAGAGAAGTGAAGGGCCTTGCCCACGGTCACACAGCAGACAAGTGCCAGAGGCGGGATTAGAACCCTGGCCCTACTGACACCCAGGCCTGTGCTCTATCCACTACGCCATGTTTCTTCTTATAACACTCATAATAATAATTCTAAAAATAAGTGGTAGAAGGCTATCTCTGGACCCAAAAGGATTTTATTGGATAGTCAGAGGTCGCTCGTTCCACAGTGGTTCCTTTAAAAAAGTACACTGTGTCAGGGGGCAACACACTGTCCAGTTGTCACTGCTGATCTGGAGGACTCTGTTCCCAAGCAAACAACAGAGTTAAAACCTGACTAGCTTCTGCAGTGCTATTATGGCAACCGAGACAAGGTTGTCATTATGGCAACCAGCATAAGTTCTACTGCAAATTGAAAACTTTAAACTAAGCCCCCACCCCACCAGCCTTGGGAAGCGGGGAAATAAGGTCACCTCCTCCTCAAAAAGTCTTAAATGATTTAGCAGATCCAAAGTGAAAATCATGTGAAGGACGTTTCCCGGCTTCCCTCGGCACTGCTCCCTCCCCATTATGAGTAGGAACTGAAAAAGCAACATACTTTGGATATTTTCCCTTTGGATACTCAGAAAGCAGCCAGGCTGGATCCAAGAATTCTAAGGGCAAACAGCACAATCCCAGGGTGAATCTGGAAGGGGAACTCCAGGGTAGCTTCCTCTCAGAAACCGTCCTCTCCAAGGCTCGTCTTGGAGAGGCCCTTGAGCCACTTCAAGAGGAAACACAACATTCATTCATTCAATCGTATTTATTGAGCGCTTACTGTGAGCAGAGCACTGTACTAAACACTTGGGAAGTGCAAGTTGGCAACATATAGAGGCAATCCCTATCCAACAACGGGCTCACAACAGAACCAACTCCACTGCAGCACAGAGCAGACAACAGAGCAGTTTCTTCGACTCTCTCCAATGCAGCACAGAGCAGACAACAGAGCAGTTTCTTCAACTCTCTCACACCATCAAAGCAATTTCTTCAGGGACAGGACAACAGATTCCGTTTGTGAGTTTCCAGTCCTTATTAGCAGAAGGATAAGGTCATGCAAATGAAAATCTTTGCGCCTTTTGACCATCTGTCACCTTGTTCCTCCCAAGACTGTTAAGCTCTTTGTGGGCAGGGAATGTGTCTACTAACTCTGTTGTAGTATTGTACCCTCCCAAGCACTTAGTACAGTGTTCTGCACTCAATAAGTGCTCATTAAATATGACTGATTGAGAATTTATCAAAGAATTATCAGCAAACCGGGAGGAAGGGGTGAGGGGCACAGTGGAAACCTCTGGTTAGTAATAGCTGTGGTATTAAAGACTTACTATGAGGGGTAGGTATAATACAATCGGATCAGACAGTCCTTATCCCACATAAGGATCACAGGCTAAGGAGGAAGGAAAATGTATTTCATTACCATATTGTAGATGGGAAAACTGAAGCCCAGAGAAGTTAAGTGACTTGCATAAGGTCACACAGCAGGCAAGTGTTTCCTGCTTTTGCTTATTCACACTGACCTCTCAATGACCGGTTTTGTGGTTCACACGGCAAGTTTCTCTTAGTGGCAGGGATTCCTTGCTGGAAGACACCACAAAACACGAAAGTGATGTTCAAAGTGGTCGCCGAGAATAGTTAGGTGGACTCAAGTTACACCAGAGGTGTGGCAAGTTTACACACCCAAAGAAGCCAGGACTCGGCGGGGTGGAGGCTTGTACCCAGCATTTAGGAAGGCTACAGGGGGAGACAGGAACTCAACCCCATTTTTTCTGGAGAGTTATATTTCTTGCTATTTACGATTAGTGGGTTGGCAGCTTCTATGAGTGGCCAGTTGTGTCTTCAGTGCTATGCGACCCTAGTGGGAGCTCAAGGATGGGTCAGTGACTCTCTAAACCATGGGCATCAATGATCCTGGAGTCAAAACACTCCATGGGTCCATTCCACATGCTGCAGAGAAGCAGTGTGGTATAGTAGATAGACCAGGGGCCTGGGAGCCAGAAGGACCTGGGTTCTAATCCTGACTCCGCAGCTTGTCTGCTGGGTGACCTTGGGTGAGTCACTTCACTTCTCTGGGCCTCAGTTACCTCATCTATAAAATGGACATGAAGACTGTGAGCCCCACAGGAGACAGGGACTGCGTCCAACCTGAGAACCTTGTATCTACCCCAGTGCTTGACACATACTAAGTGCTTAACGAATACCATCATCATCATTATTATTATTATTCCCCAGGGAGATGTCCTGGGTTGATCAAGGTCCCATCATCTACCTCTCTGTCCCCAGAGATTGAGACACGCTCCACCATAAAGCACTTCCAGATGGACTGCTAAGCCTGGAGGACAGTTCCTTCTCCAGCTGGAATACAGAACCTGTGAAAAACTGCAGCCTTCACCACAGAAATATACTGGCTACAGCCAAGGGAAGGGTCAAGCCTTAGTTTCGCCATCACTGTGTAAGTCTTAGGTAAAACGTACACCAAATCCTCACGTAAGCAGGAGGTTTACTGCCCTCCACCCGCCCATACCCCCTTGCTTTTGAGAAAAGAGGAAGCAATAACACCAAGATAAAAAAATAAACTTAGTCATAACTTCATGAGACATCACAAAGGTTATTGAACACAAATGCTTAGTCACCAATTTAATGGGATGAAATGGCTGCTTTTTATAATTTACGATCACAGCTATTCTGTTTTAGGAATTGAGTTTCGAGCAAAACTCACTGTCCCCTTCAAAAAAGAAAATTAATTTCCCTCTGATGTGGTTACACACCCCACCCACCCCCATCCTGGGCCACATGTGAAATTGGACGTTTGCTGGAGAAAGGTCATACTTCACGGATGACACCCCTCTGGCTCTGGACAACATACTCTTGGGGCAGGCAGGGTGACCTGCCAACAAACATTCCCTGTTGCAGCTAAAGCAGACATGGAAACAGCATGGCCTGGTGGAAAACGTACAGGCCTAGGAGTCAGAGAACCCAAATTATAATCCCAGCTCTGCCATGCAAGTCATAACTTCTCTACGCCTCAGTTTCTTCAACTATATAATGGGAATTCAGTACCTGTTCTCCCTCCTACTTAGACTGTGAACCCCATGTGGGACAGGGACTGTGCCCGTCCTGACTAAGAGCATGTGAGGGAGGAGCCGGACACATGTGAGCCCCAGGTGGGACAACCTGATCACCTTGTATCCCCCCCAGCGCTTAGAACAGTGCTTTGCACATAGTAAGCACTTAAATACCATCATCATCATCATCATGGACGTGAGTTCAAATAAAGCAGCCCCCTAGATTTGGGGCCGGGGTGGGCGTGACCCACAATCATAGTGAAGGTCATACCTTCTGGACCCTGGTGGTGCACTGGGTTCAGATCATTTCCTGGAGCAAGCAGGGAGGAATTAGCACCATTCAGTGGAACAACCCAACTACATTAAAGTAGCCTGATGCTAGGAATCGAGAGAATCCTGGACAGCAAAGGCAGAATCCAGGAGCCTAGCCCCTGGTCCCTCCCTGGTCAAAGGGGCTGTGCATCCCCTGGGTTGGAGCACATACTGGCCCTTTGCTTGAGGATAGTGCCACAGAGGTACAACCTGAAGGATCTTAGCTAATATATAGTCAACAGCGACTGGCTTCTGTACCAGTCTGCTAAGATGCTAGTTGCCCAGCATTTAGCAGCTGTGACTGGGAAAGACTCAGGGCAACTTTCTCACTGTGCTTCGTTCTCTCCTGTCTCACCACCGACCTCTGGCCCAAGTCCTGCCTCTGGCCTGGAATGCCCTCCCTCCTCCAATCCGACAATTACTCTTCCCCCCTTCAAAGCCTTACTGAAGTCCCATCACCTCCAAGAAGCCTTCCCAGACTAAGCCCCACTTTTCCTCATCTCCCACTCCCTTCTGCATTGCCCTGTCTTGCTCCCTTGGCACACCCCAGCCTCACAGCACATATATCAGTTATTTTATTTATCTGTATTGATGTCTGTCTCTCCCCTTCTAGATTGTGAGCTCATTATGGGCCGGGAATGTCACTGTTTATTGTTGTATTGTACATTCTCAAGCACTTAGTACAATGCTCTGCACACAGTAAGCACTTAATACAACTGAATGACTGAAGGAAAGACAATTTGGCCTGCTGCTAGGAAGGACAAGCTCCGACCCTCCTGACTGGCTGGTACTGGGAAAGTGAATTTGGTACAATTGGTCATATGGAGGGAATTAAAGAACCAACAGACCAACAGCTCCACCCGACATGGAGCAGGGAGGCTAGAAGGGGGATCCTGCAGCCTCGACAAATGGAAAGTGGCCATGGCCCTCTCACGGTCCAGGTGCTCACTGCATATTGGGACTGTGAGCCCCAGGTGGGACAGGGACTGTGTTCAACCCGATTTCCTTGTATCCACCCCAGCGCTTAGTACAGTGCTTGGCACACAGTAAGTACTTAACAAATACTACAATGATTTTATGACCATTCTAGGGAACAACCACCAGGAACTTTCTTTCCGGATAGATATCAGGGCTCTTCTGGGATTTTAATGTATGTTTAAACCAGCCCTAACCAAGTTAACAAGTTTTAACTTGCAGGCACCAAACCAGCTTCACATGAGAGATCAGTGTCTGACAATGCTGTTACCTGATACTTAGGTCTGTGATGAATAAGAGTTCCTAATGATGACCTGAGAACATCTGCATTTGTTGGGATTAAGGTCCACCTTGTGCTTGTGTGTGTAGAATGGAGGATGTGGAAAGAGTTGAGATTTGTGATGCCTGTAGAGAGAGATTATGTATATGGATGTGGGTGGAGCAGAAATGAGGAAAGGTTGTAAAGATGGAAAAAAAGAGTGAAAGGCCCAACGGGTTACCTTTAAAGAGATAATAGGGACGTGAATATAGATGAGAGGGAATCCCTATGTCTCAGGAAGGAATGAGAATGCTGAAGAAGGATTTAGGTATTTGTCCTGAGGGGAAGAAATTGACACCTCATTTGTTAGGGGAGATTGGTTGTATCCTGTGCCTATGAGAGTGAGTGTAGAATGAGTTATTATTAGAATGAACTTTGGCCACGGTTGTGAATTGTGCATTGTGAAGAGAAATTCCTAGCTGAATTTGGGTAGTTCCACAGGTTGACAGTCATCTTATTTAGTGCCTTCAAGTCTGTTCCAATTCATAGCAACTCCATGGACACAGTTTCTCCAGAACTTCCTGTCCTCTGCCATAATCCGCAAACTTTCTAACAGTTCTTCCATTACCGTTCTTATGGTGTCCATCTAGCTGCTAGTCTGCCTCTTCCTCGTTTTCCCTGGACTTTTCATACCATTAGTGTCCTCTCCTCAGGACCTTTTTAGGAATAAGAAAACCCTAGTGGGCTTGAGATCCAAAAGGAATTTGTTTGAGGAAATGCACCTCCCTCAAAGGGTTGCCTCCTTTAATCAGAAGACACCTCCCTCAAATAGTTAAGTGTGAAACTGCAAAGGAGATAATTCGGGGATAATTTGCAATTGCTCTCCTAGGCTAGAAATGCCTCTAGAGGTGGAAGTTTAATCACTATTTCTGAAATTCTTACTGCATTAGAATTTGCTAAATTGGTAAAAAAAAAAAAAATAGGTATATAAGCAAGTGGAATACAAACTATATAGCAAGCTGCATGCCTACTAGAGGGCCCGGGTCTGGGAGTCAGAGGACCTGAGTTCTATTCTCAACTCCACCACTTGTCTACTGTGTGACCTTGGGCAAGTCATTTGATTTATCTGTGCCTCGGTTACCTCATTTGCGAAATGCAGATTAAGACTGTAGGCCCCATGTGGGACAGGGACTGTGTCCAACTCGATTCGCTTGTAATCACCCCAGCACTTAGTACAGTGCCTGGCACATAGTAAGTGCTTAATACCAGAATTATTATCATTAATGAGAGGTATCAAGAACAGTGCTTGACACATAGTAAACACTTCAGAAGTATAATAATAATAATGATATTTGTTATGCACTTGCTATGTGCCAAGCACTAAGTATAATAATAATATTAATAATATTAATGATACAGGGGTTGGGGGGGAAAGGGGAAGAGGGAGAAGAGGACAATTGAGAAGGGCTGATCTTGCTTATATTCAGAAATGATCATAGCCATTCTGTGGAAGATTGAAAGCCAAAAGGCGTAGTTTGCATACACATGTCAACAGGCAAACACCCACAACTCTCCAAACCCCCTCCACCAGCATCTTTCACAGGAAATGCAATGCCACTTTTTCCACAGTTTCCTATATTTTAATCTCTAAAAACACAAGGACCTCATCTGACTCCTTTCTGGAGTTTCCAATGTTATTCTTATGCTGGAAGAAAATAAATTTGGGCTCAGTTACACATGTGCAAGAAGGTGATTTCTTCAACTACATTAAGAAGCCCAATGAATAGTATTCTGAAACAAGAAGTCTTGTTTCAAAAGCTGACTCTAGAAAGCAGCCATCATTTCACATCCTGCCTGCTGGATGGCAACGTACTATAATATTCTGACGTGAATGAGGTAAAGGTTAAGGGTGTGTGGATGGAATGGTTAGTATAATTTTGGTATTTGTTAAGCGCTTATTAGACACCATAATATTTTCAGATTTTTTTTTTTAATAGGGAGCTGAATCTTTACCAAGTATAAGCCAAACCGCTGTAGGAATGGAAAGCTGTATTAGCTTTCTGGCCACCAGGTTCAGGAGGAATGAGAAAGGAAAGAGGCAGACAGCCTAACTGCTAAAGCTTTAGGATAATCGAAGACTCATTCATTCAATCGTATTTACTGAGTGCTTACTGTGTGCAGAGCACTTTACTAAGTGCTTGGGAAGTACAAGTTGGCAAAATATAGAGACGGTCCCTACCCAAGAAGAGGCTCACAGTCTAGAAGAGGGAGACAGACAACAAAACAAAATATATTAACAAAATAAAATAGAATAGTAAATATGTACAAGATTGCAAGTTTGCAAAAGGTAACATGGGAGGGACTGTGGCCTGATAGAAAGAGCTTGGGACTACGACTCAGGAGTTCTGGGTTCAAGCCCTAGACCTGCTACTGGCCTGCTGTGGCCTTGGGCAAGTCCTGCTCTCTGAGCTTTAGTTTCCTCAACTTTAAAAATAAGGATGATGTACACATGTGATCTCAGATTAGAAGTGCTCAGAACATAGTAAGGAATTAAAAATGCTAGCATTATAATTATTATCATTTGAGCCTTTTTAAAAAATGTCTGGCAGAAACAAGTCATCTAAAAGTGCAAGTGTTAGGGGTGAGACTGGTAAAATTTAATGAATCATTTTTACCTTCCAAAATATTTTTTTACTTATTTTTGTCTCATAACATCCGTGTAAGGGAGGGAGAGGTATTACTACCTCCATTTACAAATGAGGAAACAGGCATAGAGAGGTTAAGAAACTTACCCAGAGCCACACAGCAGGCCAGGGCCTGAGCTTTGGCTAAAACCCATGACTTCTGACTTCCAAATCCATGCTTTTTCCTCTATATCTGCAAGAAGATTACTTACCCTTTCAAAGGCCCTTCTCTCTAAGCAGTGAAGGAGAAGCTCAGGCATGCAGTTTTCTCTCTTTCATTTGTGTGCCAGGCACTGTTCTAAGTGCTGGGGTAGATACAGAGTAATCAGGTTGGACACAGTCCATGTCCCATATGGGACTCAAATTCTCAATCCCCATTTTACAGATCAGGGAACTGATGCACAAAAAAGTGAAATGACTTGCCCCAAGTCTCACAGCAGACAAGTAGTGGAGCGGGGATTAGAACCCCAGAATGTTCTGGCTCCAGACAATACCCAAAGAACACCCAACAATATCCAGACAATACCCAAAAGCTGTGATGTCCAAGCAGACAAGGAGGCGTGGAAAAAAGTCCCACAACTAGTGGCACTAAGCTAAAATGCTACTTCCCCACTTGTGGGCAGGGAGCGTTTCTACCAACTCTGTTATACTGTACTGTCCCAAAAGTTTAGTACAGTGACCTGCCCATAGTAAGTGCTCAATAAATTCTATTGATGATGATGATGAAGGGGATCCATTCACTTTATATCTGTTCCAGCACTTAATATCTGAGTGCTTAGTACCATAATAAAAATTAATAAAGAAGTTTAACAGAACCTAAAGATAGGGGGATTCCCCACCACTACTAAGAAAAAAAAAATTTTTAAGGGAGGAATTTGAAGATCTTGTTTGCTATGAAAAAGACAGCAGTGTGGCAAACCAATAATAAGACTGGCATCCTTGCAAATAATGATGGCATATTAAGCACTTACTATGTGCCAGGCACTGTACTAAGCGCTGGGGTGGATACGAGCAAATCGGGTTGGACACAGTCCCTGTCCCATGCGGGGGGCTCATGGTTTCAATCCCCATTTTACAGATGAGGGAATTGAGACACAGAGAAGTGAAATGACTTGCCCAAGGTCCAGCTGACATCTGGCAGAGCAGGATTAGAACCACTGACCTACTGACTCCCAGGCCTGGGCTCTATCCACTATGCCAACCTGCAAAGACTCCAAGTCTCTGATGTAGATTGAGAATAAAGAGATCAATGGAGAGCAATCCCATCAACTAAAGAGCATCCCACACCTGCACCACTGCACCCAAATGCATACCTTCATTATTATTATTTGCAGGGGTGCCAGTCTTATGATTGGTTTGACACTCTGCTGTCTGTTATAGCAAATAATCTCTACGCTGATGACACCCAAATCTACATCTCTGCCCCTGCTCTCTCTCCCTCCCTACAGGCTCCTATCTCCTCCTGCCTTCAAGACATCTCCATCTGGATGTCTGCCCGCCATCTAAAACTCAATATGCCCAAAACTGAACTCCTTATCTTCCCTCCCAAACCCTGTCCTCTCCCTGACTTTCCCTTCACTGTTGACAGCACTACCATCCTTCCCGTCTCACAAGTCCACAACCTTGCTGTCATCCTCGACTCTGCTCTCTCGTTCACCCCTCGCATCCAATCCATCACCAAAATCTGCCGGTCTCACCTCCGCAACATCACCAAGATCCTTCCTTTCCTCTCCATCCAAACCGCTTCCTTGCTGGTTCAATCTCTCATCCTATCCCGACTGGATTACTGCATCAGCCTCCTCTCTGATCTCCCATCCTCCTGTCTCTCCCCACTTCAGTCTATACTTCATTCTGCTGCCCAGATTATCTCTGTACAGAAATGCTCTGGCACGTCACTCCCCTCCTCAAAAATCTCCAGTGGTTGACTGTCAATGTATGCATTAAGCAGAAACTCCTCACTCTCGGCTTCAAGGCTCTCCATCACCTCACCCCCTCCTACTTCACCTCCCTTCTCTCCTTCTACAGCCCAGCCCACACCCTCCACTCCTCTGCTGCTAACCTCCTCAATGTGCCTCGTTCTCGCCTGTCCCGCCATCAACCCCCGGCCCACTTTCTTCCCCTGGCCTGGAATGCCCTCTCTCCACACATCTGCCAAACTAGCTCTCTTCCTCCCTTCAAAGCCCTACTGAAAGCTCACCTCCTCCAGGAGGCCTTCCCCAACTGAGCCCCCTTTTCCCTCTCCTCCTCCCCAACCGCCCCCGTCTGCCCTACCTCCTTCCCCTCCCCCCAGCACTTGTATATATTTAGAATTCTATTTATTTTGTTAATGATGTGCATTTAGCTAAAATTCTATTTATTCTAATGATTTTGACACCTGTCTCCATGTTTTGTTGTCTGTCTCCCCCTTCTAGACTGTGAGCCTGCTGTTGGGTAGGGACCGTCTCTATATGTTGCTGACTTGTACTTCTCAAGCGCTTATTACAGTGCTCTGCACACAGTAAGCACACAATACGATTGAATGAAATAAGACTGAATGAATGAATGAAATAAGGTCTTCAGACTCCTCCCTTAAAAAAAAATTTAGTAGTGGTAGGGAGTCCCCTATCTTTATGTAGGCTCTGTAAAACTTCTTAATTAATAATTTTTATTATGGCATTAAGCACTCAGATGTTAAAACTGTGCTTTGCACGTACAGGTTAATTAGGTCCGACACAATCCCTGCCCCGAGTGGAACCCCTGTCCTGTGAGGGGCTCACAGTTTAACTAGAGAGTCTTGGTGACCTCAACTGCACTTGCAGGGAAACAAACTGGAGCCTAGTCAGCTCCCTGAGTGGCAAAATTCCACCACCTCTGGCTTAACCAGGATCCTGGACCATCAGATAAACCAGGTGGTCTCCACAGAAACTACCCTTCTGGCCTAGGCCAGGTCTTCACTAAGGAAACACAATAGCTTGGGAGCCCTTCTGCACCAATCCAAATGACCTGATCATCAGAAAAATAGCTCCGCTAAAGGCGGAGGCCTAACAAACTAACAAAGAATTCACTTTGTTCTTCCAGTATTCAATCCTCAGACACTGCTAGCAAATCTCTCTCTCCCTTTGCCTACTTGGGCAGCAAGGCTGAACAAGACAATTCCATTCCAGAAAGGAATTACTGAAGCTGAAGGAGAGCAACAGGAAGCTGGGAACAATGAGAGAAACCATCAGTAGGGATTTAAGGAAACGGGAAAGATTTAGGGTCCGATTGCCAGATCAATCCAACCACGGGGAAATGTGGTTCTTTTCTTTTATACATCCTCCCTGTCACTCCCCACCTCCAGTCAACAGGCAGACCACCTCAACTGCCTGCAGCACCGAGACATGTAAAATCCTGCTGCTGGAATGTCATTCATCCATTCAAGTGTATACTGCAAAACTAATGGAGCTCTCTGTTAGTTAACTCGGGTCAAAGCAATTAAATCATTACATTGAGGTGGAATGTTAGCAGAAAACGATTGTATTCATCCCAGTGAAGATAAAGGTATTTAGTTCCATTGAATGACTGTCAGTCAAGTTGTTTAAATTCTAAGGAGGAGAGAGAGTTATTGATATTGATAGTGGGGTTGACCAGAGGCAACAGTTTCATTAGGCTAGAAAAAACAAAACAAAAAAAAAACCTACCAAAAACTGCCTTTCCCAAGTAAGGGGCCACAGAATCTGTTAGCAGCCATCACTACTGCCAAGTGAATTATAGGTAAAGAATAATGGGGTTTCACCCCCAAGGAATTCGTTATTATTATTATTACTACTACTCTGGTACACCCCCAATGAATTTTTCATTATTTTTATTACTGTGGTACTTCTTAAGCACTTACTATAGACTAAACACTCTTCTAAGCACTGGGGTAGGTACAAGTTAATAAGGCTGGACACAGTCCCTGTCACATGGGGCTCACAGTCTTAATCCCCATTTTACAGATGAGGTAACTGAGGCCTAGAAAAGTGAAGTGACTTGCCCAAGGTCATACAGCAGAATATAGCAGAGGTGAGATTAGAACCCAGGTCTTTCTGAGTCCCAAGCCTGAGCTCTGTCCACTAAGCAGGGTGCTTTTTAACCCATCTCCCCAAAACAGTCCAAATCGCCTTTATCACATACTTTACAGGTATTATTTAGGTTTTTTCTTTACTTATAGGTCAATGAAGGCTAACTCCCTTAAGCAGCCTGGAAAGGAGAGTCAGGCTAGTAGCCTGGTGAAAGATTGCGTTGATTCAATCCACCCTGAGGAAGCACTGCTAACAGACAAGAGCTGTTTCTCAAATAAGCCAAGCATGAGATGCTGGCCAAGAGGATATGGGCCATCTGCCAGGAAGGAGAGAGGCCAATATTTTATGTAAAACTGAATTAATAAATGTGGAGGAAGGGGGAGAGATGGGCGCAATGGATTAATAAATTCACCGTGGAACGAATTTGGTTTTCAGCTGAGAGTAAGGGAGAGGCTCATCCAAGTGAGCTTAGTATCTCCATTTCTATCATTTCTGTTGTATTGTATTCTTTCAAGCACTTAGTACAGTACTCTACACACAGTAAGCACTGTTACCAGATTGATTCCAGTGTGTTCACCCCACAGAATGCACTTGATAAACACCATAATCCATGACTCCTTTTAAACCACTACAGAAGTGGAGGCAAGGGAAAATGCTTAGTTCAGTGCTCTGCACATTGTAAGCACTCAATAAATATGATTGAATGAATGAATGTAAGGGGAAGAGGCAGCACTAGTCACCGCTGTAGACTATAAGTTCACTGGGGGTAGGGATCATGTCTACCAGTTCTGCGTATTGTACTCTCCCAAGCACTTGGTACAGTGCTTTGTACACAGTGAGGGTTCAATAAATACAATTGATTCGACTCCAGTGCTTAGCATAGTGCTCACCATACAGTAAGCACTTAGTAAATACCATGACAATGTAACTAACCCATGACTCCTTTCAAACCACCATGGAGGGGTGGGGAGGAGGGGGGAGAGGCAGCACTAGTCATCCCTCTAGGGTGGGCAGAAATGTGTCTATCAACTCTGTGTGCTTTCAAGTGCTTTGTACAGTGCTCTGCACACAGTACAGTGCTCTGTAAATACCATTGATGACGATGATAGTCACCTGGAAATATAGCCACGTGGTCCCAGGAAGCCTAACAATGCAGCTTTTTGCTGTTTCATTCATTTTTTCAAGAGGCTTGGAAGGAGTGGGGTGTGTTGGGTGGAGCATGGGGCAAGGACTGGAATAAAGGGAAGAGCTGGAAGTGTCCTGGTGAATCACTGTGGGCAGGGGCGCCAGCAGCATTTCAAATAGTTTGAGAAGTTGAGATAGGAGCACAAGCATCCAGTGGATCTTTCCTCCTCGACACCCCTCCCCAAGAAGCAAAGGAAAGCAATTCATTCCAGAAGGATCCTGTGAGCTTTCTTCCTTCCAAATAACTTCCAGAGTAACACTAAGTACCTTGACATTCTAGCATTTTTTGTGCGGTTCTCTGAAGCTCTCAAGGCATTTCACATCATCCCATTTCTCTTTTTACACTTCCTTTGAGGAAGGCCTACCAACTCTGTTGAACTCTCCCAAGCGCTTAGTGCAGTGTTCTGCGCCCAGTAAGCACTCAAATATGTTATGGTTGAATCTCTTGATGACATTCAATGAAGCAGTTTAAGAGGCCTCCCGCATAGGCTGTGAAAACTTTCCTCATTGTGTGCCCTTCCCCCCTCCACCCCCTACAACACAGACTATTTATAGCAGGGAGAAGGCAGTGAGTTGTTGAAGGCAACCTTCCCCATTCAGAGACAGGACAGCTATATTCACCACATGGAGCTGCTGAACCCGATAAGGTTAACCAAAAGCCAACATGAATAAGTAATTATCAGAGAAGCTTTCAGCACACCAACCTTCAAGAGACAAAAATCCTCTCCTTCCAGGCCACTGCTCAGGCACCAATTAGACCAGGAGAAACTGTGGGACATATGACATCCAGAAATCTCTTCCCATTCAGTGTTGAATTCCAAGAGGCTAAAGGTGGCTATTCACACTTATTTACTTAACATTAGCATCCACCCAGACGGTTCTTCCTCCTCCTCCTCCACCACTCCCTCCCCATTCTACTGAAGCTTTTGTATGCAATCAACAACAGGGAGGGAAAGATGGAGGCTCACACCATACAAGTCCTCTCCCTTCAGAAAAATAAGGGTAAAAACTCACTTTATCCAGGCAGGCATCCGGGGCGCCAGCAGCATTTCAAATAGTTTGAGAACTTGTGATAGGCGCACAAGCATCCAGTGGATATCTCCTCCTCGACACCCCTCCCCATGAAGCAAAGGAGAGCAATTTATTCCAGAAGGATCTAGGACGTTCCTGTGAGCTTTCTTCCTTCCAAGCAACTTCCAGAGTAACACTAAGTACCTTGACAGTCTAGCATTTTTTGTGTGGTTCTCTGAAGCTCTCAAGGCATTTCACATCATCCCATTTCTCTTTTTACACTTCCTTTGAGGAAGGTTCAGGCTCCAAGGGGTTGAGGGCTTGCCCAAGGTCTCTCGGCTGAACTAAAATCCAAGCCTCTGGAGTAAGGGCAGTGATCTCTCCAAAGTTCATGCTGCCTTGCACAGCTAGTGACTTCCTTGAAGGCTCACAACCTTTGGGCTTATCAGCCCCCAGAACTGGTTTCGTTCCACGGGGCTCAGAAGCCAAAGCAGAGGGCTAAGACTCTGCTTCAGTTTACTCCTGGCTCAAACATGGATTGATTGTGCAAACCGACCCTGCCCAAGTGACTTCAACTTGATTGTTCATTGCAAAAATCTGCAAAGTTACTGGTAGGGAAAGTCACATGGACAACAGTAAGGGACCACAAAGTATGTTGCAAATAGTAAGGTTAAAAATAATTACAACCCACCCCAAAAGTACACGAATGCCTGTCTTCCCTAGGGTTTAAATAAGTGACTATCATAGCTTTATTACAGCTCAAGGAGGAAGAATATCAAGAGCCAAAGAATGTTTAAGCCAGAAATAAAAGGAACCAGAGAACACATTTATCAGGATGATACCTTACTCAGGGCCCAGGCACAATTTCTTGAGAAGCTGTAGCCCATGCTTCTCCTCTCAGGGCCACACCTGGAGAGGTTCCAGTACTCTACCAGTCTCAACTATAGAAGGGACAGTCAAGCAGAGGCATACCCACTCCATTCCCAGTTTGGGCAGTGGCTAGCGAGTGAAAGGCAATCTGTTAAAAGTCAAAACTCACCTGTGCTGGGTAGCAGCAGCATGGGAGAGAGTCGAGGGCGGAGACAAGTTGACTTGCGCGGAAGGAGGCAAAGGTAAACCACTTCTGTATTTTTAACCAAGAAAACTCTATGGATCCACTACCAGAGGTAGGGAGTTCTGGGAGAGATGTGTCCATGGTGTCGCTATGGGTCGGAGACTACTTGACGGCACTGAGACAAGACAAGCCTATGCTGATGAGGTTCTCAGATGTCATTCCCCACTATGACACTCTCTCTCTCTCTCTCTCACACACACACACACACACACACACACACACACACCCCACCCATAATGTAGAATGAACCAGAACTTTTTAGACCCATTTTTAACCAGTGAAAGTGTATTAACCCGAAACACCATGATTGTTTCCACCCCCTTCTAACTGTAATCCAGACCCACAAGAAACAGTCCCTTAACTATCCCCATTCCTCTGCTTCATGGTGGTAATATGACCACAACTGGTTGGATTAGTCTAGTGATAGAGAAAATAGGTAAGAACACTTCTTCCAAAAAATACCAGAAAGCCTTGGAATCAGCAGCAACCAAATATTCCTTTGCAAATCCAGACTTAACCAGACTAGTCTTCTCCCCTTTCCTCCCCCATAACCTGAAAGTAGCAGCTATCTACAATCTGACCAGCTAAGCAGGATTCAGGATTGCCTTTATGATCCTTTAACACAACTAAGCTTTCTCAAATCCTTCTCCACTCAGAGCAAACTGAGGTTCTTGACACATCTACATCTCTTTTGATGTCAGTAGGAGCCCTTTTTTTATGGTACTTAAACACTACATGCCAGGCACTGTTCTAAGCACTGGGGTAGATACAAGATAATCAGGTTGGACATAGTCAGTGTTCCACGTGGGCCTCACAGTCTTAATCCCCATTTTACAGATGAGGTAACTGAGGCCCAGAGAAGTTAAGTGATTCACCCAAGGTCACACAACAGACAAGTGGAGTCAAGATCAAAACCCAGGCAATGACTGCCAACTGCCACTACAAAGGGCATCCTAGACCTGGTTCCTCCTCTTTCCACCTCATTCTCAAACCAACTCTGCTCCCTTCTCCAACTTTATAAAGTATATGAAGACAAAAAAGATATGTACAAGGCAAGACAGGAGTGTTGAAAATGGACAATAAGTTTAGCCATCCTTCACCCTCAGATCAGAATCAAGGTCTTGAAAGTTCTCCTGCACCCTAGGGGCCTACCAACGAAGCACCTGCATCCTCCTCCCTCCCCAGCCCCAGCCAGTCATGTGGAGACCCAGCAGTCTTGACCACCCCACGGTACCCCTGCTTACAGGGGTTTGACTTCACAAGGAAAGATCACCTAGAGTGATGGAGAGAGCTCCACTCCTGAATGTCCCTCCTCCCTCTGTGAGCAACGGAGGAGGCTGCATGTGTGAATCCACGTCTCTCCCATCCTAAAAACACCCTCTCGACCCCACCTCACCTTCTAGTTATCGCTCTATCTCCCTCCTACCATTCCTTTCCAAACTCCTTGAACGAGTCGTCTACACGCGCTGCCTCGAATTCCTCAACGCCAACTCTCTCCTCGACCCCCTCCAATCTGGCTTCCGTTCCCCTACATTCCACCGAAACTGACCTCTCAAAGGTCACCAATGACCTCCTGCTTGCCAAATCCAATGGCTCATACTCTATCCTAATCCTCCTCGACCTCTCAGCTGCCTTCGACACTGTGGACCACCCCTTCTCCTCAACACGCTATCCAACCTTGGCTTCACAGACTCCGTCCTCTCCTGGTTCTCCTCATCTCTCTGGCCATTCATTCTCAGTCTCTTTTGCAGGCTCCTCCTCCCCTTCCCATCCCCTTACTGTAGGGGTTCCTCAAGGGTCAGTTCTTGGTCCCCTTCTGTTCTCGATCTACACTCACTCCCTTGGTGACCTCATTCGCTCCCACAGCGAATCTCTACATCTACATCTCTGCCCCTGCTCTCTCTCTCTCCCTCCCTCCAGGTTCGCATCTCCTCCTGCCTTCAGGACATCTCCATCTGGATGTCTGCCCACCACCTAAAACTCAACAAGTCCAAGACTGAATTCCTTGTCTTCCCTCCCAAACCCTGCCCACTCCGACTTTCCCATCACTGTTGACGGCACTACCATCCTTCCCGTCTCACAAGCCCGCAACCTTGGTGTCATCCTCGACTCCGCTCTCTCGTTCACCCCTCACATCCAAGCCGTCACCAAAACCTGCCGGTCTCACCTCCGCAACATTGCCAAGATCTGCCCTTTCCTCTCCATCCAAACCACTACCCTGCTCGTTCAAGCTCTCATCCTATCCTATTTGGATTACTGTATCAGCCTCCTCTCTGATCTCCCATCCTCCTGTCTCTCCCCATTTCAATCGATACTTCATGCCGCAGCCCGGATTGTCTTTGTCCAGAAACGCTCTGGGCATGTTACTCCCCTCCTCAAAAATCTCCAGTGGCTACCAATCAACCTATGCATCAGGCAGAAACTCCTCACCCTCTGCTTTACCTCCACCTCCATCTGCTCCTCCATCACCTCACGCCCTCCTACCTCACCTCCCTTCTCTCCTTCTACAGCCCAGTTCGCACCCTCCACTCCTCTGCCGCTAATCGCCTCACCGTGCCTCGTTCTTGCCTGTCCCGCCGTCGACCCCCGGCCCATGGCACCCCCCCTGGCCTGGAATGCCCTCCCTCCACACATCCGCCAAGCTAGTTCTCCTCCTCCCTTCAAGGCCCTACTGAGAGCTCACCTCCTCCAGGAGGCCTTCCCAGACTGAGCCCCCTCCTTCTTCTCCCCCTCCTCCCCCTCTCCATCCCCCCGCCTTACCTCCTTCCCCTCCCCAGAGCACCTGTATATATGCATGTTTGTACGTATTTATTACTCTATTTATTTATTTATTTTATTGGTACATATTTATTCCATTTATTTTATTTTGTTAATATGTTTTGTTTTGTTCTCTGTCTCCCCCTTCTAGACTGTGAGCCCACTGTTGGATGGGGACCGTCTCTATATGTTGCCAACTTGTACTTCCCAAGCACTTAGTACACTGCTCTGCACACAGTAAGCTCTCAATAAATTTTATTTTGTTAATATGTTTTGTTTTGTTCTCTGTCTCCCCCTTCTAGACTGTGAGCCCACTGTTGAATAGGGACCGTCTCTATATGTTGCCAACTTGTACTTCACAAGCACTTAGTACAGTGCTCTGCACACAGTAAGCTCTCAATAAATACAATTGAATGAATGAATGAATCAATCAAGCCAAGCCTTAGCTACTGGGTTCCAGTGTTTAGATTTTTTCTCCAACTCCTTACGGGTGGGTGTCCACCATCTCCTGCACAGTCATCAAACATCTCCACCACAGCCAATGGCTTTCTGCTCTGCCCATCGTGAGTTTACTTAGGACTGCATCTTCCAACACATTCCTTTTGTATTCTGACAACGATTCTGGGCTGTCTATCTTTTCCTGGGCTGGGCAAGTACAGATTCACTTGTGAAGCCCAACAATTCTTTGTTTGGGCCTCACCTTCACTGGGCTGTTTTTTTTTTTAAAGCCAAACAAACAGCTTCCTTGTCTCCTGACACCCAACCCCACACACGTTCAAACCCTACACCCATGAACAAATGAGTAACAAATTTTGCTACGAAACAATACCAAAGAGCAAGAGTGGCATTTCACACCAGTGAATTATCTTCAATGTCTCAGACAGGAACGGATGGTCTGTGCCAGTTTTTGATGTGGGTTCGTGTTTCGGTCACTGTATTCATGTATTCTTAAAGGCAATAAACATGAGTTCTAAAAAACAAACAAGCAAGCAAACTTCCCAAAGCCTTAAAAGGGATGGCCATAGCTTTTCTCTTCTTTCTCTGAGCAGACACCCTAAGGATTAGACAGCAGGGAAGAGTCTGGGAATGGAAGTCAAAAACCTCTGCCTGATTCCGGCTTCATTGTTCACCATTTCTTGGGCAAAGAATCAATATCAGTTTCATCATCACCTTTATCAGAGAGCACTTGTTAAGCATCTACTGGGTGCTGTGTTAGGTTTTGCACAAAGCTCATCAGGGACAGTTTCCAAACTTAGGTTTTTACAGTCACGCAGCAGGCAAACGGAATGAAAGACAAGGAAGGACAGACAAAAACAACTCGGATAAGAGTCCTTCAAATTCCAGCAAAGGAAGGTTCAGGGTGAATTTACGTGTTGTGCTCTAGCCTACTGTTGTTAAAGCTAAATGCTGAAGTCGAGCTATGTGGTTAAAAAAAGTCTCCAGGAGAATTACAATTGTGAGGTTTGCTCTTGCCTACCTGTGGGGGTGGAGAAGGAGAAACCACAGGTTACTTACAACTATGCAGGTATTTCTCATGAACAGTCATAGTAGAAACTTCTCAAACAAAACCAGTAAATAGGCTACGGATCATAAGGTTTCTTCTCAGCAGGTCAAGGGCTTACTGCAAACTGCTGAAATGCAAATTCAATAAAGGTTTTTAGAACACCAGAACTATGACCTGAAGCATAAAAAGAGAGATCAAGAGCAGTTAATGATCCGATTACTATACTCTGGTTTCCTCTGACCTTACTTCATTAGTGGGAATATCCCAAGTGTTCTGTACCGAAATTAAACATCTGCATCAAAGCCACAGAGGGCTGATTCTATGGTAGAATCACCTGTTGAAATGGGGCCAAATCCATCTTGTCTGGCAGAAAGAAAGGAGGTTAGTATACCCTCAATCCAAAGGGAATATTTTCCTAGCAGTTCTGAAGTGACAAGCCCCAGAAAGTCCTCTACAAGTTTGGCAGGAAAAGGAAAAAAAAAAATTGCAAGCCCACAGTTATCACTGTCAAAATCCACTAGAGGCAGTTTTCCACAGGAATAATGTAAGCTGCTGGATCCAGATGGGGGCCAGTGGCAAGACCTCACCCCACCCCCCTCAACCCAACTGTCACTGCTTCAAGGGCTAAAGACCTCAGGGACAGCAGGGAAGATGTTGGTAAAGTAAGAGAGATTTTCTACGCATCTGCATCATCGCATCTGGATTTGAACCCTTTATTCACCCCATCCCCAGCCCCACAGCCCCTAAGTACATATCCAAATTTATTTTTTATTAATGTCTGTCTCCCCCCTCTAGACTTTAAGCTTCTTGTGGGCAGGGAATGTCTACCATGTTACACTGTTCTTGCCCAAGCACTTAGTACCATGCTCTGCACACAGTAACTGCTCAATAAATGATCAACTAAACTTTTTTTTGACGTTAAGCAACACTGGGGGAGCTCAAACAGGGAAAAAACTGGTTCACTTCACAATGAAGATGCTCAGGGTGCAGAATGGCAGCAAAATGTAAGATGAATTTTGACAGAGAAACGGGCACATACAGATTTCTACCAACAACATCCAACAATGGTCTCCACCATTTCTTTTCCCTCTAAAAGAGGATTGTGAAGGCAGGAAAACCACCACATCTGAGTTTCTGTCCCTTGTCTTCAGAATCGGTCTTACAAAATACACACAACCTGGACATTATGGTCAAAGACAGGATGAGAGTAAAAAATAGCATCTCATCATACTACAATTTCACAACTTAGTTCTGAAGAGACAGCCTGGTTACTTGCAGCAGCAGCAGCTCAGGGTGGAATGCTGCCTTAGAGTATCAAAATGATCAAGTCAGTCCCTAAAATGAAATACTACCTCTCTCATACGTGTTGCAAGAGGTAAAAGATGGGCAGCAGTAGGTGGGAAAGGAGATAGTTCTCTCTGGACTGGTTTGGCAAAGCCAGATTTTCAGCAAATTAAATAAAGAGAGCCAGGGAAGGAAAAAAAAAAAGTCCTGTAAGACCCTGGCATCCCTTTCCATTTCCCCCGGTTTTTTAATTTTTTTTTTTAAAAGAGGGGCACATAACATACTTCTGCTATTTATCATACTTTAGTCATCCTAGAGGATAGGGTTTTTACAATGAACACCTGTTAAATCTCAACTCATGACCAGGCTCCGATGCTATGCTGGAGTGTTTAATTAAATATTACTCACTCAGGAAGCACCAAATGCCAATGCAACCAAAAGCTATATATTTATTTTAATTTTTTTCGAGAGTGTGAGCCGAAGCTGGGCATCTAGCTTGTCACAGAAGTTTAGATCATCACCATCACCACCATCAAGCACTTATAATTTCGAGCTGGATTGTAGCACACTGTCGTTGGCACACACACATAAAGGGGAGGGGGGAAAACAACTCTGAGAAGCAAAGTTTAGGCTGCTTTCTGGGGCTGTCAGGTTGCCTTGCAGTCACAAGGCAGCTGTGTTTCCACACAGTGCACCCAGAGCGCTGTCTCCCTTAGTAACCTGGAGGAAACTCTGAATTCTCTCTTCTACAGGCCAGGACTCTCTAGTGCCGTTTGCTGGTGAAACTCAGGTGACCTCGCTCTGGCCTGGACTCTCTCCGGGTTCCTTCAACAGCTGAATCCTTGGACGGGAAGAGGGCCTGGAGAAGAAACTCTCCCACCCCCTAGCTCAAATTGCAGCTGACACCTCTCCGAAGGGAAGAGTTGTAACAGCTTTATTACAGCACGGGCTCTAACCCCCTCTCCCCACCCCACAGCACTTGTGTACATATGTCCATATCTATAATTCTATTTATATTGATGCCTGTTTACTTGTTTTGATGTCTGTCTTCCCCCTTCTAGACTGTAAACCCGGTGTGGGCAGGGATTGTCTTTTTTTGCTGCATTGTGCTTTCCAAGCGCTTACTACAGTGCTCTTCACACAATAAGCGCTCAATAAATACGATTGAATGAATGAATCAGAGAACGTGAGCTCTAACCCCCTCCCTCCCCCAGCTCCGCCACTTGTCTGCTGTGTGACCCTGGGCAAGTCACTTCACTGCTCTAGGCCTCAGTTCCCTCATCTGTAAAATAGGGGACTGTCTTTGGGAAGGGACTGTCTCTATCCTCCGCCTGCCTGCCTCAAGTGGAGCGGCCTCGAGTCCCTCAGGCGACCCAGCCTTGGGTTTGGAGAGCGCCTCGGGGCCCAGTGTAGGGAGTCTATATATGTCTATATATGTATATATGTTTGTACATATTTATTACTCTGTTTTACTTGTACATATCTAATCTATTTATTTTATTTTGTCAGTATGTTTGGTTTTGTTCTCTGTCTCCCCCTTTTAGACTGTGAGCCCACTGTTGGGTAGGGACTGTCTCTATATGTTGCCAATTTGTACTTCCCAAGCGCTTAGTACAGTGCTCTGCACATAGTAAGCGCTCAATAAATACAATTGATGATGATGATGATGATATATGTTGTCACCTTGTACTTCCCAAGCGCTTAGTACAGTGCTCTGCACACAGGAAGAGCTCAATAAATACGATTGATTGATTGACTGAGCCCCACGTGGGACAACCTTATTACCTTGAATCCACCCCAGCGCTGAGAATAGTGCTTGGCGCATAGCAAGTGCTTAACAAATACCATCATTATTATTTACTCATTCAATCGTATTTACTGAGCACTTACAGTGTGCAGAGCACTGTACTAGGCGCTTGGAAGGTACAATTCGGCAACACAATTGCCCTCCTCTCTGCTCTGCACTCAGATTTCCTCTAAAAGGCAGCGTTATTGGCTGATTGTTGTTTTGCTTTAAAGGCAAAACACAACAGCAATAAGAGCTACTTTGGGCATCCCGGGCTGGCAGAAGTGGGGAAGAGAGGAGGGTCCGAGAGCTGGGCAAGTTTGGGGGGATGCACGCGCTCCACTGACAACCCGCAGGAACAACCCCGGCGGGAGAGGCGGTCACAGGCCGGGCGGGAAAAGCGAAACCAAAGTTTTTGATGAGAAAGAGCCCCTTCTCCGCCCAGCAGGACAGAGGAAGGGTGAGGAGGGGGCCAAGGCCCTGCAGCCCCCTTGCCCACGAGGGGCTGGAGAGGCGAGCCCTTTTGCCACCCACCTCCAAGCTGCCCCCCACCCCGCGGGTGCAGAGATTTTGCACGGTGACTGAGGCTCCAGGTGCAAAAAGGGGGGCGGTGGAGAGACCCCCCCCAGGCTTCCCCCCACTTCCACGAGCGACAGCAATCAGCGGGGACATCCCCAGGTCCCACAGCAGGAGGGGCCCGGCCTTCCCCTGTCCGCCCACCCCTCCCTCTATGCACGGCGCCCCCCACCCCTCCTACCTACCGTTTAGGGGCGCAGCGCAGGGCCATGGCTTCGCCCACCTCTCCCCGCTGTGTCTGCAGTTGCTCTTTATCCTTCTGGCTAGCTGGCTTTCTTTTTCTGCGCTTAACCGCGGCTTTCCGGGACGCTTCCCGTAGTGCAGAAAGGGGGGAAAAGGATGGGGGGAAAAAAAAATCCCCTCTCTAGGCCCGGGCTGCTCCCACTGCAAGCTGAAGGCCAGGAGCTTCGCGTGGGTGCGCGCGGGCTAATCAGTACTTCTTCCCAAATAAAATGGAAAAACCGGCGGCTGTGAATGCTTCCCCACAAATGCAACCTCAGCCGGTGGCTTTAAACGGGAGCGCCAACCCGCTCTGAACACGAAAGCGCACAATAGTAGGAGAGGAGCGCGTGGTGCAGGACCGGTGGGAGGGGGCCGCAGGCCGATCCCCAGGCTCATCCGAGGAGGGGAGAGAGGAGGTAAGAGGCGAGCCCTCCCTCGTCACGTGCTGCGAATTGCTCTCAGCTGGGGCTTTCTTTGCACCTCCCAGCCGCCTCCCTCCGCCCCTTCCTCCGGGCCTCCCCACTCACCTCCCGAGCCGCGGTGGTGGGAAGAGCCGGCCGCTGTCAGCTGGGGCTGTGACGAGTCAGGCCTCGTTAGCTCGTGTGTTTATTCCCTCCCCTGCTTCGGGAGTCCGAGAGGGATGCAGAGGGAGGGGTGCCGCTTTCCCGGTAAATGCCATGAGTCAAGCACTGGCCCTGAGGAATTAGTTATCCTCGAGGAAAGGGACGTGCCCGTTGCAGAAGAGGCCGGTTCATTCATTCAATCGTATTTATTGAGCCCTTACTAAGCACTGAACTAATCAATCAATCAGTCGTCTTTATTGAGCGCTTACTGTGTGCAGAGCACTGTACTAAGCGCATGGGAAGTACAAGTTGGCAACATATAGAGACACTCCCTACCCAACAGTGGGCTCACAGTCTAAGCGTTTGGGAAGTACAAGTCGGCAACATAGACGGTCCTGCGGGTGAAGCAAGGGGGCCTGGCAAATCCTAAACATGTTTTTGCAGCTAGACAGCAAAGGAATACCTTATTCTCCCCATCCCGGGAGGGTTGGAAGCACTTTAGGAGGCAGAGCCTCAGGCACACAGAGGCTAAGTGAGGCCACAGAAAGAGACTTCCGGGCCTTTTCACCTCATGAAATCTCAGAACTTGGCGAAATCCTCCTTCCTAAACTGCAAAGTCATGGGGAAGGATTCGCATGGCCAGTTTCTAGGGATAATAATAATACTGATGGCATTTAAGCGCTTATTATGTGCAAAGCACTGTTCTAAGCGTGGGGGGGGGGATACAAGATGATCAGGTTGTCCCATGGGGCGCTCACAGTCTTCATCCCCATTTTACAGATGAGGTAACTGAGGCACAGAGACATTAAGTGACTTGCCCGAAATCACACAGCTGACAATTGGTGGAGCTGGGATTTGAACCCATGACCTCTGACTCCCAAGCCCGTGCCCTTTCCATTGAGCCAAGCTGCTTCATATTTATTGAGTGCTTACTGTATGTAGTGCACTGTACCAGGTGTTTGGGAGAGGACAATATAACAGAGTTGGTAGGGGAAAGGGTGCAGTGTGGCCCAGTGGAAAGAGCACAGGCTTTGGAGTCAGAGGTCATGGGTTCGAATCCCGACTCCACCACATGTCTGCTGTGTGACCTTGGGCAAGTCACTTAACTTCTCTGTGCCTCAGTTACCTCATCTGTAAAATGGGGACTAAGACTGTGAGCCCCACGTGGGACAACTTGATCACCTTGTATCCCCCCAGCGCTTAGAACAGTGCTCTGCACATAGTAAGCACTTAATAAATGCCATCATTATTATAAAGGGTGCTGATGAGGTTCCCCCACCACAAAAACCTCTGTCTGGGGTTTAGGGACTCTTCCAAGGCCCTTCCTCTCTCCCCACCCCCCTCCATCCAACCTGCATGTGTACTGTGCAGCCATTTTCAGGATAGGAGCAGCCACAGTAGGAGCTGCAAACCTGCATTTCAAGCAAGTTGAGATGGGAACAAAGACTTTTTTTATGTTTTTGTCAAGTGCTTACTATGTGCCAGACACTGTACTAAGCGCTGTACTAATCATATTGGACACAGCCCCTGTACCACATAGGGTTTACAATCTTAATCCCCGTTTTAAAGATGAGGGAACTAAGGCACAGAGAAGTTAAGTGATTTGGCCAACATCACAGAGCAGACAAGTGGCCGAGCAGGGATTAGAATCCTGGTAATAATAGTAGTAATAATAATTATGGTGTTAAGCACTTACTATATGCCAAGCACTGTTCTTAGCACTGGGATAGATGCCAGGTAATCAGGTTGGACACAGTCCCTAACTCACATTGGGCTCACAGTCTCAATCGCCATTATACAGATGAGGTAACATAGAGAAATGAAGTGACTTGCCCAAAGTCACACATCAGACAAGGGGCAGATCCAGGAGATACTTCTGACTCTCAGGCCCGAGCTCTATCCACTAGGTCACGCAGCTTCTCCAGCAATGGATGGCATCACCAGATCCATTTTGAACCAGATAATGTGTTTTGTGGCGTTTGAGATTTTGTGGACACAGTAGTCTTGGTGCCAGGGCAGTCGATCTGTGGTTACATCATCTACAAATTCCACACCGCTAATCCTGGATCACTCAGCAGCCATCATGGGCAATCTGGTGATATTTTAAATAACACAAGTCTGTTTACCCCCAAATCACAGCCTGCTTCACAGTTCACCTTCACTTAATGTTCGAGGTTCTCTATTGTCATCTGGTGTCTGGGAAACTTGGGGGTTGTCTTAGGAGAACGAGGGGTGCTTTCATGGTCACTTATATGTCTTCCCTGAAAGACACGATGACACCCCATCCTTCTCTGTGGTTTATTTACCAGGGGCTGGGCGTAAGCTCAGGCCTTAGGCCCGGTCGGCCTCGTGGCATTGGAGGCGAGTCAAGTTTGTCTTCCTTTGTCTTCTCTGAAAGACATGATGACACCCCATCATTCTCTCTGGATTACCAGGGGCTGGTAAGCTCGGCCCTTAGGTTCAGTCAGCCTTTTGGCATTAGTGGTTCAGGAAGGCAAGGCCAGCCATTCTGCCTGGGACTGGGAGGATGTCAGATCTCATAAACCAAGACCAGTTGTGGCCTTGCCAGTGCTCCGAGGGGAGATTTCCCAAGGCAGAGCTGCCGTCCTCTGGAGGCTCTGTTTGTAATTCAAAGGAGGACACTACTCCTCTAAAGGCGAGGTGCGAGGTCTTAGTGTGAGTTGCATAAAAAGGAAGATCTCGGTGGATAAAAATTGCCACAGTTTTGAGGGAAGTGTTGGGGGAGGAGTAAAGAAAAAGGGAATGGTTGGAGATCCTGGCTTCCTTCCAGTTGGGTAGTAGTGTTCTCCTGCTTACATTTTCTCGGTAAGTTTTACTGGAGAATCTAAATACTTTTTCGCCTTTTCCCATCCTAAATTGTTTCATAGCAGATGCTGTTAGCATGGAACTCCAGGACCTCCAGGCTTAACTGTTAATCCATGTGAATGTTCTGTAGGTGAAACAAATTTACTAATCTAATACTATTTTTTGTGGTTATTGTTGTTTTAAAAGCACTTGCTTTGTAAAGAGATTACCACCTTGCTGATAAACACCACCCAGGAATTTCTAGACAGCATTTAAGACTCTCCAGGTGACAATAAGTGTGTGAGTGGAAAGGCCTGAGTTAAGGAAGAGTGCTTCCTGCCCCTTGGCAATCTGCAGCATGCTTTTCATCCCTTGCATCACTCGACTTGCTCCACCTTTTGGTTGGGATTCAGTAATGACCTTTTAAAAGTAACGACTGGAAGGATTAATCGAATCAGCTGGCAAGCTTGCCTTGGGTGGCTTCCTAGGGGAAGCAGATGTGCACTGCATTTCAGGGCCAGCTGTATATTTTGCTTTAGTCAGAGCAATCATTAGAGTTGCCCTTAGGTAAATCACTTAGTCGCTGTGGGGCTCAGTTTCCTCATCTATAAAATGGGGACAAGGTACCTGCTCTCCTCTGCTTTTAGATTGTGAGCCCTAAGCAGCATGGCTTACTGGAAAGAGCACATGTTTAGGAGTCAGAGATCATGGGTTCTAATCCCAGCTCCGCCTCTTGTCAGCTGTGTGACCTTGGGCAAGTCACTTCACTTCTCTGTGCCTCAGTTACCTCATCTGTAAAATGGGGATGAAAACTGTGAGCCCCACGTGGGACAACCTGATTACCCTGTATCTACCCCAGCACTTGACACATAGTAAGCACTTAAATATCAACATTATTATTATTATTATGTGGGTCAGGGACTGTGTTGGTTTATTATTTTGAATCTAGCCCCAAGTTGAGTACACGGTAAGCACTTGATACCATAAATAATTTTCAATCATCTCTCATCCTTCTACCTCACCTAGCTGATCTCCCACTGTAACACTCATGAAGGAGCACACTTTGCTTCTCTTAACACCAACCTATTCACTGTACCTCAATCTCCCATCCCTTTCTCCAACAGCCCCTTGTTCACATCTCCCTGATGACTGGAACTTCCTTCCTCTTCAGACCACCACTCTTTTGTCTTCAAAGCCATACTAAAATCACATCTCCTCCAAGAAGCTTTCCCTGACTAACCTTTAATTTCCCCACCCTATCTGCCTTCCTTTCTGTGTGGCCTTTGCATTTGGCTACAGACCCATTAAGCACTTTGATACTCACCCCACCCCCAACATTTATGTACAAGTCCTTATACTCTGCTGTTTCCCCTATTTGTAATTTATTTTAATGTCTGACCGCCCCCCCCCCCCCCCCCCCCCCACTAGATTGTAAAATCCTTCAGGGCAAAAATCTTATCTACTATTGTATTGTATTCTACCAGGAGCATCTTACAATGCTTTGAACACAGTAAACACTCAATAAATACAATTGATTGCTTGATCACTTGGTGTCACTAAAACATTAATGGCATTAATGGCAGAGAAGCAGCGTGCTCAGTGGAAAGAGCACGGGCTTTTGAGTCAGAGGTCATGGGTTCAAATCTCGGCTCCACCAATTGTCAGCTGTGTGACTTTGGGCAAGTCACTTCAATCAATCAATCAATCAATCAATCGTATTTATTGAGCGCTTACTATGTGCAGAGCACTGTACTAAGCGCTTGGGAAGTACAAATTGGCATCACATAGAGACAGTCCCTACCCAACAGTGGGCTCACAGTCTAAAAGGGGGAGACAGAGAACAGAACCAAACATACCAACAAAATAAAATAAGTAGGATTGAAATGTACAAGTAAAATAAATAAATAAATAGATAGAGTAATAAATATGTACAACCATATATACATATATACAGGTGCTGTGGGGAAGGGAAGGAGGTAAGACGGGAGGATGGAGAGGGGGACGAGGGGGAGAGGAAAGAAGGGGCTCAGTCTGGGAAGGCCTCCTGGAGGAGGTGAGCTCTCAGCAGGGCCTTGAAGGGAGGAAGAGAGCTAGCTTGGCGGATGGGCAGAGGGAGGGCATTCCAGGCCCGGGGGATGACGTGGGCCGGGGGTCGATGGCGGGACAGGCGAGAGCGAGGTACAGTGAGGAGATTAGTGGTGGAGGAGCGGAGGGTGCGGGCTGGGCAGTAGAAGGAGAGAAGGGAGGTGAGGTAGGAGGGGGCGAGGTGATGGAGAGCCTTGAAGCCCAGGGTGAGGAGTTTCTGCTTGATGCGCAGATTGATCGGTAGCCATTGGAGGTTTTTGAGGAGGGGAGTAATATGTCCAGAGCGTTTCTGGACAAAGATAATCCGGGCAGCAGCATGAAGTATGGATTGAAGTGGAGAGAGACACGAGGATGGGAGATCAGAGAGAAGGCTAGTGCAGTAGTCCAGACGGGATAGGATGAGAGCTTGAATTAGCAGGGTAGCGGTTTGGTTGGAGAGGAAAGGGCGGATCTTGGCAATGTTGCGGAGCTGAGACCGGCAGGTTTTGGTGACGGCTTGGATGTGAGGGGTGAATGAGAGAGCGGAGTCGAGGATGACACCAAGGTTGCGGGCTTGTGAGACGGGAAGGATGGTAGTGCCGTCAACAGAGATGGGAAAGTCAGGGAGAGGACAAGGTTTGGGAGGGAAGACAAGGAGCTCAGTCTTCGACATGTTGAGCTTTAGGTGGCGGGCGGACATCCAGATGGAGATGTCCTGAAGGCAGGAGGAGATGCGAGCCTGGAGGGAGGGGGAGAGAGCAGGGGCAGAGATGTAGATCTGGGTGTCATCAGCGTAGAGATGATAGTTGAAGCCGTGGGAGCGAATGAGGTCACCAAGGGAGTGAGTGTATATTGAGAACAGAAGGGGACCAAGCACTGAACCTTGGGGAACCCCCACAGTAAGAGGATGGGAGGGGGAGGAGGAGCCTGCAAAAGAGACTGAGAAAGAACGACCGGAGAGATAAGAGGCTGTGCCTCAGTTACCTCATCTGGAAAATGGGCATTAAGACTGTGAGTCCTGCATGGGACAACCTGATCACCTTGTATCCTCCCCAGCACTTGGAACAGTGCTTTGCACATAGTAAGCACTTAACAAATGCCATTATTATTATTATTATTGTTGGTCTTCTCTCTGCCTAGATATAGAAAATCCTTAAGATGTAAAACTGAATGAGAAACCCTGACTCCACCCTTCATTCACGCCAATGGGCCAGTTTACTTAAGGAGAGCTAGAATACAAATCTCCAAGGAGGAACCTGTATGCTGTCACCCATTCAGGCCAATGTGCCAGTTTACTTAAGGAAAGCTAGAATACAAATCTCCAAGGAAGAACCCATATGCTGTCTCCCATCTTACTCCCATGGGACTAGGTTGCTTTGGAAACTCTACCCTTGCAGTGCCTGGGGGTTATTTGACTCCCAAGCTGAATTTCAAGAGGCTGATTCATTCAGAATTGCAATATACCTGTGTCACCCTTGAAACTCAGTAGGTGAAAGGATTTCTTGAGGAGGAGAAAGAAGGGAGGGCATTCAAGGGTGGCGAAAGAACTACTGCTTAGCATTTTCAAACTGTTCTCTTATAACTGTAGTATTTGTTAAACACTTATTATACGCCGGGCACTGTAGTAAGCGCCGGGGTGGATACAAGCAAATTCATTTGTTCAATCGTATTTATTGAGTGCTTACTGTGTGCTGGACACAGTCCCTGTCCCAGGTGGAGCTCACAGTCTCAATCCCCATTTTACAGGTGGGTAACTGAGGCCCACAGAAGTGGAGTGACTTGCCCGGTCACATAGCAGACAAGTGGTGGAGTCGAGATTAGAACTCACGACCCTCTAGATCCTTTAGACTGTAAACTCCCTAAGGGCAGGGAATGTGACTGTCTGTTGTTGTACTGTTCCAAGCGCTTAGTTCAGTCCTCTGCACACAGTAAGCACTCAATGAATATGAATGAATGAATGAATGACCCTCTCTCCATTCTCATTCATCTAAAGAATGCCTGCATAAACCTGAAGTAGGGTTAGGGTGTATTCCATATGAACAAGAGGAAAGGGGGACCAGAGTGAAAACAGACACAGTAGAGATGGGCTCACACACCTTATATTTTGATCCAGTGCTACTGATTGTCAGTGTAAAGTCTGTATGAGCCGGGAAGGTGTCTTGTGCTTCTTTTGTACTTTCTTAAATGCATCTTACTCAGGAGGAGCTCACAGTAAATACCATTACCATTAGTACCACTTCCCACAATGCGTTCTGAGAGAAGAAGTAGGAACTGGGGTAAAGGTTCAGAGAAGCAGTGTGGCTTAGTGGAAAGAGCTTGGGAGTCAGAGGTCTTGAGTTTTAATCCCAGCTCAGCCACTTGTCAGCTGTGTGACTTCACTTCTCTGTGCCTCAGTTACCTCATCTGCAAAATGGGAATTATAACTGTGAGCCCCACATGGGACAATCTGATAACCTTGTATCTATTCCAGCGCTTAGAACAATGCTTGGCACATAGTAAGCGCTTAACAAATACCATCATTATTATTAAAGGTTGGGTGTTTTGTCCCACAGCAGGGGCTGAGTTGAGATAGCGAGTTTAGCAGTGCCTCTGCTAGGAGCGTATGGTACTAAAAGCATACAAATGTCAAGAAAAATGTGTTAGTTTTGACCTGTCCCTCCCACAGGTAGATGGAAACTGGTGGAGAAGAGTCTGTGGTAACTGGAAAAGCAGACACTTTTCCCCCTTGATATGCAAATGACCAGACAGTGGACCTCCAGGCTCAGGGGGAATGCAAAAGAGGAAGATAACATCCCCACCCCAGATAAAGCAGTTTTAGTTGGTAAGACAAGTTTCAGCTATTTACCGGAGCAAGAGTAGCATTATGGTGTGGCAGTTTGCAAAGGAGGCCCAAGGTATCCCGGTACCTGAGTTCTTGACCCAACTTCAGTCTCAGGACATGACCATGGACCAATAGTGCCTTAGCTTCTCAGTGTCTCCAAGGGCTCATCTGCAAAATTGGTTCTAAAGGAGCTTGTGAGACTGAGCAGTTAAAGGGTGAAGCGGGGAAGGGATGAGTGCTTGGAGTGTGATCTAGGAAAACCTTTGGCTGATCCTACCAGTAGAATTTAGAAAGAGGAGTCCAGAATTAGATTTTCTTCTTCCCTTTCTTCATGGCTTGCACATTTCCCCTCCCTAATGACATCTGCACTGTTGATGCAACACCATCTGGAGCTGGATGACCAAGAAAGCCCAGTTGCTTCTTCCCAAGACAGGAGAAAAGTCTCCTGAGTCCTCTTTCCCTCGGCAATAACTCATTCTGCCTTATCCCTTCCTAGCCTGAAGTCTGAAATGGTTCTGCTGCCCACTCACTTTATTAATAATATTAATAATAAAAAATAATAGTGATATTAAGCATGTACTATATTTCAAGCACTGGACTAAGTCCTGGGATAGATTTCAGATAACCAGATTGGACACAGTCCCTGTTCCACATGGAGCTCACTGTTTAAGTGGGAGGGAGATCAGATATTGAATCCCCATTTTATTCATTCATTCAGTCATTCAATCAATTGTATTTCTTAAGCACTTACCGTGTGCAGAGCACTGTACTAAAAGCTTGGGAAAGAACAATATAGCGATAAACAGTGACAATCCCAGCCCACAATGAGCTCACAGTCAGAGGAGGAAACTGAGGCATAGGGAAGTTAAGTGACTTGCCCAAGATCACACAACAGACAAGTAGCAGAGCTGGGATTAGAATCCAAGTCATTTGACCCCCAGGCCCATTCTCTTTCCACTAGGCTACACTGCTTCCCTACTTTTCCGTGGGTTTCCCAGCATCAGGGAGCCAGACCATCCAAACCACAAGGCCCCACCCAATCTTGCGAAATCAAGGGATATGCTATTTCCAGGGTAGGCCAGGAGCTGATCTGATCAAAGTAGAAGTCCCAGAGCAGGGTCTAGTCCAGAGTCCCTCTGGCTACCGGGTCTGCTTCCAAGGAGACACCCATTCCAGCCTTTAGTCAAATGATCCACATAAAAGCCAGCCTCCTGGTGGGTCTTGGGTCTTTAATGGACTGAACCGCAAGAGGCCAGCACTAGTGGCCGCCCACCCTAACCACAGACATGCAACCCTTTGGGAAATAGCCACCCAATCAATCCATCAACCAATCAATGCTATTATTGAGTGCTTAGTGTATGCAGAACACTGCACTGCTTGGAAAAGTACCATACAGTAGAGTTGGTAGACCTGACCCCTGCCCATTTGTATTGATGGCTGTCTCCCCCATTCTAGACTGTGAGCTCGTTGTGGGCAGGAATTGTCACTGTTTATTATTGTATTGTACTTTCCCAATTGCTTACTACAGTGCCCTGCACACAGTAAGTGTTCAATAAATACGATTGAATGAAAGGAGTTTACAGGTGGAGATTATAGTCTTCCCAGGGGTGAGATTCTTGATTTCTTCTGTCCTGCTTCTTTGCTTGTCAACTCCCACTTTTCTGTTCATTTCTGAGGAAGTTAAAGTCTCTGAGGTGGGCAAAGCAAGGCCCTGGGGCAGTTTTAGGACTCAAGTAAGGGCAGCTGCCTGAAACCAGACAGGCCTAAAATGGGTGTCTGTTAGTGCTAGTCCCCTTTGACCTATCCTGTCTGGTTAAATTATCAGACGATTAATCACTCCCTCTGAGGTTCCTCTGGCAGCCTTGGACTATTTGCCCTTCAGTTTTTCATGTGCCAAGGACTCCCACAGTTCTTCCTGCCAGAGGAAGCCCTGTTTTTGGATTAGCATCCTGGGGGCCTGAGTTGCCTAGTACCAGGAAGAATCTATTCCCCATCCCTGCCTCCGACTCTCCTTCCCTCACCTGCTCCATCTCTGGCTCCCAGGGCTTGCGTCCTGAGTAAAGTGAAAGAGCAGGACAGTTTGCATCTCTGCCCCGTGCAATATTAGTAGAGGTAAATACATCCACTAGAAGCAGCATGGCCTAGTGGAAAGAGCACGGGCCTAGGAGTCAGAGGTCTTGGATTCTAATCCTGGCTCTGCCACATGCCTGCTGTGTGACCTTGGGCAAGTCATTTAACTTCTCCGTGCCTTAGTTACCTCATCTGTTAAATGGGGATTAAGACTGTGAGCCCCCTTTGGGACAGGGACTGTGTCCAACCTGATTACCTTGCATCTACCTCAGGGTTTAGAACAGTGCTTGGCATGTAGTAAGTGCTTAACAAGTACCATAATTAATTACTATTATTACTGTTCACTAATGATAAATCCAAGGATAATAAAAGGGCAGCATAAAGGGTGCTGCTGTGGGAGAAGCCTCACTCTGAACCGAGCGTTATGGAAATTGGACAGTTTACTTTGAAAGATGGGAAGGGAAGAGGCAGAGAGTCCAGTTATGTTTTCATTCCATTAAATCCAGAAATCAAGAAAATCCCCTTTGCCAAGCCTTGGGTTCCCTTTGTTTGGGAGAAATAAGGATACCTATACTTGTCTGCAGGCACTTTTAGGGCTGATGTGACATCTGGTTTTAAGTAAAGCAGCATGGCTCTGTGGAAAGAGCATGGGTTTGGGAATCAGAGGACATGGGTTTTAATCCCAGCTCTGCCTCTTCTCTGTTGTGTGACCTTGAGGAAGTCCCTTCACTTTTCTGTTCTTCAGTTCCCTCAGCTGCAAAATGGGGATTCAGTACCTGTTCCCGCTCCTACTTAAGAATGTGAGCCCCATGTGGGACCTGATTATCTTGTATCTACCCCAGCACTCAGTACAGTGCTTGGAACTTCTCTGTGCCTCATTACCTCATCTGTAAAATGGGGATTAAGATTGTGAGCCCTGTGTGGGACATGGACCGTGTTCAACTTGATTATTTAGTATCTACCCCAGCTCTTAGTAAACTGCTTGGCATATAGTAAGCACTTAACAAATACCATTTTATTTTTAAAAGCGAGATCAGGGTAAATGTCCACACTGAGAACATGGTTGCAGCTCAGACCAAGTTATCGCTCATTATGGGTTCCATTAAATTGTGAAATTGCTACTGAACCTGTTAAGGATAGTTCTCTGCAGTCCTTACACAGGATTTGGCCTTCTGTTATAATGATAATAACTGTGGTATTTGTTAAGCTCTTATTTTGTTCCAAGCACTGTACTAAGCCGTGGCATAGATGCAAGATAATCAGGCTGGACACAGTCCCTGTCTCACATGGGGCTCACAGACTAAGTAAAAGGGGGAACAGAAATCGAATCCCTATTTTACATTTCAGGATACTGAGGCACGGAGAAATTAAGTGACTTGCCCAAGGTCACACAGCAGGCAAGTGGTGAGGTGTGATTTAGAACTCAGGTCTTTTGACTCCCACACCTTTGCTCTTTCCACTGGGCCATGCTCATTTCCCCTACTCGCCCTCGCCTATGCACTTGGCCATGTACCCCTCTTAAGCACTTAGATGCTCACTTGAGCGCCACAGCACTAATGTCCATATCTTTATACTATACTATTTCCCCTACTTGTCATTTATCTTAATGTCTGCCTTCCCTTGTAGACTGGCTGGGGAGTGTGGCTACCAAATCTATTGTGTTGTACTTTCCCAAGAGCTTAATACAGTGCTCTGCATGTAATAAGCACTCAATAAATAATAATAATTCTGGTATTTAAGTGCTTACTATGTGCCAACCACTGTTCTAAGTGCTGGGGTAGTTACAGGGTAATCAGCTTGTCCCACATGGGGCTCACAGCCTTAATCCCCATTTTACAGATGAGGTAACTGAGGCACAGAGAAGTGAAGTGGCTTGCCCAAGGTCACATAGCAGACAAGTAGCGGAGCTGAGATTAGAACCCACATCCTCTGACTCCCAAGCCTGGGCTCTTGCCATTAAGCCATGCTGCTTCTCTGTTGATTTTCTAAACGCTTTAGAGTCATTGATTAAGAGTTGTCTCACTACTTCCTGTGGGCTAAAACTCAACACCACCTAAAACTCAACATGTCCAAGACTGAACTCCTTGTCTTCCCTCCCAAACCCTGCCCTTTCCCTGACTTTCCCATCACTGTTGACGGCACTACCATCCTTCCCGTCTCACAAGCCCGCAACCTTGGTGTCATCCTCAACTCCGCTCTCTCATTCACCCCTCACATCCAAGCCGTCACCAAAACCTGCCAGTCTCAGATCCGCAACATTGCCAAGATCCGCCCTTTCCTCTCCATCCAAACCGCTACCCTGCTCGTTCAAGCTCTCATCCTATCCCGTCTGGATTACTGTATCAGCCTCCTCTCTGATCTCCCATCCTCTTGTCTCTCCCCACTTCAATCCATACTTCATGCCGCTGCTCGGATTGTCTTTGTCCAGAAACACTCTGGGCATATTACTCCCCTTAAAAATCTCCAGTGGCTACCAATCAATCTGAGCATCAGGCAGAAACTCCTCACCCTGGGCTTCAAGGCTGTCCATCACCTCGCCCCCTCCTACCTCACTTCCCTTCTCTCCTTCTACAGCCCACCCCGCACCCTCCGCTCCTCTGCCACTAATCTCCTCACTGTGCCTCGTTCTCGCCTGTCCCGCCATCTCTTCCTCCCTTCAAGGCCCTACTGAGAGCTCACCTACTCCAGGATGCCTTCCCAGACTGAGCCCCCTCCTTCCTCTCCCCCTCCTCCCCTTCTCCATCCCCCCGCCTTACCTCCTTCCCTTCCCCACAGCACCTGTATATATGTATATATGTTTGTACATATTTATTACTCTATTTACTTTACTTGTACATATCTATTTTTTTTTAATTTTGTTAATATGTTTGGTTTTGTTCTCTGTCTCCCCCTTCTAGACTGTTAGCCCACTGTTGGGTAGGGACCGTCTCTGTATGTTGCCAACTTGTACTTCCCAAGCGCTTAGTACAGTGCTCTGCACACAGTAAGCACTCAATAAATACGATTGATTGATTGATTGATTGATTGGGCTGGTACACTCTATTCTGTCATAACACCATGTGTTTTGGTTAGAACATTGGGAGGGAATTAGGGTATATCTGCTTAACAATGTGAGCCTGTTTGGATACAGCAAGGTCTGGGATGGGCCCAAGGGGTTTATGAGCATGTAAGCATGTGTGTGTGTGCGCGCCGCTTGGTCTCGGACACACCCACCCCTGAGATTTTTCTCCTTGCAGAGTTGTGTAAGAACATAGCCCATGTGTGATAGAACCAGGTGTCTCCCCATTTTAATCAAGAGGAAACAGTCCCTGAGAAAGGAAGTGACAGTAATCTAACCAGACAGACCCACTAATTCAGTGTCCAGCCTCAGCCAATTCCAACAGACCACGCCCACAGCCCTTTCAAGGGTTGGGTAAATTCTTCCAAGTCAAGCTAGAGAGGAGTAGGGTGGCACAGGAGGCAAGGCCCAGGGAGTTGAGTCCAAGATAGGATATAAAGTTCTAATTGTGACTGTGTCTTCAATTCCTTCCCGGTGACCTTACGCTGCTCTTTCCCCCTGGCCTCAGCTTCCTTATCTGTGAAAGCAGCCTGGCCTAGTGGAAAGAGTACATTCCTGTTTGCCAGAGAACCTGGGTTCTAATCCTCAAAAATCTCCAGTGGCTGCCTGTCAATCTACGCATCAAGCAAAAACTCCTCAGTCTCAGCTTCAAGCCTCTCCATCACCTCGCCCCCTCCTACCTCACCTCCCTTCTCTCCTTCTACAGCCCAGCCCGCACCCTCCACTCCTCTGCCACTAACCTCCTCACTGTACCTCGTTCTCACCTGTCCCACCGTTGACCCCCGGCCCATGTCCTCCCCCTGGCCTGGAATGCCCTCCCTCCACACATCCGCCAAGCTAGCTCTCTTCCTCCCTTCAAAGCCCTACTGAGAGCTCACCTCCTCCAAGAGGCCTTCCCAGACTGAGCCCTCCTTTTCCTCTCCTCCTCCCCATCACCCCTGCCATAGCACCTGTATATATGTTTGTACAGATTTACTACTCTATTTATTTTACTTGTACATATTTACTATTCTATTTATTTTGTTAATGATGTGCATTTAGCTTTAATTGCATTTTTCTGACGACTTGACACCTGTCCACATGTTTTGTTTTGTTGTCTGTCTCCCCCTTCTAGACTGTGAGCCCGTTGTTGGTAGGGACTGTCTCTATAATGTTGCCAACTTGTACTTCCCAAGTGCTTAGTACAGTGCTCTGCACATAGTAAGTGCTCAATAAATATGATTGAATGAATGAATCCCAGTTTTGCCACTTGCTTGCTGTGTGACCTTGGGCAATTCACTTAACTTCTCTGTGCCTCAATTTCCTCAACTGTAAAATGAGGATGCGATACCTGTTCTACTTAGACTGTGAGTTCCAAGTGGGACAGGGACTCTGACCTGATTAAGTTGTATCTATACCAACACTTAGAACAGTGCTTGACACATAGTAAATGCTTAATAAATAACATAAAAAAATGGATCCTGAAACCAAGTCTAACCGGATGGTGTGTGATGAAGGAAAAGCTAATAGACTACTGCTTTTCCAATCTTCAAAAGCCCCTTAAAATCCCACTTCCTCCAGGAGGCTCTTGCCAATTAATTCAGAATATCTCAGTCACTTTAACTCCACAGACATCCTTAGGTTTTAAGGATTTTAATTATTCCTTCAGCACCATTATACATATGTGTATTTAGTTATATAGTCAATTACTTATTCAGCTATTTCATCATGATATTCCTGTTCCAGCTTTGTTTTCCCCCCTGCTCCCATTATTTGTAAACAATTTCTGTCTTCCCCATTAGATTGTAAACTTCCAAAGGACAGGAATCCTTTGTCTTGTTTCTGTTGTAATAATAATAATAATGATGGCGTTTATTAAGTTCTTACTATATGCAAAGCACTGTTCTAAGTGCTGGGGAGGTTACAAGGTGATACGGGGGGCTCACAGTCTTAATCCCCATTTTACAGATGAGGTAACTGAGGCACAGAGAAGTTAATTGACTTTCCCAAAGTCACACAGCTGACAGTTGGCAGAGCCGGGGTTTGAACCCATGACCTCTGACTCCCAAGCCCGTGCTTTTTCCACTGAGCCATGCTGCTTTTCAAGTACATGTTCAATAAATGACACTGATTGATAATTATTGACTAAAAAGTACTGTGCATATGCAAATATAGTACAATCATCATGGACAGTCTAGTGTCTGCTGCCTTTGTGTTCAAGGCTGGGCGTGAAAAGAACACAAAAGAGGCAACATCAAACATTCCCAGCAGTCTCTGGAAGGGCCATGGTCCAAAACTGAAAAGCACCTGAATAAATCCCTCACCAAGTCAAAACATAGAGACACGTAGGTGGTTTGTTTACAGAAAGCGTGCAGTGCACGTCAAAATACTTCTGCCGAGGAATACAGCCCCAAAGAGCATCTGCTGTTCAGAGATAACCATGTCTGGGAATGAACACATGTCCACGCAAACCCGCACACCCACAGACACACACACGCCAACACATAATCCACCTCCATGCATTTTCCTTTAGGGACCTCATAGCTCCTCTCTTCAGAGCTCCCCAAACACCATGGTGCCTATGCCAGGCATTATTCCCATGTTGCAGATGGAGAAACTAAGGCACTGAGAAGTTAAATACCTCGTCCCAAGTTCCCCCCTTGGATCTCTGAAGTCTGATGCCTGCAGTCCTACTTAAGGGCCAGGCAACCCTAATCTCACAACAGGTCAAAAATAATTTCATGAATCCAACTAGGTCTTAACGGTGCTCATCACGCCCCCCATATTAAGGAGTTTGAGCAGAATTTTGACAGGTGCATCTTATCCAGTTCAGTGTTTAACTGAGCTGCTACAGACAGGGTTCTTTGTGCCGAGACTGAATCCTGCTGTGGAGGGCTACCAAACTGATAGCAGTTCCCCAGGAATGCTGGCACTTCTCCCGCCAGCTGCCTGGGCTTGGGACACTGCTCTACAGGCCTTCAGCATGGCCTCTGGGTTTAGGGGGACTGCCTGAGGCAGAGTGGTCAGTTAGACCAGAGGAAGTGCTGACCTCAGGTTTCCCTGGACGGGCTTAGAGGCAGGACTAGTGGGGCATTCTGTCGGTTCTGTCTGCAGAAGGCAATTCCTGCTCGAGTTATGCTGGTACTTGATGTGTTGATTTGGGCAAAAAAAGCATAATTTCTTACAGGAAAATGACTTTCAGAGATGATGGCAGCCCCACCCAATTCTGTCACCTCTCTGGCCACTGTTCTGAGGCATGGAACTCAATGGAAGGAGCTGGGGTGGATGGAGGCTGGGTACTGAACATATAAATACCAAAGTCCTCTGGACAGTAGGCACTTTGTGGACAGGAAGCGTATCTACCAACTCTCTGGTATTGTACTCTCCTAAGTGTTTAGCACAGTGCTCTGCACACAGTAAGCACTCAGTAAATACCCTTGACTAATTAAAGGCATCGTGTGCTTATCTATACCAGACAGGGCATAGACCAGTTGAAAACCAAACTGTCTGTTGTGAAACCTGATGATTGTCACTCTAGCAGGGAGTGGGGAAATGCAGGTTCTGGGAAAACACTAATGCCAATCTTGAATATCCCTGTATCCTTGCTGGGCCTACTCTGAATAATGATTATAATAATGGCATTTTGTTAAGCGCTTACTATGTGCAAAGCACTGTTCTAAGCGCTGGGGGGGATATAAGATGATCAGGTTGTCCCATGTGGGGCTCACAGTCTTAATCCCCATTTTACAGATGAGGCAACTGAGGCTCAGAAGTTAAATGACTTGCCCAAAGTCACACAGCTGACAAGCGGCGGAGCCAGGATTAGAACCCATGACCTCTGACTTCCAAGCCCGTGCTCTTTCCACTGAGCCACGCTGAGTATTTACTGAGCACTTGTTCTGTGCCGAGGATTGTACTAAGTATTGGGAAAAGTACAATAGAATTATTAGACACAGTCCCTGTTCTTGAGGAGTTTACAATCTACAAAGTAGGAGCAGTGTGATCTAGTTGGAAAGAGCACGGGCCTGGAGGTTAGAAGACTTGGGTTCTGATCCCAGCTCCTCCAGTTGCCTGCTGTGTGACCCTGGGCAAGTCATTTCACTTCTCTTTGCCTCAGTTTCCTCATCTGTAAAATGGGGATTCAATATCTGTTCTCCCTCCTACTTAACCTATGAGTCCCAGGTGGGAAAGGAACTGTGCCTGATTTGATTAATTTGTACTACCACAATGCTTACAGCAGTGCTTGACTCATAGTAAGTGCTTAATAAGTACAAAGCGGTAATAATAACAATAACAATGAAATCCCAGTAGTTCCAGGAACAGTTAGGTGGGTCCTACTCCAACCCCTTGGGATTAGATTGGGGCTGTGTCAGGCCCCACCGGCCTGGTTCTCAATTGGCGTGGACTTGGATCTAAGGTTTTCCATCTTAGCAGGATTTTAGTGCTTACTTGAAAGGTAAGGGTAGCCTCAGCTACCAGCTGAGGTTCCAGATCAGTTGAAGGACATAATTTGACAGAGATGATCAAAATTCATCCCCGGCAGCTTCCTCCCTCCCCAGCAAGGGCCCATTCCAGAATACCCTGGACTCCTTCCATCAGCTCACTACAAATGGATGAGGATTCAATCTCCTGCCATAGGTGGATGGGTTTCTTTCCCTTCTCTATATTAGGGTTTTATTAAAATATCCACACGCACAAAACACATTAAATCATAATATTTGTGAAAAAAAATCAAACCAGACCCAAGAATGGGGATGCTGTGACGGTCTTGGAATTTTAAAGCCTCGAAGAGTAATTTTAGCAGTTTACTGACGAGAAGCCAAGGAAAGCATTAAAATAGATGTTTGTTTTTGAAGATTTAAGATGCTGCCAGGGTGATTCCACCCCATTTCACTGCTTTTCTGAAACTTTGCCCCCAAGGCTGCTGGCCCAGCACCCACAGTGCTATGGGAGCGGCTTTCCCCTTTTGATTTTTGGCTTTGAGAACGCAGACTATCCCACCAGAGCTTACAGTCCCACTAGACTGTAAATTCCTCAGAGGCAGGGATCGTGTCAAACAACACTATTGTATCGGACTCTCCCAAGTGTTTGGTTCCGTGCTCAGCACACAGTAAATGCTTAATAGTTTTGAATGCCCCCCTTTCCCTCCCTTCCCTCCCCCCCACCCCCCACATTGCCAAGACCCGCTTCCTTTGCTCTACCCTTGGGACTTGGGAGTCGGGGGTCATGGGTTCTAATCCTGACTCCACCACTTGTCAGCTGTGTGACTTTGGGCAAGTCACTTAACTTCTCTGTGCCTCAGTTACCTCATCTGTAAAATGGGGATTAAGACTGTGAGCCCCAAGTGGGACAACCTGATTACCTTGTTTTTACCCCAGTGTTTAGAACAGTGCTTGGCACATAGTAAGCGCTTAACATATACCAACATTATTATTATTATTACCCCCCTGCCCCACAGCACTTGTGTATATAGTACATACTTATAATTATAATTCTATTTATTTTCATTAATGATGTATACATATCTATAATTCTATTTATTTATAATGATGCTACTGATGCCTGTTTACTTGTTTTGATGTCTGTCTGCCCCCTTCTCTGCCCCATTGTGGGCAGAGATTTTCTCTGTTGCTGAATTGTACTTCCCAAACGCTTAGTATAGTGCTCTGCACATACTAAGTGCTCAATAAATACGATTGAATGAATGAATGAATGATTGACCTGGACCTGAAACCTGTTCCCTACTTAGTTTAGGCTGGGCCTGAATGACTATTAAAATAACTCTTTTCTTCTGCAATCAAATTTGGGTTGAATCTGATAGAAAGGCATCTTTCCCCACACAGGGGCTAATTCATTCAGTCGTATTTCTTGGCCACTTATTGTGAGCAGAGCACTGTACTAAATGCTTGGGAAAGTACAATACAACAATAAACAGTGACATTCCCTGCCCACAATGTGCTCACAGTTGTGTGTTCCCCCAAATCAACCCCTTTATGTTGTAAGCCCTCTATGGGCAGCGTACAAGTCTGCCAAGTCTGTTGTAATCTCTCAGTGCTTAGTACAGTGCTCAATAAATACTGATAGATCAATTGATCGATATCCCAATTGTGTCTTTGAAGGGGATTCATTCATTCATTCATTTAATCAATCGTATTGATTGAGCGCTTACCGTGTGCAGAGCACTGTACTAACTGCTTGGGAAGTACAAGTTGGCAACATATAGAGACGGTCCCTACCCAACAATGGGCTCGCAGTCTAGAGTGGGGAGACAGCCAACAAAACAAAATATGTGGACAGGTGTTGTCATCAGAATAAACAGAAGTAAAGCTAGATGCACATCATTAACAAAATAAATAGAATACTAAGTATGTACAAGTAAAATAGAGTGATAAATCTATACAAACACATATACAGGTGCTGTGGGGAGGGGAAGGAGGCAGGGTGGGGGGGACGGGGAGGGGGAGAGGAAAGAGGGGGCTCAGTCTCAGAAGGCCTCCTGGAGGAGGTGAGCTCTCAGTAGGGCTTTGAAGGGAGGACGAGAGCTAGCCTGGCGGATGTGCAAAGGGAGGGCATTCCAGGCCAGGGGTCAATGGCGGGACAGGTGAGAATGAGGCACAGTGAGGAGGTTAGCGGCAGAGGAGCGGAGGGTGTGGGCTGGGCTGTAGAAGGAAAGAAGGGAGGTGAGGTGATGGAGAGCCTTGAAGCCAAGAGTGAGGAGTTTTTGCCTGATGCGTAGGTTGACTGGTAGCCACTGGAGATTTTTGAGGAGGGGAGTAACATGCCCAGAGCATTTATGCACAAAGATGATCTGGGCAGCAGCGTGAGGTATTGACTGAAGTGGGGAGAGACAGGAGGATGGGAGATCAGACAGGAGGCTGATGCAGTAATCCAGTCGGGATAGGATGAGAGATTGAACCAGCAGGGTGGCGGTTTGGATGGAGAGGAAAGGGCGGATCTTGGCGATGTTGCGGAGGTGTGACCGGCAGTTTTTGGTGGCAGATTGGATGTGAGGGGTGAACGAGAGAACAGAGTCGAGGATGACACCAAGGTTGTGGGCTTGTGAGACGGGAAGGATAGTAGTGCCGTCAACAGTGATGGGAAAGTCAGGGAGAGGGCAGGGTTTGGGAGGGAAGATAAGGAGCTCAGTCTTGGACATATTGAGTTTTCGATGGTGGACAGACATCCAGATGGAGATGTCTTGAAGGCAGGAGGAGACATGAGCCTGAAGGGAGGGAGAGAGAGCAGGGGCAGAGATGTAGATTTGGGTGTCATCAGCGTAGAGATGATAGTTGAAGCTGATTGAATGATGATTTAATGAATGAATGAATCTGATTGGGCCATTTCTCTCTGTCTCCAGTGGATTATATGGCTGGACTGCACCAAGCTTGCTCACTACCTGCACCCTGGGCCCTCAGAATCCATAATGGCAGCTGGGCTGGAGGCTGGTAAGTAGACAGGACTGTGGGGCCCAGCCTGTCCTATGAAGTTAACCTTTTCCTCCAAAACAAGATGACACCTTTCTCCCCTCCTCCATTCCACATCCAGCTCCGGCCCCTCTAGAGGGATGGCCCCCAGAGGTGGCCTAAATGCTGACATGAGCTTTCCTACTTGAGGGGGTCTCCGGTCTTGCCCCAACAGAAGTGGCTGTCACTCAGAAGCCCAGTGTCCCTCCCAGAAATTTCTGCTCAAGATGCACACACCCACATACCCTCCCTCCCCAAATCTGGTCCAGTGATCACAACCACCCCCCTATCCCTCCTCCCTACCCGCCCCCCCCGCCCCCCCCATCTTTGAGCCTTTCTTGACTCATTCCTCAGCTATGAGGGTGGAGGCCTCCACCAACTCTTTGGGCTGGGACACCTTCCTAGCACCACCTCCTCCTAAGTACAGGGTTAGGCTAATAGATGGCAGGGAGAGGAGCAGCCAAGTCCCTTGCTAACTTCAGCCCCAAAGTCTGAGTTAAACAGGAATCGAGGTGTGGCTGCTGAATTGGGACAAGCAAAAACTGGGTAGTTGGGTCTCTGGAGCAGGAGGGTGGGACCCTTTCTATCGGAGTGACAAGTTGCTTGCTGCTGCTGCAGCCGCCGCTGGGAATCTCATCCTGGCCTGGCTCTGTTTTAGTTTTTGCCCTTGGCCTTATTGCACCATGTTATTTTAGTGGGCCACTGAATGGTACCCCAGCAGCTTGGGATGCAAGGCCACAAGCCTGGCCATTGCATGGTCAGATGACCTACCCCTCCAGCCCTTGGTTCTATCTCCAATGAGGTCCCCAGGAAGCTTGGAGGAGCCCTCCTGGGTGCCCACCCTCGCCTGTCACTGGGTGAGTGATCTGGGCCCTGAGGGGAAGAGGGAGAAACTGAGCCAACTGCATCTAAAAGAGGAGAGATGCCTGTCCCAAAGCTAAGAGTAACATGGGGGCCACCAGCCGTCAGCTTCTGCTCTCCAGCTGGCTGGTGGCAGGGTGGTGTGGGAAGCAAACAATCAGAGAGATGGGGGGAGGCTTCCAGGCCCAGTGCTGCCTGGCTTGGTACACCTAGGCAACTGAGGCAGACATGAGTCTCTTTTGGCCCTCAAGCAGGGAAGAAAGAAGTTAAAACAGAATGTCTAGGCAAAAGGATTTTATTGTTGAAAAATATACTTCTTGCATGAAAAAATGTTTAAAAATCATCAAAATTCACAGCCTTTGATTTTTCCAGTGTTTCCACAGCCTCTCCCTAGGCAGCTAGGGTAGATTTCAAGTTCTTTCTGTCTTGCTTTCCAACTGACGGCCACTGAACCCCTTCTGACTGGCCAGTGAAACCCACCGAAGCGGGCCCCTTCACCAAAGGGGAAAACAGAAGTCTTTCAGATTCTCGGCCGGATTCCCAGCTGGGGTGTGACCCAAACTGGCCGCCACTTCCACCAACTGCTCGTTGGGAGGCCGAGGCCAGGGGTGATGGGTGCTGTGAGGTACCCCCACAAAGGGAATTGCTGGCATCCTGAGGAGGCAGATGGCGACACCGTTCGGCAGTGTCTCAGCTGTTTGGTTTTATTCAGGTCTCTGTTTTGGGGTTTGTTTTTTTTTTTTAGGTCTCTTACCTGTAACGGGATTTTGAGTTTGCAATTATTTGCCCGTCCTTGGTAAACGTGACTTTTTCCTGATGACAGTCATGGGTTTTTCCACGCGGCCTGGAAAAGTGAGACGGTGGCCTTGTTTTTTGAGCGGGTTTTGAATGGTACATGTTGAGCACTTACTCTTTGCCAGGCTCCGTTCTAAGCGCTGGGGTAGAAATAAGTTAATCAGGTTGGACACAGTCCCTGTCCCACATGGGGCTCACAGTCTTCATCCTCATTTTACAGATGAGGTAACTGAGACACAGAGAAGTGAAGGGACTTTCCCAAAGTCACACAACAGACAAGTGGTGGAGGCAGGATTAGAACCCGAGTCCTTTCTACTCCCAGGCCTGTGCTCTATCCACTAGGCCACACTGCTTCTCTGGTATCATCAATAAATACGATTGATGATGATGGTTTCCAGCAGACCACCAGCTTCCCGTAGCTGTTCTTGAAACAGGGGAAGGGAGGTGTTGTTTCCTATTCCAAGACCAACAGACGGCTCAACATGCGTCTGTGTGGGACCTGCTGGTGACTGGTTTCATAACAGGGGTAATGGTCTTCATTAGGGACTAGTGGACTAGTACGGACCACTTGGTTAAAAGATCATGATCAGTCCAGAGAAACATGATCCTCCCACACCCAAACTGCCATAAAAAGGTACAACCACGTGTCAAAGGCACTGGGATCCAATTCAAATTCGCAAACCTCCAGGGACTAAAAAGAGGACAAGCCACGTGCTGTCTGGGCACTTGACTTGATGGGCCAAGGCAAAAATCCATAAGCTCCTTGGAAGATGCTACCTGCCACATTAAGGAACAAACTCCCAGGTGCTCCAGATAAATGTTCTGAGTGTCTCAAGATGGGGCTTTACCCATTTCCACCCTTCCTGGCTTGGATGTTCTAATCAGGTTTTGATTTTAGCTCAAGGAAGCCCTTGGTGCCCAGTGCTAATTGATGGAGGGAAATTACCTTCTCTGCGGCTGAAATGTCACCTCAGTGAAGTTATCAGCCAGTCCACTGAAAGTGCTGCCTTTGCACCTTTAGGGAAGGAACTCAAACTCTACCCTAGCTGTCTACAGTATTTTGGGTCAGCTTAGTCCTGACAAGAGCTGAAAAGCACTTCGCTGAACCAAACTGAGACAAAAACATCATTCACTTCCGCGTGACAAGCCATGAGGATAAACTAATAAATGGCCTCCCCGAGGTCTCCTCCAAACCTATAATTCTTAGCTTATATGGCCCTTTGACACTGGCCTTGTGGTTGCCACGAGAGTCTTCTCATGTTTTGGGAAGACACGGGTAGGCCCTTGTTTGCCTTTTCTTTGTCCTCATGGCCCTGGTGAAAGAAGGAAGGCTCACCAGGGTTTATGATAGGTTATTTTACCACATTTTTGAAGCACTTACTATTGTGCATAGCACTGTGCTGGGGTGGGTACACTATAACTGGATCAGCCATAGAGTGGTGACCCTCTCCTCTAGCAAGACCAAGGCAGCACTTTAAGGTTTTGGAAATTAAGTGCCTGTCAGAAAGACCAACCTCATGCATTTGGCTTCCTAAAAGGAAACTTTTTCTACAATAGCCTCCCTCTGATGCCCTTTCTGACTTCATCAGATGCTAGGTACTACATGCCTTAAGCTTTTCTATGCTTTCCATATCCCCTTTAGCCTTCCCAGAGCTTTGGGAGTTTTTCCCCACAACCTGGCCACACGAGATGGCTCAGCATGAACCATCATGCTGCTGCAAAACCCATGAGAGTGTGTAGCTTGCTGGCGGTAGAAAACACCTTCCCCCTCTTTGATGCTGGCATCTGAGCAATGCCCTCCTGAACTGTACAGGGGTTGGAGAATGTGCGCTATTGTGTCTTCATGGACAAAGTGCACAAGTGATTTTCTCTGGGTGGGACTCACCCTCACAAACAGCCTTGCTGGCGGCAGTGTTGCTTATGAACTGAAGGACCACTGGGTCAGCAAGGATACCCAGTGCTGCAGAAAGGTATGGAGCAGCCTCAGACTTAAAAGGGAGCCCATTGTGGGAAGGGAACGTATCCACCAACTCTGTTATATTGTACTCTCCCAAGAGCTCAATAGAGTGCTCCGCTCACAGTAAGCACTAAATAAATACGATTGATTGATCTTCCCCTCCATCCTTGGCCCCATGCCATGCATCGATAGGCAGAAGATAAAATCCCTAGGCTACTAACTGCATGAACCCACCCCTTCCCCCAAAGGCCTTCCATTGACTTCAATTTGTGTCCTGAGGATGCCAGCCCGTTGTGGGTTTACTGGGTAAGAACCACACATTCTACCTGTAATGTCTCAAGGTCCAGTTTGAGGGTCAGTCTCGAGCAGGAATTTTGGTTTTGCTGACCCTTGTGGGGAGGAGACTCTGGGAAAGCTGGAGGGGGATGGGAAAGTGGAAAGTTGCTGGGTAGCACTGACCCCCACCGGAGCTGCCTACCTTGCTTATCTATTAATTTATTTATATTAATGTCTGTCCCTCCTCTTCTAGACTCTGAGTTCATTGTGGGAAGGGAATGTGTCTGATGTTATACTGTACTCTCCCAAACGCTTAGTACAGTGCTTGGCACACAGTAAGCACTCAATAAATACGACTGATTGATTCCCTCTGTGGTTGGTTGAAAAAATCGGCCCCAGGTTCGGAAACAGAGTTTGCTTGTCAGCCCCTGAGAAAATATCTCACATTCTCTACACACATGCAAATAATAATCAGGATTTGCCTTTCACCCAACAACAGCGATGAATTTTACATAACACGAATTAATTCACACCACGCCCCTGGGAGACGCATCCCTACCAGTAACCCAGAAACTCTCATAGACATAGGCACGCAAACAGGTTAAGTGCTCTGCCCGAGGGTGGCCAGCAAGGTGGAGGAAGAGGGGAAGGAGAGTGAGGAGGAGGGAGGACTAGAACGCCTGATGCCTCTACGGGATGCTCTAGTCTGGCCACCCAGAAAACACATATCTTAGTCTGCAGAAGGGACAGCATGGCAACTTCATGGTTCTAGGCTGCAGCACTCAGTCTCCCAGGCAAGCTGCAGAGACATTCCTTAGTAATGGGGATGTACAGAACACGTGCCTGCATAATGTGCTCACACAAACACTTCTTTTTCCTCTGGGGGTGGGGGTCTCCTGGTGAAATTCTCTGTACTTGAAATCACACTAAAACCTCTTCCTCCTAAGAGCAGCCTCTGTTCCCAAGGCCTAAAGGGAACCACCCCAAGGGAGAGAGACAAACACAAAGTAGACAACTTTGGTTCCCAGCCCCTCTGGCTCTCTAATAAAGCTGGGTCTCAGTTTGGTTTCTAAGCTTTTGGGGACTGTGTCCCATGGGAGAGTGACTTGGCCCTAACTCAAATGGAAGATCAATCAATGCTGTTGTTGGTCTGGCTTTGGGTGAGCAGCCATTTTGTTCAAAAGGATTGACATCTTCCCTTGAAGGAAGGAGGGGGGGAAAAGGCTAAGAGGGGAATCAGATGACCTTTCTCAAGTGTTTTCAATCTTGCTTTTGAGACCATTTGACATTTGCTCCCCAAATCCCACCAGTGACCCTCTCCCCCCACCCGCCGGGACATGCATCAGCGTGAAGGCTATGGTCCAAAGCAGAAACAAATTTTCTTTTCTGAATCAGCAAAGGACAGTCTCGGGTCAGGGCCCCAGCGCAGTGACTCAACATTGTTCTGAAATGGTAACATTATGGTAGCCCCACGCCCCAGGGTCCTCTAGGGCATTTCTGAATCACCAGATTCTCTCCGGGGATGCAACTAAGTCAAAGGAATTTCATATTTTTTTAAAAAAGGCCCAAACCCCGGAGGGGGCTGGGCTGCTGCTGCTCTGTGGAGCGGAGGTCACAGTTGTGTTCTGGTTTGAGGGAGCCCTGTGGGACGGGTTCTCAGAGGAGCCAGCGGAGGGAACACTTACGATTCACAGAAGGATGGAGGGAGAAGGGGGGAAACTGCGCCGGGTGGAGACACCTGCAAAATTCGGGGAAACTAAGTCCTTTGCACAGTTCAGCCAACTTTCTTTAGGACCGGAGTTATGGGGTGAGGCTGCCACCTGGTGGCTGAACCCTGTACTTGGCCTGAAGTCCAGGTGAACCAAGGAAAGCAAAAGCAGATTGAGTTCCCTGACCAGCTGGGCACAGGAGTCGGGCACTGAAGGCTTGCAACTGAACGCTTCACTGTACTGTAACCACAGGGACGAATCCGGGTTTGGGGTGGGGGGGAGAGAAGAGAGAAAAGAGAGATGAGAGAGAGAGAAAAGGGAGGCAGAGCACCTCCTTGTCTGCTACCTCCTAGCTGCAGCCATCTGAAACCAGATTCCCCTTAGGAACTATCCCAGACCACCCCGCCAGGGCCTAGGCTTGGACCCTGCTTTGGGTAGTGAGATATCGACAATTTCTTCATGGCTTCCCTTTTACATCATTCCCACATCACGGCGGGGACAGCTAAAAACACCAATGACTCTAGGTTCCCATCCTTCTTCCCGGGTCAGGGCCCCAGTCAAATGCTGCCCACGCCCCATGGAATCGAGGTCACGGAGGTGCTTTTCTGCCCTTCTGGCTTTCAGTAAAGTTGGCCCCAGATGGAGAAATGGGGAGTTCCCCTCTTCCAGATGCCAGCAAGTTTGGAACCAGGGTCCAAGGCCTTGGCAGAACTCCCGCCTTGGGTCCCACGTGGGTAATGGCCGGGGGGGGGGGGGAGGGAGAGAGGGAGAGAGACGGGGGGGGGGAGAGAGAGAGAGAGAGAGAGAGGGAGAGAGGGAGAGAGAGAGGGAGGGAGAGGGAGAGAGAGAGAGAGAGAGAGAGAGAGAGAGAGAGTGAGAGTGTGTGTGTGTGTGTGTGTGTGTGTGTGTGTGTGTGTGTAGTTGGGGGAGGAGGGAGAGGGTGGCACGTGTTGGGGGAGGGGCAGGGGAGGGTCTCCATCAGCCCAGAAAAGCATCATAGTCCATGTACCACACCAAGTGGCCAGAGCTGGGCAGGACCCCTGAGATGGGCCACTTCCTCGGCTCATAGCCCACACGGCTGACCAGCGAAGTGATGTCCCGTTTGTTCTTGCCCATCACCAGGACGGCCACTTGCTTGGCCCGGTTGATGAGGGTCAGGCTGAGGCTCATGCGCTGGTGAGGCTTGGAAGGGCTCTCAGTCAGCACCACCAGCTGCTCCCCATCCAGGCCGCTGGGCGAGTGGGGGAAGAGGGAGGCCGTGTGCCCGTCCGCCCCCATGCCCAGCAGCACCAGGTCGAAGCTGATGTTGCCCACCAGGGCTGCGATCTCCTTGGCATAGAGCTCCACCCCGTGGTCTGCCTCCACGCACAGCCGCCGGTGCAGGTGCACGGGCATAGGGTGGACGTTGCAGTAGGGCATCCGGATGTGCTGCAGCAGGTGGGCCTGCAGGCACTGGAAGTTGGACTCGGGGTCCGTAAGCGGGACGCACCTCTCGTCTACCAGCCACAGGTGAGTGTGTGCCCAGGGGAAGCCAAAGTGCCGGGTGGCCAGCCTCTGGAACAGGGCCACCGGGCTCGACCCGCCCGAGAGGGCCAGGTGGAACTCACCGGACTGCCGCACCGCCTGCTCGGCCGCCGCCTCGATGTCATCCGCAAGGCGGGCGATCAACTCCTCCGGCCAGGCCGAGACCAGCGGACTCTGCCGAAACCTGGCGTCTAGAATGCGGAAGTCACTGGGTGTCTGGGTGAAGCCCGGCCCAGGCACCAGCTGCTCCGGCTGCTCCTGAACGAAGGACACTTGGCTGCCCTCCACCTCAAAGTCTAGCAGGGGTCCGTTCTCTGAGCCGCCGGGGTATAAGCGTGGGACCTCCTGGGCCAGACTGTCCAAGAGGGGCGTCCAGAAGTCCCAGGAGGCCAGCAGGTTCTCGGTGGTGATGAAGGCATCCTTCCGGCGATGGAAGATGTGGGAGATGAGGATTGAGTAGGCATCCCTCTCCCGCACGGGGCCATAGGCGTGGTAGGCCGACAGCGGGAGGCCGAACAGCCGAAGCCCTGGCCGCTCAGGCATTTCCCTCCAGCTCCCCGGGGGCATGCGGGGCTCGAACAGGTTCCGGCTGACCAGCACCGCAGGGCTGCCCAGGTCCCCGTGCCCGATGTAGAAGATGATCTGCCTGGGCTGGCACTGGCTCTTGCCCATGTCCCGGTGGCTCTCGCTCTGGGCACAATACGCCCGGTTCTTGAACAGGATTCGGACGTACCCCACCCGTTCGTCCAAGGCCTTGCCAGACGTCAGGATAAAAGGGACACCTTCCCAGCGCAGGGTGTCCACCTGGATGAGGATTCCTGAAATTCGGCGGTTGGGTTGGGGCGGGGCGGGGGGGATGGGGAGGGGCAGGGAAGCATGGCAGGTCAGGTTGGGCCCGGCCTCTGTGGCCAGCGACCAAGTCACACACTGATGCGGCTCAGCCAGACGCCCACTGCCCCATTTCATTTTTCCAGTCTACCTGCGTCTCCCCATTTCTCCTCTCCAGCCCCCTCCTCCTGCTCTCTGAGGCCCTATCCCTCATTCTCCCGTTGGCCTGGACCATCTGTGGACTCCAGCTGCCCTGGGCAAACCAGGGTTTGTCCCTGCTTCTCCCACAGTTGAGGCCCCATGTAGGAACCTGAGCTAAACTTCTACCTCAGGGGTAGCATGGACCTCGAGGGCCTTTTTCTTTTTTTCAACTACCTTCTGTGTCACCCTGACTTGCTCCCTTTATTCATCCTCCCTCCCAGCCTCACGGCATTTATGTACGGATCTTTAATTTATTCATTTATATTAATGTCTGTCTCCCCCCTAGACTGTAAGCTCATTGTGGGCAGGGAACATATCTACTATAGTGTACTCTCCCAAGTGCTTAATACAGTGCTCTGAACACAGTAAGCACTCAATAAATATGATTCACTAATGGAAAGAATGCAGACCTGGAAGTCAGAGGACCTGGGTTCTAATCCTGATTCTGCCACTTGCCTCCTTTGTGACCTTGGACAAGATACTTCACTGTGCTTCAGTTTCCTCATCTACAAAACGGGGATTCAGTATCTGTTCCCCACCCTCCTTAGACCATGAGCTCCATGTGGAGAGGAACGGCATCTGACCTGATTATCTTAGTAGATGATCTCTCTGCTCCCTTCAGCGTCCACCCCCCTCCACCTCTGCTCTCATCCTCAGTGCTCCCCATCAGGGTCCCTCACTTCTCTGCTCTCCAAGTCTATTCCCTTCAGTACCCCACAGTTCTTTACCATCCTCAGTGCCCCCGACCTTGTTTGGCTCCCCCCAGGGCCCCCACCGGTTGTCCTCGGCAGACAGCTGACCTGCAAAGGTGGGCGTCAGACTGCTGTAGCTGGCTGGCTTCTGTAGCTCCTCGCGCACCTGGGTGCCGTAGGTCTGGTACTGGCCTAGGACGGCGCTGGCTCTCTCCAGGCTGCGCAGGGCTTGGAAGGTCTTCAGCTTGTGCCGAAGCACCTGCTCCGAGCTGCTGACGTTGCGGGGCAGCTCCATGGCCACAGACAGGAGGATCTCGGTCAGGTGGTTCTGGATCACATCACGTATCACGCCGTACTCCTCGTAAAAGCTCATGCGGCCTGGTGGGCAGAGATGGCACGGGCAGCTGTTCCGTTAGGTTTCTTCAAGATTCCCAATCAATCAATCAATAGGAATTATTGAGCATTTACTGTGTACATACTAAGTGCTAGGAAAAGTACAATACAGCAGAACTGGTAGTCGTGATCCCTGCCAACAAGGAGCTTACAGTCTACAGACCTTAAAATGGATTGGGGATACGGGTAATAGTAGAGTATACGAATACTTACACAGGTGCTATGGGGCTGGGGTGAGTATCTTCATGCTTAAGAGGTACGGAGCCAAGCACACAGTCGATGCAGTGGGGAGGGCGAGTAGGGAAAATACAAGGTTTAGTCTAGGAATGCCTCTTAGAGAAGCAGCATGGCTCAGTGGAAAGAGCATGGGCTTGGGTGTCAGAGGTTGTGGGTTCTAATACCCGCTCTGCCACTTGTCTGCTGTGCGACTTTGGGCAAGACACAACTTCTCTGTGCCTGTGTTTACCTCATCTGGAAAATGGGGGTTAAGACAGTGAGCCCCATGTGGGACAATGTGATTACCTTGTATCTCCCCCGGTGCTTAGAAGAGTGCTTGGCACATAGTAAGCACTTAACAAATACCATTATTATTATTATTATTGTGTGATTTTAGGAGGGTTTTGAAAGTGGGGAGAGCAGTGGTCTATTGGATATGAAGGGGGCGGCAGAATGTCTGCAAGAGGTTGGTGACAAGATAGATGAGCTCGAGATACACAGAATAGGTTGGCGTTAGAGGATCAGAGTGCAAGTAGTAGGAGATCAGCAAGGTAAGGTAGGAGTGAGAGAGCTGACTGAGTGCCTTAAAGCTGATGGGAAGGAATTTTGTTTGATGTGAGGTGGATGAACAACTCCTGGAGGATTCTGATGAGTGGGGAGATAAGGACTGAGTAGTTTTTCAGAAAAGCTATCAGGGCAGCAGAGTGCAATATGGACTGAAGGGCGGAAGAGACAGGATGCAGCGAGGTCAGTGAGGAGCTGATACAGTATTCAAGATGAGAAATGATGAATATTTGGATCAGCATAGCAGCAGTTTGGATGGAGACAGAGGGGTGGATTTTAGCGATGTTATGAAGGTAAAACCAACAGGATGTTGTGACAGATTGAATGTGTGGGTTGAATGAGAGAGATGAGCTGAGGATAATGCCAAGATTACAGGCTTGTGAAACGGAGGATGGTGGTAATGTCTATAATGTTGGGAAAGTCATGACACGTTTTGGGTGGGAAGATGAAGAGTTCAGTTCTGGACATGGGAGCCAGAAGCCTGGATTCTTGTCCCAGCTCTGCCACTGCCTGGCGGTTATGATCTTGGGCAAGTCACTTGTCCCATCTGGGCCTCAGGTTTCTCACCTGCAGAATAGCAGTCATAAGCCCTACCTCCTCCCTTCCTCACAGGAATGTTGTGAAAAGGAAACAAGAAAACTGCTCTCTGCACAGAGTAAGTTGATTAATTGTACTTCTTGAGTCCTTACTGTGTGCAGAGCACTGTACTAAACACTTGGGAGAACACAATATAACAGAGTTGTACACCTGCTTCCTGCCCACAAACAAGCTAACAGTCTAGAGGAGGGTTTACAACCTAGAGGGGAAACTTACATACCAGACTGATGTGAAAGTACTAGCGAATACATAACATCATTTTTTTAAAATGGTATTTGTTAAAGTGCTTACTATGTGCCAGGCACCACAGTTTTTAAATAAAGATTAGTGCTCTGTGAATCACAGCATCCAACTGGATCTAAGGACATTTGGTTCTGGGATGGAGGGTGGGGGAAAGCCTCATTCTTGTCCCACACTTCCCCAAAGCAAGGAAAAATGTCAAATGAACCCCTCCCTGGTTAGGATCTGGAGAGGAGGGGGAGGCTCAGTACACTCTCCAGAGACTTCCAAAGGGCTGAGACCCAGCCAATCTGTTTTGTCCTCCCCACAACAGAAGCACCCTCCAAATCATTAACTGGGTTTTTTCCTGACCAATCCACTTTCTCCTCCCCACAAAAGAAGCATCTTCCTAGTCATTAAATGGCTTTCCCACTTCTGCTTCCCATTTACCATCTAGTCTCCCACAAAGAGTAAAGCAGCCTTGCAGGTAAATCCAAACATTTTATCCATCTACACCCATGTTTCCCAGGTCACCCTCCCTCCAAGAGGATAATCCAGGTTTAAACTGACAGATTACCTCCTTCTTGACTGGCCCCCTATGTGACCTGTCCTAGACCAGGTTAGAGAGAGTGGGCCCTCAGCTAAAGAAGTCCCTCCGAGTGGGCTTCGCCAAGTCCACTGGAAAAACTGTAGCAGCCTCCTCATTGGTCTCCCTGCTTCTACCTTCTCTTCCCCTTCATTCTGCTGCTCCAATCGTCTTTTTCAAACACCGTTCTGCACGCATCTTTCTCCTCCTCTAAAGCCTTTGATGGTTACCCACTCCTCTCCACATCACGCAGGAAGTCCTGGCCTTTGGCTTTTAAGGCACACTATCAGCTTTCTCGTTCTTACTTAGCCAATCTCTTCACCCCAGCTCACTTTCTCATGGTGCCTCATTCTCAACACTCCCAACAGCAACCCCTGGGAGCATGCCTTTCCTTCTTCTTGGAACTCCCTCCCCCTTCAAGTGCACCAGACCACTGCTCTCCCCATTTTCAAAGCCCTCCAGAAAACTCACCTCCTTCCTATTATCACCTCAGCCTTTTCGCACACCCTTAACATTTTTTCCCTTGCTGCTTCCCACAGCACTTGTATACATATTGTTTCACATACTATACTCTGAGCACTTTTTGTAAATTATTCTACAGCTGTTTCCTCACCTAGACTAGAAGCTCCTTGTAGGCAGGGATCATGTCTTCTTCTATTGCACCCTCAGTGCAATAAATATGATTGAGAGCTTACTGTGTGTTTCTGCACACAGTACTGTACTAAATGTTTGGGAGAATACACTATAACAATGAACAGACACATTCCCCGCCCACAGTGAGCTTACAGTCTCGAGGGAGAGACAGACATTAATATGAATAAATAAATTACAGATAGGGACATAAGTCCTGCAGGACGGGGAGGGGGATGAATACAGGGAGCAAGTCAGGGTGACGCAGAAAGATGTGGGAGAAGAGGAAAGGGGGGCTTAGTCAGGGAAGGCCTCTTGGAGGAGATGTGACTTCAAAAAGGCTTTGTGGCGAAGGGACAGTGTCTGCTGGATATGAGGAGAGAGGGCATTCGGGCCAGAGGCAGGATGTGGGTGAGAGGTCAGGGAGAAATAGATGAGACAGAGGTATAGTGAGATAGCTAGCATTACAGAAGTGAAGTGTGCAGGTTGGATTGCAGTAGGAGAGTAGCGAGGTGAGATAGGAGGAGGCAAGGTGATTGAGTCCTAATCCTCCTCGACCTCTCAGCTGCCTTTGACACTGTGGACCACCCCCTTCTCCTCAACACGTTATCTGACCTTGGCTTCACAGACTCCGTCCTCTCCTGGTTCTCCTCTTATCTCTCCGGTCGTTCTTTCTCAGTCTCCTTTGCAGGCTCCTCCTCCCCCTCCCATCCTCTTACTGTGGGGGTTCCCCAAGGTTCAGTGCTTGGTCCCCTTCTGTTCTCAATATACACTCACTCCCTTGGTGACCTCATTCGCTCCCACGGCTTCAACTATCATCTCTACGCTGATGACACCCAGATTTACATCTCTGCCCCTGCTCTCTCCCCCTCCCTCCAGGCTCGCATCTCCTCCTGCCTTCAGGACATCTCCATCTGGATGTCCGCCCGCCACCTAAAGCTCAACATGTCGAAGACTGAGCTCCTTGTCTTCCCTCCCAAACCTTGTCCTCTCCCTGACTTTCCCATCTCTGTTGACGGCACTACCATCCTTCCCGTCTCACAAGCCCGCAACCTTGGTGTCATCCTCGACTCCGCTCTCTCATTCACCCCTCACATCCAAGCCGTCACCAAAACCTGCCGGTCTCAGCTCCGCAACATTGCCAAGATCCGCCCTTTCCTCTCCATCCAAACCGCTACCCTGCTAATTCAAGCTCTCATCCTATCCCGTCTGGACTACTGCACTAGCCTTCTCTCTGATCTCCCATCCTCGTGTCTCTCTCCACTTCAATCCATACTTCATGCTGCTGCCCGGATTATCTTTGTCCAGAAACGCTCTGGACATATTACTCCCCTCCTCAAAAACCTCCAATGGCTACTGATCAATCTGCACATCAGGCAGAAACTCCTCACCCTGGGCTTCAAGGCTCTCCATCACCTCGCCCCCTCCTACCTCACCTCCCTTCTCTCCTTCTACTGCCCAGCCCGCACCCTCCGCTCCTCCACCACTAATCTCCTCACTGTACCTCGCTCTCGCCTGTCCCGCCATCGACCCCCGGCCCACGTCATCCCCCGGGCCTGGAATGCCCTCCCTCTGCCCATCCGCCAAGCTAGCTCTCTTCCTCCCTTCAAGGCCCTGCTGAGAGCTCACCTCCTCCAGGAGGCCTTCCCAGACTGAGCCCCTTCTTTCCTGTCCCCCTCGTCCCCCTCTCCATCCCCCCATCTTACCTCCTTCCCTTCCCCACAGCACCTGTATATATGTATATATGGTTGTACATATTTATTACTCTATTTATTTATTTATTTATTTATTTTACTTGTACATTTCTAGCCTACTTATTTTATTTTGTTGGTATGTTTGGTTCTGTTCTCTGTCTCCCCCTTTTAGACTGTGAGCCCACTGTTGGGCAGGGACTGTCTCTATGTGATGCCAATTTGTACTTCCCAAGCGCTTAGTACAGTGCTCTGCACATAGTAAGCGCTCAATAAATACGATTGATTGATTGATTGATTGATTGAGTGATTTAAAGCCGATGGTGAGGAGTTTCTGTTTGATGCCCTCCCAAATGCACAGTACAGTGCTTGACACAGATAAGGCAGACAATAAAAAAACTACTGATTGATTGAAAGGCCTGAAGTACTTGCTTCCCCTACTTCTAGCCCTGATGTGGCCAAAGTTCCCTGGGCAAGTGAGAGGCAGAGAAGGGCTCAGAGCTCTGGGACTCTGAATTTCCCATTTCCAACTCTGCCCCTCTGTCTGGCTTCCTCTTTCATGGCAGCTCTGCTCCGGGCCAGGACCCTTGGGCAGGGGGAGGGTCAAGCTTTGAGCCTGGAGTTAAAACAACCACAAACCATGATCAAAGCAGTTCCCATGTGGTTTCTTGCCCCATTGCTAAAACAACTCCGAGGCCTCCTGCAGGGCTAGGCTCCCCTCTTTTGGATGCCCGTGGCCTATCTCATCAGCTCAGTGCCTAGAAGAGGCTCCTTGAGGATGAGGGTCAGTGGCCAGACTGCTCGCCCGCCGACTCCCGCCGGGTGCTGCCAGGGATGGTCTCCCTGCGTCTTTCAGGACAGCAGGGTGGGAAGGTCTGGCAGCCCTGTCTACTTTGCCTGCCGCAGAGCGGTCCTGGGGATCGCTCCTCCCCAGTGCTGCGGTGCTCACCCTGTCCAGGGGCCAGGTTCCCACCACGTGGCCAGGAGGCAGGCCAGCAGACAGCTCAGGATCTGGGCAGGTCCCAATGACAGGGTCCAGCCCTGCCAATCCGGCAGGGCACGTGTGTCTTGCTTCTGTTGCACTCTGCCGAGTACTCAGTACAGAACACTCAGGAGGAGTTCAGTAACTACCACCGATTGATCGATTGACTGTATTTACCGAGCACTTACTTTGTGCAGAGCACTGTACTAAGCGTGCGGGAGAGTACAATATAACAGGTTTGGTAGACATGTTCCCTAATCACAACGAGCTTACAATTTAGAGGGGGAGAGAGACATTAATATAAATGAATACATTATGGATATGTACATAAATGCTGTGGGGCTGAGGGAGAGGTGAAAAAGGTGCAAAACCAAGTGTGAGGGCAGATTGGATCTAGTGCTAGAAGTGGGTCTGTCTGGCCTGTTCTGGATGAGGCTGGGCAAGTGACTGTCTGGGAAATTTCTGCCCAGTCTCTGGGCAAGGCCAGCCTTGCTGGACTGCATCTTGCCCAAGTGAAGCAGTGAGGGCAGGGGCCTCTGAAAAAGGAGCCACTGTCCTTGGCCAAGGTGCCAGTGAGACTCGGCATTATTCCCTACACTGAGTTTCACTGTGCCTCCTGCTGCTCCCTACCCCTCTGGGGGAGAAAGATGCAGAGGCCACCCTTGCTCCCTGGCTCCTTTACAGAGTTCCTCAAGGCCAGTTCAGCATTGGGCACCTTCTCTACTCCTTCGCACCACCAGGATACTGCCAACGGTTCCTGGCCCATGGCTATGAGAAGCAGCATGGCTCAGTGGAAAGAGCACGGGCTTTGGAGTCTGAGGTCATGGATCCAAATCCCGGCTCTGCCAATTGTCAGCTGCGTGACTTTGGGCAAGTCACTTCACTTCTCTGTGCCTCAGTTACCTCATCTGTAAAATGGGGATTAAAACTGCGAGCCCCCCGTGGGACAACCTGATTACCTTGTAACCTCCCCAGCACTTAGAACAGTGCTTTGCACATAGTAAGTGTTTAATAAATGCCATTATTATTATTATTGTTACCATCACAAATGCCACCCAGAAAACAGAGGGGGTGGCCCTCAGATTTCCCCAGGAATCCTAGAGAAAGCTGGGGTTTGCCCTAGGAGCTGCTGCCTGCCAGCAATGTGGACCAACTGAGGAAAGCAGCTGCTCTAACCAGCCGAGACCCAATCTGCAGGTAGTCAGGACCTGGACCCTGGTGGTCCTAAGCAGTAGGGGTCCCATCCTTCTCAGTTTCTGCTCCAATCCAGCACACTCTCCTAGAACTAGCAGTGTGGGAACATCCTCTGAAAGGTCCCTGTGGTGAGCTCAGGCCAACCAATGACCATGCTCCTTAGCTAGAAATCAGAAGGCCAGGCAGGGACATGACTTTGCTTCCAGAACCAGCCCAAAAGTCCCTGCAACGCTGCTCTCTCCTCCCTGTCATCCAATCATCTCTCGAGTGCTACGACCAAGCCCCACTGCAACCTACTGCGGGCCAGAGGCTGCGACAGAGAACAGCAGTGAAGGGGTCAGGGGGAGGAAGCCTGATTCCTGGGGGAAAGCAGGATCTCCAGGTGACCTTGTTGGCTCGAAGTCTCGCCCTGTGGCCACTTCTGAGGAAAAAACTAGCATGGGCTCCGTCTCCAGAAGGCTGATCCTGAGGGAGACAGGTTTGGGGTGGGGAGGAGTGTGTGTGTGTGTGTGTGTGTGTGTGTGTGTGTGTGTGTGTGTGTGTGTAGGGGGGCAGTTTTAGGGCCTCGCCCAGGCTTTGGTGGGGTGGATGGCTGGCCAGTTCTGGGGAGAGGAATCCGAGAAATCCTTAGCAGTCTGAGGAGATGTGAATGGAGAAATGGGGACAACTCCTGGTTGGAAAGAAAATCCCAGTGTCTGGCTGCTTTGGAAGGCATTCAGGACCAGCTCCGAGTCGACCCCTGTGCCATCCCCTGGACCCCTCCCCAACCTATGCCAATGGCACTGCTGTTGTTCAGCGGGTCAAAGCTTACTAGGTTGGGGGGAGGGGGATGCTTCTGGACACTCCCCCTTGCCCCCCAATTCCCTTGATAAGCAGTGTCAGTATTCGGGCACCCCCAGGGCTGGGAACTGCCAAGCTCATCTCAAGGCCTCAGAGATGTGGCTCAGGCCCTGGATTACAGAGTCCAGCTGAGAAGCACCATGACCTAGTGGAAAGAGCACAAGCCTAGGAGCCAGAGGACTGGGTTTCTAATCCCGGCTCTATCACCTGTCTGCTGTACGTGACCTTGGGCAACTCACTTCACTTCTCTATGCCTGTTACTTCTTCTATAAAATGGGGATTAAAACTGTGGGCTCCAAATGGGACACGCACTGTGTTCGATTTATGAGAAGCAGCATAGCCTGTCTCCCCCTTTTAGACTGTGAGCCCACTGTTGGGTAGGGACTGTCTCTATATGTTGCCAATTTGTACTTCCCAAGCGCTTAGTACAGTGCTCTGCAAAGAGTAAGCGCTCAATAAATACGATTGATTGATTGATTGATTGATAGTGGAGATAACACGGGCCTGGGAGTCAGAAGGACCCGGGTTCTAATCCCGGCTCCACCACTTGTCTGCTGTATGAGCTTGGGCAAGTCACTTTACTTCTCTGTGCCTCAGTTACCGCATCTGTAAAATGGGGACACTGGGGACATGGACTGTGTCCAACTTGATAGTTTTATAACTTTCCCAGTGCTTAGAACAGTGCCTGGCACTGGCAGTGCTTAAATACCATAAAAAAAACCTAATTAGCTTGTATCTACTCCAGCACATAGTTCAATGTCTGGCATATATAAGAACTTAAATACCATTTTAAAATAAGCTGCAACTGCACCTACTGGCTGTCAGGCACCTCTGAGGCTGGGGGAAGGTTGTTCGGCGGGGGCAGAGAAGAAAGATTCACTGGCTCCACACCCATACCTACTGCACCCAGGCTCCATGCACACACTGGCTCCGGGTCTTCCTTGGTCCCTGATCCTTCACCAGGCTGCTACAGGGCTGCCCTGTCTCTGGCAATGGGTGCCTACTGACAGCAGCTGATTTGGCAAGTCTCAGTCCAGCTTTTTGTGGAGACATGCCAGGGGGCCCGACCTGTCAGCCCCTTCCTCACTTACCGCTGGCATCGGCTGGCAGCCCTGATCTGGGCTGCTACCCCGACTGGCCACAGGATCCCAAGCAGCCTCACCCTAGTGCCAGCACCTCCCTCGGGGCACTGGCAGGGAGAGAAACTGACTCTACTGGCCCTTCTGCTAGCCAGGCCGAGTTGAAGTCACCCAAATTGGTCACTCGGAGCCAAGGGTGGTTCTAAGCCCAGTACGAGGCAGGGCAGGTGAGGGTAGCCCCCCCCCAACCAATTCCCTCATCATAAAGTGGGCCCTGGGCTTGTCCCCATATAATCCCCCAAGGACAGGAGGCCTGCAACCTCCTCTTTGACTCTGCGGCTCCAGGCTTGAAGCCCGCAAGTGGCTCCTGGACAGTTAATCAAACAAGGACAATGAAGGATGTTCTAGCTAATGCTGCTTATTCAAACCCAAGCCTCGATCCAGCCCCAGAGCTCATCCCTGCCTCAACTGGTCCCTTGGTTTATCGACTGATCTAGAGTAATAGAGTGAGAGAGAGAGAGAGAGAGAGAGAGAGAGAGTGTGTGTGTGTGTGTGTGTGTGTGTGTGTGTGTGTGTGTGCCCCCTCTAATTCAAAAGGCACACTCATTAGTGTAGTCAATGCTGCAGTCTCCCTAGATGCCAGCCGGCAAAAGGGGCCAGGCAGAAAAACTCAGATGACAAATTATAGTGGATTCCAAAACCAGAAAGGGGAAAAAAAAATCCCTCCACTGGGGACCCAGACCAGGAGAGAAAAGAGAGAGAGACAGAGAGGGAGGGAGAGAGAAAAAGAGAGAGAGAGAGAGAGAGAGAGAGAGAGAGAGATGGAGAGAGAGAAACAGAAACAGAGAAATAGAGAGAGAAAACAGAGAGAGAAGAGAGACAAAAGAAAGAAATATCAATCCTTTCATGCAGCCCTCCCCGCCTCCATCCCCACCCCCCCCGGCAGCCCTCAAGGTTTTGGGGAAGCACAGGGCGGGTGGAAGAAGGCTGGCAGCAGCGTTGGGAGGTTGCGGAAAGCAGAGTCCCCAGAACTGCTCTGTGGGGCCATCCAGCCCGGGGAACTCTATTCTGAGCACTGCAGACAGGCTGTGCTGCAGCACTGCAGGGAAGGCGATGCAGCCATGTCCTTCACAGGGGTGGGAGGGCCTGACTCACTGTCTCGGTGCAGCAGTAGCAGCCCCGGGCCTGGAGCACACTCCCTGCAAGATGCCAGAGGCCAGTCCAAGAGGGCGCCAGCCAAATGGGACAGGACAGGGAACAGAAATGTAGGGGCTCAGAGGGTCCTGCAGGTCAAAGGGGCAGGTCCACTGCAGCATTCATCGCCAATGCTGCCATGAGGATACCCAGCAAGGATGCCCACTGGGCACCTTCAGTTCTTCCAAATTGGATGCGGGAACCAGCACCAGGTCGGGCTCTGAAAAGGGCCACGATCCTGGCACATCTGGGCATGGTGGTTCCCCCTCCCCTGCCCTCTGTCCCCACATGCCACCGTGACTAGGTTCCCCACCACCCTGAAGAGGGGGGCCCAGGGTGGGCACTGGCCTGCCACAGGCCCACAAAGATTTCCTTATCTTGTTGCAAACAAGACACATGCAGATACAGAATTCCCCCTTGCCACCTCTGGGGTGGGAGAAGGCCCAAGATGTGACATTTGGTGCTATTCCCTCACCTGTCGCATCCACCGTCTCCTTCAGGACAATCTCCACCCTGTCCACGTGATGCCGGTTCCAGATGGGGTCCAGAGCCTCCCGGTTCTGGTCTCGGAAAGGTAAGATTTGGGACACGGCCTATTGGGGAGAAGACAGGAAAAAGTTCCTGGATGTCTCCTGTACCCGCTCTGCCCCCTCCTGCCTCAAACAGTGCAGAGATCATTTCTTCCTGACTAGAATGTCCTTCCTTCTCATCTTCCAATCACTAAACCAAGCAGCGTGTTCTAGTGAAAAGAGTACGGGCCTGGGAGTTGGAGGACCTGGGTTCTAATCCTAGCATTGCCAATTGCTAGCTGTGTGACCTTGGGTAAGTCATTTAATTTCTCTGTGCCTCAGTTTCCTCAACGGTAAAATTGGGATTCAATACCCATCTTTCCTCCTACTTAAGACTGTGAGCCCCATGCGGGACAGGGACTGTGTCCAACCTAATTGCCTTGTACCTACCCCAGTGCTTAGAATAGCATTTGACACACAGTAGTACTTAACAATCCCTTCTCAGGGTTTCACCTGGAGAATTTCCAGTACTCTGTGTGTCTCAGCTATAGGAGGGAGAGTCAAGCAGAGGCATTCCATTCCATTCCTAGCTCGGGCAGTGGCTAGTGAGTGGAAGGCAATCTGCTATAAGTCAAAACTCACCTATGCTAGGCAGCAGCAGCACGGGAGAAAGTCGAGGGCAGAGACTCAAGTTTACTGTGTGGAAGGAGGCAATGGTAAACCACTTCTGGATTTTTACCAAGAACACTCTAGGAATACACTACCAGAACGACTGCAGATAGAGGTGGGGCATTCTGGGAGAGACATGTCCATGGCGTTGCTATGGGTCAGAGACAACTTGATGACATAAAACAACACAAGTGCTTAAAAGGCGTCATCAAATAAACAAGCAAACCTCCTTATCCTCCTTCCAGATAAGTCCACCTGGATAACTTGCTCCATTAATATCCACCCTCACTCAAGGCCAATAGAAATCAGGGTCCCTGATGGCAGAGACCTCATCTTACCCTCAGCCCACAGTGAACTGCAAAAACTAAACCCTCGATCAATACTGTTTATCAATCAGTAATAGTTGAGCACCACTAAGTGCAGAGCATTGTACTAAATGTTTGGAAGAAGACAATAGAGTTTGTAGATGAAATCCCTGCTGACAAGGAGCTTTCCATCTAATGGGGAAGACAGATATGATAATGATCCTTCATCCTTCCCAAATCAGTCAGTCATATTAATTGAGCAACTACTACATGCACTACATTGAACACTTGGAAAAGTCCAATAGAGTTAGAAGTCACGATCCCTGCTCTCTCTGCAAGATGCCAAAGCAGGGATTTCCCAGGTTCTTAGCACTTACGGGTAAGGAAACATCTCGGTTTCATTGTCATGGAACATGTTTTTATGTTTCTTTCTCTTGGGTTGATATCCATGTCTGTTTCCTTTCTCCCATGGGACTTTGAGCTCCCACTGGACACAGCCAGCATCAGTGGTATTTATTGAGCACTTTCTATGTGCAGAGCACTGTACTAAGTGCTGATAGTACAGTACCACGGAGTTGATAGATACGTTCCCTGCCCACACAGCCAGTGCTGCCTTCTCCTGTAATCACTCCCCAGAGATGCTGGCACAGACCAGGGCAGGCAGCAGATGGATCAGTCAGACAGTCAACAAATATTTCTTGAGCACCTACAGGGCGCCGGGTGGCATCAGGGGTCTGCAGAGGCATCAACATGATCCCCGGGATGTGGAAGTCCCAGGACGGGGGACAGAAGCGACGGCAGAGGAGACCTGTTAAGCTTGAAGGGTGAGAGCAGGCTTCAGTGGGGAAGAGGAAGGGAAGAGAAAAGGCGAGGAAAGGGGAGGAGCAAGTCAGTGGAGTTTGGAGGGGAGTGTGGGGGAAGGGAGCATGGACAGTGCACTTATGTACGTATCTTTACTCTCTGACGCTTCCCCTACCTGCAATTTATTTTAATAAGTTAAAAGCCTCTTCCACTAGCTAGTTTAAAAAAAATCATACTTATTGAGCACTTAATGTGCAGAGCACTGTACTAAATACTTGGGAGGGAACAATATAATGGAGTTGGTAGACAGGTTCCCTGCTCATAGGACCTTAGTCTAGAGGGAATAATAATAGTAATAATAATTGCACTTGTTAAGTGCTTATTTTGTGCTAACCACTGTATTAACACTGGGGTAGATACAAAATCAAACACAGTCCCTGTTCCACATGTGGCTCCCAGTTGAAGGGGGAGAGAAAACAGAGGAAGATACTGAGACCCAGAGAAATTAAGTGGCTTGCTCAAACTCAAAACAGACCAGGGGAAAGCAAGGATTAAAACCCAGATCCCCTGACTCCCAAGGCCAATGCTCTTTCCACTTATGCCAACTTCCAGTTCCGGAGTGGGGACTGTTTCAGCAAAAACAGAACACTGTCCTGGAACACCAAATGGTTTGCCCTCCCACTGGCCCGCTTGTACATACCCACTTCCCTCCACACACCCCCAACACATGCTCACGCCCCTCCCTCTTTCTCTCCTACAGACACAAGGAGAGGTCAGTAAAGCCTACAGCCATTGGTCTTCCTCTACCCCATGCCCTCTTGCCCAATTTCAGGGAACATGTAGGAGCCCATTCTGAGGGAGGAAAGGGAAATGTGGGCCATTAGACTTTCAGGTGCTGCGGTTTGGGCCAGATCTACCATGTGTCCTTGCCCTGCTGAAGGAGCAGCCTCACTGGTGCAGCCAGAATTGGGCACGCCCCTCTCCCTCCTCTAGACTGGGCACACATCTTCCTTCTGCCTAGTGAGCAGGAGCCCGGGAACAGCTCACCTGCTTGCCCAGATAGTGGTCCACGCGGTACATCTCTTCCTCATGGAAGAAAGACCTGAGCTCCTCGGCCAGCTTCTGGGCCGACTGGTAGTCATGGCCAAAGGGTTTCTCCAGTACCACCCGCAGCCAGGCCTCCGGGCCCGGCCGGCAGCTGCTGTTGATATGGCGGGCGATTTCTGCGTAAGCGAAGGGGGGCACCGAGAAGTAGAAGATCCTGCCGGCCTCCCGCAGCCCCTCCTGCTGGAGCCGCTCCTCAATGTCCCGGCTCAGGGCTGCGAAGTTCTCGGCCGTCTTCAGCTGGCGGTAGTGGCTCAGCTGCAGGAAGCGGTCCTTGAGGGTGGCACAGGGCTCGGGCGCCACGTCGACTGGGCAGGAGAGCTGCTCCAGGGCTTCCACCAGGAAGCGCTGCCCCTGCTCCGGGGCCGTCAGAGCAGCCCCGTGGAAGCTGAAGCTGTGGCCCCGATCTGCTTCATCCACGAACAGCTGGAAGAGCCCTTGCCAAAGGTACTTCTTGGCCAGGTCTCCGGTGGCCCCCAGAAGAACCACCGACACGTGACCCCGAGGCTCCTGGGCTAGCACAGCCCCCAGAAGGAAGGCCGTGCAGAACGTGGCCTTCAGCATTGTCGGGAGGCCTGGTTCCCGGAAAGTGCGAGCGTGGGTGTGGGGCGAGAGAGAGCAGGAGGAAGAGGGAAAGTGAGAGAGAAAGAGAAAGAAAGCATAGGGAGGGGATTAACTGGGATGGGAAATCAAACAAAGAACCAAGCAGTCAGCTACTTCCTGCCCAGCAAGAACTTTCCAAGCGTTCCTTTTGGTAGCCCAGTACTGCTCTCAGACTCCTTCCCCTCTTGATCCTTGAGAGCTAGTGTGGTCAGTCATCCAGTTTTTTGCAGTAGGCCTGCCCCCCTGCCCAGTCCAGACACCATGCCCGATGCCTTTATGTCTGACATTTTAATTTTCAGCACGTACCTCCCTTCCTCCCCACTGGCTTGGAAGCAGTTCCTGGGTTCAAAATGAACTGGGAGAGGAAGGTGATGGCTCTGAAGCCGGGGGTGGGGCCAGGGCTCTCTCAACCTGAGCGACTTGGCACATTTCCCCAAAACGGTGTCTGCTGCTTGGCTGGCGCAGCCCAGGTGACATCCTGGGTGTCTCAGTGTCCAGCACTTTTGAGGGCCCCTAGCGGCCACCCTACTTTGCTGCCCCCCTCCTTAGGAGGGTTGGAAGGCTGGGAAACCGCAAGGTCAGGAAGGGAGAGAAGCAGCAAGCGGCCAGCCAGGAGAAACAGCAGCGAGTTGGCACACAGGATCTCCAAGTGCCTATTCAGAGATCGCTTGTGGCACAAGGGCTGACCTTCTGAAAGGCCTCTGCTGTGCTGCAGGCAAATTTCACTTGGGTTCATTTCAGTGCCATCCTCCCCTGCCCTGCCGAGTCCGGGACCTCAGCCTCGCCGGCTGGGGCTTCACAGCATTCGTGCTTGTTCTCTCTCTCGTGTGTTTTCTCTCTCTCTCCTTCCCCCTCCACTCCCTCCCTACCCTCTGTCCTTTTCCAGCCCGCATCCAGACTAGCAGACCTCTGACACTTTAACAAGGGTCCATGCATGGGACCGTCCTGGCATACAATTAGGCTCTGACCCTGTGAGAAGGGGCTCTTTACCCTGGGCTCCCAAAGATGGCCCAATTCCAATCTTCCCACTGTCGGTGAGAAGACTCCATGTTAAGTTCTTGGTCTCCCGGGGTCTGGAACTAGAATACAAAACTTGCATTTACGCAATACCTACCCCCGGACTCTCATAAGCTTTAGAGCTTATTTGTTTTCCCTATCCCTTTAAAGGTCCAGTTAACCCTCACCACACCTTAGTGAAGAGCAAAGGCCCCATGTTCTACCTTTCATCTTTTAGAGGGGAAAACAGGCACAGAGCACAGAAGCAGCCCGCCCCAGGTCACAGCACAACCAAAGCAGAGCTCGGCCTGGGGCCAAAGTCTCTTGTCCCTGAGGACTCTGAGAACTTTGGGGCTCCCAAGGGAACCACAAGAAAGTCAGAGAGAGGCTGTATAGAATGCTACTGAATTCTAGTCTGACAGCTGTGACTGAGTGGCCCCTTCCGACCCTCAGCATGAAGCCACTCTGAATGGAGGCTGATATAAGACTGCTTCAGTTTCTCTTCAAACACCCTACCACTTCTCCTGATTCTCCATCCTGTCTGAAGATTCTAATTAGTAAAAAGCAGGGTGCCCTAGTGGATAGAGCACAGGTCTGGGAGTCAGAAGGACCTGGGTTCTAATCCAGCTCTGCCACTTATCTGCATGTGACCTTGGGCAAGTTGTTTCACTTCTCTGTCTCAGTTACCCCATCTGTAAAATCGGGATGATGATGGTATTTGTTAAGCGCTTACTATGTGCAAAGCACTGTTCTAAGCGCTGGGGAGGTTACAAGGTGATCAGGTTGTCCCACGGGGGGCTCACAGTCTTAATCCCCATTTTACAGATGAGGTAACTGAGGCCCAGAGAAGTTAAGTGACTTGCCCAAAGTCACACAGCTGACAGTTCGTGGAGCCAGCATTTGAACCCATGACCTCTGACTCCAAGGCCCGTGCTCTTTCCACTGAGCCACACTGCTTCTTAAAAACTGAGTCCCACATGGATGAAAAACTGAGTCCCACGTGGGACATGGACTGTGCCCAACCAGATTATCTTGTATGTACCCCAGCATTTACTACAGTGCCTAGCACATAGTAAGCGCTTAACAGATAGTATAAGATAGTATAAGTAGAGAAGCAGCGTCGCTTAGTGGAAAGAGCATGGGCTTGGGAGTCAGAGGACGTTGGTTCTAATCCTGACCCTGCCACTTGTCTGCTGTGTGACCTTGGGCAAGTCACTTAACTTCTCTGTGTCTCAGTTATCTGTAAAAAGGGGATTAAAAGTGTGAGCCCCACATGGGACAACCTGATTACCTTGTATCTACCTCAGCGCTTAGAACAGTGCTTGGCACATAGTAAGTGCTTAACAAACATCATCATCATCATCATTATTATTATTAATAATAATAAAATAAAATCCACTTCTTTTAGAAGGATGGCTTTGGAACCAGGACCAGCCTTCCCCTTGCCCCGACTCACCTCCCTCACACGAGCTCAGGGGATCCTCCCTGGACCCCAGAAGTCTACTGGAGCAGACTCACGGACCCCCCAGGAGGGCTTGCTGAGATCACGCAAGGGCCGGACCCTGACCCTCTTCCCTCCGTTGCCTCCTGGTTCCCGGACAGCTCTTCCACAAGGAGAGGCAGGTCAGGCCGGTGCGGTGTCCATATCAGCCCAAGCGAACAGACTCTCCCAATCAATCTTTAGACAAACAGGACTTGAGGTGGAGATAAGCTTGCCGCTGAAAGCTTTCTGGTAAACTGGGACAGCTCAAGGCCTCCCATTCCCAGCAGAGAATGGGGGACAGGAAGTGCTTAGTCCTGATGCCTCTACACCCCAACCCTCCCCCCACACCAAGCCCTCACCCCAGCTACAGTCCCTCTTCCCCACCCCTCCACAGGCTTGCACTTTGCTTCCCCAAAAGAGACAAAGCGAGGAAGTTATTACCTTAAAAAAAATCACATAGCTCTGGAATCAGAAAAGAATGAGTGGGAGTAGAATTGCAAAAGGTTCAAATTAAATATTTGCTGTTGAACTTTGCCTGATGCTCACCCAGCCGGGTGCCCTTCTCCTAGCACCCGGGTATGCTGTTTTCTTCTCTCTACCAGATCACGTCCTACAAAAAAACTGCCTCCCTGTGAAACATTGCCCATCGGCGAAATGTATTCATTTCACCCACTGCTGCACTATTTGAGAACCTCAATCTCGTGCAGCAAAATCCCCAAAAGGGCCTGTTGGGACAGAAGCAACTCACAAAAAACTAACACAAAGCATCATTTTGCAAGGGTCAAACCTGACAGCGAGATAGGAGTAAGAGTAAATTTACCAACCAATGAGCGAACCAAAGGGGCTTTCAGCTAGTGCACTGATCCCATTTCAGCAAGATGGGGCTGGAAATCTCAAAGTTGGCCTTGTGCAGACGATAATTCAATTGTATTAATTGAGCACTTACTGTGTGCAGCTCACTGTATTAGTTGGTAGACATGTTCCCTGCCCACAAAGCACTTACAACCTAGAGGAGGAGACTGACATTAATATAATAAACTACATAAGTACCTGAGGAAGGGGTAGGCAGGAAAAAAAAGCTTAAAAAAAAGAGACAAGGCAGCAAAGCAGCTGGGTGGCAACCCTGGGTTACCCTTCCCAAAGGACTGGGGATCTGCATGGTTGACATGGGCATGACAAGATGGTACAATCTTGAGACCAGAGTTTGGAACCCCTCTGACATGGGGAGGAAACAGAGGAGAGGCAACGTAGCTTAGTGGATAGAGCACAGGTCTGGGAGTCAGAAGAACCTGGATTCGAATTCTGGCTCCGCCGCATGTCTGCTGTGTGAACTTGGGCAATTCACTTTACTTCTCTGTGCCTCAGTGACCTCATCTGCAAAATGGGGATTAAGACTGTGAGTCCAATTTGGGACAGGGACTGTGTCCAACCTGACTAACTTGTATCTATCTCAATGCTTAGAACAATGCTTGGCACAAGTAAGCACTTAAGTACAATGATAATAATAATAATTTTGGCATGGCCTACTGGAAAGAGCTTGAGAGTCAAAAGATTTGGATTTTAAACCTGGCTCTGCCACTTTCCTGCTTTCTGACCTAAGGCAAGTTGCTTAACTTGTTTGTGCTCAGTTTTCTCATCTGTAAAAATGAGAAACTGATTTTATGATTCTCTATGATTCTGATTCCAATTCTGATTCTCTATGACAGAAGCAGCGTGGCTCAGTGGAAAGAGCACGGGCTTTGGAGTCAGAGGTCATGGGTTCAAATCCCGGCTCTGCCAATTGTCAGCTGTGTGACTTTGGGCAAGTCACTTAACTTCTCTGTGCCTCAGTTACCTCATCTGTAAAATGGGGATGAAGACTGTGAGCCCCCTGTGGGACAAATTGTTTACCTTGTAACCTCCCCAGCGCTTAGAACAGTGCTTTTCCTCCATCGGCAAGCATTCCGGTAGTGTATCCATAGTTTTCTTGGCAAAAATACAGAAGCGGTTTACCACTGCCTCCTTCCGAGCAGTAAACAAGTCTCTGCCCTCGACTCTCTCCCATGCTGCTGCTGCCCAGCACAGCCCAGCCCGCACCCTCCGCTCCTCTGCCGCTAATCTCCTCACCGTGCCTCGTTCTCGCCTGTCTCGCCGTCGACCCCCAGCCCACGTCATCCCCCTGGCCTGGAATGCCCTCCCTCTGCCCATCCGCCTCTTCCTCCCTTCAGGCCCTACTGAGAGCTCACCTCCTCCAGGAGGCCTTCCTAGACTGAGCCCCTTCCTTCCTCTCCCCCTTGTCCCCCTCTCCATTCCCCCCGTCTTACCTCCTTCCCTTCCCCACAGCACCTGTATATATGTACATATGTTTTTACATATTTGTTACTCTATTTGACTTGTACATATCTATTCTATTTATTTTATTTTGTTAATATGTTTGGTTTTGTTCTCTGTCTCCCCCTTCTAGACTGTGAGCCCACTGTTGGGTAGGGACTGTCTCTATATGTTGCCAACTTGTACTTCCCAAGCACTTAGTACAGTGCTCTGCACACAGTAAGCGCTCAATAAATACAATTGATTGATTGATTGATTTGCACATAGTAAGCGCTTAATAAATGCCATTATTATTATTATTAAAATGGAGATTAAATGCCTATTCTCCTTCTACATTAGACTGTGAGCCCCGTGTGGGACAGAGACTGTGTCTGACCTCATTATCTAGCCCAGAGCTAAGTACAGTGCGTGGCACAAAGTAAGTGCTTAACAAATGTCACAATTATTAGTATCCATGTTTTTTGACACCTTTAAACAGAATCATATCAGGGAAGAAACCAGTTTCTGGGTCCAAGAGGCATCCTAGAGGAACATGTTTTGCTGGGTCCTGGTGTGGGGGGCTGGCCTTGGGGCTCCTCCCAGCCACCCCCTTGCCCTGCACAATTTCGGGGGGGGGGGGGTGCTGTTGGGAACTCTCCTTCATCCTGCCACTCCCATTTGCACCCTTGCACTGAGCCCACACAATTGGTTACTATAATGCTAGACTGTGAGCCTGCTGTTGGGTAGGGACCGTCTCTATATGTTGCCAACTTGTACTTCCCAAGCGCTTAGTACAGTGCTCTGCACACAGTAAGTGTTCAATACGATTGAATGAATGAATGAATAATGCTAACCTTCTCACTGTACCTCAATCTCATTTATCTCACCGCTGCCTTCTCGTCTGTGTCCTGCCCCTGTCCTCCCTCCTCATATCTGACAGACAATTTTACTCTCCCCCTGCATTAAAAGCCTTATTGAGGCAGCTCTCCTGTCAGACACTTTCCCTGATAAACCACACTTTTCCTCATCTTCCACTCCCTTCTGCATCACCCTGACTTGCTCATCTTATTCATCCCCCTCCCAGCCCCACAGCACTTATGTACATATCTGTAATTTATTTATATTAATGTCTGTCTCCTCCACTAGATTGCAAGCTCGTAGTAGGCAGGGAATGGATCTGTTTACTGTTATACTGTACTCTCCCGAGTGCTTAGTGCATGGCACTGCACACAGTAAGTGCTCAATAAATATGACTGACTGACTGAGGTTCTCTCTGCAGTCACCCAGATGTAGCTGCGGGGCACATTCGAAAGTCCTGCAGATAGCAAGCCAGCGGGGTCCGTCACAACTGAACCAGCTACACCAGCCCCTGAAGGGGGCAAGGAAAAGCGAGCACAGCAGGGACACATAAAACATGGAAATGGTCCCAGGTCCCCTTTCTGCTTCCAGGCATCTGATCACATCTACTGCATGACAATAGAGTTGGGCAGACTTGGATGGGTGATCAGCCTTGGTGAGGGACGGTTGCTGATAGCAGAGCCCTGGACAGAGAGGTGGGGGACAGGAAGGGGGGTCTGGGGTCTAGTCCTCTCCTGATAGTTTATGTGGCATCTGGCAAGTTGCTTAATTCTCTGTGCCTCCATTTACCTGCCTGTAAAATGCACATAGAAACCTCGGCCCCTGGAAGAAATGAAATCCTGTATCTGACTTGGAAATAGCTTTGGAAATAGAGGTGGTATTTCCCTGGCACAAAGCAGCTTTTCTTTCTCCAATTGGAATGCTTCTCTCCACCAACTAGGAGGCAGGAATCACATTCTGATTTTCTAGATCACAGAGAATTTCATGACCCCTAGGCTGAGGGCACGGGCAAAAGGCCAACTGGAAGTCTAGTCACAAGAGATGCCATTCAGTGGTTGCTGAGCCCCATAAACCCAGCCGGTCCACCAAAGGGATAGGGCCTATGTTACTTCTCTCTCATTTAGAAAAAAAAAGATTTGGGGTTAAATGCTTAAAACTCTCCACCACAGCTGCAGAGTCCACAGACAAACAACCTTGAGAAAAGCATGCTCAGCTACTGGAGCAGGAGGAGAGAGTGAGAGAGCATCCCTTGCAGGAGAGGTGGGTAGAGAATAGGAGAGATGATGGGCCTGGAAGAGAAGCAGTATGGCCTAGTGGATAGAGCATGGGCCTAGGAATCAGAAGGACCTTGGTTCTTAGCCTGGCTCCGCCACTTGTCTGCTTTGTGTCCCTGGGCCAGTCACTTCACTTTTCTGTACTTCAGTTACCCTCATCTGTAAAATGGGGATTAAGACTGTAAACCCCATGTGGAACATGGACTGTTACCAATTTGATTAGCTTGTATCTATTCTAGTGCTTAGCAGAATGCCTGGCACATAGTAAGTGCTTGACAAATGCCATTTTTTTTTTTAAAAGGTCATTCACCTCAAAACTGTCTGGCAGCTCTGAGAAGGTGGCTGAACAGCAAGGGATCCGAAAGCTGAGGTTTCCACCCGTGGAGTCCTTGGTCCCTGGAAGGAAGCTGCCTAGCCCAGCCTTTTTTTTTTTCCCAGCAGCCACAGAAACTGTGCCGAAGATTTGTGTGCCCCCCTGCACCCCATGCCCACCTCCACCTGCTCCCTCCTCCTCCCACCACAGACACTTCTCTTTTGTCCCTGCAGAGAGGGAGGTGACTTCCAGGGTTGGATTAAGGTGACACCTCGGACTGGGGGCTGGAATTCCGATTGCCACTTGTCCCCAGCTACAGGAACGGCACCGAAACCTAACCCTCCTGCAGTGGCAGGGCAGCAGGGGCAAGGGCCTGAGAATTCTCCCTGGTTTCCCTAATTAGACTGTGAGCTTCATGTGGACAGGGACTGTGTCCAACCTGATTAATTTGTATCTACTCCAGTGTTTAGAATGGTGTTTGGAACACAATTGCTTAACAATTACTATTATTAATAATTTCTCTGAAATCTACTAGTCAAGCTCACAAATTTGTCACCATTCCATTATTGGGGATGGGGAGTGGGAGCCTCTGTGACATTTCTTTTTTTTTTTTTAAATGGTCTTTAAACATTTACTATGTGCCAGGCACTATACTGAACACTGGGATAGATACATGACAGTCCCTGTCCCACATGGGGCTCACAGTTAAGTAGGAGAAAAAACAGGTATTGCTTTCCTATTTTACAGATAAGGTAACTGAGGCAAAGAGTTGTTAATAATAATAATGGCATTTATTAATCAATCAATCATATTTATTGAGCACTTACTGTGTGCAGAGCACTGTACTAAGCCCTTGGGAAGTACAAGTTGGCAACATAAGAGACAGTCCCTACCCAACAGTGGGCTCACAGTCTAGAAGGGGGAGACAGAGAACAAAACCAAACATATTAATAAAATAAAATAAATAGAATAGATATGTACAAGTAAAATAAATAAATAAATAAAGAGTAATAAATATGTACAAACATATATACATATATACAGGTGCTGTGGGGAAGGGAAGGAGGTAAGATGGGGGGATGGAGAGGGGATGAGGGGGAGAGGAAGGATAAGCGCTTACTATGTGTAAAGCACTGTTCTAAGCACTGGGGAGGTACAAGGTGATCAGGTTGTCCCACAGGGGGCTCACAGCCTTAATCCCCATTTTACAGATGAGGGAACTGAGGCCCAGAGAAGTTAAGTGACTTGCCCAAAGTCACACAGCTGACAGTTGGCAGAGCCGGGATTTGAACCCATGACCTCTGACTCCAAAGCCCGGGCTCTTTCCTCTGAGCCACGCTGTTAAGTGTCTTGACCAAGTTGACACAGCAGGCAAGAAGCGGAACAGGGATTAGGACCCATGCCCTTTCCACTAGGTCGTGCTACTTCCCAGGTTTAAGAGAGGAATAGGAAATTCAGTGGCGACCTTCAGCAGACCACCATACTGGGTGATGAAGAATGGATGGGACTCTGGAAGCCTCTAGAGCCCTCTTTGTGGCTCAGCTCAAAGTCAGTCTTCCCCTGAGATGGGCAAAATGTCCCACAGAGTGGCCTGCCTTGTGGACCAGAAGCAGGCTGCCCAAGCCCGTTATTTCCACTGGGGGTGGCTCGATCTCTGCACCATTTCAGCTGCAGACACAGAATGCGATCTTCCGCACAGAGTGACCCCCAGATCAGCTGCGGCTGGGCATACTGACCAAACCTAGGGCCGACTCGGCGGCGGGAAGGAACTGCTGTGGAATGGAAGCGACGGCACTTCTACTGCTGAAGCCACTGCCCACCCGTCCCGCAGGTATTTATAAAAATGGGAACAGCTGAATCCTTTGTCTCAGTGACTCAATTTGTTTAGAGAGGCTTGCAAAATGATCCAAGTTGAGTCTATATAAAAGTGATATGAAACAAAAGTATATTTGAAACAAACATATGTACACACACATACAAATGGAGTGGATTTTGAGTTAAGTTCAGAAATCATCAATGGTATTCATTGTGCACAAGTACAATAATTACAGAGTTGGTAGACATGTTCCCTGCCCACAACGAGCTTAGTGAGGAAAATTATTCCTCCTATTCCTGTACAACATGAGCTCATTCAGATGGGCGCTGAATACAAAATAATAGTAATTACTAATAATGGTGTTTGTGAAGCGTGGCTCAATGGAAAGAGCCCGGGCTTTGGTGTCAGAGGTCATGGGTTCAAATCCCTGATCTGCCAACTGTCAGCTGTGTGACTCTGGGCAAGTCACTTAACTTCTCTGGGCCTCAGTTCCCTCATCTGTAAAATGGGGATTAGGACTGTGAGCCCCATGTGGGACAACCTCATCACCTTGTAACCTCTCCAGCGCTTAGAACAGTGCTTTGCACATAGTAAGCGTTTAATAAATGCTATCATCATTATTATTATTATTACTGTGGCAAGCACTGTACTAAGAGCTAAGGTAGATATAAGGAATTCAGGTCATACACAGTCCCTGTTGCAAAATAGGATTCCTAGTCTAAGTAAGAGAGAAAACAGATATTTAATCACCAACTTATAGATAAGAAAATGGGCACAGTTAATTTTTTATGGTATTTAAGCACTTACATGTGCCAGGGACTGTACTAGGCAATGGAATATTCATTCATTCATTCAATCATATTTATTGAGTGCTTACCGTTTGCAGAGCATTGTACTAAGCACTTGGGAAACTACAATATAACAATGAACACTGACATTCCCTGCCCACAACAAGCTTACAGTCTAAAGGGGGTTGGGGTTGGGGGGGAAGACAGACATCAATAAATATAAATAAAATTACAGATTTGTACATAAGTACTGTGGGGCTAGGAGTGGGGAAGAGCAAAGGGAGCAAGTCAGGGCAATGCAAAAGGGAGTGGAAGATAAGGAAAAGTGGGGCTTAGTCTGGGAAGGCCTCTTGGAGGAGATGTGCCTTCAATAAGGCTTTTGGGGTGGGGGGAGTAACTGTCAGATTTGAGGAGGCAGGATGTGGGCTAGGAGTTGGTGACAAGACAGGTGAGATCAAAGCACAGAGAGAAGGTTAGCACTAGTGGATCGAAATGTGCAGCCTGGGTTGTAGAAGGAGAGAAGTGAGGTGAGGTAGGAGGGGGCATGGTGATGGAGTGTTTTAAAGCCAGTGGTCAGGAGTTTTTGTTGGATATGGACGTGGATGGGCAACTACTGGAGTTTTTTGAGGAAGGGGGGGGTGACATGTCCTGAATATTTTTGTAGAAAAATGATCCGGGAAGCAGAGTGAAGTATGAACTGGAGTAGGGAGAGACAAGGAGGCTAGGAGGTAGCAAGGAGGCTGATGCAGTAATCCAGGCGGGATAGGATGAGTGATTATATTAACGAAGTAGCAGTTTGGATGGAGCGGAAAGGGCAGATTTTAGCGATGTTGTGAAGGTGGGACCTACAGGATTTGATGACGGGTAGAATATGTGGGTTGAATGACAGAGAAAAGTCAAGGATAACGCCAAGGTTACAAGCTTGTGAAACAGGAAGGATGGTGGTGCCATCTACAGTGATGGGAAAGGGTTTGGGTGGGAAGATAAGGAGCTCTGTTTAGGACATGTTAAGTTTGAGATGACGGGAGGACATCCAAGTAGAGATGTCTTGAAGGCATGAGGAGATGCAAGACTGGAGAAAGGGAGAGAGATCAGGGCTGGAGATGTAGATTTGGGTATCCTTGGCACAGAGGTGGTAGTTGAAGTCATGGGAGCAAATGAGTTCTGCAAGGGAGTAGGTGTAGATAGAGAATGGAAGGGAGCCCAGAATTGAACCTTGAGGGACTCCTATAGTTAGGGGGTGGGAGGCAGAGGAGGAGCCCACGAAGGAGACTGAGAATGACTGGCCAGAGTGACAAGAGGAGAACCAGGAGAGGACAGAGTCAGTGAAGCCGAGGTTGGATAACTTTTCCAAGAGAAGGGGGTGGTCTACAGTGTCGAAGGCAGCTGAAAGGAATAGATACATGCTAATAATAGTAATAATAATAATAATGATGGCATTTGTTAAGTGCTTACTATGTGCAAAGCACTATTCTATGCACTGGGGTATATAAATGGTAATCAGGTTGGCCCACGTGGGGCTCACAGTCTTAATCCCCATTTTACAGATGAGGTAACTGAGGCACAGAGAAGTTAAGTGACTTGCCCAAAGTCACATAGCTGACAACTGGTGGAGCCAGGATTTGAACCCATGACCTCTGACACCCAAGCCCGTGCTCTTTCCACTGAGCCACGCTGCTTCTCTACTAATTGTCATATTTGTTAAAAATTAGACCAGACACTGGTCTAAGTGCTGGAATAGATATAAGATAATCAGGTTGGACACAGTCCTTGTCCCACAAAGGGCTCACATTCTTAATTCCCATTTTTTTCAGGTGAGGTAACTTCTCTGTGCCTATGTGACTGGCCCAAGGTCACATAGCAGACAAGTGGCATATTAGAACCCAGGTCCTTTAGAGACAGAGATGGGGCAGACGCTTACTGTTTGGGCAAGCGTGTCGCACTTCAGCAACACCTGTTTGAGGATCAATCAATCAATCAATCGTATTTATTGAGCGCTTACTATGTGCAGAGCACTGTACTAAGCGCTTGGGAAGTACAAATTGGCAACACATAGAGACAGTCCCTACCCAACAGTGGGCTCACAGTCTAAAAGGGGGAGACAGAGAACAGAACCAAACATACCAACAAAATAAAATAGGATAGAAATGTACAAGTAAAATAAATAAATAAATAAATAAATAGAGTAATAAATATGTACAACCATATATACATATATACAGGTGATATACATATATACAGGTGATGTATATATATGAAGCAGGATGGCTGCTTCATTCTAGATGCAGCAGAACTAAACTTTTCCTCCTCATAAGTTTCTCTATTTGAAAATACCATCATCCTCCCTGTCTCTCAAGCCTGGAGATATGGCATTATTCTTGACCTCTCTCTCAAGCCCTATATTCAGTCTGTTGTCAAATCCTGTTGGTTCTTCCCAGAATGAGCCACTTCCTTTTTATCCATGGCCTAGTAAATACACAACGGGTCTGGGAGTCAGAAGGACTTGGGTTCTAATCCCAGCTCTGCTGCTTGTCTGCTGTGTGACCTTGAGCAAGTCACTTCACTTTTCTGTGCCTCAGTCATCTCATCTGTAAAATGGGAATTTAGACTGTGAGCCCCATTTGGGACAGGGACTGTGTCCAACCTGATTAGCAGAGTGGCTTAGTGGAAATAATAATAATGTTGGCATTTGTTAAGCGCTTACTATGTGCAAAGCACTGTTCTAAGCGCTGGGGGGGGATACAAAGTGATCAGGTTGTCCCATGTGGGGTTCACAGTCTTAATCCCCATTTTACAGATGAGGTAACTGAGGCTCAGAGAAGTGAAGTGACTTGCCCAAGGTCACACAGCAGACATGTGACGGAGCCGGGATTCGAACCCATGACCTCTGACACCAAAGCCCGTGCTCTTTCCACTGAGCCATGCTGCTGCCAAAAGAAAGAGCACGGGCTTGGGAGTCAGAGGACATGGGTTCTAATCCTGGCTCCTCTTCTTATCGCTGTGTGACCTTGGGCAAGCTGCTTAACTTCTCTGTGCCTCAGTTACCTCACCAGTAAACTGGAGATTAAGACTGTGAGCCTCAAGTGGGTCAACCTGATTACCTTGTATCTACCCCGTGCTTAGAATAGTGCTTGGCACATAGTAAGCACTTAAATACCATAATTATTATTATTATTCTTAGCCTGAATCTCCTCCAGCACTTAGTACAGTGCCTGGCCCACAGTAAGTGCTTAATACCATAAAAAAAAATCCAAACTGCCAACACACTAGTCCAAGCTTTTGTTGTATTCCAACAACCACTGCAGGAGCCTTCTCACAAACCTACCCTCTCCAGTTCATACTTCACACTGTTGACCGGATATTTTTTCTAAAACATCACTTAGTGTACATCTCCCCACTTCTCAAAAGCTCCAGTGGTTACCCATTCCTCTACGTCTTGAGCAGAAACACCTGAACATTTGTTATGACACTCAAGCAACTTTTAGTCAGATTTCTTCCTCCTCCTTATCCTTGTTCCTCTCCCACTACACCCCAGCTCACATACTCACTACTCTGTACCTCATTCTCATCTCTGGCCAACAGCTCCTTGTTCGCATTCATTCCCCCTACCCCTTTTAAGGTATTTGTTAAGCACTTATTACTTGCCAGGCACTGTACTAAGAGCTGGGGTAGCACAAGCTAATCAGGTTGGATACAGTCCATCTCCCACATGGGGTTCAGTTAATCTCCATTTTACAGATGAGGTAACAGGCACAGAGAAGTTAAATGACTTGTCCAAGGTCATACAGCAGATAAGTGGCAGAACTGGCAATAGAAGCCAAGTCCTTCTGACTCCCAGGCCCGGGCTCTATCCACTGGACCATGCTGATAATAGTAACAATAATAATAACAATAATGGTATGTGTTAAGCACTTACTATGTGCCAGGCACTGTACTAAGCCCTGGGGTGGATACAAGCAAATTGAGTTGGATACAGTCCCTGTCCCATGTGGGGCTCACATTCTCAATTCCCATTTTGCAGATGTGATAACTGAGGCACAGAGATCAATCAATCAATCGTATTTATTGAGCGCTTACTTTGTGCAGAGCACTGTACTAAGCACTTGGGAAGTACAAGTTGGCAACATATAGAGACAGTCCCTACCCAACAGTGGGCTCACAGTCTAGAAGGGGGAAACAGAGAACAAAACCAAACTTATTAACAAAATAAAATAAATACAATAGGTAAGTACAAGTAAAATAGAGTAATAAATATGTACAAACATATATACATATATACAGGTGCTGTGGGGAAGGGAAGGAGGTAAGATGGGGGGATGGAGAAGGGGATGAGGGAAAGAGGAAGGAGGGGGCTCAGCCTGGGAAGGCCTCCTGGAGGAGGTGAGCTCTCAGTAGCGCCTTGAAGGGAGGAAGAGAGCTAGCTTGGCAGAGATGTGAAGTGACTTGTCCAAGGTCACAGAGCAGACAAGTGGCAGATCCAGGATTATCTGCTTATCCTGCAGATCACTGCTCTCCCCATCTTCAAAGTCCTTCTGAAATCACATCTCCTCCAAGAAGCCTTCCCTGATTAATCTCTCATAATAATAATAATGATAGCATTTATTAAGCATTTACTATGTGCAAAGCACTGTTCTAAGCGCTGGGGAGGTTACAAGGTTATCAGGTTGTCCCACGGGGGGCTCACAGTGTTCATCCCCATTTTACAGATGAGGGAACTGAGGTGCAGAGAAGTTAAGTGACTTGCCCAAAGTCACACAGCTGACAAGTGGGGGAGCCGGGATTTGAACTCACGACCTCTGACTCCAAAGCCTGGGTTCTTTCCACTGAGCCACGCTGCTTCTCAGCCAACTTGTACTTCCCAAGCGCTTAGTACAGTGCTCTGCACACAGTAAGCACTCAATAAATATGATTGATTGATTGATAGAGCATGGGCCTGGAAGTCAGGATATCATGAGTTCTAATTCTGTCTCTGCCACTTGTCTGCTGAGTGGCCTTGGGCAAGTCTCTTTACTTCTCCATGAAAGCAGCATGGCATAGTGGATAGGACACGGGCCTGGGAGTCAGAAGGTCATGGGTTCTAATTCCAGCTCGGCCACTTGTCTGCTGTATGACCTCGGGAAAGTCACTTCACTTCTTTGTGCCTCAGTTACTTCATCTGTAAAATGGGGACTAAGACTGTGAGCCCTGTGCGGGACAGAGACTGTGTCCAATCTGATTTGCTTGTATCCACCCCAGTGCTTAGTACAGTGCCTGGCACATAGTAAGTGCTTAAATACCACAATTATTTATTATTACTATATTAAGACTGTGAGCCCCATGTGGAACAGGGACTGTGTCTAACCTGATTAACTTTTATCTACCCCAGTACTTAGAACAGTGCTTAGCACATAGTAAGTGCTTAACAGACACCATAATTATCTCCTTACCATATTTCCCCCCACTTCTGGCACTTCTGATCCCTATGCACATGGGCACTCAACCCCAACGAGCATTAGGTACATCTGTTTCTTCTCCTTTCCTGTAATTTTTTAGTGTCTGCCAATCAATCAATCAATCGTATTTATTGAGCGCTTACTGTGTGCAGAGCACTGTACTAAGCTCTTGGGAAGTACAATTGGCAACACATACAGACAGTCCCTACCCAACAGTGGGCTCACAGTCTAGAAGGGGGAGACAGAGAACAAAACCAAACATATTAACAAAATAAAATAGAGTAATAAATATGTACAAACATATACACATATATACAGGTGCCATAGTTCCCTTCCCCATCTTTCATTGTAAACTACTTGAGGGCAAGGTTCACAACCATTAACTCTACTGAACTCCTCCAAACCCTTATTACAGTGCTCTGCCCAGAGTAAACACTCAATAAACACTGAACAATGCAGCACCACTCCTCCAAATCCTATCCAGAGCTGGTTTTTCCCTGACAATCAATCCCTGAGGAAAATATCTTCAGTTTGTAAGCAACTCACTCCCTGAGAAAAATTATTTTCCTAAGGCTTTTGGACCATTTAGCACCCTTATATGACGGAAGTCCTTTAAAAATGGATTCATTTAACATTATTGTTTTTACATTATTAGACTGTAAGCCTTTTGAGGGCAAGGGCTGTCTTTTTGTTTTTCCATTTTCCCAAGTGCCTAATACAAAACTCTGTATCCAGTAGGTGCTCAATAAATCATTAATTGATGCTAAAAGTTAAACACCAGGGGCAATATAAAACATAATAGATGTGGTCTTTGTCCTTACAGCACAGGTAAGTTGACTTAAAATCTGCCTTTTTAAAAAATTGGTTTCAACCACTTCTGGGGCAGAATGCAGCAATTGTTAAGTGGCCTATTAGCCCTTGGTGGGGGGTTGGGGGGGGGGGGAAGAGAGGGAGGGAGAGGGGCGCACACACACACACACACACACACACACACACACAGTGAAGTCGATAGAGCATTAGAGCATGGGGGCTTGGGAGTCAGAAGGTCATGGGTTCTAATCCTGACCCCACCACTTATCTGCTGTGTGACCTTGGTCTTAATTTAACTTCTCTGGGCCTCAGTTACATCATCTGTAAAATGGGGATCAAGACTGGGTGCCCCACATGGGTCTGTGTCAGGAACTGTGTCCAACCCAATTTGCTTGTATTCCCCCTAGCCTATAGAACAGTGTCTGACACATAGTAAGTGCTTAATACCATAATTATTATTATTTTTTAAGTGAGAATTCCATTATCCACCTTGGATAGCTTCCAGGACAGTGGGATGGACAGGGTGACTAGCATAAAATGCCCAAGGATTTTTTTTTTTAAAGTAACCCCAAGTGGTCAGTTGCATGTATCATCTGAACAGATCTATGATACAAACGCTTGGCGAATGCGCCATCGCTGCCGGATATAAATAAAAGCAGGGGAACGGAGCCAAAGGTGAGGGGAGCAGGGGGAACTGCAGTCTACTTAATCTAAGGCTGTCAGGGCGATGATATTCCGGGACATTCAATTCCCAGGAATGTCAAAGGGTTAAAGCACAGGCTCTCCCATGAGTGCGGTGGGACACTTTGGTTGTTTTACAGTTTAGGGGAGGTTGTGGGAGGCGAGGGGGTGCATGCAGAAGCACACCAAGGTCAACTCCCCTTTACCCCAGAAACCCACCTTCCTCCATGTGGGATAGGAAACAGAGCAAAGCAGCATGGCGTAGCGGGTAGAGCCTGAGCCCGAGAATCAGAAGGCCATGGGCTCTAATTCCAGCTCCACCACTTGTCTGCTGTGTGGCTTTGGGCTTTGGCTCTGTGTCTCAGTTACCTCATCTGTAAAATGGGGATTGAGACTATGATCCCCACATGTTACAGGGACTGTGTCCAACCCAATTTGCTTGTATCCACCCCAGCGATTAGTGCAGTACTTTGCCCATAGTAAGCACTTAAATACCACAATTATTATTATTATTATTGTGTCACATGACAGGACACAGATTCTCGGTGGGGGGGGGGAGTGGGCAGGGAATGTGTTATACTGTTGCGTTGTAATAATTATGGTATTTAAATGCTTACTACTATGCCAGGCACTGTACTAAGCGCTGGGGTGGAGACAAGCAAATTGGGTTGGAAACAGTCCCTGTCCCACATAGGGCTCACAGTCTCAATCCCTATTTTACAGATGAGGTAACTGAGGCAGAGAGAAGTGAAGTGACATGACCAAGGTCACACAGCAGATAAGTAGCAGAGCTGGAATTAGAACCCATAACCTTGTGACTTCCAGCCCTCTGTTGTACTCTCCCAAGCGTACTTAGTACAGTGCCCTGCACACAGTACACACTTAATAAATATGATTGACTGGGGAGGGAGGTGTGTGTGTAGAGCACGAAGCCAACCGACCTTAGACGTGACTCTCGGATTGGCCCAGGGAAGCCCCAGAAGGTGGACACAGGGGGCCACTGGCAGCAAGGGGGCTGGCGGGGGAGGCAGGTGGGCTAGCATTCATTCATTCAGTCATATTTATTGAGCACTTACTGTGTGCAGAGCACCGTACTAAGTGCCTAAGTGGGCCTCCACTGAACTAGCAGTGTAGGCAGGTGGGCTAGCATTCATTCATTCATTCAATCGTATTTATTGAGCGCTTACAATGTGCAGAGCACTGTATTAAGTGCTTAAGTGGGCCTCCACTTAACTAGGAGGGGAGACAGGTGGGCTACCATTCATTCATTCAATCCTATTTTTTGAGCGCTTATTGTGTGCAGAGCACTGTATTAAGCACTTAAGTGGGCCTCCAGTGTAGTAGTAGGGGAGGCAGGTGGTCTAGCATTCATTCGATCGTATTTATTGAGCACTCACTGTGTGCAGAGCACTGTACTAAACGCTTAAGTGGGCCTCCACTGAACTAGCAGGGGAGGCAGGAGATCAAGCATTCATTCATTCATACTTACTGTGTGCAGAGTACTATATTCATTCATTCAATCATATGTATTGAGCGCTTACCGTGTGCAGAGCACTGTACTAAGCGCTTGGGAAGTAAAAGTTGGCAACATATAGAGACGGTCCCTACCCAACAGAGCTTAAGTGGGCCTCCAGTGTACTAACAGGGGAGGCAGGTGGGCTAGCATTCATTCATTCATGCAATCGTATTAAGCACTTACTGTGTGCAGAGCACTGTATTAAGCGCTTAAGTGGGCCTCCACTGAACTAGCAGGGGAGACAGGTGGGCTAGCATTCATTCATTCAATTGTATTTATTGAGCGCTTACTGTGTGCAGAGCACTGTATTATGCACTTAAGTGGGCCTCCAGTGTACTAGCAGGAGAGGCAGGTGGGCTAGCATTCATTCATTCGATCGTATTTCTTGAGCACTTACTGTGTGCAGCGCACTGTACTAAATGCTTAAGTGGGCTGCCACTGAACTAGCAGGGGAGGCAGGAGGTCTAGCATTCATTCATTCGTACTTATTGAGCACTTACTGTGTGCAGAGTACTGTATTCATTCAATCACATTTGTTGAGCACTTATTGTGTGCAGAGCACTGTACTAAGCGCTTGGGAAGTAAAAGTTGGCAACATATAGAGACGGTCCCTACCCAACAGCGCTTAAGTGGGCCTCCAGTGTACTAACAGGGGAGGCAGGTGGGCTAGCATTCATTCATTCATGCAATCGTATGTATTGAGCGCTTACTGTGTGCAGAGCACTGTATTAAGCGCTTAAGTGGGTCTCCACTGAACTAGCAGGGGAGACAGGTGGGCTAGCATTCATTCATTCAATTGTATTTATTGAGCGCTTACTGTGTGCAGAGCACTGTATTAAGCACTTAAGTGGGCCTCCAGTGTACTAGCAGGAGAGGCAGGTGGGCTAGTATTCATTCATTCGATAATAATAATAATAATGATGGCATTTGTTAAGCGCTTACTATGTGCAGAGCACTGTTCTAAGCGCTGGGAGGACACACTGGTTGTCCCAAGTGGGGCTCACAGTCTTAATCCCCATTTGACAGATGAGGTCACTGAGGCTCAGAGAAGCGAAGTGACTTGCCCAAGGTCACACAGCAGACGTATGGCAGAGTCGGCATTCGAACCCATTCATTCATTCATTCAATCGTATTTATTGAGCGCTTGCTGTGTGCAGAGCACTGTACTAAGCGCTTGGGAAGTACAAGTTGGCAACATATAGAGACGGTCCCTATTTGTTCTGACGATTTTGACACCTGTCTCCATGTTTTGTTTTGTTGTCTGTCTCCCCCTTCTAGGCTGTGAGCCCTTGTTGGGTAGGGACCGTCTCTATGTTTCCGACTTGTACTTCCCAAGCGCTTAGCACAGTGCTCTGCACACAGTAAGCGCTCAACAAATACGATTGATTGAATGAATGAATGAAAAGATGACCTCTGACTCCAAAGCCCCTGCTCTTTCCACCGAGCCACGCCGCTTCTCTATTCGACCGTATTTACTGAGCACTTGCCGGGTGCACGGCACTGCACTAAACGCTAGACAGTAAGTCCGCTGTTGGGGAGGGACTGTCTCTATGTGTTGCCGACTTGTATTCATTCAATCGTATTTATTGAGCGCTTACTGTGTGTAGAGCACTGTATTAAGCGCTTGGGAAGTACAACTTGACAACATATAGAGACGGTCCCTACCCAACAGTGGGCTCTCAGTCTAGAAGGGGGAGACAGAGAACAAAACAAAACATATTAACAAAATAAAATAAATACGTACAAATAAAATAGAGTAATAAATACGTACAAATATATATACATATATACAGGTGCTGTGGGGAGGGGAAGGAGGTAAGGGGGGGATTCATTCAATCGTATTTATTGAGCGCTTACTGGGTGCAGAGCACTGCACCAAGCGCTTGGGAAGCACAACTTCCCAAGCGCTTAGTACGGTGCTCTGCACCCAGTAAGCGTTCAGTAAATACGATTGAGAGCCCGCTGTTGGGTAGGGACTGTCTCTATATGTTGCCAACTTGTACTTCCCAAGCGCTTAGTAGGGTGCTCTGCACCCAGTAAGCGCTCAATAAATACGATTGATTGATTGATTGATGAAGTGGGCCTCTGCTGAACTGGCAGGGGAGCCGGTCCTGCTTCAGCAGGGGCAGAGCCTGGCTGCCTCCCACAAGGACAACTCGCTTATCATTTTGCAAAGTGAAAAAGGAGAACCTGAAGCAGCAGCAGCATGGGGCGCCCCATCTTCTCCTCCTCCTCTTCCTCCTCCTCCCTCCATCCCGTTAGGCACCGGGCTCAGGTCGGTGCCGGTCCGATCTTGAATACAGCGCTTCCCTTAGGTGATTTTATTGGCAGTAATGGTTACCCTGTTGGGGAGGCCTTCCCAGACTGAGCCCCTTCCTTCCTCTCCCCCTCGTCCCCCTCTCCATCCCCCTCATCTTACCTCCTTCCCTTCCCCACAGCACCTGTATATATGTATATATGTTTGTACATATTTATTACTCTATTTTACTTGTACATATCTATTCTACTTATTTTATTTTGTTAGTATGTTTGGTTTTGTTCTCTGTCTTCCCCTTTTAGACTATGAGCCCACTGTTGGGTAGGGACTGTCTCTATACGTTGCCAACTTGTACTTCCCAAGCGCTTAGTACAGTGCTCTGCACACAGTAAGTGCTCAATACGATTGATTGATTGATTGACTGATCTGGACCGATTAGATTAGACTAGATTAGATCCAGTCCGATTCGACTGCGAGCCCACTGTTGGGTAGGGACTGTCTCTATATGTTGCCAACTTGTACTTCCCAAGCGCTTAGTACAGTGCTCTGCACACAGTAAGCACTCAATAAATACAACTGATTGATTGATTGATCCGGACCGATTAGATTAAATAATAATAATAGCATTTGTTAAGCGCTTACTGTGTGCAAAGCACTGTTCCAAGCGCTGGTTAGACTAGATTAGATTAGATCCGGTCCGATTAGACTGTGAGCCTACTGTTGGGTAAGGACTGTCTCTATATGTTGCCAACTTGGACTTCCCAAGCGCTTAGTCCAGTGCTCTGCACACAGTAAGCGCTCAATAAATACGATTGATTGATCCGGTCCGATTAGATTAAATAATAATAATAGCATTCGTTAAGAGCTTACTATGTGCAAAGCACTGTTCACTTTCTATCCCCCCCAGCGCTTAGAGCAGTGATTTGCACATTGTAAGCAATTAACAAATGCCAACATTATTATTATTATTACCTGTATATGTGTATTTATGTTTGTACATATTTACTACTCTATTTATTTTACTTGTACATATATATTCTATTTATTTTATTTTGTTAGTATGTTTGGTTTTGTTCTCTGTCTCCCCCTTTTAGACTGTGAGCCCACTGTTGGATAGGGACTATCTCTCTATGTTGCCAACTTGTACTTCCCAAGTGCTTAGTACAGTGCTCTGCACACAGTAAGCGCTCAATAAATACGATTGATTGATTGATTGATTCTAAGCGCTGGTTAGACTAGATTAGATCCGGTCCGATTACACTGTGAGCCCACTGTTGGGTAGGGACTGTCTCTATTTGTTGCCAACTTGGACTTCCCAAGCGCTTAGTCCAGTGCTCTGCACACAGTAAGCGCTCAATAAATACGATTGATTGATCCCGCCCCGCTTCGTACTCACCCCGAGCTGCCAGAGCCAGGAGGAGCCGGGGGCCGCGCATGCGCAGTCGGCGTCGCCCGCCCCTATTTCCCCCCCATTGCGTCACTGGGCAGGGGCGGGACCCGCCGGGAAAGTCTTATGGTTCGCGCTCGGCTGGTCCCACTTTTCCCAGACGGGCGGGCGGGAAAAGGGGGAATGCCCCGCCGCCGGCTCGGCTCCTCCAGCCAATGCAATAATAACGGCATTCCTTAAGCGCTTACTATGTTCACTGTTCCCCTCTCCATCCCCCCCATCTTACCTCCTTCCCTTCCCCACAGCACCTGTATATATGTATATATGTTTGTACATATTTATTACTCTATTTATTTATCATCATCATCATCATCAATCGTATTTATTGAGCGCTTACTATGTGCAGAGCACTGTACTAAGCGCTTGGGAAGTACAAATTGGCAACATATAGAGACGGTCCCTACCCAACAGTGGGCTCACAGTCTAAAAGGGGGAGACAGAGAACAAAACCAAACATACTAACAAAATAAAATAAATAGGATAGATATGTACAAGTAAAATAAATAAATAAACAGAGTAATAAATATGTACAAACATATATACATATATACAGGTGCTGTGGGGAAGGGAAGGAGGTAAGATGGGGGGATGGAGAGGGGGACGTTTATTCTACTTGTACCTATCTATTCTATTTATTTTATTTTGTTAGAACGTTTGGTTTTGTTCTCTGTCTCCCCCTTTTAGACTGTGAGCCCACTGTTGGGTAGGGACTGTCTCTATATGTTGCCAATTTGTACTTCCCAAGCGCTTAGTACAGTGCTGTGCATGTAGTAAGCGCTCAATAAATACGATTGATGATGATGCTCTAGAAGCAGCGTGTCTCAACGGAAAGAGCCCAGGCTGGGGAGCCGGAGGTCATGGGTTCCAATCCCCGCTCCGCCGACTGTCAGCTGTGTGACTTTGGGCGAGTCACTTCTCTGGGCCTCGGTTGCCTCATCGACTTGTACATATCAATTCTATTTATTTTATTTTGTTAGTATGTTTGGTTTTGTTCTCTGTCTCCCCCTTTTAGACTGTGAGCCCACTGGTGGGTAGGGATTGTCTCTATATAATAATAATAATGGCATTTGTTAAGCACTTACTATGTGCAAAGCACTGTTCTAAGCGCTGGGGAGGGGAAACAAGGTAATGAGGTTGTCCCACGTGGGGCTCACAGTCTTCACCCCCATTTTACAGGTGAGGGAACTGAGGCTCAGAGAAGTTAAGTGACTTACCCAAGGTCACACAGCAGACATGTGGCAGAGCCGGGATTCGAACCCATGATCTCTTACTCAGAAGCCCGGGCTCTTTCCACTGAGTCACGCTGCTTATGTTGCCAGCTTGTACTTCCCAAGCGCTTAGTACAGTGCTCTGCACACAGTAAGCGCTCAATAAATACGATTGATTGTAAAAGGGGGATGAAGACTGTGACCCCACGTGGGACAACCTGATCGCCTTGTATCCTCCCCAGCGTTTAGAACAGTGTTTTGCACATAATAAACGCTTAACAAATACTATTATTATTATTATTCTAAGCGCTGGGGAGGATACAAGGTGATCAGGTTGTCCCACGTGGGGCTCACAGTGTTCATCCCCATTTTACAGATGAGGGAATTGAGGCACAGAGACTAATAATAATGATGATGGCATTTATTAAGCGGTTACTATGTGCAAAGCACTGTTCAAAGCGCTGGGGAGGTTACAAGGTGATCAGGTTGTCCCACGTGGGGCTCACAGTGTTCATCCATTTTACAGATGAGGAAATTGAGGCACAGAGACTAATAATAATGATGATGGCATTTATTAAGCGGTTACTATGTGCAAAGCACTGTTCTAAGCGCTGGGGAGGTTACAAGGTGATCAGGTTGTCCCACGTGGGGCTCACAGTGTTCATCCCCATTTTACAGATGAGGAAATTGAGGCACAGAGACTAATAATAATGATGATGGCATTTATTAAGCGGTTACTATGTGCAAAGCACTGTTCTAAGCACTGGGGAGGTTACAAGGTGATCAGGTTGTCCCACGTGGGGCTCACAGTGTTCATCCCCATTTTACAGATGAGGAAATTGAGGCACAGAGACTAATAATAATGATGATGGCATTTATTAAGCGGTTACTATGTGCAAAGCACTGTTCTACACGCTGGGGAGGTTACAAGGTGATCAGGTTGTCCCACGTGGGGCTCACAGTGTTCATCCCCATTTTACAGATGAGGAAATTGAGGCACAGAGAATAATAATAATGATGGCATTTATTAACTCGTTACTATGTGCAAAGCACTGTTCTAAGCGCTGGGGAGGTTACAAGGTGATCAGGTTGTCCCACTGGGGGCTCACAATCTTGATCCCCATTTTACAGATGAGGTAACAGGCACAGAGAAGTTAAGTGACTTTCCCAAAGTCACACAGCTGACAATTGGCAGAGCCGGTGGCTTCACAGACTCCGTCCAATCCTGGTTCTCCTCATATCTCTCTGGTCGTTCATTCTCAGTCTCCTTTGCAGGCTCCTCCTCCCCCTCCAATCCCCTTACTGTGGGGGTTCCCCAAGGTTCAGTTCTTGGTCCCCTTCTGTTCTCGATCTACACTCACTCCCTTGGTGACCTCATTCGCTCCCACGGCTTCAACTATCATCTCTACGCTGATGACACCCAAATCTACATCTCTGCCCCTGCTCTCTCCCCCTCCCTCCAGGCTCGCATCTCCTCCTGCCTTCAGGACATCTCCATCTGGATGTCCGCCCGCCACCTAAAGCTCAACATGTACAAGACTGAACACCTTGTCTTCCCTCCCAAACCCTGCCCTCTCCCTGACTTTCCCCTCACTGTTGATGGCACTACCATCCTTCCCGTCGCACAAGCCTGCAACCTTGGTGTCATCCTCGACTCCGCTCTCTCATTCACCCCTCACATCCAAGCCGTCACCAAAACCTGCCAGTCTCAGCTCCGCAACATTGCCAAAATCCGCCCTTTCCTCTCCATCCAAACCGCTACCCTGCTCGTTCAAGCTCTCATCCTATCCCGTCTGGACTACTGCATCAGCCTCCTCTCTGATCTCCCATCCTCGTGTCTCTCCCCACTTCAATCCATACTTCACGCCGCTGCCCGGATTGTCTTTGTCCAGAAACGCTCTGGGCATGTTACTCCCCTCTTCAAAAATCTCCAGTGGCTACCAATCAATCTGAGCATCAGGCAGAAACTCCTCACCCTCGGCTTCAAGGCGCTCCATCACCTCGCCCCCTCCTACCTCACCTCCCTTCTCTCCTTCTCCAGCCCAGCCCGCACCCTCCGCTCCTCTGCCGCTAATCTCCTCACCGTGCCTCGTTCTCACCTATCCCGCCATCGACCCCCGGCCCACATCATCCCCCGGGCCTGGAATGCCCTCCCTCTGGCTATCCGCCAAGCTAGCTCTCTTCTTCCCGTCAAGGCCCTACTGAGAGCTCACCTCCTCCAGGAGGCCTTCCCAGACTGAGCCCCCTCCTTTCTCTCCCCCTCATCCCCCTCTCCATCCCCCCATCTTACCTCCTTCCCTTCCCCACAGCACCTGTATATATGTATATATGTTTGTACATATTTATTACTCTATTTATTTTACTTGTACATATCTATTCTATTTATTTTATTTTGTTAGTATGTTTGGTTTTGTTCTCTGTCTCCCCCTTCTAGACTGTGAGCCCACTGTTGGGTAGGGACTGTCTCTATATGTTGCCAACTTGTACTTCCCAAACGCTTAGTCCAGTGCTCTGCACACAGTAAGCACTCAATAAATATGATTGATTGATTGATTGACCTCTGACTCCCAAGCCGCTGCTCTTTCCATTGGGCCACACTGCTTCTCATGTACTGAAATGTACTGAAAAGTTGCCTGGCGTAGTGCATAGAGCACGGGCCTGGGAGTCAGAAAGTTCATTCAATTCATTCAATCGTATTTATTGCAATTATCTGCACATGTTTACTGTGTGCAGAGCACTGTACTAAGCACTTAATGTTCTAATCCTTACTCTACCACGTCTGCTGGGTGACCTTGGCAGCGTGGCTTAATGGAAAGAGCCTGGGAGTCAGAGGTCATCAGTTCTAATCCCGGCTCCGCCACTTGTCTGCTGTGTGACCTTGGGCAAGTCACTTCACTTCTCTGGGCCTCAGTTACCTCACCTGTAAAATGGGGTTGAAGACTGTGAGCCCCAAGTGGGACAACCTGATTACCTTGTATCTATCCCAGCACTAAGAATAGTGCTTGGCACATAGTAAGTGCTTAACAAATACCAACATTATTATTATTATTACTTCACATCTCTGTGCCTGTTTTATATCTGAAAAAGGGGGACAGGGGCTGTGTCCGATCCGATTTGCTTGGATCCACTCCAGCACTTAGTAACATGCTTGGCACATAGTAAGCGCTTGATTAATACCACAATTATTATTGTTATTTCTATTACTATCTCCCTCCACCCTATCGTTGTGGCCTCATTTGCAGTGCTGGTGCCGAGTCTCAGTATTCAGAGAAATCCCCTTTCCCTGTAAACCACAGCTGGGGATTTGGTGAGCCATTTTTTTCTTAGTTTTTAAAAAAGCCCATAGAGAAACAGCTTGGCCTGGTGGACAAAGTGTGGACCTGAGAGTCAGAAGGACCTGGAATCTAAATTGTTATTTGCCTGCTGTGTGACCTTGGGCAAGGCACTTAATTTCTTTGTGCTTCAGGTACCTCATCTGTAGAATGGGGATTAACATTGGGAACCCTGTGTGGGAATGGACTGCATATGGCCTGATTAGCTTGTATCTACCCCAGTACTTAGTACAATGCCTGGCACACAGTAAGCACTTAAATACCATGAAGGGAAAAAAATGCCACCCCAAGAGACCTGGGGTTTTGTCCAGGCTTTTCCACTTGCCCATTGTGTGACACTGGGCAAGGTATCGAAGTTCTCTGTGTTTGTTTCTTCAGCTGTGAGCTTCATGTGGGACAGGGACTGTGTGCTGTGTGTTTACCCCAGCAATTAGGATAGTGCTTGGCACATAGTAAGCACTAATGAGTGTGGTATTTGTTATTGCAAAATCTGTTTTTCCACCTGCATGAGAAAAAAAGACTATATAATGGGAAAGACATTAAAGAGTCGTTAAGGGACATTTTTCTCCTCAAACCCACATGCCACAGTCTCAGGACGGTTTCTTCAAGCAGTGGATTTCTTTGGAATCAGTGATTTCAATCAATGAATCCATCAGTGGTTTCTGTTGCTCACTTACTGCACACAGACCACTGTACTAAGAACTTGGGAGAACACAGTATAACCGAGTTGAAAGACAGGATCCCTGCTCACATGGAGTTTACAGTGTAGCTGGGCAGACATTAATTTAAATAAATTAAGGGTATGTATGTAAGTATTGTGGGGCTGAGGGTGGGGTGAATACCAAGCACCCAAAGGGTTCAGATCCAAGAACATTGATAATGCAGACGGGAGAGGGAATTGGGGAAGAGAGGGCTTAATCAGGGAAGGGTTCTATCTGAGGAAGGCATCTATCAATCAATCAACCATTATTGGTGTTTGATACAATTATTTATTTTGAAAATTGTCTTTAAACCATTAAATGGCAGCAATCAGAAATGGGCACTGAATGTTTCCATATTAGATGGAAATAAACCTGATCCTTGAACAGTACTATTTACTCAAAATCTGGTGTTATTCTGGAGGTGGGCATTTGTAGTGTGGTGGAGCAGTCACTAAAACTCAGGGGCTCTCAAAGCATTGCCAGCTACTGCCCTCAGGCCCAACTCCTAACTCTGGAGTTTTCTTCCTCTCTTCTTCTCTGCCTCTCACGTCCTCTCAAGTGTTCATTACACTCTCTCTTCCCTCTGCCAGGGCCCTGTTCTTCCCTGTTCTTGGGCCTGGTGGTCAAGCCTCATTCAGGGAGAAAGCTCAGTTGTTTTGCTTATTTCACTGCTTAGTTTTTTTTTAAGTGGGCAGATAAGAAAGAGCAAGGAGAAAGTAGCTGACAATGCCAACCAGTAAGGAAACCAGTTACTACCCAGCTAGCCCTCCCTCTCCAGCCCCAGGACGTTGCCACACAGGGTGTTAAGCAAGGGATTTCCAAGAACCCAGTGATCTCTGAGACAGCTGGCTCCTGGTCTTGACCCTTGATTCCCAAGATAACAGAGGCCATCTTGGAGACTGTTTGACCTGGTTGGGTGCCCCAGGGACAGGGCACACTGGTCTTCTCGGGAGAGAGAAAGGCTAGGGGTTCAAGCCCCCACCTCCCTATCCTCCCATTCACACTTTGGAGCAAGAAGAATTTAGGGGTCAAAGAAAGGAGCTTCACAGTTGGGGACTTGTGTGTTGCACTTGGATTTCCACACTTTATTCTTTTTTTTAAATGGCATTTATTAAGCACTTACTATGTGCAAAGCACTGTTCTAAGCGCTGGGGAGGTTACAAGGTGATCAGGTTGCCCCACGGGGGGGCTCACAGTCTTAATCCCATTTTACAGATGAGGTAACTGAGGCACACAGAAGTGAAGTGACTTGCCCAAAGTCACACAGCTGACAATTGGCAAAGCCGGGATTTGAACCCATGACCTCTGACTCCAAAACCCGTGCTCTTTCCACTGAGCCATGCTGCTTCTCCTTATTCACCCATCTCTCAGCCTCACAGCACTTATGTACATATCTGTAATTCATTTATTTGTATTAATGTCTGTATCCCCCCCCCACTAGACTATAAATTCACTGTGTGCAGGGAACATGCCTTCCAACTCAATTTTATTGTACTCTCCCAAGTGCTTAGTACAATGCTCTGCACACGATAGGCACTCAGTAAGTGCCATTGATTGATTGATGACAGTGCAGGTACCCAGGAATGAGCCAAGCTGGGTTCATGCAGAAGTAGTCTCTAGAAGCAGTGTGGCTTAGTGGAAAGAGCATGGGCTTGGGAGTCAGAGAACATGGGTTCTAATCCCAGCTCTGCCACTTGTCTGCTGTGTGACCTTGGGCAAGTCACTTAACTTCTCTGTGCCTCAGTTACCTCATCTGTCAAATGGGGATTAAGACTGTGAGCCCCAAGTGGGATAACCTGATTACCTTGTATCTACTCCAGTGCTTAGAACACTGTTTGGCACATAGTAAGCACTTAACAAATACTATTATAATAATTATTATTATTTTTCCAGTTTTATACCAGTCAGTCTGTTTTTCAGCTGGTCTGTCCTCCAAACAATACTGTGCGTATGTACATGTGTTTGTGGGATCAGGTAAGGGGATGTTGCCAAAGGGGTATTTGGTATTCCCAAATGCTGTCAGTGGTCCCCTTTCAATCAATCAATAGTATTTATTGAGCATTTACTGTGTGCACCACACTGTACTAAGTGCTTGGTAGCATACAATAGAGTTGGCAGATACGCATCCCTGTCCACAACAAGTTTATAGTCTAGAGGGTGAGACAGACATATAAATAAATTATGGATACTTACCTAAGTGCTACCCCTCTCAGGGTTGCACCTGGAGAGTTTCCAGTACTCTACCAGTCTCGACTATGGGAGGGAGAGTCCAGCGGAGGCATACCCATTTCATTCCTAGCTTGGGCAGTGGCTAGTGAGTGGAAGGCAATTTGCTACAAATCAAAACTCACCTGTGCTGTTCAGCAACAGTGTGGGAGAGAGTCGAGGGCAGAGACTCAGGTTTACTGTGCGGAAGGAGGCAATGGTAAACTGCTTCCGTATTTTTACCAAGAAAACTCTATGGATCCACTACCAGAATGAATGCAGATGGAGGTGGGGCGTTCTGGGAGAGATGTGTCCAGGCTGTCTCTACGGGTCAAGCATGACTTGACAGCATAAGACAACAACAATATAAGTGCTGTGAGGCAGAGAGGGTGGAGTGATCATCAAGTGCCCAGAGGGTACAGCTCTAAGGGCATGGATGATGCTGAAGCGAGAGGGAACTGGGGGAAAAGAGGCTTAATAAGGGAAGGTCCCTTGGAGAAGATGTGATCTTAGTAAGACTTTGAAGGTGGGGAGAGTGGTGCTCTGATGTATATGGAGGGGAGGGAGTTCCAGGACAGAGGAAAGATGTGGGAAAGGGATCATCAGCAGTCAATGCTAGGAGCACGACTTTCTTTGGTTTCATAACTTTCCTCTGGGCAGTAGCCGAAGCTTGAGCTATACAGGAGAGTTCATTGTCTCTACCCATCAGAGCCGATGCCAAAGGAGAACATTACCAAAAATGTTTGTGTAGGATCACAGGTCAAATTTAGCAGGGCCCCTCTCTCTCCAACCTCCCAGAAAGTTGTTTTATCCAAGACTGCTTTTGCCAATTGGACTGAAGTCAAGGTCTATATTTAAAATCTGCACCTTTAGAGATGGAGCTCCTCTTTTATTGACTGATTTATCAGGTTGGGATATTAAAAAAAATCTGGGGCAGGGAGGATATGTGCCTCACTTCTGTGAGGGGAGGGGATGGGAAGGGATTTGTCTCACCTGTGTGTGGGAGGAGAGGGAAGGAGTGCATTATGTGCAGAGTACATGTTTTATTCGCCCCCATCAAAGCTTTATTGAAGGCATATTTCTTCCAAAAGGCTTTCCCTGACTAAGCCCTTTTTTCCTTTTTTTCCACTCCCTTCTGCATCACCCTGACCTGCTCCTTTTATTCATTCCCCCTCCCAGCCCCACAGTACCCAAGTACATATCCATAATTTATATTAATGCCTGTGCCCCCTTCTAGACTGTAAGCTCATTGTGGACAGGGAATGTATCTATTATGTTGTTATAATGTACTCTCCCAAGTGCTTAGTATAGTGCTCTGCACACAGTAAATGCTCAATTGATCGATTAATTCTGTTGTATGCTCCAAAGTGTTTAGTATATTGCTCTGCACATAATAAATGCTCAAAAACTACAACTGATTGATTGATGTGCTTCACCTGTGTAATGGCAGAGGAGTGTGCATGTTGGGGGGGAATGAGGGTGCTAGTGGCGGGGTAGATTTAGACTCAAATTCCCAGATTAAAAATACAGGACTCTGATAGAGGTCCCGACTTCACCCAGCCCTCTTGAGCCAAAAGGGACTAGAGGTGAAGTCGAGATGGCAACTTCATCTCTTGCCCTGCTGTGGGCAGGGGGGGAAGAAGTGAGGGGTTGTCCACTGCCCCTTTGCTCTTCATGGGGCTTTGGAGCTGTGCATGAGCGGTTCCACTTGCTCCAGCCCCAAAGACCACTGAGGAGATGCCAACAGCCTACAGTGCCCTCATCCAGCTTTGTTTTGTTGTCTGTCTCCCCTTTCTAGACTGTGAACCCGCTGTTGGGTAGGGACCGTCTCTATATGTTGCCAACTTGTACTTCCCAAGCACTTAGTACAGTGCTCTGCACACAGTAAGCGCTCAATAAATACGATTGAATAAATGAATGAATGAGGCCTTCCAAGACTGAGCCCCCTTTTTCTTCTCCTCCTCCCCATCCCCACCGCCCTACCTCCTTCCCCTCCTCACAGCACTTGTATATATTGTACAGATTTATTACTCTAACTTGTACATATTTACTATTCTATTTATTTTGTTAATAATGTGCATATAGCTTTAATTATATTTGTTCTGACAATTTTGACACCTGTCTACATGTTTTGTTTTGTTGTCTGACTCCCCCTTCTAGACTGTGAGCCCGTTGTTGGGTAGGACCGTCTTTACACATTGCTGACTTGTACTTCCCAAGTGTTTAGTCCAGTGGTCTGCACACAGTAAGCACTCAATAATAATAATAATAATAACAATAATGATAGCATTTATTAAGCACTTACTATGTGCAAAGCACTGTTTTAAGCGCTGGGGAGGTTACAAGGTGATGAGGTTGTCCCACGGGGGGCTCACAGTCTTCATCCCCATTTTACAGATGAGGGAACTGAGGCCCAGAGAAGTTAAGTAACTCGCCCAAAGTCACAGCTGACAAGTGGTGGAGCTGGGATTTGAACCCATGTCCTCTGACTCCAAAGCCCATGCTCTTTCAACTGAGCCACGCTGCTTCTCTGAACCATGCTGCTTCTCTTGAGCCACGCTTGAATGAATGAATGAGATAGAGAGAATAGTGTTGTCTACAGACTAGGGGAGGATAGGGTTTGGGTGGGAGATGAGGAGTTCTGCTTTGGGCATGTTAAGTTTGAGCTGTAGGCAGAACATTCAGAAAAAGATTTCCTGAAGGCAGGAGGAAATACGAGACTGCAGAGGAGAGAGGTCAGGGCTGGAGAGGTAGATTTGGGGATCATCCCTGTAGGGTTGGTAGTTGAAGCTTTGAGTTATCCAAGGGAGAGGGTGTAAATAGAGAATAGAAGGGGACCTAGAACTGAGCCTTGAGGTACCTCCACAGTTAGAGGGTGGGGGTCAGGAGAGAAGCCTGACAAAAAGCCAGGAAGTTGGGAGGAGAACCAGGAGAGGCCAGCACCAGCCAAGGTTGGATAATGTTACCAAGAGAAGGGGCTTGTCCATAGTGCTGAAGGAGGTTGAAGGATAGAGAAGGATTAGGATGGAGTAGAAGTCATCGGATTGGTGAGAAATCCTCACGAAATCCTTTGAAAATCAGATTTATACAGGTCATCTTGGGCCCCTGCACTAAGTTTTTATTTTTTACTGTGTTGCATTTCATAAAATCTCTGTGCCAGAATGTTCCAAGATCATTAATGGCCTCATTTACAAGTCCTTTGGGCTCAGTTTGTGTCCTATCCTCCTTACCCTTTCAGCCACCTTCCAATACTGGATCATATCCTCCTTCAAGAAGCACTGTCTGATTTTGGTTTCACCAACCAAGTCCTCACCTGATTCTCCTCCTATCTCATTGGCTGCTCCTTCTCAGTGTCATTTACTCGTTCCTCTTCCACCTCTCATCTTCTATCTGGGTGCTCATTTTGGGCAGGAAATGTGTTCACCAGCTCTGTTGTAGTATAATTTCTCAAGCACTTAGTACAGTACATATACACTTGTACATATTTACTATTCTATTCTATACTATTCTATTTATTTTGCTAATGATGTGCATATAGCTTTAATTCTATTTGTTCTGATGATTTTGACACCTGTCTACATGTTTTGTTTTGTTGTCTGTCTCACCCTTCTAGACTGTGAGCCTGTTGTTGGGTAGGGACCGTCTCTACATGTTGCCCACTTGTACTTCCCAAGTGCTTAGTACAGTGCTCTGCACACAGTAAGCACTCAATAAATGCAATTGAATGAATGAATGAATGCTCTGCACACAGTAAGTACTCAATCATCACTGATGATGGTTGCTTCTTTCTCTACATTCACTCTCTTGGGGAGTTCAGCTTTTCATGCGGCTTCAGCTCCAACTCTCAAATCTACCTTTCCATCCCCAGCCTTTCTCCTAATCTACAATCTTGCAAATCCTCTTGCTTCCAGGACATCTTCATTTGGGTGTACCATCAGCACCTCAAACTGAACTTTAACATTTCCATCTCTGTCAATAACACTATCTGCTAATGCTACCACGTTAATCCAAACACTTATCCTACTCTGCCTGGATTACTGTATCCGACTCTGCTGACCTTCTAGCCTCTCTCTCTCTCCTTACTTCAGTCAATACTTCACTTTGCTGCCCCAATCATTTGTCTAAAAAACTGTTCAGGCCATTTCCCCACTCCTCAAGCACCTCCAGTGGTTGCCCACCCAGCCCACTCACTGCTGCATCAAAAAGAAACTCCTTACCACAGGCTTTAAAGCACTCAATTACCTTGCCCTTCCTACCTCACCTCGCTACTCTGTTACTACAAACTAGCCTACACACTTCACTCTTCAAAGGCTAACCTCCTCACTGTACCTCGCTCTTGTCTCTCTTGTTGCTGATCTCTCACCCACATCCTGCCTCTGGCCTGGAACGCCCTCCCTCTCCAGATCCAACAGACGGTCACTTTCCCCACCTTCAAAGCCTTACTGAAGGCACATCTCCTCCAAGAGGCCTTGCCTGACTAAGCCCCACTTTCCTCTTCTTCCACTCTCTTCTCCATTCCCTTTCCCAGCCCCACAACACTTACGTACATATCTGTAATTTATTTATTTATATTAATGTCTGTCTCCCCCTCTAGACTGTAAGCTCATTTTGGTCAGGGAATGTGTTTATTACATTGTTAACGTGTATTCTCCCAAATGCTTAGTAGAGTGCTCTGCACACAGTAAGCGCTCAATAAATACAATTGACTGACCGACCGGCTGGCTGACCACCATCTTCCCTGTCCCAGAAGCCCAGGACTTGGGTGTCATCCTTGACTCCTCATTGTCTTTCAGCTCCTACATTGATTCAAACTCCTGTCATATTATGGCTAAACTGGTGTATCAGTCTTCTCACTGATAATAATAATAATAATGTTAATGATAATATTCATTCAATTGTATTTATTGAGTGCTTACTGTACTAAGCGCTTGGGAAGTACAAAGCATAAGTATGGTATTTGTTAAGCTCTTAGTATGTTTCAAGCACTGTTCTAAACTCTGGGGCAGATACAAGGTGATCAGGTTGGACACAGTCCCTGTCCTACAGAGAGCTCACAGTCTAAGTAGGTATTGAATCCCCATTTTACAGTTGAGGAAACTGAGGCACAGAGAAGTTGGATTGCCCAATGTCACAGGGAAGACAAATGAGGGACCTGGGATTAGAACCCAGGACCTCTGGATCCCTGGCTACTTTTTTATGGTATTTACTTTGGTGTTTACTGGTACACTTACTATATGCCAGGCATTACACTAAGTGCTGAGGTAGATACAAGCTAATCAGGTTGCATACAGTCGACATTTCACTTGGGACTCAGAGTCTTATTCCCATTTTACAGATGAGGTAACAGACACAGAGAAGTGAAGTAACGTGTCCAAGGTCACAAAGCAGACACGTGGCAGAGCTGGGTTTAGAAACCAGGTCCTTCTGACTCCTGGGGTCATGCTCTATCCATTAGGCCATGCGGCTTCTCTCTCTGTCCCCAACCTGTTTCTGCTTCAACTTCTTCTACATGATGTTCCAAGAATCATCTTGAAGTGTTACATAGCTCTCATATTTCCAATCTTCTAAAACCTCCAAAGATTACCCTTCTCCCTCTGCACCAAACAAAAACTCCTCACGAGTGGCTTCAAGGCAGTTCATCAGCTCTCTCCATCCTGCGTATTGCCTTTCTTCATCTGCTACTTCACAGCTCACACTTTTTGCTTCTCCCAAACTCACCTTCTAAGTATACTACACTCTTGATCCTCAATCAGAATCAAGCAATCAGTAGTATTTATCAAACACCTACTGTGTGCCACATATCATATTAAGCACCTGAGAGAGTACAATAGAATTAGTAGACATGATCCTTGCCCTCGAGGAGTTTACAAATTACATGACAATCTCCCACCTCTGACCCCTTTACTCACACCACTTACTTGGTCTCTAACTCCCTCCCCCTTCAAATCTGCCAGATCCCACCTTTCCCCTTCTCAAAGCCCTCCTAAAATACTACCTTCTCCAGGAAGCCCTCCCTGACTAATTCATGACACCCTTCTCAGGCTCAGCCCTACAGTTTTCTGTACCTATCCTCAGCACTTACCAATCAACCTATCCGTCAGTGGTATTATTTATTGAGTGCTTTCTATATGCAGAGCACTGTACTAAGCACTTGCAAAAGTAAAGTACAACAGAATTAGCAGACATGTTCCCTACCCATAATGAGCTTACAGCCTAGAGGGGACTGTAAATATGTACATATTTATGATAATTTGTATATTCAATTATTCATTCAACTACTATTCATTCATTCATTCAGCTACTGTATTTCATCCTGATGTATTTGTAATACTTCCTGTTTTACCCTTGCTCTTCCTCAGGCCTTACTATCTGCAAATAAGTTTCATCTGTCTGTGTTCTTCATCAATCTATACTGTACTCTCCCAAGCACTTAGTGCCATGCTTTGCACACAGTAAGCATTCAATAAATGCCATTGAATGAATGAATGAATCAATCAATCAATGGTATTTATTGCCTGTTTACTGTATGGGGAGTGCTGTGCTAACAGCACAGAGAAGAGAGATCCAATCCATGCTCACAAGCTTACAGTCTAGAGGTCAGGTTTACAGACTGAAAGCACTTCTAGACTGTAAAATCCCATTAGAAGCAGTATGCCCTATTGTAAAGGGTATAAATAATAATTAATAATTGTGGTATTTGTTAAGCACTTACTATGTGTCAGGCACTGTACTAAGCACTGGGGTGGATTCATTCATTAATTCATTCACTCAATCATATTTATTGAGTGCTTACTGTGTGCAGAGCAGTGTACTAAGTGCTTGGAAAGTACAATTCGGCAACAGATAGAGACAATCCCTACCCAACTATGGGCTCACAATCTAGAAGGGAGGAGACGGACAACAAAACAGAACAAGTAGACAGGCATCAATAGCATCAAAATAAATAAATTATGGATATATACACATCATTAATAGAATAAATAGAATAATAAACAAGTACATATATACACAAGTGCTGTGGGGTGGGGAGAGGGGTAGAGCAGAGAGAGGGAGTAGGGGCAATGGGGAGAGGAGGAGGAGGAGAGGAAAAGGGGGCTCAGTCTGGGAAGGCCTCATGGAGGAGGTGAGTTGTCAGTAGGGCTTTGAAGTGGGGAAGCGAGCTAGTTTGGTGGACGTAAGGAGGGAGGGCATTCCAGGCCAGAGGTAGGACCTGGGCCAGGGGTCGAAGGCGGGACAGGTGAGAACGAGGCACAGTGAGGAGGTTAGCAGCAGAGGAGTGGAGTATGTGGGTTGGGCTTTAGAAGGAGAGAAGGGAGGTGAGGTAGGAGGGGGCAAGGTGATGGAGAGCTTTGAAGCCAATAGTGAGGAATTTTTGCTTCATATGAAGGTTGATAAGCAACCACTGGAGGTTTTTGAGGAGGGGGGTGAATACAAGCAAATTGAGTTGGGTACAGTCCCTGACCCATATGGGGCTCATAGTCTCATTCCCCATTTTACAGATGAGGTAACTGAGGCAGAGAGAAGTGAAGTGACTTGCCCAAGGTCACACACCAGGCAAGAGGTGGAGCTGGGATTAGAACCCATGACCTTCTGAATCCCAGGCCCATGGTCTATTCACTACACCCTGCTGCTTCTTTATGGGCCTAATTCTGACTCTGCCACATCTGTTTTGTGTCTTTGGGCAAGTCACTTAAATTCTCTGTGCTTCAGTTTCCTCATCTGAAAAGTGAGGATTAAATCCTACTCCCTTCTATTTACACTTTGAGTCCCATGTGGGACAGGGACTGCATCCAGCCTGATCAGCTTGTACCTATCCCAGCACTATGTATAGTACCTGCCATAAATTATAAATTATTTATCTATATCAATATCTGTCTCCCCTTCTAGGCTGTAAACTCACTGTGGGCAGGGAGAGTGTCTACCAAATCTGTAATATTGTACTCTCCCAAGAGTTTAGTAGTGTTCTGCATCCAGTAAGTGCTCAATTAATTTAATTGAATGAATGAAATTGATTGATTGTTTACATAGTAAGCACCTATTAAGTACCACAAAAATAGATTGAAATAATAATAATGTTGGTATTTGTTAAGTGCTTACTATGTGCCAAGCACTGTTCTAAGCACTGGGGGGCTACATGGTAATCAGTTTGTCCCACGTGGGGCTCACAGTCTTAATCCCCATTTTGCAGATGAGGAAACTGTGGCACAGAGAAGTTAAGTGATTTGCTCAAAGTCACACAGCTGACAAGTGGTGGAGCTGGGATTAGAACCCATAACCTCTGACTCCCAAGCCCGTGCTCTTTCCACTGAGCCACACTGCTTCTCTGAAAACTCTGTGAGGGCAGGAACTGTGTGTTTGGCTTCTGCCATAAAAATCAAAGTGTTTGGTGCAGTCCCTGGCACTCAGTAGACACTTAAACAAATACAACTAATTGACCTTGAATCTCCCAGATCTTTGCCATTCTTCTCCCCAGCTCGAATCTTTTGGCATGGGCCAAATTATTGTGGAGTCAGCTTTGGGCATAAAGACAGCAAATGACTGGGCAGCAGTGGCTTAGGAGCCAGAACTCCTGATTCAAGGGTTGAATTTCACTGGTTCACTGGGTGGCCCAAAGCAAGTTTGGAGAAGCAGCCTGGCTCAATGGAGAGAGCACGGGCCTGGGGAGTCAGAAGGACCTGGGTTCTAATCCTAACTCCTCCACTTGTCTGCTGTGTGACCTTGGGCAAATCACTTCACTTCCCTGGGCCTCAGTTACCTCATCTGTTAAATGAGGATTAAAAGTGTGAGCCCCATGTGGGACAGGGACCATGACCAACCTGATTAACTTATTTCTACCCCAGTGCTTAGAACAGTGCCTGGCACGTAGTAAGTGCTAAACAAGTTACCATAATTATTAATTATTATTTATTAAGTCAGTTCACCATTGTGTCCTTCCAGTTCCTCATCTAGAGCATGAGAGGATGAAATCCAGATGTGGTATTGGCCCCATTTTGAAGGTTTTGATGCCCTCCTACAGGAAGGAAAGAGTAAAGGGGAGCTACTGTCAGATGAGCAGGGGCTGGGGAAGAGTCTCAGAGCTTTCATCCTGATGTTGAGAGGATGAGGACAGAGGCACCTGGATCAGAAGACTTATTGTTCTGCTCTAGGAGTCAGGAGACTAGAATGCTAATCTTCAGGAAAGCAGCATTCCCCAGTGGATAGAGCGTGGGCCTGGGTGTCAGAAGGTCAAGTGTTCTAAATCTGACTCCGCCACTTGTCTATTGTGTGACTTTGGATAAATCACTTCACTTCTCTGTGCCTCAGTTCCCTCATCTGTAAATTGGGGATTAAGACTGAGCCCCGGGTGGGACAGGGACTGTGTCCAACCTGATTATCTTGTACCTTTCCCAGCACTTAGAAGAGTGCCTGGCACATAGTAAGCGCTTAACAAATACCATCATCATCATCATTATTATTATTATCCTTTAGAATAATCTCCCCACCAAAGGTACCTGCACTCTCCCATTGCCACTGGCATTTCTCAACTTGAGCTTCTGGGTCGGGGCAGGGAAAAGAGCTTGGCCAGCAGATGAAAGTAGGAGATAAACCAGCTGGCACCCACCCCAGAAAACACTACACTGGCCCATTCGCCACCCTTTCCTCTCTTTTTGCCAGCTGGAGGCAAAGTGAGAGTTCTGTAGGGGCTTGGCAATGGAGGCAGGCTGCATTGGGGCTTGGGGAAAACGGCAAGAGGAACCCCAGGGAGGTAAGGAGGGAGGGACCAGTATCACAAGGTGCCTCCCCCATTGAGTACTTCCCTGGGAGGAGAAGACGTCTTCAGCCTATACTGAGCACAGACCTGCAGTGAACGTTGTAGCGGCCAAAACTGGGGAGAATCTCTGAGGCTTTGCAGGGTTACAGAAGGGATTCCACAAGATCCCCTCTCCTTCCCTGTGGAGTCTAGTGAATAGAGCACGGGCCTGGGAACAGTGAACGTTGTAGCGGCCAAAATTGGGGAGAATCTCTGAGGCTTTGCAGGGTTACAGAAGGGATTCCACAAGATCCCCTCTTCTTCCCTGTGGAGTCTAGTGAATAGAGCACGGGCCTGGGAATCAGAAGGACCTGTGTTCTAATCCCAGCTCCACGACTTGTCTGCTGCGTGACTTGAGAAAGTCACTTTATTTTTCTGTGTCTCAGTTACCTCATTTGAAAAATTGGGATTAAGCCTGAGTCCAATGTGGGGCAGGGACTGTGCCCAACCCAGCTACCTTGTATCTACCCCAGCACTTAGTAAAGAGTCTGACACGTAGTAAGCTTTTAACAAATACCGTTATTATTATTCCCCCTCACCTATCCTCTTGGGTTTCTATTTTGAGACTCAACAGGTCACAGACCTGCCCCTGAAGCACAAGATCCAGAGCCTGCTGCATAATTAGACTCAGTTCCCTTGCCTGGGAGCTGGTTCCTGTGCCATGAGATGCCTATGGTTTGGCTTCCTCCTTGCCACTCCATATTACCCCGCCACCCACCATCTCTTCCTTCATTTCCTGCTCGTTATGGAAATGTACTCTCCTGAGTAATTAGAACAGCACTCTGAACATAATAAGCTCTCAATAAATGCCATTGATTGCTTGATTGATTTCAGCCTCTGGGCACCCCTTTCCTGTCCTGGAAGAGAGTGGTAAGAATCATTCATTCAATCGTATCTATTCAGCGCTTACTGTGTGCAGAGCACTGTACTAAGCGCTTGGGAAGTACAAGTTGGCAACATATAGAGACAGTCCCTACCCAACAGTGGGCTCACAGTCTAGAAGGAGGGCAATTAGTACAATGCCAGGCACATAGTAAGTGCTTAACAAATGTCATAAAAAACAAAGAAGCAAACAAAAAGAATACAATGTGGGAAGCAAGAGACCTAGAAAGTTGAATGCTGATGTGCAGCAGGGAGATCCGGGGCCATCTTCTGGATGTGTGTTTCAATCACTGAGTTACCTACAACTGACCAGGACACAGTCAGACCACTAGGGTCATCCTCTTGAATTCCTGCTGGGAAGGATTGGTGATGAGTGTGTGAGTCAGCTTCTTCTCTTTCATTTCCAAACTCAGCTCCCTTTGAGGACCAATATCGCCAAGGAGCTCAGATCCTCAGATGTAGATTTTGTTTCTTTAGGGAAGGCCAGGGGAGGAAGTTACAAAACCCACACCATAGTTCTGTGTTGCAATGTTTTTGTGGCTTTCAAATCAAACAGTGGTCACCACTTCCCTGGATAATAAGGAATTAAATTGAACTGCTTTGGGCAAAGAGCAAGATCCAGGAAGTGAGGCGGTTCATTGACAGAAAATGAACATGGCCATTTGTGTTTCCCCATCCCACATTAATGGCAATGCAAATCAACTAATCAATCATATTTGGGTGTGTATTGTGTGCAGAACACTGTACTAAGCGCTTGGGAGACTATAATATTACAGAGTTGGTAGATACGTTTCCTGCTCACAACAAGCATACAGTTTAGAGGAAGAAGAAGGAAGACCATCCATAAACTTGGCACCAGGGATAGCAAATCCTCTTGTTCCCAGACTCTACATATCCAGACTTTATCTATAGTATTCACCTCCATCTTTGCCCTTGTCCATATTCAATAGCCTAATGGAAAAAGCACAGGCCTGGGAGTCAGAGGATTCGGTTTCTAATTCCGGCCCCACTACTTGCCTGCTGTGTGACCATGGGAAAGTCACGACTTCTCTGTGCTTCAGTTTTGTCAACTGTAAAATTGGGATTCAATACCTGTTCTCACTCCTACTTAGACTGTGACCCACGGGTAGGGAAGGGACTATATGTCCAACTTGATGAACTTGTATCTACCCCAGTGCTTAGAATGCCTGACATAGAGTAATCACATAAAAATGCAATAGAAAATGATTTAGATTCCACTATTTCAATGTTTTTCTCCCCTGTTAAGAGCAAAGTTCCTTGAAGGCAAAGAACATGACTCGTGTTTCTATTATGCTTTCCCAAGGACTTAGTACAGTGCATTTCACTCAGGATGTAGGTAATTTAATACCTTTACTAGAGCTACTACTACTACTATTTCTTCTACTACTGCTACTACTACTACTAATAATAATTGTTGTATTTGTTAAGCACTTACTATGTGCCAATCACTGTATTAAGCGCTGGTGTGGATACAGGCAAATAGGGGTGGGCACAGTCCCTGTCCCACATGGGGCTCACAGTCTGAATCGGCACTTTACAGATGAGGTAACTGAGGCACAGAGAAGTGAAGTGACTTGCCCAAGGTCACACAGCAGACAAGTGGTGGAGCAGGGATTAGAACCTGTGACCTACTTACTACTCCTAACCCTCATGCTTGCCTGGTAGATTCAAACTTTTTCAGATTGTAAGGGCACTTCAGGCACTATAAAAAGTGTAGAAACTTAGATGATTGGGCTAGAGATGAGAACCTATGACAAAGGGACAGGGACTGTGCTGCTTATTATTATAGTGTAATAATAATAATAATAATAATGGTATTTGTTAAGTGCTTACTCTGTTCTAAGTGCTGGGGGGATACAAGGTGATCAGGTTGTCCCACGTGGGGCTCACAGTCTTAATCCCCATTTTACAGATGAGTTATCTGAGGCACAGAAAAGTTAAGTGGCTTACCCAAGGTCACACGGCTGACAAGTGGCAGAGCCGGGATTCGAACCCATGACCTCTCTCCCAACTGATTAGTATAGTGCTTCTAGACTGTGAGCCCGTTGTTGGGTAGGGACCGTCTCTATATGTTGCCGATTTGTACTTCCCAAGCGCTTAGTACAGTGCTCTGCACACAGTAAGCGTTCAATAAATATGACTGAATGAATAAATGAATGAAGGGGGCACTACATTGCCCTGCAGTGCTATATCCCCTCATCCCCCTCTCCATCCCCCCATCTTACCTCCTTCCCTTCCCCACAGCACCTGTATATATGTATACATGTTTGTACATATTTATCACTCTATTTATTTATTTATTTATTTTACTTGTACATATCTATTCTATTTATTTTATTTTGTTAGTATGTTTGGTTTTGTTCTCTGTCTCCCCCTTTTAGACTGTGAGCCCAATGTTGGGTAGGGACTGCCTCTATATGTTGCCAATTTGTACTTCCCAAGCGCTTAGTACAATGCTCTGCACATAGTAAGCGCTCAGTAAATACTATTGCTGATGATGATGATATATGGCCATGACCCTCCCCCTACCCCTTCACGTGCCAAGGATAGGGTTCAAATGATTGTCTCTCTGCTTTTCCCAGGAGCTTGATTTAGTCCCAGGGAGGCAGCATTAGCTACTGGAAAGAGCAGGGATTTAGGAGTCAAGAGACCTGGATTCCAAATCTGGCTTTTCCACTGATCTTTGTGACCTTAGGAAGGTCACTTAACCTCTCTGATCCTCAGTTTCCTCTTCAATACTGTTCTTCCTTCTACTTATACTGTGAGCCCCATTTGGGACAGGGTCTGGATCCAGCCTGATTAACTTGCATCTACCCTAGTGCTTAGCACAGTGCTTAACACATCATCAGCACTTAAATATAATAATAACAATAATAATAAGGATCTGTAAAATGGGGATGTTAGTGGCTCTCTTTTCCTCTTAGACTGTGAGCCTCATGTGGGATAGAAACTATATTTTATCTGAATATTTTGAACCTACCCCAATGTACAGTACAGTGCAAATAGTAAGCACCCAATAATCAACCAGCATGGCTTAGTGGAAAGAGCACAGGCTTGAGAGTCAGAGGATGTGGATTCTAATCCTGGCTCCACCACTTGTCTGCTGTGTGACCTTGGGCAAGCCACTTAACTTCTCTGTGCCTTAGTTACCTTATCTGTAAAATTGGGATTAAGACTGTGAGTCCCACGTGGGACAACCTGCTTACCTTGTCCAGTGCTTAGAACAGTGCTTGGCACGTAGTAAGTGCTTAACAAATACCATTATTATTATTATTATTATTATTAGCTCTCACTGAAGTTTTTCCAGTTGAAATTTAAACCAGTTTCAGCACATCAGCCAATCAGTCAATCAATGGTATTTATTGAGAGCTTACTATGTGCAGAGCACTGTACAAGAAACTTGGGCGGGTACAAATAAAGAGAATTAGTGGCACATACTCACTATGGTCTCCTTCCACCCATCAGGAAGCTTGTGAACAGAATGCTCTCCCCAAAGTTGCCCTTCCACCCCACCACCCACTCCCCACAATATTGGCCTACTGAAGAAGGGGTATGAATTAGCAGCTGAGCTGCACTTGTTTTTAGGAGAACGTTTGTGTTTAGCAGGGCATAGATTCTCAGAGACTTAGGCACGATGCTGAATGGATCTTTTGGCTGAGACGAAATCAGGGCTGAAAGAACTTTCCTAAGGAGAAAGCTCCAAGACTTGAAACAAATGTGCAAACATGACAGGAGCTAAAGACAGTCAAGTCTGAGGCCTCTCAGCGGCCCTTCCAGGCCCTAAATTTGTCTTTCGAAGAGAGGAAGGGTCATGTTTGGCCCCGGGCCGCTGCCAGCATAGTGATTTCCAGCTGATGCCTGCGGGAATGAGCATGAACAGTACGACTACAGCATGCCACGAACTGCTTAGCTTATTCTGCTCTGGATGAAGATGGGCTGAGGTCCTCCCTTTCCAGGGTGCCCAGAAAACTCAGGAAACCTTGATGCCTTGCCCATGGGTCTCAAAACTTATCAAGTGCTTAGTACAGTGCTCTGCACAGAGGAAGCATTCAGTAAATACCCTTGATTGATTGATCAGAGTTGAGCCCGGGATTTTGGTAAAAGGCTGGACCCAAATCAGAGCTGGGATGAAGAAAGGGGTTGAGATCCTGTGTAACCCAGGATGGAAGAAAGCAGGAGCCTTCACAGCCGGAAGGATCCCATCAAGGAACTCATCCAAGCCCACCTTGAATACTGCATCAGCCTCCTTGCTGACCTCCCAGCCTCTTGTCTCTCCCCACTCCAGGCCTTTCTTCACTCTGCTGTCTGGATCATTTCTCTAAAAAACTGTTCAGTGGATGTTTCCCCATTCCTCAAAAATCTTCCATGGTTGGCCATCCACCTCTGCATCAAGCAGAAACTTCTTTCCATCAGCTTTAGGGCATTCAATCAGCTCTCCCCCTCCTACCTTACTTCACTGGTCTCCTAGAACAACCCATCCCACACACTTCACTCCTCTAACACCACTCTACTCTCTTTCCCCTGATGGTGTCTATCTTACCACCAACTCCTTGTCCACATCCTCCCTTGGGCCTGGAACTCCCTCCCCCTTCATACATGACAGTTTACCACTCTCCCCATCTTCAAAACCCTCCTTACCCTTTGGGCTTTTGGTAGTCACTTCCCCCTCAGCCCCACAGCTGTTATATATGTACCTATAAATTATTTATTTATATTGATGTTTGTCTCCCCTTCTAGACTGCAAGCTCACTGTGGGCAGGGAACGTGTCTACCAACTCTGTTGTACTGTATTCTTCTAAGGGCTTAGTTGAGTGCTCTGCATACAGGAAGTGCTCAATAAATACCATTAATTGTTTGACTCCTCTGAGAGGTCTTCACAGCTGTTATGTATATATATATATATATATATATATATATATATATATATATACACCTATAAATTATTTATTTATATTAATGTTTGTCTCCCCTTCTAGACTGCAAGCTCACTGTGGGCAGGGAATGCATTTACCAACTCTGTTGTACTGTATTCTCCTAAGGGCTTAGTTGAGTGCTCTGCACACAGGAAATGCTCAGTAAATACCATTGATTGTTTGATTGATTCCTCTGAGAGGTCTTCCCTAACCATCATTTTTCCTACCCATCTTCTCCTCTGCATCAACTATGCACTTGACTGTGCACTCTTTAACCACTAGGATACTCATTGCAGCCCCATAGCACTTATGTCCATATCCTTACACTCTACTATTTCCCTTAAATGTAATTCATTTTAATATCTATCTCCCCCTATAAACTGTTAATAATAAATAATAATTATGGTATTTGTTGAGCACTTACTATGTGCCAGGCACTGTAGTAAGCACTGTGTGGATTCAAGCAAATCACGTTGGAAACAGTCCCTGTCCCACATGGGGCTCACAGTCTCCATATCCATTTTCCAGATGAGGTAACTGAGGTACAGAGAAATGAAGTGACTTGTCCAAGATCACACAACAGACTAGTGTCAAAGCCGGGATTAGAACCCATGCCCTTCTGACTCCCAGGTTCATGCTCTATCTACCATGCCATGGTGCTTCTCCTACGCCTGGTCAGTAGGGACCGCATCTACCAACTCAATTGTATTATGTTTTTCCAAGTGCTTTGTAAAGAGCTCTGTATACAGTAAGCACTCAACCAATATCACCGATTGATTAACTGATGGCAGTTACTAGAGCACAAGTGGGACTCACACACAGTTCATTGCTGAGGTCCTGCTGGGGTGAAAGAACAATTAAATATTTCCAGAGGGGAAGCCCCCAAGGTCCACTGAGGGAGAATGACGAGGTAGAGGGTTTTCTGTTCATCTTTGAGAGGCTCCTTTGTGGTCTGTGTTTTGGGTTTAGGGAAACCACTGGATGCTTTTCTCCCTTTGTTTCAAAGAGGTCAGGGCATTTAAGCAGATAGTCTAACACACACTCCCTCCCCATTTAAAGGCGAGGGCATTGGGTGCTGAAGTGATCAACACCCAGAAAGCCAGGAAGGCTCAGACCCAGGCTCCCTGCCACTCACCATTGGCTCCATCGCTGCATCTGAGTTTGCAAGGACAAATGCCCGAGGTTTGACCAGATCAAGGAAGGACCCGCCTGTCTAGTACAGAGCCCTATCCGCAGCAGTATGAGGTCCCTAGGTTTAATGCATGCCATCTGCCATGACTTACAGTGAGATGACCAAAGAAACAGGACTCCTGCCTGCTCGGGGTCATGGCCAGACTCTTGCTAACCTCTCCAGTCCCTCCACTGCAGGAGAGATGATCTGCAGGACCAGGGGGAGAGATACCGGCTACAGGCTGAGTCTCTCCCATCAAATCAGATTCTTGCTAACCCCTCCAGTCCCTCCATTGCAGGAGAGATGATCTGCAGGACCAGGGGGAGAGATACTGGCTACAGGCTGAGTCTCTCCCATCAAATCTGCTCAGCACCAGGTGGATGCACCAAATTCTGCCTAGTTAAGAATGTGAAACAGATGAGTTGAGGCTGGCCATTTTACTTATCGGGGAACTCTGGATTCTGGATTCCCTACACTCTCTGTCTGCTGGCTCTCTCTGGGAGCTAAATCTCAAACCCAGGAATATGTTTTCCCTCCTCTTCCTCTTCTCAGTTTTTCATGTGGTTTGCACTGTCATCTGCTTGCTGTGTGACAGTGTGCTGTGGTGGGTAATGGGTTTGCAGCTTCAAGTCCTTCCGTGAGACTCTCCCCCACCATCCTGCTCCCCAACACACATACACACACAAAAAAATACACATCTTGAATTTTCCAGTGACATACTTGCCCCACGCTACCTTGGATAAAGGGTATATGAACTTTAGGAAGCTCAGGGGTGGCACAAGGTGGCATTTACATTTTCTAGATGACTTCTGGGTTTTGTGTGTTCTTGTGTGTGTTTTTCCAATACAATTTCCTTGGAGGGAAAAAAACACCGAGACTCAGGGAAAAACCATAGAGAACTGTGAAGTATTGCACAGAGCCCTGAGGAGAATTTTTCTAGTTTTTGTATGCTACTGTCTGCCTCCCCGTTTCGTGACTATTATTAACATGTCCAGGGCAAGGCACTTTCTCTGCATTATTTCCTAACCTTCCCCCACCCCCTGCCCGATCGGTCAGCAATACGAACTTCTGAACAAGTTTCAACTTGCCCAAAATACGGCCCCAGGAAGGAGAAAATAAAAGTGTCCTAGAGACTCTGCAGATAGGGGATTGGCTTTTTGCAAGAGAGAGATGTTCAGGTGAACAGCCCCGCCGCCGCCGCCGTGCAGGGGAATGCTGAGGTCCTTTTTTGTGGGGGCGGGAAGGAAGGCGGAGAGCCGCTTTTAAGGTGCACTTCTATAGGAGCAGCGATCTTGCCGAGTCAGGGGTTTAAATTAAAAAGGGAAAAAAAATGGGAGGGTGGGGGGAGAGGGAGAGAGCTCGTGCGCCTGCAGCTTCTGGACTCTCCTGGCATCATTTCGGTGCAGGGACCCAGCTGACACTTCTTATTTCAGGTCCTGCCTCTCTAGCAGCAGCAGTTGCAGAAGCAGCTGCAAAAGCAGCAGCAGTAGCAGATGCAGCAGCAGATGCAACAGCAAAAGCAGCAGCAAGAGGACCAGCGACGGCCGCCTTCAACTTGTCAAGCGGCAGACCAGTGCGGGGACGCGCCAGGACCCAGCAGCCCTGCAAAACTGCAGGAGAGAGAGGTAACTTTCTGGGGGCGGAGGCGGCATGAATGAACCATTCGGTGGCTAATTTTATCCTCTGTCCTCAGATCCCTTTATTTTCTTTTATCTTCTTCCTTGTCCTAAGCGAGATCAGCTTCACTGCCCCGGAGTCCGACTGTCACTTTGCAGAATCGGACCGAACGAGGGTCTTGGTGGGAAGGATGGGGGCGCGGATAATGAACTTCTGGCCGGTTCGGTCCAGCGGGGTTTTGGGTCGCGAACCCCGTCGGGAGAGCCACGTCATTGGCTCTCAGTTGAGTCTTGATAGTAATGATGATGATGATGATAAGTATAGTAACAGGCAGGCTTTGTCATCATTTGGGAGGCCATTCGGAACTTCTTTTAAAATCGTTTTGTTTCTCCTTGTGTCTTCATGTTCGCACCGCATCGCGTTAGGAAGGACTCAAAGATGATCGATAAGTTTATGGGGCTATTTTTGTGGGGTGTTTTTTTGGGGGGGGGTTCCTTTATTTACAGGCCGGCCCCCTTGCAGGTCCTGGTGCAGTCCCAGATTCCTGCTTCAGCTGCAGGGGCTAGCGCAGGGCACTCCTCTCTCCTTCCCTCCTTCTCCCTGGTCAGAATCTGGCTTCCTGGATTAGTCCCAACTCTGCCTCCGTTTCCCCCTCTTCTCCCTTCCCCTTTCCCTCCCCCAAGGCCAAGATTCGCAAGTTGGTGGACTCCATTGCGGAGGCAGCTGAGGTCTGAAGGAGAAATTGGCCACTGCAGCTTTAAGAGTGCCGTACTGCGAAATCTTTCTCCTTCAAGTGATCTGCAGAGCAGCAGCGGCTGCAGTAGCAGCAGCAAGAGCAGCAGTAGCAGCAGCAGCTGCTGCAGCCAAAGCAGCAGCACAAGGGGAGGAGTTCCCACTTCCCCTTAGGTCAGCACTTTTGGGTCCTGCGAGCTCAGACACAGTGGGGCTAAATCAAACATCCACACCTGAATCAGGATCTTGAAGTCTCTTCCCACCTTTGGGATGGCTTCAGAGCTCCCCCTAACCCTCTTCCAGGGGGTGGGGAGAGTTTGTGTGACCTCAATTTAAAGGTCTTCCTTTTTGCCCCGTTTTAATGCTGAAAGGACACTTTCTACACTGCGCGCCGGCCTTCTGGATTGTTTTCTAACTTGACCTCTCAAGCAGCAGTAACTGGACCGGGGTACAGATAGAGTTGCCATTATTTCTGGCTGTCTTAGAACCCACCGAATGCTCCCTGCAGGACATGATTCTGTCCAGGTCTCTGAAGAAAATGCTGAACAAAGTGATTTCCGACTTGCAGGGGTGGAGAGAGAGAACGGAAACATTTTGGAGTCAGGCAGGACCATTTCTGGGTTATTAGTTCGCGTGGCTGAAACGACAGAAAAAATCAGGAAACTGTCCTGCGGGGAGCTCTGGGGCCAATCTGCAGGGAATTGGTCCAAGTGGGTTTTCCATCAGAACTTGGGGAAGAGGGGAGAGATCAGCCTTTAAGCAATCATCCATTCTGGTGAAATGCAATAGTGGCACAAGTCAGCTGAACCCAAGTCCCCCTGGATCCATATTTCACCTTTTCCAAACCGTCTGCAGGGGCGAAAGGTCTGCTGCCCTGCAGCCAGTTGCTGCTGGACCCACACTGGCTGGGATGGTTCCCAGCTGTCTCATCCAGAGGAGATTGCAAACCGGTAGTTCCTGGCGAGGGTGTCTCGAGGATGTGTTTGTATGAGGGGGAGTATGGGGTCCCAAAGTTGAAGTTGTTCTTGGAAAAAGTATATTTTTCTGTTTTCTGAGAGGGATTCAGTAAATCAGCGGAACGTACTTCGTCCAAAGGACAAACGGTGAGTATTGTGGTCACAAATCAACCCCTGCGAGCACCTGGAACAGCAACTGGGCAGTAAAACTTCTGAAACCCCCAGGGCTGATGAAATGAAGTGATTTCCAAGGCCTCTTAGATCATTTAACAGCTCTAGATGGGGGCAGGGGGCAGAGCTGGCCGGTTTATCCTCAGTAAAACATCCATATGCCCTGTCAGGCCTGCTTGGGTACTGGTACTAGCTAGGTCTGATCTACGTTGCCACATGAAGCTTGAGGGAGGCCTAAACAGAAATGATTCTGCTTACTGAACAGAGGAGGAAGCTGAGCACCTGGAGACTCAGTGACCCACTGAAGGTCATACCCCAGGCAGGTGGGGTAGCAGAGCCCGAATCCCTGGTCGCTCTTCTCACATTTGGAGCGTCTCTCTTCTATCTCTCCTATCTCTACCCTTAGTACTGGAACGCCCCTTCCCACCTGCCATTTTCCCCAACAGCTCAAAACTTTGATCCAGAAGGCAGCCTCTGCCCCTGGCCCTTGATCTGGGGTGAGTGTCAGCAAAGTGATCCTCGCATCATAACCTGCTTACCTTCTCTGGTGAATCAGTCTCATTCCTGGTGTGTTTGTGTTGTGGGGGGGCAGGCTGGAAGCCAGATGGAAACAGCCCAGGAGTGCAAGGCAGCTCCCTTGCCCTCACCCCTTCCCATTGTCACCCCTCCTGTGTTGCTTCAGGCCACTTTCTAGCTGGAGAACCAATGACATCCCTCACTGTTGGGAGCAAGCAAGGCTGCTGTGGGCTGAGATCAAAGCTGGGTCTGGCCTCTCCTCTGATGGTTCAGCCCTGGGGGGTCCAGGGGGCTATGGTGAGGGACAACTTTTTCAACTTGTTCAGGTGGGCCTGACCCTTCCTTCTGGACTCAGAGAAGATGAGGTTAGATGCAGGTTAGATGCCTCTGAGTTTGTCTTTGGAATCATGCACCTATTCACAGTTCTGATCTCTGCATTCTGCAGCTGGGACTCCATAAGGACCACAGATGAGCCTGAAGGGGAGAGGTGACTCCCCTGGTCTACCATGACACACCACTGTGTCCTGCCAGTCTGGGGTTTCATGAGACACCAGGGCCCTGGGTTTCCCCTGCTCTTCTGACCATAAATAAACCTTAGAAGCATGTCTGGGTCTCAGCAGGGAGTTAGCCGAGCAAAACCATCCTCTAGGTTGGGCGGTTAGGAAACTGGGGGCAGGAGATAAGCAAAGCATGTAAGTTCGTTGTGAACAGGGAAAGTGTCTATTATATTCATTCATTCATTCAATCGTATTTATTGAGCGCTTACCCAAGTGCTTAGCAAAGTGTTCTGCACATAGTACATACTCAATTCTAGACTGTGAGCCTGTTGTTGGGTAGGGACTGTCTCTATATGTTGACAATATGTACTTCCCAAGTGCTTAGTACAGTACTCTGCACACAGTAAGCACTCAATAAATACGATTGAATGAATGAATGAATAAATAAATACGATTGACTGACTACCTGATGGAGGAGTGACTCTCTGGGTTTGGAATCCTGTCAGAGCCAGGGCCACATAGTTGCCCAGAGTAGATGCTCTGACGGACGGGCTAGGTAAGGGCTTAGTAGTTAATTGCTACCAGGCTGGCTGGGGCCAATGCAGAGGCCAGTGCCCCCATCACTGGGCTGCCGATGCCTGGCAGCTGGCAAAATCAATCCCCTCAGCTCCCAGATTGGGCCGTCTGGCAGCACTGTCTGCCAAGGAGGGTAGAGATGGGGAAGGGAATGTGAGTTTTCCCTGTCTCATCCCTTGGTCCCCTCTGCTCTTCCCCCACCTCTCCATGCCTCTTCCATCAGGCCAGACTCAGAACGGCGGCAGGTTCCCGAGTCTCCGGAGCCCATCTCTGGATGCCCAGGCAGTTCTGGTGAAAGTGGGGGTGCAGAATGGTTTATGTGCCACATCGGGATTGTGGTCAGTCCCCCATTTCAAAGAGGGGACCTTATAAGAGGGGTTCCCTCCAGGACAGCCCTGTTGGCCCAACTGTCCCCTCCTTTTCCCATCCACCTCCCACTGAGGGCTGCTCTCAGTCACCCGGGCATGATCTCTTCTTGACGATTGAGATCTCTCAGTTTAATCCAGGAGCAGGGGCTTATGGGACCTTGATGGCATCAGTGTTGCAGAATGCTGCTCCACTGCAGTAGCCTGGTACTGCGGGGACCTGTGCCAACACTATCATTGGGGCCCCTGCTGCCAGGGCTGTCCAAGTCCCATTCACACCCCCAGACTTTGCCAAGCAAGGGTACCCCATAAACAAGTGAGAGAGCTGGGGATCGCTGATGATTGCTAGTAATTTTTAAGGAGCATTTAAAGGGTCTTATGGGTTTTCTTGGAGTTTGGGGCTTTTGGCAGGAGACGGTATGGTCTGGTGGTTAGAGTGATGGAGTCTGGAATTCTGTTCAGTCACCCTCCACATACAGACATGCAGGTGACCTTGAGTAGCTCATCACCATCAATATTGTTCTTGCTCTTATTAATGAGAGCCCACTGGGGGCCTGCCACTGTGTCCAGCCCAATCCTGCAGCCTCCCCACCTCCTTTCCACCATTTCCCAACTGGAAATTTTCTCCCTGCTCTATAAGGGATGACGAGAGGAATCAAGATTTATGAAGTGCCTGGGCAGGAATCAGCCAGTGGAAAATCCTCACCTGAGAGCAATGGCTCTGTATTTTCTCTCTGGACCAGGAGAAGACCCAGGATTGAAATTCTGTACTTGCCTCAGGGTCAGCCGAGGCTAGGAACATTTTGGGCCATGATCCAGTGACCTTATCTGGCACCTTTCCAGAGCCACTAACTCTCCAAGACTAGAGGAAATGGGACCCTAGTTTGGGTCCTCTTGGAGGTAGTGCTGCGGGCAGACGGGGAGAAAGGAGAGGATGGGGAGAGGGAGGTACCCGTGTCCTGTAATGGCATTAGGATTGACAATTTCTGGTGTGGGCCCAGCGTAAAGGTGTCTGTAGAAACGCAGTTCACCCCTGCAGAAGGGCAGTCTTCCCTGCAGATGGATAGTCTCCACCGCAGTGGGGGATTCTCCCTTGCAATGAGCCATTCTTCTCCTGCAGATAGACATTTTCCCCTGTAGCGAGTCATTCTCCCCTGCAACAGGGCATCCTCCTCTGCAGATCATTGCCTTGGGTAGCAAGGGAAGGAGAAGTTGATGGAGGGAGGTAGAGCAGAGTGGTTGTTGGGTTAGGTCATGTGACTCCAGCGCTTGGCTGGACTTGTCCCAGATGGGGACAGAGGCTGTATATATTTGTACAGATTTATTACTCTATTTATTTTACTTGTACATATTTACTATTCCATTTATTTTGTTAATGATGTGCACATAGCTTTAATTCTATTTGTTCTGATGACTTTGATACCTGTCTGCATGTTTTGTTTGTTGTCTGTCTCCCCCTTCTAGACTGTGAGCCCATTGTTGGGTAGGGACTGTCTCTATATGTTGCCGACTTGTACTTCCCAAGCGCTTAGTACAGTGCTCTGCACATAGTAAGCGCTCAATAAATACAGTTGAATGAATGAATGAATGAATGGATTGGGGGATGGTCCAGCGAGCAAGACAGGAGGAAGCTGGGGGAGGGCAAGGTCTTTTTATTGTTATATTGTACTCTCCCAAGCACTTAGTACAATGCTCTGCATGCAGTAAGTGCTCAATAAATGTGATTGACTGACTGACAGAGCACCAGAGTGGCAGGACTGTCTGGGTCAGAGGGCAACAGCAGTTTCCTAATCCTACTCTTTGAGATTTGGGGACAGAACCCCTGGGGAGGGGCTCTGCCTTGAAGAGCAGCCACTTTTGCTTGCCAGCAGAATGGGAACACTGGTCAATTTGTCCCCAGGGACTTTGCTGGTACAAGCCCTTTCTCCCAGCAAAGTTAGAAACATGGGAGAGGGGGAGGTTGAGGCCATGCTGTGCACATGGCTCTCCTTTATTCTTTAACTTGTTTAGCTGCTCCAGTTCAGCTCCTGTCCCTTCCCAAGTCCCCGTCATCCCTAGCTTTCGAGTTGGAGCTCCACCTTGGAACTTGCCCTTGGAGTCCTGCATTGCGCTTAGAGGAAGGAGGTGCATAAGGAGAAAGAGAATGAAGGAGGAGCAGGAGGAGGAGGAGGAGGGGCGGGTGGAGGAGAAGGAAGGGAAAAAGGGGGCATTGGGGAAGTGGAATCTTCAGACTTTAGTCTGCACTGATGTCATCAGCTTGTCTGAGGCCATCAACCCCCTGGCTGCCCAAGGCTGGTGGCTGGCTGGAAGCTGGTCCCATCATGGTCCAAGCGCAATGCTGCAGCAGCCAGTGCTGCTCTGGCAAGGATGCAGAGAGAACCGGCTCGTCCGGGAATGTCCTGCGGCTTTTCCCGGTGCCAAATTGGCTGGCTGGGCTGAGCTCTTTCTCCGTCCTCTGCCCCCCTCATTGCCCAGCCCTGTGTGGAGAGGGAGGATAGCAGGGAGAGGGGGAAATAGTGACCCCACTTCTGAGCAACTTGTGGAACTCCCCCAGTAGGGCATGCAATTTCAGCCCTCCTCCAGGGAGCTTCAGAGGACCATGAAACTAGAACAGATTGGGTGGGGGACCAGGCTGAAGAGACAGTTTTTGGGGTTTAGGGTTATTCTGCTTGTACTTTTACTAGGCAGCAGGAAGCCCCAGGGCAGGAACTGCCTCCAGTCTTTTTATGGTATTCATTAAGCATGTACTATGCAACCCGATTAGCTTGTATTATTCTAGCACTTATTATGTGTCAGGCACAATACTAAGCGCTGGGCTAGATACCAGCTAATCAGGTTGAACACAGTCCACGTCCCATATAGGGCTCACAGTATTAAACCCCATTTTACAGATGAGGTAACTTAGGCCCAGAGAAGTGAAATGACTTGCCCAAGGTCACACAGCAGACAAGTGGCAGGGCAGGATTAGAACCCAGGTCCTTCTGCCTCTCAGATCCGTGCTGAGCCTGGGGAGCTGGTATCTAAAGTGGCTGTTGTTGCTTCTGCTACCTTCCATCCATGGGTTTGGGGCCTGGGGATTAAAACAGAAGTCTAGGCTCTGACTTTCCTTTTCTGCACCAAAATCTTGATCCTGGTAGCCATGGGCATAATTAACACCTGGGATGGCTCAGGGGAGAGAGGGCCGGGGGCCATCCTTGCAGGGCCTCAATTTTGAGAATTCTGGTTTCTAGTAGAGAGAACTCTAATCTGGTTGATGATAACTTTGTGTTTAACCCCTGGTGATGATGGTCCCAGTTGGTACTGTCTTGGGTACCCACTGGTCACTAGTGGGTGTAACTCAATCATGATCCAGCAGAGGGCCCCCCAGCATTCAGTATATAATCATTGGCTGTGCATCCTACAGTTTGGAGATATTCCTCTATTTTTAGCAAGGAGACCTTGGGATTCATCCATCTCCAGAGTTTCATCCTTCTTCTCCCCTTTCCTCCCCTCCACCAGTGATCATGGGCACCTCCTTCTGGTGAGAGTAGACCTTTTGTCCTTCCCGCGCACCCTCCGCTCCTCTGCCGCTAATCTCCTCACCGTACCTTGTTCTCACCTGTCCTGCCATCGACCCCTGGCCCACGTCCTCCCCCGGGCCTGGAATGCCCTCCCTCTGCCCATCCGCCAAGCTAGCTCTCTTCCTCCCTTCTAGACCCTGCTGAGGGCTCACCTCCTCCAGGAGGCCTTCCCAGACTGAGCCCCTTCCTTCCTCTCCCCCTCGTCCCCCCCTCCATCCCCCCATCTTACCTCCTTCCCTTCCCCACAGCACCTGTATATATGTATATATATTTGTACATATTTATTACTCTATTTATTTATTTATTTATTTTACTTGTACATATCTATTCTATTTATTTTATTTTGTTAGTATGTTTGGTTTTGTTCTCTGTCTCCCCCTTTTAGACTGTGAGCCCACTGTTGGGTAGGGACTGTCTCTATATGTTGCCAATTTGTACTTCCCAAGCGCTTAGTACAGTGCTCTGCACATGGTAAGCGCTCAATAAATACGATTGATGATGATGATGATGATGATGGTGCTATTTATAGGGGCAAGGGTCTAGTGGTGAGACCCAATTAGAGAAAATAAATTGTGCTTCTAATATGATTAAAAGTGGTCTTTGTAGGGTGCAGAATCCCTCGGGGTTCGAGACTCACTCTCTTTGCTTTCCTTTTGGTCAGCACTGGACGAAAGGCCTGTGGTTGACAGAATGGATGCATGGAAATCAGTGACGTGGTATCCAGTGGTTGGCAAAAAGCAGACAGGATTGGTATTATTTTAGTCATTCTTCTTTTTAATTCCAATTCATGCAATTGTAATTTGGACTGGCAATAATAATAGAGGCCAATTTACAGATTGAGTATAAAAAGCCAAACAAGAACAGTTGGCTAGGGTAAGGAGTTTGAAATACCATCAAGCACCCCTGAACATTGGGAGGGACAGTTTAAGGCTCTAGTAGGCTGGGGAGAGTGGAAGCCCAGAGACACCCCTCCTTACCCAGAGAGAATCTCCCTGTTCCTCTTCCTCCCCTTCAGGGGATCATGCACACCTCTCTGCCTTCTAATGCATGATCACTGCTGGGGCTAATTGTAGGGGTGGTATTTGTTAAGCTCTAACTTTGTGCCAGGTGCTGTTTTAAGTGCTGAGGTAGAAATAAGATAGTCAGGTTGGACTCAATTCCTGTCTCATATGGGACTCACAGTCTAGTGGGAAACGAGAACAGGTATTGAATCCCTCATTTTACATATGAGGAAACTGAAGCATAAAGAAGTCAAGTGACTTGCCCAAGGTCACAGAGCAGGCAGTGCTGGGATTAGAAACCATCTCCACTGAAAGACTCTCAGGTCCTTACCCTTCCCATTAAGCCAGGTTGGCTAGTATAAGTCCAGTAACTGTTGAAGTGAAGATGAGGTGTTGTCGGGACAGCAGTTGGGAGGCTGCCCTCGGAATGGGTGCCCCCTTTTCCCCACCAGCAAAGGAGCCTTGGTATCAGACTTAACATTTGAAGGTTGCCCCCTCCCTCCCAGGAGTGGGATTTTATCCATGTGGGAGGGTAGCTGAGAAGACCACAACATAGACTACATGAAGATTGTCCTTGCTGTTCTTGTTTATTTCCATCAATCAATAGTATTTACTGAGCTCTTACTATACACAGAGCACTTTACTAAATGCTTTGGAGCATACAATAGAGTAATCCGGAACTGAGCTTCCCAAAGTTCCCCCTCCAAAAAGAACCTCACTTCATTCCTAGTGGGGTATATTTGGTTAAATTTTGAAACTCCATAGTCTCCCAGCAGCTCACCGGGTTGTTTGAGGTTGGGCTCCTTTAAAATGTTTCTCCGGCCCGTCATTGGCTATGCGTCTTATTGGCCATGTCTGCTCAGTCCTGGGGTATTTTTTGAAGATTTCTTTTTAGTAGAAAATTCCATTTTGGGTACAGATCTGCCTGGGGCAAACTCCAATTGAACATCAAAGGAGGAACCAAAAAACACATAACTAATCTCCTGATGGACAGGTAGACAGATAGCACTTCACACCTATCTAATCCAGTTTTGTCTTTCAGCTCTGCTGCTGCCTTGGGGACCTTCAGGGCAGCCTCTGGAGACCAGACAGGCTGGTGGCATGGGGATGGGGAGGAGGGCAGTGTTGCCAGCAGTCCTGGGCTCCAGCTGTCAATCAGGTAGCTCACCACATCAGTTCAGTAGTCCTGTAGGAGGATGCAATGGGGCAGCAAGAACACTTAGTTCTCACGAGCTCAATCTAAGTAGTAGTAGTCTAGGAAGCAGCATGGCGTAGTGGATAGAGCACGGGCCTCATGGGTTCTAATATAACACCACCACTTGTCTGCTGTGTGGCCTTGGGCAAGCCACTTCAGTTCTCTGGGCCTCAGTTCCCTCATCTGTAAAATGGGGATTGAAACTGTGAGTCCCATGTGGGACAGGGACTGTGTCCAACTGGTATGTTTGTAACTACCCTAGCAGTTAGCACAGTGCCTGGCACATAGTAAGCAAATGCCATTTTTTTTTTAGTAGGTATAACGGTGCTTATTAAGCCCTTTCTGTGGACAAAACACTGGACTAAGTATTGGGAAAGAAATACTTTCTTTCCTGGACTCCAGCAGGCACAACAATGTAAAAATGATGGGGGAGGGAGGGGCATTGGTAATAGACATCTAAAGAAAGGTGAACAAAAGTACACAAGGCAAAAATGATGACAAACATGAAAGGAAGGGCAGCATTTAGAGAAGCAGCGTGGCTCAGTGGAAAGAGCCCAGGCTTTGGAGTCAGAGGTCATGGGTTCAAATTCCGGCTCTGCCAATTGTCAGCATTATAACTTTGGGCAAGTCACTTCACTTCTCTGGACCTCAGTTACCTCATCTGTAAAAGGGGGATTAAGACTGTGAGCCCCACGTGAGATAACCTGATCATTCTGTATCCCCCCAGAGCTTAGAACAGTGCTTTGCACATAGTAAGCGCGTAACAAATACGATTATTATTATTATTATTTCAGGTTCCTCCTAGCCTACACCAGCAGTCCCAGAAGTCACAGCTGTGTTAGGGGCAATGACCATTCCAATGCTGTAAAGCCCTCACACCACCACTTATTGAGATTAGGATTGCCCTACCACTCTGAATTGTGACACAAAGATGCCCACAGTGGGACATGGCCACCTCCTTTAGACCCACTTCACACCTCAGGTTCCCCACATCTTTGTTTCCATTATCTGCTGAGTCAGGAATGCAGATCAGGATATGGTGGAGTGGCTTCTCGAGGTGAGAGGAGGGGTTTGTTATTTATTTGCTTGAGGGAAATGTTTAAATCATCTCTACCATTGTTCCCTTAAATGACTCATTGTTTTGACATTTGCACACACTGCTGGGTGACTGTCCTTGAGTTACAGGGGGAGAGGCCGGAACCATCTGAAGGCCTCAGGTTTAGGGTGGCCATTCATCCGGTTTCGGTTGGTCTGTCCCCTGTCCAGTACTGATAGGACACCAGATGTCTTTATGTCCTGTATTTTCATTTTCAGTGATCAGCCGCCCTCTGCCCTGACTACTGCCCCTAAGTCCCACACCGTGGAAGAATCCCCCATGTTAATAGGGACCTGGGAGGGGAACACACCTGCTCTAAGGGAGAAGGTCAAAGGTCCCTCGGAAAAAAACGCACTTGTGGGCTTCCACAAAAGGACCCCTGGGACATAGTTATGTTGGGGATGAAACTGGGGTAATGTAACCTATAATTGTTACCTCCAGTTCCTCAAAGGGGTGTCCAATATCTTCAGGCGCCATCAATGGCCATTCTGTTCATCCCCAATCATCCTACAGGGAATGTAGGTAATAGACACCTAAAGAAAGGTACATAAGACAAAGTACAATGGCAAACACAAAAGGAAGAGCAGCATTTCAGATTCCTCCCAGTCTACACTAACAGACCCAGAAATCACAGCTGTGATGAGGCGGTGAAACTGCCGTCTCAAAGGTCACCAATGACCTCCTGCTTGCCAAATCTGATGGCTCCTACTCTATCCTAATCCTCCTCGACCTCTCAGCTGCCTTCGACACCGTGGACCACCCCCTTCTCCTCAACACGCTATCCAACCTTGGCTTCAGAGACTCCGTCCTCTCCTGGCTCTCCTCTTATCTCTCTGGCCATTCATTCTCAGTCTCCTTTGCGGGCTCCTCCTCCCTCTCCCATCCCCTTACTGTAGGGGTTCCTCAAGGGTCAGTTCTTGGTCCCCTTCTGTTCTCTATCTATACTCACTCCCTTGGTGAATTCATTCGCTCCCACGGCTTCAACTAACATCTCTACTCTGATGACACGCAAATCTACATCTCTGCCCCATTTTCTCTCCCTCCCTCCAGGCTCATGTCAGGACATCTCCATCTGGATATCTACCCGCCATGTAAAACTCAATATGTCCAAGACTGAACTCCTTATCTTCCCTCTCAAACCCTGCCCTCTCCCTGACTTTCCCATCACTGTAGACGGCACTACCATCCTTCCCGTCTCACAAGCCCACAACCTTGGTTTCACACTCGCCTCTGCTCTCTTGTTCACCCCACACATCCAATCTGTCACCAAAACCTGCCGGTTTCATCTCCACAACATCGCCAAGATCTGCCCTTTCCTGTCCATCCAAACCACTACCTTGCTGTTTCAATCTCTCATCCTGTCCCGACTGGATTACTGCATCAGCGTCCTCTCTGATCTCTCATCCTCCTGCCTCTCCCCACTTCAGTCTATACTACACTCTGCTGCCTGGATTATCTTTGTATAGAAATGCTCTGGGCATGTTACTCCCCTCCTCAAAAATTTCTAGTGGTTGCCTGTCAACCTACGAATCAGGCAAAAATTCCTCACTCTCGGCTTCAAGGCTCTCCATCACCTCGCCCCCTCCTACCTCACCTCCCTTCCCTCCTTCTACAGCCCAGCCCACACCCTCCGCTCCTCTGCTGCTAACCTCCTCACTGTACCTTGTTCTCGCCTGTCCCACTGTCGACCCCTGGCCCACGTCCTTCCCCTGGCCTGGAATGCCCTCCCTCCACACATCTGCCAAACTAGCTCTCTTCCTCCCTTCAAAGCCCTACTAAGAGCTCACCTCCTCCAAGAGGCCTTCCCGGACTGAGCCCCCTTTTCCCTCTCCTCTTCCCCACCCCCCCCCCACCTCCTTCCCCTCCCCAATGTACCTGTATATATATCTGTACAGATTTATTACTCTGTTTATTACTTATACATATTTACTATTTATTTTGTTAATGATGTGCATATAACTTTAATTCTATTTGTTCTGACGATTTTGACACCTGTCTACATGTTTTGTTGTCTGTCTCCCCATTCTAGACTCTGAGCCCGTTGTTGGGTAGGAACCGTCTCTATATGTTACTGACTTGTACTTCCCAAGTGCTTAGTACAGTGCTCTGCACACAGTAAGCACTCAATAAATACGATTGAATGAATGAATGACCATCCCAAAGCTCTAAAGGTTGAAAAGCCCACACACCACCTTGTTGAGGTTAGGTTTGCCCTATCACTCTGAATTGTGGCACAAAGATAAGGATAATAATAATAATTCTGGCATTTGTTAAGCGCTTACTGTGTGCCAGGTACTGTACTAAGCACTGGGCTGGATACCAGCAAATTGGATTGGACACAGTCCCTGTCCCACATGGGCCTCACAGCCTCAATCCCCATTTTACAGATGAGGTAATGCATCAACATCACCTTCTTTCATCATCCCAACTCTCCACTCATCATCCCACCCCTCCCTTCAATCAATCAGTGGTATTTATTGAGCATTTACTGTGTGAAAAGCACTGTAATAAACTCCTGGGAGAATGCAAAAGAGGCCTTCACACCTGGGTCCCTACCGACCAGTTCTTTTCATCTTGCAGAATGGTTTACAGATGGCTCCTGGGGGTAGTTTCATTGCCACTGGTTTTGGGGAGGTTTTGGAGATGAACCAATCACACAATCAACCAAACTGATACCAGCTCAAACCTGGTTAAATGAGGTTAAAGTTCTGCACTTTTAAGGACTTTTCCTGAATTTCTCAGATCTATAAGATTGGGTGGCCAGTCTTCCCATCATGCCTAAGGTCCTTTTTGCTGGCCATCCTTCCCGTCATGCCCCATAAGGGGTGGGGACTGTGTCCAATCCAATTTGCTTGTGTCCACCTCAGCACTTAGTACAGTGCCCAACATATAATAAGCCCTTAACAAATACCATAATTATTATTACTATGAGAAGCAGCATGGCTCAGTGGAAGGAGCACAGGCTTGGGAGTCAGAGGTCATGGGCTCAAATCCCAGCTCTGCCACTTGCCAGCTGTGTGACTTTGGGCAAGTCACTTAACTTCTCTATGCCTGTTACCTCATCTGTAAAATGGGGATTCATTCATTCATTCAGTCGTATTTATTGAGCGCTTACTGTGTTCAGAGCACTGTACTAAGCGCTTGGGAAGTACAAGTTGGCAACATATAGAGACGGTCCCTACCCAACATTGGGCTCACAGTCTAGAAGGGGGAGACATAGAACAAAACAAAACATATTAACAAAATAAAATAAATAGAATAAATAAGTACAAATAAAATAAATAGAGTAATAAACACATACAAACATATATATATATATATATATGTATATATATATATACAGGTGCTGTGGGGAGGGGAAGGAGGTAAAGTGGGGGAGTTGGGGGGGAGGGGGAGAGGAAGGAGGGAGCTCAGTCTGGGAAGGCCTCCTGGAAGAGGTGAGCTCTCAGTAGGGCTTTGAAGGGAGGAAGAGAGCTAGCTTGGCGGATGTGCGGAGGGAGGGCATTTCAGGCCAGGGGGATGACGTGGGCCGGGGGTTGACAGTAGGACAGGCGAGAACGAGGCACGGTGAGGAGATTAGCGGCAGAGGAGCGGAGGGAACAGGCTGGGCTGTGAAGGAGAGAAGGGAGGTGAGGTAGGAGGGGGCAAGGTGATGGAGAGCCTTGAAGCCGAGGGTGAGGAGTTTTTGCCTGATGCGTAGGTTGATTGGTAGCCACTGGAGATTTTTGAGGAGGGGAGTAATACGCCCAGAGCGTTTCTGAACAAAGATGATCCGGGCAGCGGCGTGAAATATGGATTGAAGTGGGAGAGACAGGAGGATGGGAGATCGGAGAAGAGGCTGATGCAGTAATCCAGACGGGATAGGATGAGAGCTTGAACGAGCAGGGTAGCAGTTTGGATGGAGAGGAAAGGGCGGATCTTGGCAATGTTGCGGAGGTGAGACCAGCAGGTTTTGGTGATGGATTGGATGTGAGGGGTGAACGAGAGAGTGGAGTCGAGGATGACACCAAGTTTGCGGGCTTGTGAGACGGGAAGTATGGTAGTGCCGTCAACAGTGATGGGAAAGTCAGGGAGAGGGCAGGGTTTGGGAGGGAAGAAAAGGAGTTCAGTCTTGGCCATGTTGAGTTTTAGATGGCGGGCAGACATCCAGATGGAGATGTCCTGAAGGCAGGAGGAGATGCGAGCCTGGAAGGAGGGGGAGAGAGCAGGGGCAGAGATGTAGATTTGGGTGTCATCAGCGTAGAGATGATAGTTGAAGCTGTGGGGGCAAATGAGTTCACCAAGGGAGTGAATGTAGATTGAGAACAGAAGGGGACCGAGAACTGACCCTTGAGGAACCCCTACAGTAAGGGGATGGGAAGGGGAAGAGGAGCCTGCAAAAGAGACTGAGAATGAACGGCCGGAGAGATAAGAGGAGAACCAGGAGAGGACAGAGTCTGTGAAGCCAAGGTTGGATAGTGTGTTGAGGAGAAGGGGGTGGTTCACAGTGTCGAAGGCAGCTGAGAGGTCGAGGAGGATTAGGATAGAGAATGAGCCGTTGGATTTGGCAAGCAGGAGGTCATTGGTGACCTTCGAGAGGGCAGTTTCCGTGGAATGTAGGGGACGGAAACCAGATTGGAGGGGGTTGAGGAGAGAGTTGGCGTTGAATTAAGACTGTGATCCCCACGTGGGACAGCCTCATCACCTTGTATCCTCCCCAGCACTTAGAAGAGTTCTTTGCACATAGTAATCACTTAACAAATCCCATCATCATCATCATTATTATTATTACTATTATTAGGGGTCTGTCTATTGGCAGTCTTCTAAGCATTCCTAGGACCCTACTGGCCATCCTTCCCGTCATGCTTCTCTGCTTCTGTTTTATGCCTCAGGGGCTGCTACAATGCATTTAGAAAAATGGAAGCCCTCACTGGGTGGATCCTTAGTTCCAGGAAACTCCTTGGGCTTTGTTGGCACTGAAGAAAGGTTACAAATTCAGAAAAGATTCCTCTAGACTTGGAGCCAAGGTGCAGTAGTTGACTTTGTATTCTGTTCTAGATATCTGCCCTCTTCCTAGTGAAGCACAGTCTACCTGGACTTCAGGCATAGGAGCGGGTTGATTTGAAAGGGAAGCGGAAGTGACCATGCCTTGTTCTCCAGCTCCCAACTCCCTGAGTGTGACCATTTGGGACAATAACTTCCATTTCCCAAAGAAAGACCTTTTCTCTGCTAATGAATAATGAAGTCCTTCAACCCCAAAATAATGTGGTCAGGAGGCCCAATCTGTATATCCCTGAAGATGAATTGTTGCATATTAATGACCTTTAATAACCCCTCAGCAAATGGGAGTGAATTAGAATAAATAGCCAGAAGATTACTTGTTCACCTGCATTATTCGGCAACTTTCTTTTTTCCCTATAGTTAAATATGATTTACAGATCATATGGTGGAATGAGATAATTATAGTCAATGGGTAGACTTTTCTTTGGACTTCTCATTTAGGTAGGTGTGTGAACTGCAGAGTGTGTGGGTGTGGGTGTGTGTGTGTGGTTGTGTGTGCACGCACACACACATCTGTCTCTGATTCTTCTAAAGTTACTGCAGTCAGTAGTATTTATTGAGCGCTTACTGTATGTGGAGCATTGTTCTAAGTGCTTGAGAGAGTACACTGTATCAATATGACAGACACATTCTCTGCCCACATTGAGCTGACAGGCAATATAGTATCACAAAAAGTTGTAGATGGCTGGGTAGACGTGGGGAGTTGGAAAACTTTGCCAGGACAAATGGACCAGGAAGTTGAAGGACAAAGACTTTGCATTTCCCCCTCTGATCACTTCAGTTTATTCAGTTGATAGTTGATTCAGTTATTCAGTTGATAGGCTCCATTTGAGAACAGAAGAATCTGGTTCAGCAGAAACCATCACCACTATTGCAAAAACAGTTCAAGTCCATGCCCTGCTGGTGGGCGGAAATGCCTTTCCCCACTTAACCCTTGGTTTCTGAGCAATGTTCATTTCCAATGGCATGGGCCCAGAAGTGGTTTATGACTGCATTTTCATGGGTATGATGTGCAAGCCCCCAAGTGAGTTTCAAACACATGGGCACAACCTCATTGCCAGCAGCATCAATCAATCAATCAATCAACCATAATTATTGAGCACTTACCATGTGCAGGGCACTGTACTAAGCCCTTGGGAGAGTACAACACAACACTATAACAGACATATTCCCTTCCCATAATGAGCATACAAACTAGAAGGGAAGACAGACATTAATATAAATAAAAATATAATGGATGTGTACGTAAGTGCTGTGAGGCTTTTGGGGGTGGTGAATAAAGGGAGCGAGTCAGAGTGACGCAAAAGGTAGTGGGAAAAGAGGAAATGATGGCTTAGTCACAGAAGGCCTTTTGGAGGAGATCTGCCTTCAATAAGGCTTTGAAGGTGGGGAGAATAATTGAATGTTGGATATGAAAAGGGAGGGTGTCCAGGTCAGAGGCAGATGTGGGCGAAAGGTCGGTGGTGAGATAGATGAGATCGAGGTACAGTGAGTAGGTTGGCATTTGAGGAACGAAGGGTGCGGGCTAGGTTGAGTAGGAGAGGTAGTGAGGTAGGAGGGGGCAAGGTGACTGAGTGCTTTAAAGCCGATAGTAAGGAGTTTCTTTTTGATGCAGAGGTGGATGAGCAACCAGTGGAGGTTGTTAAGAAGTGGGGAAACATGGACTAAACATTTTGTGGAAAATTAATTTGGGCAGCAGAGTGAAATATGGACTGGAGTTGGGGGAGGCAGGAGGCAGGAGGCAGGAGGTCAGCAAGGAGGCTGATACAGTAATCAAGGCAGGATAGGATTAAGTTCTTGGATTGTTTTCAAACTGATAGGCCACTCCGTACAGTCCTTCTTGATTCCTTGGGCTCTTGGGACTGGACATTGTGACCGTTGCAGGCATTCTATCACAGTTTGCTTGACCTTCAGCTTCTTGGGTCATCTTGCTAGAACCAGGATGCTCGCTTCTTGGGCTTGAAGGGGTCACAAGTCTTTTGGTTTTCTGTGTCCTTTGGGCTACTCTTGTGATTGAGGATGGAAGGTTAGTGGGGGAAAGAGGTAACAGAAGACAAAGAGGGAAAAACCAATCTGTGTCCAGCTTGACCCCCTCCTTGGCCTGAGAGAGGAGCTTTCCCCGTTAAATACATACTCGTTTTTTCTCACAGACAGTCGTTGATTGAAGATGTTTTGAGTTACAATGAATGGCTCTTACAAAACTTCTTAATTTACACCCTGTTTCAGTTTTACAGCACTTTGGTTATGACTCTATGACACTAATGCCCTTTGTAATATTAATAATAATAATCATTATTATGGTATTAGGTATTTACTGTGTACCAGGCACTGTACTAAATGCTGGGGTGGATACAAGCAAAGCGAGTTTGACACAGTCCCTGTCCCACGTGGGGCTCACAGTCTCGATCCCCATTTTACAGATGAGTTAACTGAGGCACAGAGAAGTGAAGTGACTTGCCCACGGTCACACAGCAGACAAGTGGGAGAGCTGGGATTAGAACTCATGACCTTCTGACTCATGAGTGGCTAGCCCATGCTCTAGCCACTAAGCCATGCTGCTTCTCATGGAGTTATGGCACTAACTCCATTTAGCAGCCATAATAGAGCATCCTTCAGAGGTAAGGTGTTCGCGTAGACCCCCTCAGGTGACTCGGGCAGGGAATCACATAACCCCATCATCGGGAGGGTCAACAAGTCCATCTTACTTCTAACGAAATAAAAGTTGGGCATCTATCATGAAACCTTTCTGACTCAATATAAAACATTACTGCAGCAATAGAACTCATTTGTAATGGATTGAGTAAACAATTTGGGGTCATGTTATTAAAAACAGGCTGTTCGACCTTTGTTCAGGAACTAATCTCCCATTTATGACATTGTTCTTATGAAAATAATGGTTCTGACTTTCAGCATTTTCAGGAATCAATGTGAAGGTTACCTATAGTACTATTACTACTACTAATAGTAGTGTTAAGTGCTGACTTTGTGACAAGCACTATATTAAGCACTGGGGTAGATACAAGATCATCAGGGCCCACATAGGGCTCACATTCTAAGTAAGAGGGAAAACAAGTAATGAGTCCATCTAGACTGTAAGATCATTGTGGACAGAAAATGTTTCTACCAGCTCTGTTGTATTGAACTCTCCCAAACACTTAGTAAAGTGCTCTGCACATAGTATTGCTCAGTAAATAGCACTGATGAAGACCCTCCATTTTGCAGGTGAGGGAACTGAGGTACAAAGAAGTTAAATGACTTGTCCAAGGTCACACAGCAATTAAGTCGCAGAGCAGGATTAGAATGTACATCCTCTGACTTCCAGACCCTTGCACTTTCCACTAGACCACACTGTCTAGGGCTGGAGTGGCTTAGAAATATTTACCCCAAATCCCAGGAAGAACACTTTAGAGAGGAAGCAAAGAGGAAGTATTTGAGAAGTGCAAGTTCCTGTACTTCTGCCTGTAACTCTCTTCACTGCTCTCTTCACTGTCTCTGGGCTCCAAATAGGATAGACACTGCTCAGAGCAGTCTACATTGTCATTAGCCACTGGTATTTTCCTGGCATCCCAGCTGGGTATCCCATTAGGCCAGTCCAGCCGTGTTCTTGTCTAAATAGCCTCCTTTTAACAAGTCACTGCCATTGTGCATAAATATTTGCAAGCACCTGCTGTGAACAAAAGCTTCATGTAAGGCACTGTATCAAAAAACACACATTCTCTGTCCTCTAGTTTACATTCAGTCAATCAATCATGGTTATTGAATGCTTACTCTGGGCAAAGCACTGTACAAAACATATGAGAGAATGCAGTTGAGTTAGGAGACATGATCCCTATCCTCGAGAAGCTTACACTCTAGAGAAGCAGTGTGGCTGAGTGGACACAGCACAGGCCTGGGAATCAGAAGGATCTAGGTTCTAATCTGGCTCCGCCACTAATCTGCTGTGTGATTTTGGGTACCTCACTTCGCTTCTCTGTGCCTCAGTTACATCATTTGTAAAATGGGATTGCGACTATATGGGACATGGTCTGTGTCCAACCTGATTACCTCTAGAGTGTAAGCTCACTGTGGACAGGAGAACATGCCTGTCAACATCATTATACTGTACTCTCCCAAGTCCTTAGTGCAGTTCTGTGCACACAGTAAGCGCTTAATAAATACGATTGAGTGATCGATTTAGAGGGAGTGGGAAGGGGGAGGCAGACACTAAAATAAATTACAGGATGAAGGAAGCAACTGAGTTTAAAGATGTGTACATAAATTCTGTGTGGGTTTAGTAAGGGCAAGCACATAAGCGCAGGGGAAGCAGCATAGGGGATAGAGCACGGACCTGAGAGTCAGAATGTCATGGGTTCTAATCCTGGCTTTGCCACTTATCTGCTATGGGGCCTTTGACAAGTCACTTCACTTCTCTAGGCCTCAGTTCCTTCATCTGTAAAATGGGGATTAAGACTATGAGACCCATGTGTCCAACCCAATTTGCTTGTATCCACCCCAGCATTTAGTTCAGTGCCTAGCACATAGTAAGTGCTTAACAAATACCACAATTATTATTATTAGAGGTTGAAGATTCAAGAGCGCACCACAGATTAGCAAAAACCTATCTTTCTATTCTTATGGCTAGGTCACTTTCTATCCTGCTCACGTGGTCCTCTGACTCTACATGTACCTGTCTTTCCATGGTGCATTATTCAGAAAGTGGTGGCAGGCTCAGGGTGGCTTTGGGAGCTGTACCTTTGGGGTCATTATTTTCTGCCCCTCCCACTGGAATTGAGCTTGAGGCAGCAAATCCTTTCTTCCTACCCTAGTTCTGCTTCTGCGGAGGAGATGATGAATGATGGAGCATTCTTTGGAAACAAGTGATGGGTTTTAGCCCAGAGACCTGAGCGCTGAGAACCTGCGCAAAGTAATTGACTAGGAATTGATTTTCCAATCTGCAGTGTATTCCTGTATCTGTAATTTATTTTAATGCCTGTCTCCCCTACTTGATTGTAAGTTCACTGAAAGCAGAGATCATGTCCTCCAAGTCTACTGTACTCTCCCAAGTGATTAGTACAGTGTTCTGAACACAGTAAGTGCTCAATAAATACCATTGATTGATTGATTAGCATCCTGTTGGTTTGCACGGTGCCCTGTCACTCTCTCATCCCTGTCAGCCCTGTTCCTTGTGGGACACAGAGTGGAGTGAGCAAGTAGTCAGGCAGGGGTGCAACAGTTTGCAGAGTGCCCACAAAGGTTTTTTTATATGTAGGCTCAATTTATGACTCAAGTGACTGCAGCATAGTGCCAAGGCTAACAAGCAGTTGCCTTTCTAGCCACTGCAGCATTTGTTGCCCATGGTAGCCAGCTATTTTTCAGGATTCTTGTTGGACCTGTCCACCTTACAAAACACCCTAGGAGGTCCTTTTTTATGGTATTTGTTAAGCACTTACTATGTGCCAGGTACTGAACTAAGTACTGGGGTCGATACAAGCTAATCAGGTTAGATACAGTGTCCATGTCCCACATGGAGCTCACAGTCTTAATCTCCATTTTACAGATAAAGTAACTGAGACACAGAGAGTTAATGGTAATTAATAATAATTATGGTATTTGTTAAGCGCTTACTATGTGCCAAGTGCTGTTCTAAGCACTAGGATAGATACAAGGTAATCAGGTTGTCCCATGTAGGGCTCACACTCTTAATCCACATTTTATAGATAAGGTAACAGAGGCACAGAGAAGTTAAGCGGCTTGCCCAAGATCACCCAGCAGGCAAGTCGGGGAGCTGGGATTAGAACTGATGTTCTTCTGACTCCCAGGCTGTGGCTCTGTCCATTAGGCCACACTACTTCTCTAGGTCCTTCTGTCAGAAACCATGGCCACTGATGACACAGCGCCAGTAGATATTCCCCAATTTTTAGAGCTGGGCTTAGAACCCAGATCTTCTGATTCCTGTAGCCATGCTCCTTCCACTGAACCAGCAGCGGGGCTGATGATAAATGAAGATGAGCTAAATGAAGAGGACAAATCATAGACAGACTAATAATGACAAATAATGACAATTGTTCACATATCCACTTGGATCTGCACTCCTTAAGCCCTTGCTATTCATCCTACCACCAGTTCCATGGAACTTTCCCCCTTCTAGATTGTGACCCCCCCTTACTAGACTGTGAGACTGTTCATTCAATCATGAAGATGATTGAATGAATGAATGAACTTACATACATCATCATCAATCGTATTTATTGAGCGCTTACTATGTGCAGAGCACTGTACTAAGTGCTTGGGAAGTACAAATTGGCAACATACAGAGACAGTCCCTACCCAACAGTGGGCTCACAGTCTAAAAGGGGGAGACAGAGAACAAAACCAAACATACTAACAAAATAAAATAAATAGAATAGATATGTACAAGTAAAATAAATAAATAAATAAATAGAGTAATAAATATGTACAAACATATATACATATATACAGGTGCTGTGGGGAAGGGAAGGAGGTAAGATGGGGGGATGGAGAGGGGGACAAGGGGGAGAGGAAGGAAGGGGCTCAGTCTGGGAAGGCCTCCTGGAGGAGGTGAGCTCTCAGCAGGGCCTTGAAGGGAGGGAGAGAGCTAGCTTGGCGGATGGGCAGAGGGAGGGCATTCCAGGCCCGGGGGATGACGTGGGCCGGGGGTCGATGGCGGGACAGGCGAGAACGAGGTACGGTGAGGAGATTAGCGGCGGAGGAGTGGAGGGTGCGGGCTGGGCTGTAGAAGGAGAGAAGGGAGGTGAGGTAGGAGGGGGCGAGGTGATGGAGAGCCTTGAAGCTGAGGGTGAGGAGTTTCTGCCTGATGCGGAGATTGATTGGTAGCCACTGGAGATTTTTGAGGAGGGGAGTAATATGCCCAGAGCGTTTCTGGACAAAGATAATCCGGGCAGCAGCATGAAGTATGGATTGAAGTGGCGAGAGACACGAGGATGGGAGATCAGAGAGAAGGCTGATGCAGTAGTCCAGATGGGATAGGATGAGAGCTTGAATGAGCAGGGTAGCGGTATGGATGGAGAGGAAAGGGCGGATCTTGGCAATGTTGCGGAGTCGATCGTATGCAGAGCACTGTACTAAATGCTTAAGAGGGTGCAATACAGCAATAAACAGACACATTCCCTGCCCACTTATACTCTCCCATTTCCCCCAACTAATTAATTTTCATGACTGTCTCCATTCAGACTGTAAGTTCCTTGTGGGCAGAGATCATATCTACCATCTCTATTGTTTTGTACTAACTCAAGCACTTAGTACAGTGCTCTGCATGTAGTATTGGTCAGTGTGGTTTAGCGGATAGAGCAGGGGCTTGGGAGTCAGAAGGACCTGGGTTCTAATCCTAGCTCCCCCATTTGTCTGCTTTGTGATCTTGGGCAAGTCACTTAACCTCTCTGTGCTTCCATTACCTCATCTTTAAAATGGGGATTAAGACTGTGAGCTCCATGTGGGACATGGACACTGTATCCAACCTGATTAGTTTGTACCTACCCAGTGCTTTGGATGATGATAACAATAATAATAATAATAATAATAATTATTATTATTATTATTATGGTATTTGTTCAGCGCTTAACTATGTGCCAGGCACTGTACTAAGCGCTGGGGTGGATATAAGCAAATTGGGTTGGACACGCTCCCTGTCACACATGGGGCTCACAGTCTCAATCCCCATTTTCCAGATGAGGTAACTGAGGCCCAGAGAAGTGAAGTGACTTGCCCAAGGTCACACAGCAGACAAGTGGTGGAGCCGGGATCAGAACCCGTGACCTTCTGACTCGCAGGCCCATGCTCTATCCACTACGCCAGGCTGCTTCTCTGATAGTGTCTGGCATATATCATGAGTTTAACAAATATCATAAAATAAGTTTTAGAACCCATTGATTGAATGATTGATTTGCTTGCTATGAGCCAAACACTTTACTAAAAGCTGAGATACTCAGGTCAGAAATAGTCCCTGTCCCACACAGGGATCAGTCTAAAAAGGAGAGAGACTAGTTATTGAATGCCTATTTTACAGATGAGGTAACTGAGACATAGAGAAAGTAAATGATTTGCCCAAGGTCACCCAGATTGCATGTGGTGGAGCCAGGATTAGGACTCAGGTCTCTGACTCCCAGTCCCATGCTCTTTCATTAGGTCATGCTGATACTCAGTACGTAATATTCACCATCAACAATGAAACATGAAGTGAATTTTTAAATGCTACATCTAACTGTTTTAGGGGCAGGAAAGGTTCACATTAGACTCGTGGGGAAGTCAAAAGAGAGGTTGAGGCTGGGTTTAAATTGTGGGGGGTGAAGAGATGACACGGAGGAGATGCTGCTTGGGATAGAAGCCACCGCTCTCTAGATGGTTTTCTGAATTAGGAGGAAATTAGAAGGGTTAAGCCTATTCCAGTAGTCATTCCCGATCATTCTGTTTCCCTCCCTGCTCCTTTGTAGGAGGAATGTGATCACCACCTCCCTGAGAGCAAAGGAAGAACCAACCCCAGTGAACAGCGTTTCCAGTGAGTAATGTAGCCTTTCAACTTCATCAGCCCTCTGTCCCTTGGAAAAAAACAAAACAAACCCCAAACGAAAGTCCTTTCAGGGAATGGAACCATATGGTTGACTAGTAAGTCCATAGGCAGCAAGGGCGGATAGGCAGATAATCACTTCAGCTGGATAGATATTTCAGTGCCTCTCAAGGGAATTGGATGAATTAGAAGTGCGCTTTGGGGCTGACAAAAGGGAGGCATTTAGACAACAACAACTCAAATTACTTCTACCTGGGAATGATGAAAGTGAACATGGGAGTCGAGGGCCTAGATTCCTCTTGGTTCTGCAGGGTGACATTCTTTCAGGATGCTGTCTTTGCTGGCCTGGTGTACTATTTTGGGAATAGATCTGTCTCTTGTGGGAAGTGAACCCTTAGTATTTCACAAAGCAGTTGGAGCTGGAACAGGGAGAAGGAGCACTAAACCCTGAGCTACTTTAAGAGGGAGGCCTGTCCACTGGGGTCCTTTCTGAACTGCCCTCCCTGCAGTCACCACTCCAGGATCACAATGTCCAGGGCTAAAATTCCAATCCCAAGCAACTTCTACTGGGTACCCACTCCTCTAGGAACAAACCGTTCTCATTTCTTACCGGTACTAATGACTTTTCTGTTCATTCAAGAGAGTTAGTGGAGCATGCTGCTGCCTGGATCAGGAGGGAAGCCATTTCTGCAGGATTTTCCAAGGTAGGAGGTATTATTTTCTTTTCCAGAGCCCTGCCCGTATGCAGGAAAGGCGTGCTAGAGTATCATGCCATACACTCAGCCAACTTGAGGAACTTACTGATGATGATGACTAGATGGAACAATATCCTAATGAGATTGGATTCAGCTTGGGAAGACAAAGTTTTGAAGTTTACAAAATCATGATGGGTGAACCAAAAATTATTATTCCCCAGATCAATACCCACAAAACAGGACTAGGAGACTCTCATTGTAGTGGATAAGCAGAAGACAAACTAGAGAAATTTCTCCTATATGTCGCAGGCGTAACTATGTGGAATTAGTTCCCCTAAGAAGATAGCACAATCAGTAAGTTCAAGAGTGGTTCCTCCAAGTCATGGCTGCATGGTGATTGAAATCAATTGATCAGTCATATTTACTGAATGTTTACTATGTGCAGGGCACTGTACTAAGAGCTTGGGAGAGTGCAATATAGCAGAGTTGCTAGACAAGCTTGCAGTCTAGAGACTGTTTAGGGTCTTAGTGGCAAGAGCACAGACTTGGGAGTCAGAGGTCGTGGGTTCTAATCCCAGCTCTGCTGCTTGTCAGCTGTGTGACTTTGGACAAGTCACTTAACTTCTCTGTGCCTTAGTTCCCTCATCTGTAAAATGGGGATGAAGACTGTGAGTCCCATGCGGGGCATCCTGATTACCTTGTATCTACCTCAGCGCTTAGAGCAGTGCTTGGCACATAGTAAGCATTTAATAAACACCATTGTTAATATTATTACAATAAACTATGATAGGTAATAAAGTTTGGGATGCAGGGGAAAATTCAGGGATTTTAGAGGACCTGAAAGTGGACAACCTGTCAGCCACTACTCCCACCATCCTTCAGTACTACTTCTAGAGAAAGAGTACTTAATGGGCAGTACCCAAGAAACCGGCATATCTGCTGGGCTCAATAGCCTGGAAGAGGAGCTGCACCACCCCCAGACCGGAAACTCTTCTGTTTCCGGGATCAAGTTTGCAGGCTGGGAGCTTGCATTGTTCCCTCTCAGCTGGAGGGAAGCTGAGCTGGGCCAGTGAGATAAGCTCTCTCTCTGGTGACTCCTGGGAGGAGAACTTGTGGATTTTACCCTCCATTTACAAGTTAGAGGCCGAGGTCCTGGGCTTCTCCCCTCACTCTATCCCCCTCCCTCCACACATAGAAAACGCACAAATGAAGCTCTGCTGGTGTGGCATTGCTTAGGGTCTGATGATTGCACAGTCTTCTCCTGAGTATGACAACACTGACTAAAAGCTGGGTTCTAGCTAGAAAAAAAACCATGGCATGATTCAACAGGTCAATGTGAGAGTCAGTTTTAATATTAATTATGATATTTGTTAAGCACTTACTCTGTACCAGGCACTGTATTAAGTGCTGGGGTGGATACAAGCAAACCAGGTTGGACACAGTTCCAGTCCCATCTGGGGCTCACAGTCTCAATCCCCATTTTACTGATGAGGTAACTGAGCACAGAGAAGTAAAGTGACTTGCCCAAGGTCTCCAAGCAGATAAGTGGCAGAGCCGGGATTAGAACCCACAACCATCTGACTCCCAGCCCCGTGCTCTATCCACTATGCCATGCTGCTTCTGTTTAGCTGGCATGATGCCCTGTGTGGTTACAGGGAGCCAGTGTAATAATGTGTCTGGTAACAGGGTGCTGATACGATACCCTCCGTGGGACAGGGAGCCAATGTGATACTTCATGTGGTAACAGGGAGCCTAAGCGATACCCTGTGTGGTCAGTGTGATACCCTGTGGGGTACAGGGAGCTGATGCAATACCCTGTTGTGGTACAGGGAGCCAGTGAGATATCCTGTGTGGTACAGGGAACTGGTATGATACCCCTGTGTGGTACAGGGAACTGGTATGATGCCCTGTGTGGTTACAGGAAACTGGCACGATACCTTGTGTGGTATAAGGAGCCAGTGCAATACCCTGTGTGGCTAGTGCGATACCTTGTGTGATACAGAGAACTGATGTGATACCCTGTGAGATTACAAGGAGTCTGTGTGATACCTTGTGTGGCCAGAGCAACATCCTGTGTGGTACAGGGAGCCTATGCAATACCCTCTGTGGTTACAAGGAGCCGTTGTGATACCAAGTGTGGAAACAGGGAGTCAGTGCGATACCCTGTGTGGTACAGGGAGCCTGTGTGATACCCTGTGAGGTTACAGGGAGCTGGTGCGATACCCTGTGTGGTACAGGGAGTCGGTATGATACCCTATGTGGTACAGAGAGTTGGTGTGCTACCCTGTGTGGTACAGGGATCTGGTGTGATAACCTGTGTGATTATACGGAGCCTTTATTAAACCCTGTCTGGTAACAGGGAGCCAGTGCAATATCCTTTGTGGAACGGAGCCAATATAAAACACTATGTGGTTTGAGCTGATTTGATACCCTGTCTTACTGTGCCACAAGATAAAGTGACCAGAGTTTGGGGTATTTGAAGCACATAGGTGTGGGGGAGACTAAGTAGAGAAAAATGATGGAGGTAAAGGGAGCATGACCCTTTCTCTCCTTCCAGATAGCCACCACTCTAGACCGGTACTTGCCATATCCCCCCTTGACTACTGCTTCAGATTCCTCCCTGCTTCTAGCCTCATACCTCTTTAGTCCACACTTCACTCTTACTACTACCTGGTTCATTTTTTCAATAATGTTCTGCCCATATCTCCCCACTTTTCAAATATTTCTTTTCCTCATCGAACAGAAAATCCTGACAGTTGGCTTAAAATCAGCTCTCTCTTCCCTGTTTATGCTCTTTCTATACCCCAGTTCACACTTTGTTCCTCTCAAGCAAGCTTAATGAGCCTTACCCCTGTTTGGCACTCCCTCCCCATTCAAATTCTTCAAATCACAGCTCTTCCTATCTTCAAAGTCCTTCTGAAATCTCATCTCCTCCAGGAGACCTTTCCCAGTTACTTTATATTCTCCTTTGCTTTTATCTCAATTGCCACTTCATCACTTTTGCAGTACCTAAACCCTTACATTCATACATATCTTACATATCTTACTACTTAACCACTAAACTTACGCATATACTGATACACTTATGTTTTCAAGGAGGCAGCATGGTGGTCCCAGAAGGGGAGGACACCAAGGACCCTGGATATTTTGGTGAGAAGGCGATGGTTGCAGTGGATTCATGTGCTTATCTTGTGGGGAGAGGTTGGTGGGGTGGACCCTGGAAAGGAACCACATGGCAGAGAAAGTAGGCCCGGGATGCCATGGACAGCAGCTTAGGTCCATGCGGCAAAATGGTGCCTAGGGCATCTTGGGAACAGAGCCCCTGGAGCCACAGTGAGGGATGGCAAGTTTCTGGAGGAGTAGTACAAGTATCTGGTGGGGAGAGGTCCAGGGCATGTTCATTCCTTCAATCGTATTTATTGAGCACTTAATGTGTGCAGAGCACTGTCCTAAGCACTTGGTAAAGTACTCTGTTGTACTTTGTACAACAACAAAAAATAAAGTGAATCAAGTCCACATAGTTGGTGGCATACAGGGTGTGTTGGGAGCAGGAGTAGAGAAAGGAGAAGAAGGGAGAGATGAGAAAAGAAAAGAAAACAAAATAAAAGGGGAAAGAGGGGAGGGAAGAGGTGGAAGAAGAGAAGTAATAGCAGAGAGGGCCAAGGGGAGGATCTGAGCAGAATGACCAGAATGTCCATACTGTCTCTCTCTTTTGCCTGGCATAAAGAACCTTTAGACTGTAAGTTAGTTGTGGGCAGGGAACGTGTCTACTAACTCAGTTATATTGCATCGTCCCAAGCTCTCAATTCAGTGCTCTGCACACCCATTGTTGGGTAGGGACCATTGGGTAGGGACCGTATCTATATGTTGCCAACTTGTACTTTCCAAGCGCTTAGTACAGTGCTCTGCACACAGTAAGTGCTCAATAAATACAATTGAATGAATGAATGCACACAGTAAGCGCTCAGTAAATGCCATAGATTGATTGATTGACTGATTGATTGGACCTCTACTGCCCCTCCCCACCAACCCCTCCAGCTCCCTGCCCAATGCCTGACTCCTTGCCATTGGCTCCTCCCCTCCACCCAGTCTCATCCCCAGAAGTTTTGCCCAGACTGGTTAGCAGCAGCAGGGGATGGTGGGACTGCAGCCCCAGGCAACCCAGCCGCACAAACTGACTACCTGGGCCATGAATAGGAACAGAAATAGACCTTTTGGTTGGGACCCTATCTAAGTTCTGTCAGGAGAAGGGCCAGAAAATCGTGGCTTAGTGGATAGAGCATAGGCCTGGGAGTCAGAAGGACCTGGGTTCTAATTCCAGCTCTGCCACCAGTCTGCTGTGTGACCTTGGGCAAGTCACTTCACTTCTCTGGGCCTCAGTTACCTCACCCTTAAAATGGGAATTAAGAGTGTGAGCTCCATGTGGGACAGGGACCGTGTTCAATCTGATTAACTTGTATCTATCTCAGTGCTTAGAACAGTGCTTGGCACACAGTAAGTGCTTAACAATTACCATTATTATTGTTATTATTAATAGGGCTGTCCCACTCAAAGCAGGTCTTCTGGTATGAGGGTGTGAGGGAAGAGAGGTCTCAGTGGGGATGGGTGGTGAGGTAGTAATGGGCCCCTACCCAGGAACCTTTCCTTATGAATTGTACTTCCCTAGTGCTTAGTACAGTGCTCAGTAAATACAATAAATAAATAAATAATACTCTGTCAACACAAGTCAAATTGGGACTCTGCCCTAAGGTGCCTGGACTCTTGAGTTGAGGATTGCCAAGAATGCTGACAATGCAGTGCTTGCAAGCACCTGGTACTTATTGAGTGCCTACTGTGTGGAGAGCAGAGTGCCGTACTTCTGGCCTGGAACTCCCTCCTTCCCCCTTCACATCAGGCAGACCAATACCCTCTTCATCTTCAAAACCCTATTAAAACCTCATCTTCTCCAGGAAGCCATCCCTCACTAATCTCTCATCTCCCTTATCCCCCTAGATTGTAACCTCATTTGTGTGCCAGGAATGTGACTACCAACTTTGTTGTGTTGTACTGTCCCAGAACCTTAGTACAGTGCTCTGCACAAAGTGCTCAGATATACCAGTGATTGATTGATTGATTTCTCTATTTTATTTCCCTTCTCACTTAATCACCTATGCACTCGACTCCTCAACCTTTAAGCATCTAGGTACTCACCCACTCCCTCCCCCTTTGGCACTGATGCGGATATCTTTATACTCAATTGCTTCCTGATACCTCTAACTTATTTTAATGTCTGTCTTCCCTCTTATATTGTAAGCTCCTTGAGGGTGAGAATCGTGTCTCCTAACTTTATTGTAGTCTTCCAAATACTTAGTAGAGTGTTCTGTACAGAGTAAGTGTTCAGTAAATACTCTTGAATGGATGAGTACAATAGAAACAGAAGACAAGACCCCCTTTTAATAGTATTTATTAAGTGCTTACTGTGTACTAGTCACTGCACTAAGTACTGAGGAAGATACAAGATTGGACACCGTCTATGTCCCATGTGGGGCTTTTCAGTCTTAATCCCCATTTTAGAGGTGAGGTAACAGGCACAGAGACGTGGAGTGACTAGTCCAAGGCCACACAGCAGACATGTGGCAGAGCAGGGATTAGAACCCAGATTCAGGACCTCAAGAGGCTGACAACTCCACCAAGAAGCTAAGGCCAGTGTCCTACTGAAGAGAGTGTTTTCCTTGCAGACAATAAACTGTTTTCTCTTACACATTTTTACATCCCTGGCTCCTAGAACCAGCTGCACTCCTGTCTACAGGGGGCTGAAAGCAGGAATTATGTTTGGGGTGCCTGGGTCCTCCAGGAGAACTCCTCCTTGGTGGCGAGAAACTCGGCCAGCCTGGAAGGCAAGGTGTTTTGGCTTTAATTACAAGACTAGCCTACACCAGCTGGAGCCTAATCCCACTTCTCAAGCCCCACAATCCATGATCAGAATTGGGCAAATACCAATTTTAGGAAGAGCCTTGAGCTTTCTGGAAGCTAGCCCTCTTTGAGCTGTATTTCTGGATAATTTCTGAAGAGAGGCCTGCAGGAGTTTAACAATAAATAAATATCATATTCTCGAAGGCTCTGGGGATATTAAGTAGATCTGAACCGTAACTAAGGGTTTAGGACTACTGGGTTACCTGCTGGCTATGCTGGCTATGCCACCACACTTGACATTTGCGGCTCTTCCCCAAGCTGTTGTTTCTCACCTAAAACAGGAACCTGCAGGCATATCTTAGTGGGTGTGATATGAAGCCTGTGGGTGACCCTCTGTTTCACCTTCAGAGATCCTCAGAGACCTGATTGACTGGAAAATGCCTAAGAAGTCCAAAATACCACTGTGTTGGGGATGTATTTGAACTGGTTTAGATTTGGACTGTGAGTCTGTTCTGAGGCCCGAGTCTCATGCTGTGACATCACTGCAGGGGAAGCGTGGGCCAAATGAGGTCACAGTGAGTTTCCTCCTGCCAGCTTTTCTGATAGTCACATCTGGAAAGGTCAAGGGTTCAGCAGTGCCACTGGTAGGAGGCTTGAGACGTGCTCCCACCTGCCAGGTATTCCATGGATGGGAATACAGATGGGTTTGGCTGCTGGGATCCAAAGGGTAGGAAGGACAGGGAACTGACCCTTGCATAAAGGACTCTGAGGATCCTAGAGCAGAAAATCAGGGAACTTGAACAGGAGGGCCAAATCCTCCTGCTGGAGAGTCACTGAGTCCCCCTAATGTGCTAGACACCATACAGGTCCTGCACCCCACACAGCCCCTGCCTTCTAGGAGCTCACATTCCAGGCCAGCATTCCACAAAGACAGGTATGCATTGATGCAGTACAACCCCACAAATAAGAATGGCCCCAGGTCTAAGAGAAATCAGACTGTGGATAGGCGAGAACTTGGACCTTCTTATCTTTTCCAGGTACCTAAGGAGCTCCAGGCTGCAGACCCAATCAGTCAATCAATTAATCAGTCATATTTATTTACCACTTATGTACAGAGTATTGTACTAAGAGCTTGGGAGAGTATAATATAACAATATAAGAGAGTTGGTTAGACACTTTCCCTGCCCCCACTGCCAGCTTCTCCTTCACAGAGGGATCCCTAGGTTCCCTAAGCACTTTGCAGACTGTGGACACACTCTCTGCCTCCAAGGCCCTTGGCGGGGAATGGATGGTCTGTCCAGCATCATTCATTGAGCTGGGAACAGGACCAGGGTCCCCGGCCCTGCTGTTGCTCAAATTCCTGGGATTTTCCTGCTTGCTCCTTGTCACCCCCATATCTGCCCAGCCAGTCTCATCTCTCTGACCACTTCTTGAATCTGTGCAGTTGTTACTCCCCCTTCCCACCCCAGGTTGCTGTCCCTGCCAACTCCTGTCTCTGGTACCACAACAAGACATTTTAGCACTCGTGAGAGAGAAACCCGTGTCCTGTCCAGAGTCAGTTTTGGGGGCTGGGAAGCAGTTTGGTATCCACAGACAAGTGGCATATTGTGGCAGGGGCCAGTTTAAAGGGCAGAACTCCCTGCTGCCGTGGAATTTCCACCCAGATCCTGAGAGCTGTTGATACCCAGTCCTAACATTGCCCTGGGCTGGGTGAACTACCACAGTGGGAAGCCCTCTTGCCACCTGGAGTCCCTGCTGCCTGGGATCCCGACTGCCTGTGGTCCTTAATGACTAAGGTGCCAGCCATCTGGGGTGCCGGACCGCTGAGGTCCTTGCTAGCTGTAGTCCCGACTGCCTGGGCCTACCAGTCCTGCCTCCCGCCTAGCTTTATGTCTAGCTGTTCCAGTTGCCCCAGTTGCCCCATTATGTTCCACTGGAATGCCCACTGTCTTTAGGTTTTCGTATATGGTGAGGAGCCACTGCCACCCCCCAGGCTTCCGGTGGCAACTCATTCCTGAGGTTCCCAGGGAACCCCACGCTTAGAACAGTGCTTTGCACATAGTAAGCGCTTAACAAATGCCATCATTACTATTATTATTAACTGAAGGATGTCTGTGATCCAATCCTGTCCCTGCAGCCTCCCACCCGACTCCATCCCCACTGTTCTTTGAGCCCTGATGGAGGAGCTGGGGACAGAGGAGCTGGGGATGGAGCTTAGAACTTTGGATCCAGTGCATCTGGGGGTGGGGGTGGGGGGAAGGGGGTTTCCACTTTGCCGCTGCAAGCAGCTAACCTGATAGCTAATGCTGCAGAGGGTGTGTGTGTGTCTGTGTGAGTATGCATGTGAGCATTTCCTGCCTCTTTTCTTGGCAGTCTGAAAGGGAGGGAGGCACGATTAGCTCCAAGGACCCCCAGAGGAAAAAGCAATTTGGGACGGAGAATGAGGAGGAGAAGATGAGGTTTGTTTTTATCATTGTGCCTAAAACTACTTAGTGCTTTCTCTGCACCAAAGGAACTGGGGAAGGGACCTGGCTAAGGAGCCTACTGTCTGGGGAAGGAGTGCTGATGAGGTGTTTTCCTTAAGCTCTTTGGGTCAGCAGGGCTCACTGACTTGAGGGGCAGGGGGTTCACTGAAAGACCCCAAGCAGTCTGACTAACAAGGAATGGGTTTGGGGTGGGGGTGAGGGTTGGGGCAGGGGGGAATTAGTTCCCTATCTTTAGGGTGAGGAAAGTCTCTTCAGCCTAGTGGAAAGAGCCCAGGCTGGGAGTCAGAGGACCTGGGTTCTAATCCTAGCTCTTCGTACTGGTTGACCTTGGGTGAATCATTGAGCTTCTCTGCACCTCAGTTTCCCCATTTGTAAAATAGAGATTAAATATCTGTTTTTTCTTTTACTTAGACTGTGAGCCCCATGTGGGACAGGGACTGTGTCCAACCTGATTATCTTGTATCTACCCCAGTATTTGGTGCAGTGTTTGGCACATAGTTAGCGCTTAATAAATACCGTAAAGAAGAGATGGAGGGGCAAGGGGTCTGGTGTACGGTGGGGAAAGGCCCCTGACTTTGAGGGCCTATTTCTCCTGCCCTTGAGAATCCGTAGGGCAGTCTGTCTTCCAGCCGCCTCCCCCTTCCACCCTCAACCCCTCTCCCCCACCCCTGCCCACCCCCTCATTTCCCAGCCCACGAGGTCGTGTTCCCCTTTTAAAGTCCCAGCACATGCTAATATGCAGAGCTCCTGCAGGCTGTGTTGCGGCACTGGGGAACTCTGCTGAGCTGTGCAGTTTGAGCTGCCAGAGATCCCGAACAATGTCATTGTGTGCGGAAGGCACTGCAGCACTCAACTTTCCGCGAGGACTGTTTCCCTCTCCGGCGTGCCCGGCTTGCTCCGGGCTCAACACAGCGGAGACCCGCGGAGCCAGGAGGAATCCAGAAAAGCCCAGATGAACCTCTCAAGTTCCAGCAGAATCCAGAAGAGCCCAGGGGGACCCCTAAATGTGCAGAGGAATCCAGAAGACCCCAGGGGAACCCCCTTCAGGTGCAGAGAAATCCAGAAGAGTCCAGAGGCACGCCTCCAGGTCCAGAGGAATCCAGAAGAGCCCAGAGGGACCCCGCAGACCCAGATAGAATCCAGAAGAACCCAGGGCCCCCCCTCCAGGTCCAAAGGGATCTAGAAGAGCCCAGAGGGGAAACCCCCCCCCCCCAAGTCCAGAGGAATCCAGAAGAGCACAGGGGGGACCCACAGGTCCAGAGATGATCCAGAAGAACCCAGGGGGACCCCTCCAGGCCCAGAGGAATCCAGAAGAGCCCAGGGGAACTCCCTTTAGGTGCAGAGGAATCCAGAAGAGCCTAGAGGTGTCCCTCCAGGTCCAGAGGAATCCAGAAGAGGTCAGAGTGACCCTGCAGGCCCAGGGAGAATACAGAAGAACCCAGGGCCCCCTCTCCAGGTCCAAAGGGATCCAGAAGAGCCTAGGGGAACGCCCCCCCCCCCCCCCAGTTGCAGAGGAATCCAGAAGAGCCCAGAGGTAACCCCCCACCCCCCGGGTCCAGAGGAATCCAGAAGAGCCCAGAGGGACCCCACAGGTCCAGAGAGAATCCAGAAGAACCCGGGGGGACCCCTCCAGGTCCAGAGGGATCCTAAAGAGCCCAAGGGAACCCCACCCCCAGGTGCAGAGGAATCCAGAAGAGCCCTAGAGGAACCTTGCAGAGCCAGAGGAGCCAGCTGAGCCTAGAGGAGCCAGGAGTGCCCCCCAGCCAGGTACAAGAACCCTTCCCTTCTCCCACGGCAAGGGGCAGGGGAGGATGCTTAGCTTCGCTGCCGGCTTGCGGGCTACCTAACTTTGGTACCTTCTCCCCCGAGGCTCCCGGGATGGACGGCGGCGAGCCTTGCCAAGCTGGCCTGTGCCCCATTCCCAGCGCCCCCGAGGACCTGCGGAAGGCGGGCAGCGGTGGTGGCGGGGGGGGGGGGGGTGGTCCTCCGTTGGCCAAAGTCCTACGAGCCTCTGTCCGGGAAGTGCCCGCAGGGCAGGGGGAGGGAAGGGGATCGGAGCCGGGAGGATTTAGGGATCGTCTTTTCTGCCCTCGGAACCCCCGGGCACTGACAGGCTGGGTGAGAAGGGGAGGGATGGGGCTTTGGGAAGGGATGCCGCTCTTATATCCCACTACCAGGGACCGGTCTGGCCAGCCCTCATCCCCAGCCCCACCCCTACCATGTCGGGAATCTACAGAAACGGGAGTCTGGTGGCTACTTAATAATAATAATAATAATAATAATAATAATAATAATAATAGTAATAATTATGGTATTTGTTAAGCGCTTACTATGTGCCAAGCAATGTTTTGAGCGCTGGGAGAGATACAAGGTAATCAAGTCCCACGTGGGGCGCACAGGCTTCATCCCCATTTTACAGATGAGGTAGCCGAGGCACAGAGAAGTGAAGTGGCTTTCCCCAGGTCACATAGCGGACAAGTGGTGGAGCGGGATTAGAACCCACGTCCTCTGACTCCCAAGCTCGGGCTCTTTTCCACTAAGCCACGCTGGAGGGAGAGAAAGCCCACTATTTCCGCAGAGTAAGAACTTCAGCGCGCCTGGCCCTCTTCCGTGCCCCCTTGTCCTGTGATGAACGTTGTGCTGGGTGTAGATTTGAGTCAAAGAAACGAGGGAAATATCTAGCGTAGGTCTGCTTGGGGAGCGATGCTGCTGCCGCTGGTGTCTTAGACGCCCGGGATGATTTCAGTGTAAGAGGACACCGAAAAGGACTCGGGTTAGGGGACAGTGAGGTGTGTCGTGGGGGTGGGTCCGTGTCCATCGGGGAGGGTCACTGAATGCCTTGACCACAGAGATTTGGGCACTGAGCAGGAGCTTTGAACAGCGCTTGGCACATAGTAAGCGCCTAACAAATACCGTCATTATGATTATTACTTACTTTAAATGAAGGTGCTGGAAAGGAGAGCAGCAGAAAGAAAAGTGTGTGTGTTTGTGTGAGAGAGACAGAGCGAGAGAGACAGAGATGTGTGATATGTGCGACTGTGATATGCGTGTGCTCACACGAGTGTGAGTGGATTTCCTTCGGAAGCAGAACTAATGCAGCCCGGAAAAAAACAAGAGGGAATAGACGCCGGTCGAGGGGTAAAGGACCATCCCAGTGGGGATGGGTAGGAACTTGACGGATCAATGGCTTGTGTGTTCACCTCGGGTTTTCTGTGCTGGTGGTTTTGTGATGTAATCTCTGCAGTATGTCTCTCAATTGCCAGTTTGCTTTTTCCAATTACTAAAGCCTCCAACGTGACTGAGGGGTTGCGGCTCTGCTCCTGTGCCAGCAACCGGAGGAGTCCGTCTCATCCTACCCTCCCCCTCCCCACTCCCCCTTTCTTTAATCCTTTTTCATAAATGTCTGCAGATCCAATATACAAACGAATGCGGTGGGATGGCTGGGCCCAGGGCTGTGGCAGCAGTATCCTGGTGCCGGTGGCTCAGAGGAGAAAGGGGAAAGACAGTGTCTTAGCTGGGGGAGTGGGGCGGGGAAGGAAGGGTTAGGAGTGGCTTTGTCGGGCTTGCCTGGGCTTGTTCAGTGAGTCTGGACTCAGCCTTCTCCAGTGACCCGAGTGAGTCTGAAGTCAGTTTGCCTCACAGCTTTGCAGCTGGAGTGCTAGGCTTGAGAGTGCTTGGGATGAAGCGAAATATATCAGTGTATGTTCCGAGTGTTGCATGCAGGTTTCTCTTTATTTAGACAGAAAAAGGGTTTGTTTGAATGGGTGTGTGTGTGTGAAGTCCAGTTAAGAGTTCATATGGAAAAGGGTCAGAAGGAAATCAGCTACTTTTAGTGAAAAAGAAAGTTCTTTGAGCTGGACATGGTTGAGGCACAACCATTATTATATATTTCCAGGCTCAAGAATCTCCTGACTCTCCCACTGAATTCCCTCTCAGGAGAAAGGATTCATCTTTGGGATTTTGCCTCGCTCCCAGTGTTCCCGATTCTCTTCAGGAAGTCAGGTAATGCAGTGGTGGGTTGGATTTTCTGGACTATCGGCAGGGAAGGGCTTGGCAAAGGGCAAGTAGGCCCCGGCTGTCGGCGGTGCAAACCCCACAGTCGCTTCCTGGGATGTGGGCAGTAGGAAAGGCTGTGGTCCAGACGGATCTGTGTTGGCAGTCCCAGGTGTATGCGGAGGCTGGTACTCTGAACTGCCAGACAAGCGCAAGCCCAGAGGCCCCAGGGGACTCCGGGATTCAACCGAGACTCAGTCAATAAACTAGCCTGATGGAGACCCTTTGCCTAATTTTTTTTTATGGTATTTGTTGAGCATTTACTATTTGCCCAGCACTGTACTAAGTACTGGGGTGGATGCACGATAATCACACTGGACACAGACCCTGTCCCATAGAGGACTGACAGTGTTGATCCTTATTTAACAGATGAGGTAACCTAACTGAAGCTCAGAGAAATTAAGTGACTTGCTTAAAGTCACACAGCAGACAAGTGGCAGAGCTGGGATTAGAACCCAGGTCATTTGACTCCCAGGCCTGTGCTGTTTCCACTAGGCCATGCTGCTCCTCATTTTACTGTACCAGGCGGACTAGGCCTTCCCCTCCCACACTTGTCACTGTTCAAGCCCAGTGTCTCACACAGCTTTGGTATCTGCTCTTTGCCCTTTGAGACACAAGTGTCTGAGAAAACCACAGACCACCAAAGCCTTATTTTCTCAGACTCTGCCTCTGACGTAGGAGAGGTGGAGGCAAAACTCAGGTCAAGAAGCTCAGGACACTCCCCATCAAATGCCCTCCCTTGTCTTGGCTCTATCTGTGAAACCCTCCTCTGAGGGCCAAATATCACACCAGACTAGACGGCAGCTTGGCTCCAGGGCTCGGCAGTGGACTGGGAAGTTGGGGCAGCATGCCCTGATGCCGACTTTCCTTCCAGGCCTCAGTTTCCTTCATCTCGGGAAAGCTACTGAACGGGCTGGCGGAATTTCCAAAGAGTGGGAAAGTGGGAAGACAGAGAAATTTTTCTTGCTGGATTGGAGGGGCTCTTGTCAGGAACTGAGGTAATGATGGCAGTGGCAGTAGTGATTAACCTGTATCTACTCCAGCACTTAGAATGGTGCTTGGCACATAGTAAGTGCTTAACAGGTACCATAATTATTAATATTATTATTATAAGTGGGGGGCTTATACTGCCACTCACAGAGGAGAAAGCGAACCCCCTTCCCCCCCCCCCCCCCACCGAGAGCAGGTCGTTTGAGACTTTGTGGGCTGTTCCTTGCCTGGAATCTTTTAGACTGTGAGCCCACTGTTGGGTAGGGACTGTCTCTATATGTTGCCAACTTGTACTTCCCAAGCACTTAGTACAGTGCTCTGCACACAGTAAGCGCTCAATAAATACGATTGATTGATTGATTGGAATCGCAGTCGATGTTCTTGTGTCAGTCTGTGGGTGTTTGTGTCTCCAGCAGAGTGAGCAGCCCAGTCTGGTTGATTTTCTGGGTATTACACGGGCCCAAATTAAGGCTGGGCTGGTCCCTACCTCTGTCTACTGGCATTTCTACCTAGCACATTATCTTTCACCTGCCAGAGATCTGCAGGACATGACTTCACCCCAAGCTTGAAGCTGATTCGGCTTGTACCGGCAGCCTCTGGCCACTGACAAAATACCCTGGAATGTGCCTCATGCCACCCACACACGTGATCTGACGGAGTTTCCTAACGCCCTCGAGTAGGGTAGGGATTATTTGACCCATTTTTGGTATGGGAAAACTGGAGCGTGGGGAGGACATTGTGCCCTGCCTCCTGTGTGTGACCCAGCAATGATGAGAGGATGGCTGGAATAGAGCCCGTGCTCCCTCCCATCCAGCCCAAGCCTTTGCCCAGTGACCCAGGAGCCAAGTCCCCAGAGTCTTCCCTGACTGTGCAGCTTTGGCCATCCCTGTTCCATTATGGAGCCTGTCCCAGGCACACTTAGCTAAAACCCCCAAGCGAGGTTCTGGTTGCCAGTATAGGGCCCTGCCTCTCCGTTAAGCACCTCTCCCCTCTTGAGGTTGCTTGGTGCTGGAATGTGTTTGAGAAATAGACTCAAGGAGGGGGGGAGAGAGAGAGGGGGGAAAGAGAGAGAGAGAGATTTCTGCTTAAGGAAAAATTTAAAAATCCTGGGGTTCTTTGGGATGCTCAACCCCTCCTACTCCACTCCCCAGCTTCAGCAGTGCCCTCCCTATGCAACCTGGCGCCACTGACTAAGATCTGGGCCGACCTCTCGCCCATGTCCTGCCTCTGCCCTAAAATACCCTCTCTCTCATATTCAGCAACCACCCTCTCCACTTTCAAAGTCTTATTGAAGGCACATCTCTTCCAAGAGGCCTTCCCTGACTAAACCCTCATTTCCTCTTCTCCCACTCCCTTCTGTTTCACCATGATTTGCTCTCTTTATTCACCCCTCCCTCAGTCCCACAGCACTTAGATAGGGATCCATTATTTATTTATTTATATTAATGTCTGTCTCCCCAGCTAGACTGTAAACTCGTTGTGGGTAGGGAATGTGTCTACCAACTCTGTTATTTTGTACTCTTCCAAATGTTTAGTACAGTGCTCTGTACACAGTAAGCACTCAATAAATATGATTTATTGATTGACTGATTGATCTGAGGAAAGCTGGGACACTGGCAGGAATGAAAGGAGAGAGTAACGAGAGGCCAGCAGAGCAGGCTAATGGAGGTTAGAAGGGAAAAGAAGGTAGAGGGCAGAGGCATGGGTGCAAGAGTCTGTGGAAAGGGCCTTAAAAGGGGGCATAGGTCATGCTACCAGAGGTGTCCACTAGTGTTATTAATAATAATACAAATAGTACTACTAATAATTTTATTTGTTAAGTGCTTACTACGTACCAAACACTAAACTAAGTGCTGGGGTTTGTATAAGATAATCAGATCAGACACAATAATTCGTTCATTCATTAGTATATATATTTAGTGCTTACTGTGTGCAGAGCACTGTACTAAGTGCTTGAAGGTTCAGAGTCTAGAGGAGAGAGGGAACAGGTATTTAATCCCTGTTTTACAGATGAGGAAAAAGGCACCGAGAAGTTGTGATTTGCTCAAGTTCACACAGCAGACGAGTGGCAGAGCTGGGATTAGAACCAGGTCCTCTGACTCCCAGGCCCTTCACTCTTCCCTCTAGACCACACTGCTTCCCTTTAGAGCTTTTAACCATCCTTTTTTCTGGTCTGTGTGTAGAGCACAACCAGTGCCCCTAAAGGGCACTGTCCAGTTGTGGAGAAGAGCTGAATGGCCATGGAAATACTGAATCAACCGTCCTGCTCCAGGTGGCTCCAGAATGCTCTGTTCCTGCTTTCCGGAGAGCTCGGGGTTTCCCAGCCGCTGGTAGGCCCGGCGGTAGTCACTTCCTCATACTGCTCCTCAGCAGCCTCTCGCAGATGGTGAGCGCAAGATAGTTCGTTTAAGTGGGCTGGACACCCAGCCGCTGGGAAAGCCACTGAGCCCCAGATGGAGGGAGAGTGCATTAAACACCTCCCTTCTCACTCTTGAGAGTGAAGAGTGCCCATTTATTGCCATTTTCAAAACTGGCTTTCCAGCAGTGGTTGAAGCTATAAAGCAAATTCAGGATGCTTTTGTTTTACAATTATTGAGGATGTTTTTAAAGATGATAAGGGTGCCCAAGGCTTGTCCTAGGGCTCAGAGGAGACAGGTTCAGGAGGACAGGTTCCCCAGACAGTGTCCATTCATTCATTCATTCATTCATTCATTCAATCGTATTTATTGAGCACTTACTGTGTGCAGAGCACTGTATTAAGCGCTTGGGAAGTACAAGTTGGCAACATATAGAGACGGTCCCTACCCAACAGTGGGCTCACAGTCTAGAAGGGGGAGACAGACAACAAAACAAAACATATTAACAAAATAAACAGAATAGTAAATATGTACAAGTAAAATAGAGTAATAAATCCGTACAAACATATATACAGGTGCTGTGGGGATGGGAAGGAGGTAGGGCAGGGGGTATGGGGGGGAGGGGGAGAGGATGGAGGGGGCTCAGTCTGAGAAGGCCTCCTGGAGGAGGTGAGCTCTCAGTAGGGCCTTGAAGGGAGGAAGAGAGCTAGCGTGGCAGATGTGCGGAGGGAGGGCATTCTAGGCCAGGGGGAGGATGTGGGCCAGGAGTCGATGGCGGGACAAGTGACAATGAAGCACAGTGAGGAGGTTAGCGGCAGAGGAATGGAGGGTGCAGGCTGGGCTGTAGAAGGAAAGAAGGGAGGTGAGGTGGGCGGGGGCGAGGTGATAGAAAGCCTTGAAGCCAAGAGTGAGGAGTTTTTGCCTGATGTGTAGGTTAATTGGTAGCCACTGGAGATTTTTGAGGAGGGGAGTAACATTCCTAGAGTGTTTCTGCACAAAGATGATCCGAGCAGCAGCGTGAAGTATAGATTGAAGTGGGGAGAGACAGGAGGATGGGAGATCAGAGAGGAGGCAGATGCAGTAATCCAGTGGGGATAGGATGAGAGATTGAACCAGCAGGGTAGCAGTTTGGATGGAGAGGAAAGGGCGGATCTTGGCGTTGTTGCGGACGTGAGACTGGCAGGTTTTGGTGACGGATTGGATGTGGGGGTGAACGAGAGAGCAGAGTTGAGGCTGACACCTAGGTTGCGGGCTTGTGAGACGGGAAGGATGGTAGCGCCGTCAACAGTGATGCAAAGGAAAGTCAGGGAGAGGGCAGGGTTTGGGAGGGAAGATAAGGAGTTCAGTCTTGGACATATTGAGTTTTATATGGCGGGCAGACATCCAGACGGAGATGTCTTGAAGGCAGGAGGAGACACGAGCCTGAAGGGAGGGAGAGAGAGCAGGGGCAGAGATGTAGATTTGGGTGTCATCAGCGTAGAGATGATAATTGAAGCCTTGGGAGTGGATGAGTTCACCAAGGGAGTGAGTGTAGTTAGAGAACAGAAGGGGACCAAGAACTGACCAGTGGACTCTGAGTCATGGGTGATGTGAACACACTACTGTATTGTATCAGCTATTATCTGGCTCTGCTGTTCTAGCTACTAGCTTTGGGTAGAACTGATAAACTAGGTAGGAGTGTAACAACTGACTTGGAGGGACTTTGATGTGAGGGTTGGTTGGGTTTTTATTCCTGGGGTGATGTCACTGATGGGTAATTCAAGAGATAGGGAGGTGAGAGACAACAATCCCAGTGTTACTCTGTGGGACAAAAATCCCAGGGGTCCTTCCTCCCAGGAGGCCTGCATGATCTAGAGGAAGGAGCTCCCTTCTCTTCTTCTACAGCCCAGCCCGCACCCTCCGCTCCTCTGCTGCTAAACTCCTCACTGTTCCTCGTTCTCACCTGTCAGGCCATCGACCCCCAGCCCACATCATCCCCCTGGCCTGTAATACCCTCCCTCCACACATCCGCCAAGCTAGCTCTCTTCCTCCCTTCAAAGTCCTATTGATAGCTCACCTCCTCCAGGAGGCCTTCCCAGACTGAGCCCCCTCCTTCCTATCCCCCTACTCCCCCTCCCCCTGCCTTACCTCCTTCCCCTCCCCACAGCACCTGTATATATGTATATATGTTTGTACGTATTTATTACTCTATTTATTTTACTTGTACATATTTATTCTATTTATTTTATTTTGTTAATATGTTTTGTTCTGTTGTCTGTCTCCCCCTTGTAGACTGTGAGCCCACTGTTGGGTAGGAACCGTCTCTATATGTTGCCAAGTTGTACTTCCCAAGTGCTTAGTACAGTGCTCTGCACACAGTAAGCACTCAATAAATATGATTGAATGAATGAATGAAGGAAGGAAGGAAGGAAGGAAGGAAGGAACTTGTAGACTGTAAGTTCAGAATGTGTCTACCAACTCGGTTATAGTGTACTCTCCCAAGCACTTAGTACAGTGTGCTGCACAAAGTAAGCATTCAGTAAATAAATACGATCAATTGGGACTGAGAGGAAGGAGACCCAGGATCCAATCCCACCTTTGACTCCAACCTTCCCAGGCCTCAGTTCCCATCTTTTAAAATGGTACCTACCTCAGCGCATAGCACAATGCTTGGCATGTAGTAACTATTATTATTATCGCTTCCAGTCACCTGAACTAACCATTTGATGTCCTGTTTTGCTACTGTAAGAAGAACATATTTTCAAAATGTTTTTTGTTTTGTCAGTATTCTCAGACCTAATCTTCAGTCCCTCAGTTTCCCAAAAGCTGAATTTCTAAAAGTTGGAGTTTGTACTTAAAGGATTTTTTTTCTATGCTAGTTCTAAATCCCTCTGCAGAAAGGTCCAGGGGGATCTTTAAAAAAAAGGAAAAAAATAAAAAGCACCTGAATGTCACAGCTTCAGGAGAGGGGACTCACAGGATTCTGTTAAGGACAATTTTTCCCAGAAAGATTTTGGAGGTTTATTTTCTTTAATAATCAATCGGTGGTATTTATTGAGTACTTATTGTCTGCAAAGCACTGTACTAAGCACTTGGGAGAGTACAGTACAACAGAGCTGTGGGAAGCAACATGGCCTAGTGGAAAAAGCACAGGCCTGGGAGTCAGAGTCACGAGCCACTTGTCTGTTGTGTCACTTTGGGCAAGTAACTTAACTTCTCTGAGTCCCAGTTGCCTAGTCTCTAAAATGGGGATTAAGACTGTGAGCCCCTTGTGGGACATGGACTTTGTCCAACTTTGTATCTATCCTAAAGCACAGTATAATGCATGGCTCATTGTAAGCACTTAACAAATACCATTAAACAAACAAACCAGCTGGTACACATATTCTTGCCCACAGTGAGGTTACAGTCTAGAGGGGAGTCTAATAAAGAATTCTAATAAGGGAGTTTACAGTTTAATAAGGAATTCTTGGCAAACCCAGACTTTTCCCATCCTGGCAACCACAGAGGAGAGGATGTGGAATTGTTTCCCATCACAGAGTTTTCCCTCTGCCCATAAACAACTCTTTTCCAGAAAGGACTCTCACCTCAGTGACATCTGCCAGAAAGACCAAGTCAATGTCTAGGGAACATTTTCACATGATTGCTGGCCCAGAGCATATATCCCAGCCCCCTTAACCTTGGGTAGAGAACTTTTGGGAGTTTTAGACTAGGCCACCAGCAGAACTGACACTTTTCTTGGAATATGAAATGTCTGTTGGTGCCCTTTTACCTGTACCTTCATAACAAGATGTGTAGCCAATCAGCTCATGTGTGTTGTTAGGACTCCTTACAGGAGGAGCAGAAGTCAAACATTCAGATTTGTTGGATTACTTTGATTTTAGGATCCCGCATGTTCCAGGTGCCCACCACTTGTTACTTGTGGTAGAGGCCACCTGAAGTGTGGTTGACATAGACACCCTCCCCCCCACCCCCAACTGAAACCTAGAAGCCATGCGTAGCCTGCTGGTGTGGGAGTCCAGCTGGGCTTGACTGGAGTCATCATCTGATGGAATGCCCAAAATTCAGGGACCGCCCTGTACTTAGGCAGAGGAGGGTGTGGAAGATGTCGGGGAGGAGGCAGCTGTGAGAAATAAGCCATTGGTTTCCTTGTTATTTCCAGTTGGGCGTCTTGCTTTCTATTCCTCTCTCTCCTCAATCAAGGGGCATTTATTCTGTGACTACTGAGTGTACTAAGTACTTGGGAGAGTTCACCAATAGCATACCACATTTCATTCCCTCAAAGAGTTTACAATCTAATATTGCTGATTTTTCCTTCCTTTCTCTCTCCTCTCCTTCTGTCTTCTCTCCTTTCTTTCCTTCTCTCTCTGCTCTCCCCTTTTCCTCTCTGTCCTCTCCCTCTCTCCCTTTTTCCCTTTCTCTCTGCCCTCCCTCCTCTCCTTTTTTCCTTCTCTGCCCACCCCCTCTCTCCTTTTCCCTCTGCCCTCTCCCCTTGCTCTCTTTCCACTCTGCCCGCCTCTCCACCACCTCCTGCTCTTGTGGCCTCTGCATGCAACACAGGTCTAGCCAGGCGACCTCAGTGGGTAAGACTCCTGTTTACTCAACCAAGCAGTCTCTATAGCAGGATCGCTCACACTGGAGCAGGAAAAGAAGTACTGAGGCTCTCTGAGTTGCTGGCAAGGAGAACAGGTCCCCTGATTGGAAGCCAGGCCTGCCTTGGCTGGGATCTAATAGGCTGCTAGCCCAGTGTGGGGCTCCTTAGCCTCAGCAACAGGATGGCTTTGGCATGTGCTGACCTCCTGACCCAGCCCGCTGGAGGGAGGAGGGGAAAGGGATCACTGGATTCAGTTGCCCTTTAAATTGGTGTCTGGTATTCCCTGTGCCTCTGGAATACCCTGAGACCCCTGAAGTAGAGGCATCCTGCAGAGGCAACCTATGGGAAGCAGCGTGGCCTAGTGGATAGAGTATGGGCCTGGGAGTAAGAATATTATGGGCTCTAATTCTGGCTCTGCCACTTGTGTGCTGTGTGACCTTGGGTAAGTTACTTCACTTCTCTGTGCCTCAGTTACCTCATCTGTAAAATGGGGATTGAGACTATGAGTCCCACATGGGACAGGGACTTTGTTCAACTTGATTTGCTTGTATTCACCCCAGTGCTTAGTACAGTGCCTATCACAAAGTAAGTGCTTAACTAATACCATCATTATTATTACAGCTATTATAATTATTCTGTGCTCTGTAGCCACCCCTTCTTCATTTTGACTGCTTAGGGAAGGTTTTGCTTCTGTGCAGCTCTGAGTTCTTCCAGGTGGTCTGCCCTACCTCACTGACACCCATTCATTCATTTGTTCATTCAGTCATATTTATTGAGCACTCACTATGTGAAGAGCACTGAACTAAGAATACAATATAACAATAAGCAGACACATTCTCTGCCCACAACAAGCTTGCAGTCTAGAGGAGGGAGTCAGATATTAATAGAAATTAATAAATTACAGATATGGACATGGGATATGGCTGGGTTGGGGGATGAATAAAAGGAGCAAGTCAGGGCAATGCAGAAGGAAGTGGGGACCCACCCAGAGTGACCTGAGATTTGTTCAAATGGACATTTCTTGTTGGGCCTAGGCCAGGGGCTGAAATCGATAATCTGAGATTGGGCCATGCAGAGGATGGGCTTCTCAAATCCCAGGAATATGCAGGTGCAAAGGAATACCTAGAAAATCCTTCTTCTCTGGGGAAAGCCAATTGCTTTGGGGGTTGTAGAAATGGGGGTTGAGTCCATGGGGCTACTGACAGTAAGACCTCTCAACTTTGGGGCAGCCCAGAAACCTTTGGACCATCTCTGATCTTGTTTGAAAAATTGGATTTAACAATCCCCTGTAAATTTCCCATTGGCCCTATCCTGTGGGCATGAATTAAAAGCACATTGAATGGGCATTGAAAGTGATTTCTGTAGGTGTGCACCTGTGTGACTCTGTTCCCTGAAAAGTCAACCAGATGTTTTAAGAAACAAGGCTACCCCCTGGGGACAGAGTTGTGCTCTGGAGGTTTCCATAGTGGGCAAGAACAGGGTCTTTGGGAAAGGAGCAGGAAGGATTGTTTTCACCAAAGGGAGCATGGGAATCAGGGGGGATACTTGGGCTCCCTCTCAAACCTCTGTCTCAGTGGCCTCAGCAACCAATCTTTGAACCTTAATTTCAGGAAGAGTCTTGCCCCTTGTGGGGAGAAGCAAACAAGGTAGCTCTGAGAGAGCTCTGGGGTCTTCAGAGGTAACCTGCAAAAATCTCCAGTGGTTGCCTGTCAACCTTCGAATCAAGCAAAAGCTCCTCACTCTTGGCTTCAAGGCTCTTCATCACCTTGCCCCCTCCTACCTCACCCCCCTTCTCTCCTTTTACAGCTCAGCCCGAACCCTCCGCTCCTCTGCTGCTAATCTCCTCACTGTGCCGTGTTCTTGCCTGTCCCACCGTCGACCCCTGGCCCACGTACTTCCACTGGCCTGGAATGCCCTCCCTCCACACATCCGCTCTCTTCCTCCCTTCAGGGCCCTGCTAGGAGCTCAGCTCCTTCAGGAGGCCTTCCCAGACTGAGCCCCACTTTTTCCTCTCCTCCTCTCCCCATCACCCCCCTCCCTCCCTCTGCCCTACTCCCTTCTCCTCCCCACAGCACTTGTATATATTTGTACATATTTATTACTCTATTTTATTTGTACATATTTACTATATTTTATTAATGATGTATATATAGCTATAACTCTATTCTGATGGTATTGATACCTGTCTACTTGTTTTATTTTGTTGTTTGTCTCCCCCTTCTAGACTGTGAGCCCATTGTTGGGTAGGGACCATCTCTATTTGTTGCTGATTTGTACTTCCTAAGTGCTAAGTACAGTGCTCTCCACACAGTAAGCGCTCAATAAATATGATTGAATGAATGAATAAATGAACAAATAACGTCATTAAGAGCTGGGACTAGAACCCAAGTCTCCTGACTCTTAGATTCATGCTCCTTCCACCAGGCCACGCTGCCACCCCAAACATCAGCTGGACCGTCTGTCCTCTGATCCTCTCTCTTTCCTTAAGAAATAGAGGCCAAGGCTGGAAAGAAGGGTTTCATTTTCCTGTTCCTTCTCTGCCTCATTATCAGTAAAATGGGTTCGGGCCTCACCCCACAGCCTGCAGATCTACTTTTCATCTGACACTTTAGAGCCCCCTTCTCCCAACGCCCATGATTTTGGGAGGGATCATCCCTTGGGACTTTGGCACTAAAACCTCTTGAGTTTGGTTAGAGCAGGGACCTCTGGGAGGAAGCGGACCCCAGGATAAGAGCTGGGGTAGCTAGAGCCCCCAGAACCACCAGCACTTATGACCTAAGGGTGCTCAATAAATAAGGCATGAAGGCAGGCAAAGTTTAATACCGCTTCTTGTGTCAGGGCTGGAGAGAGAAAAGAGAGAGGCAATAAATCAAGCTATTGAAGGTTTTTTGATCCCATCCTTGGGTGGCAGGAAAGCAGCTGGGTGCTGCAGCTAGATCCAGGACATCTGCCTCACCAGCTGTGCCAGTCAGCACCCTGAGTATCCCATCAGTATAGAAAGATAATAAATCAACCTGTGCCCTTCTCTCCCGAGAACACTCAGTGCTCTGTTCCCTTTGGTGTTGCTGATGATGGCAGAAAGAGTGTAGAGGGGAGAAGTTGCTGGAGACAGGGTGAAGTCCTGCCTTGGGGGCTATGAGTAGGATAAGGAGCTGAGAGCTGGGAGCATATTTGGTCACTTTTTTTTCAATGGTATTGATTAAGCACTTACTGTGTTCCAGGTATTTACTAAGTGCTGGGGTAGATACGAGATAATTAGGTTGGACACAATTCCTGTCCCACATAGGGCTCACAGTTGTAATCCCCATTTTGAAGATGAGGTAACTGAGGCACAGAGAAATGACTTTCCCAAGGTCACACAGCAGCCAAGTGGCGAAGCTGGGATTAGAACCCAGGTCCTTCTGACTCCCGGGCCTGTGCTCTTTCCACTAGGCCATGCTGCTTCCTGCTCCATGCTTCTTCCCCTCTTCTGGATCTTTGGGAAGGTGGCTGCCAGCTAGTAGCCTCCCAGAGGGCAAGATAGCACTGAGGGAAAGACTGGCCAATAACTCTGGAATTTGACCGGGATGAGGTCCCCGCAGCATCCTCTCCTCTAGGCTGCCTCCAAGCCTTTCTCCTTTCTCACCCTGTTCCTATGCCCCTGACTCCCACATCCGCCTGCCGCCTTTGGGCACAACCCCACATCCGATGGCGCTGGACGCCCAGAAAGAACTGACTCACTGGCTCTGGCTATGCAATGATTATTTTTTTTCTCTTTCTCTTTGTCCTTTCCCCTCATCAGCTTTTGATTTAAAAGCCAAATGACTCAGTGTCCCTCCCGGTTCCTGATTGGCTGTCCTGGGGGCCCGAGGGCAGTGTGGCCAGCTGGGTGTGGCCACCGGAGCGCAGCTATCAGGGAGTTGTTGCTGGGTCTGGGTGTAGATGTGGGAGGGGATGTGCCACTCGGCAGGACACCTGCCCCTGTGGAGGCAGACATTAGCAGCAGGTTCCCATCTGGGCAGCCGGGCAAGCCCCAGGGGCAGATGAATGAGCGCCATGGGTCAGGGGAGAGGCAGCCAACTGCCAGGCTGCATTGATTCACAGCTAAAGGAACCAAATGGCACTGCCTCAACATCCACCAAGCAGGTAAAAATCCTTACTCTTCTCCTCTCCAGTGCCTGGGCTCTCTGGCAACTTACTGAACATCTCCGTGCTCTGAAAGAAGCCTTTGTTTGCACCTGAAAATCTGAACAAACTTGGGCGGAACTGGGCGGTGAGGTGGCTTGGGTTTCCTGGCAGGGTGTTTGGGTGTGGGGAAGGCAGAGCGAGGCTTCCTGATCCATGCTGATCAAGGGCAACCAACTATTGTTTGCCGTACCAGCTGCTTGCTGGCAAATTGGTGATGTTATGTCCCAGAGCCATGAGACTTTTCTGTCTGAAGTTTCAAGAGGAGTTTCTTCTCTTTAATCCTAATGGAAAAACTACCTTGGAACTTTATTGTTTCGGTTTCTTCTGTAGGAAAAATTGTTGGGATGGAGAGGGGAGGGAGGAAGTAAGATTCTTTGGCATCCTGGTGGTAGAGAATCTGAGGGTTAGCCTAGTCACAACTCCTTAAAAAAAAGGTGTCTTCAGGAAGCGCATGGAGCCCTGTTTGCCCTGGGAAAGGTGGGCTGGCCTGCATCCTTCCCTGAGTGGAAGATTGACATTTCACAAATGGCCTTTTGGTCTGCTCTTTCCCCTCACCATAGCCATGGCAGGTGGGACACCCACTCTGGATTAGGATTCCTGTGGCTGAGGCCAGGGCAGAAGAGCCAGATGGGGCTTTTGTGAAATTGGAGGGGAGCCCCCATCCCAGGCTCAAAATAAAGCATTTCAAGTTTAAGAGAAAGTGGCTTGTTGTTCTCAAATTCTTTGTTTACCTGTGAGCATTCTGGGAGATCTTGGAACTTAAGATCCTGGAGAACTATGACAGGGCATAAGAGGTAGACTTTTGGAGTGGGGAGGGAGACTGATATTGAAAATGTCCTGTCCTTACAGCTGAGAAAGATTTGTGCCTTTTCATTTTTATCCCTAAAATACATTCACTTTTCCTTTCAAATTTGTTCTACACTATGTCTGCCTTCCCATTGCCACGCTAACTTTGGATGAGATTGTTTCCCTGAGTCATTTCAGTTCTGGGTGGATTCTTTCTCCCCTTGATGTGTCTGCCTTGGTGAATGGGTTTGTTAAGCCTCCTATTCCCCTGGCCTGGAGCTCTCTCTCCTGCCTTTTCTGAAAGACCACAGCTCTCTTCAACATTCAAAGCAATCAGTCAATCATATTCATTCCCTACTGACAATGAGCTTACAGTCTAGAGAAGGAGATAGACACTAATATAAATAAATAAATTACAGATATGTACATAAGACCTGTGCAGCTGGGGGTAGGTGGGTCGGTAGTGAATAAAGGGAGCAAATCAGGGTGATGCAGAAAGGCGTGGAAGAAAAGGAAAAGAGGGTTTAGTCAGGGAAGGCCTCTTGGAGGAGATTTGCCTTTAATAAGGCTTTGAAGGTGGGAGGAGTAATTGCCTAATGGATATGAAGAAGGAGGGCATTCAAGTGAAGAAGCAGGATGTGGATGAGAAGTTAATGGCGAGATAGACGAGATTGAGGTGCAGTGAGGAGGTCGGCATTAGAGGAACAAAGTTTGCGGACTGGGTTGAAGTTGGAGAGCAGTGAGGTGAGGTAGGAGGGGCTAAGGTGATTGAGTGTTTTAAAACCAATGGTGAGGAGTTTTTGTTTGATGAGGACGTGGTTGGACAACCACCAGAGGTTGTGGAGGAGTGGGAAAACCTAGACTGAATGTTTTAGTAGAAAAATGATCTGGGCTGGAGTGGGGACAGACAGGAGGCTGGGAGGTCAGCAAGGAGGCTGATACAGTAATCAAGGCAGGATAGGATAAATGATTGGATTAACGTAGTAGTTTGGATAGAGAGGAAAGGATGGGATTGCAATGTCATGAAGGTCAAACTGACAGGATTTAGTAGATTGAGTATGTGGGTTGAATGAGAGAGAGTCATTCATACATTCAATTCATTTAATCATATTTGTTGAGCACTTACTGTGTGCAGAGCACTGTACTAAGTGCTTGGAAAGTATAATTCAGGAATAAAGAGAGACAATCCCTGCCCACACTGGCTTACAGTCTAGAAGGGTTGGTTGGGGGTGGGGGGATTGGGGGGACAGTCAAGGACAATGCCAGGATTACAGGTTTGTGAGACAGGAAGAATGGTGGTGCTATCTACAGTGATGGGAAAGTCAGGGGAAGGACAAGGTGTGGGTGGGAAGATAAGGAGTTCTGTTTTTGACATGTTAACTTTGAGATGATGGGAGGACATCCAAGTAGAGATGTCTTGAAGGCAGGAGGAGATGCGAAACTTCAGAGAGGAAGAGAGATCAGGGCTGGAGATGTAGATTTGGGAAACAGGCATAGAGGTGGTAGTCGAAGCCATGTTAGCAAATGAGTTCTTCAAGCCCTTCTAAAATTCCACCCCCTCCAATAAACCTTCCTTGGTTTCCTCCCCAAAACTGAGTTATATCAACCCATTAGTCACATTTAGCACTTACATATTTATTTACACCCTTCCTCAATACTTCTGAATATATATATATATATATATATATATATATATATATAAAATCAAATGTGCAGTTTGTTATTTATTCTGATTGCCCTATTTGTAAATATTTTGTTATGTTTGACTCCTCTCATTTGCCTTTAGCCTCTTTGTGGGCAGGGAATATGATTTTGTGTTTCCGTTGTACTTTCTTAAGTGGTTAGTATGGTGCATTTTACTGTCAGGGCACTCAATAAATAACACATTACTATTACTACTGCTTCTACTACTATATTTCATAATGTGCCAGACTGTCCCTTAAAGGCTGGAAAGGGAAGAGTTTAGTTAGTAGTAGTGGGAGAGGACTATGTCCAATCTGCTTACATTGTATTATTGTATTATGTTATTGTATTAAACATTTATTGGACATAGAGAAGTGGTATGTCCTGATGGAAAGAGCATGTGCCTGGGAGTCAGAGGAACTGGATTCAAATCCCAGCTCTGCTGCTTGCCTGCTGTGCATCCTTGGGCAAGTCAGTTAACTTGTCTGTGCTCTGTTACCTCATCTGTAAAATGTGAATTCCACACCTGTTCTCCCTCCTACTGTGAGCCCCATGTGTGACAGGAACTGTGTCTGACCTGATTACCTTGTTCCTTCCTCAGTGCTTGGCACGTATTAAGTGCTTGACAAATGCCACAGTTATTATTATAATAATAATTGTAATCATTTTAATAAACAGAAAGGGCCTATTGGTTCAGTTGCCTCCAACCCAACAGGTGTGCCCAGGGTGGGATAAAGAGTTCAGTGGACTTTGTGCCAACAACCTTAGCTCCTTTGGCCCATCAACCCCCAACGGGGAAGTTGTGGTAATTATCCTGGTACTGGATGTGTCTGTGCGTCTACATGTCCCGGAGGACACCTCCCGACCAAGCGTGGGTTCATCCCAGGGTGTAGTGGAAAGAACATGGGACTGGGATTGAGGAGACCCAGATTCTATGTCCAGCTCTGTCTCTAGACCTCAGTGGGGTCTTGGGCAAATCACATAATCTCTCCATACCTCAGTTTTCTCATCTGTACAATGGGGATGACACACCTACTCTCCCTGTCTCTTCATCTGTGAGCCCTTTGTGGTGCAGGAACTGCCTTTTATCTATCCCAGTGCTTAACACACTGCTTTAGCATATAGCGAGGGCTTAATAAATGCCCTAGTTTGTCAGAATGGTAAGTGGCAGCAGAGACCTATAGGAACTTGGTGGAAGCTGAGGATGGGGTAACCAATGCTCTGAGGAAAATATTTTCCGTTTCTTAATTTTTCAATCCCTAGGTCCATCAAGGAAGTCTTTGCCATTTCTGGAACATAATAATTTAAAAAATGATAATTGTTAAGTCCTTACTATGTGTCAAGCATTATTCCAAGCGCTGGAGCAGATTCAAGTTAATTAGGCCAGCTACAGTCCCTGTCCCACAGGGAGCTCATAGTCTAAGTAGGAGGGAGAACAGATATTGAATCTCCATTTTGAGGCTGAGGAAACTGAGGCACAGAAAAGTTAAGTCACTTGCCCAAACAGCAGGTAATTGACGGAGCCTGGATTAAAACCCAGGTTTCCTAGTTTCCAGCCTGAGCTTTAGCTACAAGATCACACTGCTTACCAATAACTGTGGCATTGGTTAAGCACTTACTATGTGCTAAGCACAATACTAAGTGCTGGGGGAGATACAAGATAATTAGTGTGTACATAATCCCTGTCCCACATGGTGCTAACAGTCTAAGTAAAGAGAAAATAGGCATTGAATCCCCATTTTACAGATGAGGGAACTGAGGCTCCAAAAATGTAAGAGACTTGCCCAAGGTCACACAGAAGAGAAGTAGTAGAGCTGGAATTAGACTCCCAGGCCCATGCTCTTTCTACTAGGTCATGTTACAGGTTTCCAAGGTTCTTGCCCAGCAACCCATCCACCTCACCTCCCCAGCCCCCAGATATACTCACCAGCTATAAACCAGAAAGCAATTTCCCCTCCAAGGCCCAAAAAGTCTTTTTTATTCACCATCACCCAGTGCCTTTCCCTCCAAAAGACTAACAAGCAGTGAGGGATGTGGCTCCTGCAGCTTTTCCGAATGTCATTTGTTATTATATCCTGTCGTTCCAGCATCAGCGCTTAGTACAGTGCTCTGCACACAGTAAGCACTCAATAAATATGATGGTCTGACTGACAATCAATGGTACCTATTGAGTTCTTACTGTGTGCAGAGCACTGTACCAATCACTTGGGAAAGTACTGTACAACAGAGTTGGTAGACCCATTCCATGACCACAATAAGCTTACAGTCGAGAGGGGGAGACAGATAATATTATAAATAAATTAATTAAATTATGGATATGCACATAAATGCTGTGGGGCTGAGGGAATAAAGGGAGCAAATCCAAGTTCAAAGGAGCCTCCTTTTTCCCAGACTGAGCCCCCATTTTCCCATACTGAGCCCCCTTTTTCTTCTCCTCGCCATCACCCCCGCCCTACCTCCTTCCCCTCCCCACAGCACTTGAATATATTTGTACATATTTATTACTCTATTTTACTTGTACATATTTACTATATTTTATTAATTATTTGCATATAGCTATAATTCTATTTATTCCAATGGTTTTGACACTTGTCTACATGTTTTGTTTTTTTGTTTGTCTCCCCCTTCTAAACTGTGAGCCTGTTGTTGGGTAGGGACCATCTCTGTATGTTGCCGACTTGTACTTCCCAAGCGCTTAGTACAGTGCTCTGCACACAGTAAGTGCTCAATAAATATGAATGAATGAATGAGTGAGTGGGAAAAAATGAAATGAGGACTTAGGGAAGGCCTGTAGGAGGGGATGTGCCTTCAATAAGGCTTTGAAGGTGGGGAGCGTGATTGTTTGTCAGATATGAAGAGGGAGGTAGTTCCAGGCCAGAGGCAGGATATGTGTGAGAGGTCGGGGCGGCAGGTAGATGAGATAGAGGTACAGTGTAGAAATATGGTTGCCTCTAGCTCCTAACTCCCGATCCAAAGTCTATTAGGCCTTTAGAAAATACTTATCCCTTTAGTACTGAAGTGCTAGGCTGGTGCATTACACACTCCTGTAGAGACAACTGGTTGGATTGATTTTGCTTTTTGTTTGCTTGAGTTGTAGGTTTTCCTTTTTTAATGGAAAGATTAAAATACAAATATCCTCCAGGGATACTGCAGTGGGGCAGACCTTCCTTCTAGAAAAGGTAAAATTTACAGACTGCAATTTACTGCAGTACATGGAAGTAAGTTGTGCGTTAGTTTCTTCCCTCTGGGGTAATCAATCAGTCAATCAATCATATTTATTGAGTGCTTACCGTGTGCAGAGCACTGTACTAAGTGCTTGGGAGAGTACCACAGTATAACAGACACATACCCTCCCCTAAGGCTGATTCAATAGGAGCAGGATAGGATGAGGGAGTGTCAAGCCCTTTGTGGACAGTGTGTCTGTTGTGCTTTCCCTGAACAGTTCATTACCTCCACTGTGTGCTTAATAATAATAATAATAATAATAATAACTATTATTATTATTATGGTATTTTCTAAGTGCTTACTATATGCCAAGCACTGTTCTAAGCACTGGGGTAGTTACAGGTAATCAGGTTGTCGCACGTAGGGCTCACAGTCTTAATCCCCATTTTAGAGATGAGGTAACTGACAACACAGAGAAGTTAAGTGGCTTGCCCAAGGTCACAGCAGACAAGTGGCAGAGCTGGGATTAGAACCCACGTCCTCTGGCTCCCAAGCACATGCTCTTTCCACTAAGCCACGCTGTTTCTTGTACTAAGCCATGCTGCTTCTCGTATCTTTACTACTACTATTACTACTAGACTGTTAGCTTGTTGTGGACAGGGAACATGTCTACCAACTTTGCTTTATTGTACTGTCCCAAAAGCGCTTAATAAATATGATTGATTGATTGATCTACTACTATCAATCAATCAGTCATGTTTATTGAATGTTTACTATGTTCTAAATCCTCGGAAGAGTACTGTACAACAGAGTTGGTTGTCATGTTCCCTGTCCACAAGGAGCTCACAGTCTAGAAGGGGAGATGGACATTAAATAAGTAATTTACAAATATGTACATAAGCGCTGTGGGGCTGAGGGTGATATGAGTATCAAATGCCTAATGGGTACAGATGGAAATGCATAGATGATGTAGAAGGGAGAGAGAGTTGGGCAGACGAGGGCTAAATTGGGGAAGGCCTCTTGGAGGAGATGTAACCTTAATAAGGCTAGTACTTCTACTAATAATAATTGTGCTATTTGTTAAGTGCTCACTATGTGCCAAGCACTGTACTAAGCGCTGGGGTAGATACAAGATGAATCAATCAATCAACCATATTTATTGAGCACTTCCTGTGTGCAGAGCACTGTACTAAGCACTCGGGGGAGCACAATAAAACAGAATTAACAGACATATTCTCTACCCTCAAGGAGCTTACAGTCTACAGTCTCCCCCTCTAGACTGTAAACCCATTATGGGCAGGGATTGTCTCTCTTTATTGCTGTATTGTACTTTCTAAGAGCTTAGTACAGTGCTCTGCACACAGTAAGTGCTCAGTAAATGCAATTGAATGAATGAATGGATGAACTTGCAGTCTAAAGGGTGAGATAATCAGGTCCCACATGGGGCTCATAGTCTAAGTAGGAAGGAGAACAGATATTCAATCCCCATTTTACAGTTGTGGTAACAGAGGAACAGAGAATTTAAATGACTTAACCAAGATCACCCAGCAGACAAGTGGCAGAGCTGGGATTAGAACCCAGGACCTCTGACATCCTGGCTCATGCCCTTTCCACTGGACCAATAAGAATGTGGATGTAGATTAAGAAAAGTTCCTCAGGGGCAAGACCCTGTTCAGTATTTCCAGAAGGGCAAGAACATGAACTTCCTCCTCAGAGTTGGCAGGAAGTTTTTCTATAAGTTCTCAATGCTTCAGGACAGCTTCCCCCTGGATATAAAGAGTCTTTCTGAGAAAGTCCCAGTCTTTAGGCCTGTATAAAGTAAGTGTTTTGGGAGGATTTTTATATACCCTAACCCCCCCTTCCCCACACCCAACAGTCCCTAAATTGGTCTATGCCTTTGTATTCGTTTCTCAAATCTGCGTACTGGGACATCTGCCTTTTGAGCTTCAGAACTTAAGATGGCAGCAACTGTAGCAGAGGAAGATTGGGCATTGAAAACTTAAAATAACAGTCCTAAAAGTATGTGGTCCTAAATTCATTCATTCAGTCGTATTTATTGAGTGCTTACTGTGTGCAGAGCACTGTACTAAACACTTGGGAAGTACAAGTCGGCAACATATAGAGACGGTCCCTACCCAACAGTGGGCTCACAGTCTAGAAGGGGGAGACAGAGAACAAAACAAAACATATTAACAAAATAAAATAAATAGAATAGATATGTACAAGTAAAATAAATAGAGTAATAAATATGTACAGACATATATACATATATACAGGTGCTGTGGGGAAGGGAAGGAGGTAAGATGGGGGAATGGAAAGGGGGGCGAGGGGGAGAGGAAGGAAGGGGCTCAGTCTGGGAAGGCCTCCTGGAGGAGGTGAGCTCTCAGTAGGGCCTTGAAGGGAGGAAGAGAGCTACCTTGGCGGATGGGCAGAGGGAGGGCATTCCAGGCCCGGGGGTGATGTGGGCCAGGGGTCGATGGCGGGACAGGCAAGAACGAGGCATGGTGAGGAGATTAGCGGCAGAGGAGCGGAGGGCGCGGGGTGGGCTGTAGAAGGAGAGAAGGGAGGTGAAGTAGGAGGGGGCGAGGTGATGGAGAGCCTTGAAGCTGAGGGTGAGAAGTTTCTGCCTGATGCACAGATTGATTGGTAGCCACTGGAGATTTTTGAAGAGGGGAGTAACATGCCCAGAGCGTTTCTGGACAAAGACAATCCGGGCAGCGGCATGAAGTATGGATTGAAGTGGGGAGAGACATGAGGATGGGGAGATCAGAGAGAAGGCTGATACAGTAGTCCAGACGGGATAGGATGAGAGCTTGAACAAGCAAGGCCAGGCCAGGGGATGACGTGGGCCGGGGGTCGACGGCGGGACAGGCGAGAATGAGGCACGGTGAGCAGATTAGTGGCAGAGGAGCGGAGGGTGCGGGCTGGGCTGTAGAAGGAGAGAAAGGAGGTGAGGTAGGAGGGGGCGAGGTGATGGAGAGCCTTGAAGCCGAATGTGAGGAGTTTCTGCCTGATGCGTAGGTTGATTGGTAGCCACTGGAGATTTTTGAGGAGGGGAGTAACATGCCCAGAGCGTTTCTGGACAAAGACAGTCCGGGCAGCGGCGTGAAGTATGGATTGAAGTGGGAGAGACAGGAGGATGGGAGATCGGAAAGGAGGCTGATACAGTAATCCAGACGGGATAGTATAAGAGCTTGAATGAGCAGGGTAGCGGTTTGGATGGAGAGGAAAGGGCGGATCTTGGCAATGTTGCGGAGGTGAGACCGGCAGGTTTTGGTGACGGCTTGGGTGTGAGAGGTGAACAAGAGAGCAGAGTCAAGGATGACACCAAGGTTGCGGGCTTGTGAAATCTGCACTGGAAGGAGGTAAGACCAGACTGTCACTGGAAAACTGGATAACTGGCTACCCTAGTGATATACCTGACTGAGACCTTCCGTATGCAGAGCCCAGTGTGGAGTTTTTTCTTCTGTATTTTTTTTAATGACATTTGTTATGCACTTCTATGTGCTAGGTACTATAGTAAGTTCTGGGGTAGATATAAGCTAATCAGTTTGAACACAGTCCATGTCCCACATGGAACTTAATCCCCATTTTACAGAAGTGAAGTGACTTGCCCAAGGTTACACAGTTGACAAGTGGTAAGAGGTGGGATAAGAACACAGCTCCTTCTGACTCACAGGCTCATGCTCTATCAACTAGGCTATGCTGCTTTTCTGTTTCTTGGGGGCAAAATCAATCAATCAATGGTATTTATTGAGAATTTACTATGTGCAGAGCACTAAGTGCTTGGGAAGGTATGGGAAGGTACAATAGAGTAAGTAGATATAACACCTGGCCTCAAAGAGCTTTCAGTCCAGTGTGGGATATTGTCTTATGGCGTTGAGTCGTTTCCGACCCATAGCGACACCATGGACACATCTCTCCCAAAACGCCCCGCTCTCCATCTGCAATCGTTCTGGTAGTGTAACCATAGAGTTTTCTTGGTAAAAATACGGAAATGGTTTTCCATTGCCGCCTTCCGCACGGTAAACTCGAGTCTTGTAGTGACGTTAAAATAAATTACAGATGGGGGAAGCAACAGAGTTTAAAGATATGTACCTAAGTTCCGTGAAGCAGCAGGGATGAGTTCTTAAGTGCTCAGTGGGTAATGACTCAAGTGTATAGATAATGCAGTGGGGTGGGGGAGAGGAAGAGAATGGGGAAATGGATCAATCAGGGAAGGCTTCTTGGAGGGGATATGATTTTAGAAGGGATTTGAAGGTGGGGAGAGCATGGTCTATTGGATAATAATAATAGTAATAGTAATAATAATAATTGTGGTATTTGTTGAGTGCTTACTATATGTCAAGCACTGAACCAAGTACTGGGGTAGATTCGAGTTAATCAGGTCACACATGGGGCTCATAGTCTAAATAAGAGGGAGATCAGGTATTGAATCCTCATTTTGCAGATGAGGAAACTGAGGCACTGAGCAGTAAAGTGACTTGCCCAAGGTCACACAGCAGACAAGTGGTGGAGTTGGGATTAGAACCCAGGTTCTCTGACTCCCAGGCCTGTGCTGCTGTGAAGGAGGAGGGAGTTCCAGAGAGGAGGGAGGACGTGAGCAAGGGGTTGATGATAAGAAGGAGGAAATCAAGGCACAGTAAGTATGTTGGTGTTAGAGGGTTTGAGTGTGTGGGCTGAGTTGCAGTGGGAGAGGAGCGAGGTTAGGTAATTTAAAGAGAACTTATTGAGTGCCTTAAAACTGATAGAGAGGAGTTTCTTTTGATGTGGAGGTGGATGGACAGCCATTGGAGGTTTTTTCAGAGTGGGGAGATGTGTGCAGAGTGATTTTTTTTTTAGAAAAATGATACGGGACAGCAGAGTGAAATATGGATTGGAGTGGGGAGAGACTGATGTGAAGAGGTTGATGTAGTGGCTGAGGCGGAAAATGATGAGTGCTTGGATCAGCGTAGTAGTAGTTAGCATACAGTGCTCTGCACACAGTAAGCGCTCAATAAATACGGTTGAATGAAAGATAGAGAGGAAGTAAGAGATTCTAAGGATGTTGTGAAGGCAGAATTGAAAGGATTTGGTAGCCGACTGAATATGTTAGTGAAATGGGAGAGGGGTGTTGAGGATAATATCAAGGTTTCAGGAATAAGCTGCACTCCCTATCCTCAAGGAGTCTGCTTTTGAGAGAAACAAGCTTGTTTGGTTTGGTGACTGTGAGCCCGCTGTTGGGTAGGGACTGTCTCTGTATGTTGCCAACTTGTACTTCCCAAGCACTTAGTACAGTGCTGTGCACACAGTAAGTGCTCAATAAATACGATTGAATGAATGAATGAATGGTGACCCCCTGAAGTATGTGAGTGAGTCAGTGAGGGAGCCTTTGAACTTAGCTTTTGTTTTCCACCCATAATCCTTTCTGGTAGTAATGCCCTAATGAAGTACTCTGAGAGGCTTCCAACAAAGGCTTTGGGTGGTCCCTGCATCATTCATTCATTCATTCATTCATTCATTCATTTATTGAGTGCTTATTTTGTGCAAAGCACTGTATTAAGAGCTTGGGAGAGAAAATATAACAACAAACAGACACATTCCTGTCCCCAACAAACTCACAGTCTAGAGGGGGAGACAGACATTAATATAAATAAATAAATAGATAAATTACAGATAAAGTTGTTAAGTATGTGTGCTGTGGGGTTGGGAGGGAAGATGAATGAAGGAGCAAGTAAGAGTGGCACAGCAGGGAATGGGAGAAGAGGAGAGGAGGGTTTAGTCAGGGAAGGCTTCTTGGAGGCAATGTGCCTTCAGGGAGGGACGGAAGCCTGGATCCATGACAGGCCCTTGGGGATGATTGGGTGATGCGAGTTTGAGTGACAGCTTCTCGGGGTCCTCTCAGAGGCCGAGGGGGCCCAATCTGGGAGTTTCACTGAACGAGGATCAGACTTGCTGTCTGACAGCCCAGCTGGCCACCACCCCCATCTTGGAATGAGGGAGTCAACTCCTAATGAGCTCTTCTAGCCCCTTGTATCTGTGACAGGCCTTCCCAATTATTTCAGTCACTTAATTCATTAGCCAGTTCCAAGTTCATTAATTCATTCATTCAATCGTATTTATTGAGCGTTTACTGTGTGCAGAGCACTGTACTAAGCACTTGGGAAGTACAAGTTGGCAACATATAGAGACGGTCCATATCCAACAGTGGGCTCACAGTCTATGGTGTGGGCCGGGAGAAATTTTGGAACTCAGATATCTATATTATAGACCAAGAAGGGGATGGTTCTGAGATGAATCAGGAGTACCTTGGGAAAAGATATCCCCAAGAAACAGCATTAGTTTGAACTTAGACATGTGTGGATTTTTCCTTCAGCCCCCAGCCTCCTTTTTCTTTTCCCCTCCCAACACCCTTGCTCTGTGTGTTGGAAACTCAGGATTTGCTCCCGCTCCTGGGCAGGGCAGGTGGCTTTGCTGCCCACCTGGATCCAAGTAGGGTCACTCCTGGTGAACCCATCTATCATATTTATTGAGCTCTTACTGTGTACAGAGCACTGAAGTAAGCACTTCAGAGAGTTCAATATTACTGAGTTAGGAAATGGAAACTATAGCAGTTTTCTTGGCCTAGTTTTACTCTAGATTTAAGGGATGAGCATCACACAGACTGACTCTCCACATCCAATAAATTTGAGCTTATGAAACTGAGAAGAATCCCCCCATCTCAGTCATAGGATAGGGTCCCAGCGAAGTTTGGAATTTCCTGAGGTTGGTCATAGGGGGATGGGAAGGGAAAAGGGAAAATCCTTTATTTATCTTCCTGCTTGTCTTTGTGTCTGTGCTTGCTTTGGGGACGATGATTGTGTACCTTTGGTCTCATGCTGCCGTCTGTCACCAAAGAATTTGCCTTTGAGATAAAGTTTTTTTTCTCCTTTTTTTAAAACAATCCTGGAGGGGAATACTGAAGTCTCAGTTGTGTCACAATTGAAACAAGGGTGTTTTGTTCCAAGGTGCAGTACATCTGTTTGGGGAAGGGGAGAGGGGGAGGAGGACTGAGGGGGTGGGGAGGAGACTGATAAACTCTGGGCTCTCAGACCCCTCTCTGTTGGCAGCCAGAAGGGAATTCCCTCCTGCGTTCCATCTGCAGCTGGGTGGCCAGCCGGCTGGTGAACAGAGCCCCAGATTAGATTCCTCTTGTCATGCTTAGAGATTGTGCCCATTCTTGGACTGCACCTCATTGGCTTGTGCCCAGGACTCTTGCTTGCTGCATTCCTGGGTGCTTGAGGAAGAGGTGGGGGGGCGGGGGGAGGAGAGAGAGAGAGAAAGAGAGAGAGAGAGAGAGAAAGAAGGGGGGGAGAGCGAGAAAGAGCAAATGAAGAGCCTGATGACTTAAAATAAACTAAACAACCAGGGGTGGGGGTGCGCCTTCATTCCATTAATTCAGTCACATATTGATCTTCTAAGTCCTGCAATTCCTGTTCCTTTAATTACCCCTCCAGGTGCTCTGGCTGGTCACCCCTTTCCCTCCTTCCTTCCCTCCTCCTGCAACCAGCCTTGTGACCTCCCTCCAGGGCATCTCTTTCCCTTCCATCTTCCTTCACCCTCAGTTTCCTTCTCTTATTTAGGTCTGGAGAAGACAAAGCCCCTGCTCCCAACCCACCACCACCGCCGCTCTGAGAGTGCCAGCTGTGAGTGTTTCTTTGGCAGTGTCTTAGCTGGTTGTTGTGAGCAATAGTCAGGGAAGCAATCAGCAAGTATACTGCCCTAGAAGTGCTGCACATTGTTGGGCCTGGGAGGACGGAGACCAAGGCGGGAAGCCAGGAGGCGGGGAAACAGATCCATGGCATCAGGAAGCCAACCTCGTCCACCTCGGAGGTGAGTTCTGCTGCTGCTGCAAAAGGGGGCAGCTTTGAGGACCCTTACCACGTTCATGCTGAAGGGATCAACCAGAAAGCTGGCATTGGGTTCAGAGAGATTTCGCTCAGCTGGAATTTGTCTCTGGAGGGTGACTGTCCTGGTGACCTCCCTCTGAGGGGAGGGAGAAAGACCTGGATTTGGGCCTGCAACCATGGAGACACTTCAGAAAGTGCATGCAAGCCAGACAGGTAATCATGCATTCCCATGTATGCGCGCGTGCGCACACACACACACACACACACACACACACACAAAGTGGCCATTAGTAAGGCAGAAAATTAATAAATCAATAGGAGTCAGTCAGTTGTATTTACTGAGCACTTACTCTGTGTGCAGAGCACTCTGTTAAGCGCTTGGGAGTACAATATAAAAATATGACACATTCCCTGCCCACAACAAGCTTACAGTCTTGATTCGAGCTTACAGTCTAGTATTTATTGAATGCTCATTGTGTGTAGAGTAGATTGTAAGTTCTTGGTGGGTTGGGAACTGGTCTACCAATTCTGTTGTACTTTTCCACAGTGCACACAGTAAGCACTCAATAAATGCCACTGATGATTGACTGCAGAGCACTGTACTAAGTGCTTAAGAGAGTACCAATAGAGATGGTAGACACATTCCCTGCCAAGAAGGAGCTTATGGTCTGGAGGGGGAGAAAGACATTAAAACAGATTATGGAAATGTATGTAAGTGCTGTGGGGCTGAGGGTAGGGTGAATATCAAGTGCTTACATCCAAGTGCATAGGTGAGCAGAAGGGAGAGGGAGTAGGAGAAATGAGGGCTTAGTTAGGGAAGGCCTCTTGGAGGAGATGAGCCTTCAGTAAAACTTTGAAGGTCTGTAGAGTGGTGGTCTGTCATATATGAAGAGGAAGGGAATTCTAGGCTAGAGAGAAGCAGCAAGACAGATGAGATCGAGGTACAGTGAGTAGGTTGGTGTTAGAGGAGTGACGTGTGTGGGTTGGTTGTAGTAGGAAATCAGTGAGGTAAGGAAGGAGTGAGGGAGCTGAGTGAATGTTTTAAAGCCAATGGAAAGGAGAAAAGAAGAGGCATGCGGTGTCAGGAGAAACATTTGCTCTGGGGAAAGTTTCTCTCTTTTGCTAAAGCAAGGCTCAGGACACCCGACGGGAAATGAAGAGACTGCAGTGTCATTTCCCGCTCCAGTGCCTGATGGGGAGGAGCTACCTATTCAAAGCCAAAAGAAGATGACTTACCCACAAGGCCGGGTGGATGCCACCCACAGACTCGAATCATGGCCTCCTTCCCTAAATGGCGGTTGATTCGGTGGGGTTGCATTTTAACAAGCACTCCCCACTCCCCCATGATCCAGGGGAACCAAAAGCTGTCGGGAGTGGAGGTTAGCCATAGTTAGCTTCCCTCAGGCCCTGAGGACTGTGTACCCTGTTTTCCAATCCCCAAGTCCCCAGCACTTTTCCTCCTCAAATAACGTAAATCCATGTCTGACTGGCCCGGAGCTTAGGTCATGCTCAGTGTCTTGCTGCTCTCTAATCCCCTCCACTGAGACAAGCACCCAAGGGGCCAGTGGGTGCCAGGTAAGACATGGGCATCCTTGATGAGAAGCTGAGACCCGGATGCTCGTTGTACCCAGGCCACCTGCCCTTGTCAATCAACGGGCCACATTTTTCTTGCTGCCAGAACAGGGTCCATCGTCATCATCATCATCATTATTAGAGAAGCAGCATGGCACAGTGGATAGAACAAGGTGCCAGGCAAGACATGGGCATCCTTGATGAGAAGCTGAGACCCGGATGCTCGTTGCACCCAGGCCACCTGCCCTTGTCAATCAACGGGCCACATTCTTCTTGCTGCCGGAACAGAGTACATCATCATCATCATCATCATCATCATCAGAGAAGCAGCATGGCAAAGTGGATAGAACACGGGCCTAGGAGTCAGAAGGTCATGGGTTTTAATCCCTGCTCCGCCACTTGTCTGCTGTGTGACCTTGGGCAAGTCAATTCACTAATCTGTTCCTCAGTCCCCTCACCTGTAAAATGTGAACCCCATGTGCCACAGGGACTGTGTCCAACTCAATTTTTGTATCAACCCCAGTGCTTAGAATAGTGCCTGGCACATAGTAACCACTTAACAAATACCATAATTAAAAAGCGGTGGGGGACAGGGGATTTGAGTAGGGAGTTAAACATCTGGAACAACTGGTGGGGGCAATGGGCATAGGTGTCAATTAGGAGGAAGAAATAATTTTGCCTGGCAGAGTTAAAGCATAAAAAGATGACCCACTACCTTTACCCTAGAACAGGGTGTGGGACCAGCCTGATTATCTTGTACCTACCTCGGCATTTGTCACAGTGCCAAGCACTTTAAGCTTGGAAAGTACTTCACAAATACCACAGTGATCATTGCTATTATTATGATCGGGAAGCAGCGTGGCTCAGTGAAAAGAGCCCGGGCTTGGGAGTCAGAGGTCATGGGTTCAAATTCCGGCCCCGCCACTTGTCAGCCGTGTGACTTTGGGCAAGTCATTTCACTTCTCTGTGCCTCAGTTACCTTATCTGTAAAATGGGGATTAAGACTGTGAGCCCCACCTGGGACAACCTGATCACCTTGTATCCTCCCCAGCGCTTAGAACAGTGCTTTGCACATAGTAAGTGCTTAATGCCATTATTATTATTATTATTATTATTTTTATGTATTATTCTTATACTCTGTTTCCCCTATCTGTAATTTATTTTAGCATCCAACTCCCCCTGGAGACAGTAAATTCCTTGTGGATAGGGATCATGCCTACCAACTCTGCTATATAATATTTTCCCAAGTGCTTAATATAGTGCCCTGCACACAGAAAGCACTCAATAAATACCACCAATTGATTATGATTACCCTTGCCAATCCATCTCCTTCCGCCTGCTGCTGGTTACAGGGGGGCTAGGCGAAAGAGTGTGAATGATGCAACACAACCCACCATTACTGCAAAAACAACTCAAATACATATCCTGCTGATGATGGGTTTTGCCTCCCCAGATCCTCCCAAGCCTAAGTTAAAGTTCTGAGGAAACGCATTAGGAGACCAGAGTGGGGCTGTCTGAGGAAGCATCTGTCCTTTGCGATCCAATGGTCACTGGTCAACAAAGGTCCCAGCATGACATCCTGCTCCATTATCCTGGGCCAAGGATGAGAGACAGCATCTCTCAGCCACTCTCCCAACTAGATGGAGTCTCACCATAGGCAGTGTCCTCTTGGGACCCAAAGAACAACGATGACTAGTGAATATTCACAAGTGTAATCTTTCCCTCTTACTCCCCTTTTCTCCCTCAAGGTAGCCCTGCCTGCTCTCCCTGCTAGAGCAGAGTGAAGGAGTCAGTTAACTTTATTCTTAGGAAAGTCAAAGCCCCAGCAGAACTGCCGGTGTGGCCCCAGCTGCCTGGAAGCATAGGCTGATGGCTGCCAGGGAGCCCCCCGAATCCTCATTCCCCCTCAAGTCCAAAGTCTCCTCCTCCTGGGGTTCCAGCCTGGGTTGGAGCTGGGCGTGGGCTGCAGTGGAACTGGTGAAATGCCCGGAATGTGGTTGGAGAGACGGCCCAACACTTAGAATCCTTGCATCCGTCTTTAATACAACCACTTGTTGGAGAGCGCCAAACCTAGAGCATTGCATTTTTCCTAGTTTTCGATGGAAGCAAAGAATGTGGAATTTTTGTTTTGTTTTCCCTCAGATGTTTATTCTGGGCCCTTACCATTTAGCTTAAAGGGGCCCCCCCTCTCTCTCTCTCTCTCTCTCTCTCTCTCTCACACACACACACACACACACACACACACACACACACACACTTTATTAATTGGCCATTTGATTGGAATGCACATTAAAAGTTTTGCGAATAATCTGTCTTTCCTGGCTAGTGTCGCTCTTTTCTTTATCCATGGAAAGCAGCTTGTTTCCCTGGTTTTCACATAATAATAATAATAATTATGGTATTTGTTAAGTGCTTACTATGTGCAAAGCACTGATCTAAGCGCTGGGGAGGTTACAAGGTGATCAGGTTGCCCCACAGGGTGCTCACAGTTTTAATCCCCATTTTATAGATGAGGTAACTGAGGTACAGAGAAGTTATGTGACTTGCCCAAAGTCACACAGCTGACATTTGGTGGAGCTGGAATTTGAACCCATGACCTCTGACTCCAAAGCCCATGATCTTTCCTCTGAGCCACGCTGATTCTCAAATGTAGTGATGCTGACACACAAACATGAGAAGTTACCATTCAGAATACAGCACAGCCCTGGGCTGGGGCTCTCAGGTCTTCAGAGGAATGGAGAAGCCAGATAACTATTGTGTCTAAACCCTGACAGGCAGCTGCCTATGGACCTGGCCTATGGTTGCAGGTGAACCCATCATTCCCGTCCTCAGACCCTTCCAATGACTACCTGGTTTGCTTCTCATTAAACAAAAACTCCTTCCTATCAACTTTAAGGCTTTCCACCACCTGGATTCTTCTTTTCTATCTGCTTTCTTCTGCTACACCCCAGCAGGCTACACCTTGCTCTTGGCTCTCCCTACTTAACCATCTAACTGGACCTCGCTCACTTTACTGACCACAGTTCGTGCTTTTCCCCCTGTATTGAACTCCATTCACATCCCTCCCTCCCTCCAAAGCCCTCCTCAAGCACCACCTCCTCTGGGAGGCCTACCCTGATTGATTTCCTCTTCCCTTGGTTATGTCAAGATGCCAATGGCCTCAACACTGTGGTGTTTAAAGCCACCCAGAGCACCTAGGTACATATCGATCTATGTACACTACTATTTATTGACACCCATCTTTCCCTTCTCTTGATAGAAGGAGTTGTTTCTGCTCTTCCTCTTAACTGTAAATGATTTGTTTCTGCCTGTTTCCTCCACTGTAATATCCTTGAGGGCAGGGATCCTGTTTTTTTGAATCTCCAATAAACTCCCCCAAGTGTTTAGTAAAATACCTTGCACACAGGAACCACTGCATAAATGCTTTTGATTGATTAATGTCTATCAGTCACCTTAGTACTTCTTGTACCTCTATACCTCCTGTCTCTCACCTTTCCAGGACATACTCCATTCTGCTGCACAGATCACTTTTAAAAAAACAAAACTCTCAGTCCATTTCTCCCCTCGCTTCATAAACTGCCAGTGCTTACCCAACCATTTCCTTGTAACCAAGAAGCAGTGTGGTTTAGTGGAAAGAACACGGATCTGGGTCTTAATCCTGGCTCTGCCACTTACTTGCTGTGTGTGACTTTGGACAAGTCACTTAACTTCTCTTTGCCTCAATTTCCTTATCTGTAAAATGAAGATTAAATTCTCCTCCCTCCTATTTGGACTTGGAGCCCCAAATGGGACAGGAACTGTATCCTGCCTGATTATGTTGGATCTCCCCAGCACTTAGTACAGTGCTTGTCACGCAGTAAATGCTTAACAAATGCCATATTCATTACTAATTATCATTTAAAGCCTTCAATCAGCTCTCATTCTCCTACCTTACCACACTGATCTTCTACCACAACTCAGCCCAGCCCATCCTCCCACTTTGCTTTTCTAGCACCAACCTTCTCATTGATCTTGACCTAGAATTTCTAGTGACCAACTCCTTGCCCACTTTCTCCCTCTGACTTTGAATTCCCTCCCTCTTCATATCTGGCAGACCACCTCTCTCCCCATTTTTAAAACCTTTCCAAAATCACATTTCCTCCAAGAGGCCTTTCCCAACTAAGCCCTCACTTCCCTGCTTCAGCCCCCATTTCTGCATCACTTATGCACTTGGGTCTGTTCCCCTTAAGCACTTTGATAATCACCCCACTCCCAACAGCACTTATACATATTGATCTGTAATTTATTTTAATGTCATTCTAGACTGTGAGCCCACTGTTAGGTAGGGACTGTCTCTATATGTTGCCAACTTGTACTTCCCAAGCGCTCAGTACAGTGCTCTGCACACAGTAAGTGCTCAATAAATATGATTGAATGAATGAATGAATTCTCCCCTTCCAGCTTGTAATGTCCTTGTGGGAAGTGATCCTCTATACCAACTCTGTTGCATTGTACTTTCCCAAGCACCTAATACAGTGCTTTGCCCAGAGTATGTGCTCAAAAAATACCGTTTATTTAATTGTATACTTTGTAAGCTCACTGTGGTCAGGGAACGTGTCTGTTATATTGTTGTATTGTACTCTCCCAAGTGCTTAGTATCGTGCTCTGCACACAGTAAGAGCTCAATAAATACAATTGATTGATTTCATTTTTTTATAATTTGTATCTCTGCTCTTACTCTTTTACATACTGTATATTTGGAATTTATGTCCACCTGTCTCTCCAATTAGACTGTAAGCTCCTCAATGACAGGGACCAAGCTTTTTACTCCGTTATATGGTCCCAAGTACCTAAAGTACTAAGCACTGTACGTGGTAGGTACTCAATAAATGTTGATGATGATAATGATCAGGTTGTCTTATTTGCCTGCATAAGCCTCAGGGTGGTTGTGATGTGTTTGAGTATTAGGGTGCCTGTCACTGTGGAAGAATAAATTATGTTGGATTTTGTGTTCACTCTATTTTTTCAAATGTCATTTTTTAAATGGTTACTATGTGCCAAGCACTGTACTAAGTGCGGGGGTAAATACAATTAGGTTGAACACAATCCTCGTCTCATATGGGGCTCAGTCTTAACCCCCATTTTTCAGTTGAGGTAACTGAGGCAGAGAAAAATTATATGACTTGCCAAAGGTCACACAGCAGACAAGTGACAGAACCAGGAGTAGGTTCTTTACACCTACTAGGTTGAGCAAGTCACTTAACTTCTCTGTGCCTCAGTTACCTCATCTGTAAAATGGGGATTAAGACTGTGAGTCTCCCGTGGGACAACCTGATCACCTTGTAACCTCCCCAGCGCTTAGAACAGTGCTTTGCACATAGTAAGCACGTAATAAATGCCATCATTATTATTATTATTACACCTTGGGGATTCTGAAACGTGGGGTGGGCTTGGGAAGTTCCATGGGTCATAATGTCAGAGTGCGCACAAAGAGCTTAAAGTCTCCATCTAATATGCAAATCATCCAAATACGCAAATGATTCAAGAGTAATCCAACCAGCCAGGATTTACAAAGAGTAGCTTTGAAGAAGCTTCTTAAACCTTTCAGTGCCTTAGTTTATTCACCAGTAAAATGGGACAATATCTCATACATCATGGAACTCTTGGGTAGTCCCAGTTTAGGGGATTCTCCAAAAAGAAATCATTATGAATAAAAATCTCCAAGAGTTCTATGTGAAAGGGCTTTGACCTATCTGAAGAAAAGTGCTAGAGCAATCACAGCTCAATTCAATTCAGTTCAATTTAATCATATTTATTGAGCGCTTACTGTGTGCAGAGCACTGTACTAAGCGCTTGGGAAGTACAGTGGCTTGGAGAAGCAGTGTGGCTCAGTGGTAAGATCATGGGCTTTGGAGTCATGGGTTCAAATCCCGGATCCGCAAGTTGTCAGCTGTGTGACTTTTGGACAAGTCACTTAACTTCTCTGTGCCTCCGTTACCTCATCTGTAAAATGGGGATTGACTATGGGCCCCCCGTGGGACAACCTGATCACCTTGTAGCCTCCCCAGCGCTTAGAACAGTGCTTTGCACATAGTAAGCGCTTAATAAATGCCATCATTATTATTATTATTATTACAAGTTGGCAACATATAGAGACGGTCCCTACCCAACAACAGGCTCACAGTCTAGAAGGGGGAGACAGATAGAGGATAGAGCATGGGCCTGAGAGTAAGAAGGACCCAAAATCTGCTACTTGTCTGCTGTGTGACCCTGGGCAAGTCCATTCACTTCTCTGGGCCTCAGTTCCCTCATCTGTAAAATGGGGATAAAGAGTGTGAGCCCCATATGGGACAGGGACATTGTACAACCTGATTAGCTTGTATCTACCCCAGTGCTCAGAACAGTGCTTGGTACATAATAAACACTAAACAAGTACCATAATTATTATAGAGTGGCAGTACTGAGGGATTATTACTGGAACTCAATTATTACCTGGACTCTTGTTTCCATTCTCAGTCCAGTGTGGGATATTGTGCAGTAAGCTGCTTATTCCCAGTGACCGAGGGTGGCCTGTCCTACTCTGCTGGGGTCTCCCAGTTTGAGTTCAGGGTTGAACTGGAAATGAGGTCCTAGAATATCCTTTCCTCCACAACTTCAAACCCTGTGTTTGAATACTGCAGCAGTAGCATGGACATATACTCCTAGTGCACCTTAGTCTGAGGTATCACCAAAACCTAGACCAGTTTCTCCCCAGTGTTTAGTTCAGTGTTCTGCACCCAGTAGGCACTTCCTAAGTACCATAGATTGGCTCCTCCCAAGAGCTTAGTACAGTCCTCTGCACATAGTAAATGCTCAATAAATATGACTGAATAAATGAAGGATTGCTCAGATTGGCCAGGCCAGCTAATTGCATAGGCCTCACTAAATAGAATGCATAGCAATCAGATGACATTAACCCTGCGTTTGTACATTCTTCTCCACTGCTTTTTTTAAAATAGTATTTGCCACTTACAGTGTGGCAGGAACTGTACTAAGCAAGCATTGTGGTAGATACAAGCTAATCAGGTTGGACACAGTCCATTTCCCACATGGGACTCAAAGTCTTAATCCCCATTTTACAGGTGAAGTAACTGAGGCACAGAAAAGTGAAGTGACTTGCCCAAGGTCATGCAGCAGACAAATAGCAGAACGAAGATTAGAGCTCAGGTCGTCTGATTCCCAGGCCCGTTCATGCTCCTTCCACTAGTCTATACTGCTTCTTGAAGCTTTGCTCTGTTGGCAGTTCACTTGGGCTCCTGAGTGACTTTAACAAAAAATGGTATTTGTTAAGCGCTTACTATGTGCCAGGCTCTATACTAAGCTCTGAGAAAGATACAAGACTATCAGGTTGCATTAAGCTTGATTTGGTTTCTCTGAATGGGATGGGCCTTGCTTGGGTTTTGGGGGCATTTCCAAATTGAGTTTAAAGAATTTTATTTTGAACCATTAGAGTGACCAGAAAATAAATCATTTTGCAATAACAAATTAAACAAAAGTTACTCTCGGCTTGTGGGCAGTGGCAAGGTTGCCAGAAGTCCTGTCGTATAAAAGCACTTTGGGCCACAGAATGGAATCTGTATGCAGAGGTCGCCCAAGAGGAGGAATGGTCAATAACAGTGATTTAGGAATTATATCCAAATATATAAAGGGTTGTTGGATAGAAAATGGTAACCTTCATTGCAACCATCAAATCCCCTAACTGTCCTTGACTCTCAGCATCTGATCCATTCCTCACACTGCTTTTTTTAATGAGATTTTTTTATATGCTTACTATGTGCTGAGTACTGTAGTAAGTGCAGGGGTAACGACCCTTGAATGAGTCATCTACACGCGCTGCCTCGAATTCCTCAACAACAACTCTCTCCTCGACCCCCTCCAATCTGGCTTCCGTCCCCTACATTCCACGGAAACTGCCCTCTCAAAGGTCACCAATGACCTCCTGATTGCCAAATCCAATGGCTCATACTCTATCCTAATCCTCCTCAACCTCTCAGCTGCCTTCGACACTGTGGACCACTCGCTTCTCCTCAACATGCTATCCAACCTTGGCTTCACAGACTCCGTCCTCTACTGGTTCTCCTCTTATCTCTCCGGTTGTTCATTCTCAGTCTCTTTTGCAGGCTCCTCCTCCCCGTCCCATCCCCTTACTGTAGGGGTTCCTCAAGGTTCAGTTCTTGGTCCCCTTCTGTTCTCAATCTACACTCACTCCCTTGGTGACCTCATTGGCTCCCACGGCTTCAACTATCATCACTACGCTGATGACACCCAAATCTACATCTCTGCCCCTTCTCTCTCCCCCTCCCTCCAGGCTCGCATCTCTTCCTGCCTTCAGGACATCTTCATCTGGATGTCTGCCCGCCACCTAAAACTCAACATGTCCAAGACTGAACTCCTTGTCTTCCCTCCCAAACCCTGCCCTCTCCCTGACTTTCCCATCACTGTTGATGGCACTACCATCCTTCCTGTCTCACAAGCCCGCAACCTTGGTGTCACCCTCGACTCTGCTCTCTTGTTCACCCCTCACATCCAAGCCGTCACCAAAACCTGCCGATCTCACCTCCACAACGTTGCCAAGATCCGCCCTTTCCTCTCCATCCAAACCGCTACCCTGCTCGTTCAAGCTCTCATCCTATCCTGTCTGGATTACTGTATCAGCCTCCTCCCCGATCTCCCATCCTCCTGTCTCTCCACACTTCAATCCATACTTCACACTGCTGCCCGGATTGTCTTTGTCCAGAAACGCTCTGGGCATGTTACTCCCCTCGTCAAAAATCTCTAGTGGCTACCAATCAATCTGTGCATCAAGCAAAACTCCTCACCCTTGGCTTCAAGGCTCTCCATCACCTCACCCCCTCCTACCTCACCTCCCTTCTCTCCTTCTACAGCCCACCCCACACCCTCCGCTCCTCTGCTGCTAATCTCCTCACCGTGCCTCGTTCTCTCCTGTCCCACCGTCGACCCCCGGCCCACGTCACCCCCCTGGCCTGGAATGCCCTCCCTCCCCACAGCCACCAAGATAGCTCTCTTCCTCCCTTCAAGGCCCTACTGAGAGCTCACCTCCTCCAGGAGGCCTTCCCAGACTGAGCCCCCTCCTTCCTCTCCCCTTCCTCCCCCTCTCTATCCCCTCCCGCCTTACCTCCTTCCCTTCCCCACAGCACCTGTATATATGTGTATATGTTTGTACATATTTGTTACCCTATTTATTTATTTATTTTACTTGTACATATTTATTCTACTTATTTTATTTTGTTAATATGTTTGGTTTTGTTCTCTGTCTCCCCCTTCTAGACTGTGAGCCCACTGTTGGGTAGGGACCGTCTCTATATGTTGCCAACTTGTACTTCCCAAGCGCTTAATACAATGCTCTGCACACAGTAAGCGCTCAGTAAATACTATTGAATGAATGACTGGAAATGCTGGAGTAATATAAGGCATTCCTGTCGGGCACGGTCCCACTTAGGGCTCACAGTCTAAGTTGGAGGGAAAACAGGTATCCCTATTTTACAGTTGAGGAAACTGAGGCCCAGAGAATTTAAATGTCTTGCCTGAGGTCACACAGCAGAAAAGTGGCAGAGTTGGGATTGGAACCCAGGTCCTTCTGACTCCTAAGCCCATTCTTGCTCCATTAGGCCATATTGCTTCTCATTCATTCATTCAATCGTATTTATTGAGTGCTTACTGTGTGCAGAGCACTGTACTAAGTGCTTGGAAAGTGATTGCACCCCACCTTCAGCCCCACAGTATTTATGAACATATTCGTAATTTATTTTAATGCCTGTCTCCCTCTCTAGACTGTAAACTCCATGTGGTTAGGGAACCTGTCTACCAACTCTGCTGCATAGTAATCAATCAATCAATAGCATCAACTGAGCACTTAACTATGTGCAGAGCACTGCTATAGGAGTTTAGGAGAATACAACAGAATTAGCAGATACATTCCCTGCCCATGAAGAGCTTGTACTATCCCAAGTTCTTAGTGCAGTGCCCTGCACTCAGTAAGCACTCAATAATGGATTCTATTGTTTGCTTCCCAGGTGCCTCATTCAGTGCTGCATATGGCAGACACTCAGATACTATTGAGGATGATTTTTTTTTAATAATATTTCTTAAACACTTTGTGCCAGGCACTGTACCGAGAGCTGGGGTGGATACAAGTGACTCAGGTTGGACACATGGACACAGTCCATGTCCCACAAGGGACTCACAGTCTCAATCCCCATTTTACAGATGGGGTAACTGAGCCAGAGAGAAGTTAAATGACTTCCCAAGGCCACACAGCAGATAAGTAGGGGAGTCATGATTAGAGCCCAGACCCTGTGATTCCCAGGTCCAGGGTTTATCCACTAAGCTACACTGCTTCTCAATGATGATGAAAGTAACCAGCTGTTCTTTACCTTACTGAGGCTTTAACAAGTGAAAATGGTCTCCAATTGCAACAGGAGGGATTTAAGTTATCCCTAGTCTGCATCCTGCCTCGAGCCTGGAACGTCCTCCCTCCTCAAATCTGACAGACAATTACTCTTCCCCCCTTCAGATCCTTATTTAAGGCACATCTCCTCCTAGAGGCCTTCTCTAAGCCCCACTTTTCCTCATCTCTCACTCCCTTCTGAATCACCTTGACCCTTTGCTCTTCCCCCCTCCCAGCCCCACAGCACTTATGTACATATCTGTCATTTATTCATTTGTATTGATGTCTGTCTCTCCCACCTGCCCTTTAGACTGTAAGTTCATTGTGGGCAGGGAATGTCAATGTTTACTGTTGTACTATACTTTCTCCAGTGCTTAGTACAGTGCTCTGCGCACAGTAAGGGCTCAGTAAATACGATTGAGTGAATTAATCTAAGCAAAACCTTCCATCATCAATCGTATTTATTGAGCGCTTACTATGTGCAGAGCACTGTACTAAGCACTTGGGAAGTACAAATTGGCAACATATAGAGACAGTCCCTACCCAACAATGGGCTCACAGTCTAAAAGGGGGAGACAGAGAACAAAACCAAACATACTAACAAAATAAAATAAATAGAATAGATACGTACAAGTAAAATAAATAAATAAATAAATAGAGTAATAAATATGTACAATATATATAAATATATATTTATATATATTTTTATATTATATTATATATTATTTATATATTATTTATATAAACCTTTGAAAGATTGTAGCACCCCCTTTCCCAGAGTATCTCTAAGAATGGGCCAGAGTCCCATCAATCAGCCTGGGATGGAGCAGATGCTGTGTTTCCAGGAGGCAGGGAAATAACCTCTTGATGGGGATGAATTAGTCGCTGAGGAAATCAAGTTATTTGATTTCCTTTAGGCAGATGAAGCAGTGACACTGTGCGGTGATCATTCAGAATTACATGCCCCAGAAGGGCGAGCAAAACCTTACAGTGGGAGCTTGGTTACTCAGGAGCGGAATACCAGCAAGCAAAAGCACAAAGCTAAACAGGTACGCTCTGTTTCAAGGGACACTCATTTTTAATTGTATTTTTCCTATTTTCCATTTTCTGTAAGTCTACATTAGAAACTTCCCCTTTGCCCTTCACCAGGGAAATAATGGCCAAAAAAACCCACATCCACTTTACAGTTATCAGCTTACATTGGTATCTGTTAATTAGGAAATTCAACCTTGGGGAAGGATCTATCAGTCAGTCAATCAGCCATATTTATTGAACACTTACTGCGTGCAGGTCCCTATACTAAGCACTTGAGAGAGTATAACACAACAGAGTTGGTAGACATGTTCCCTGCTCACAACGAACTTACAATCTAGAGGGGGAGATGTATCCAAAGAACTCTGGTCATCTGGAAGGAAACTATTCCCTCTCCCTGCTAGGTGGCCTCATTTATTCCTTATTATTATGTGATTTCTGGGGCCCCTCCAAGGGTGGAGATGCCAAGCCCCTGGAGACCTTGCAATATGTTGGCAGGAAGTCTCAGCTGGCAAGAGGCCTCAGTCTGGTCTGAGGACTTCTGCAGAGCTCCAGGTTGTGGAAATAATAATATTAATCATTTTCATTCATTCATTCAATCATATTTATTGAGCACTTACTGCGTGCAGAGCACTGTACTAAGCGCTTGGGAAGTACAATAGTTCTGTGCTGCTCTTTCTTTAGGCATGGCCCATCAGTGTTACCATGGCTTTATTAAGGCCGTCCAGGAAGGAAACATGCAGTGGGAAAGTCGAACCTACCCCTACCTTGGAACCCCAGTCACCCAGCGGTTCTCACACATTATCTGTCCAGTAAGCTAAGCCCAACCCTGCCTGGGGGATCATTCGGGGTCCCACATTTTCATATAAGCCTCTTGGGAGTCGTCTGTTTTGTCTGGCTTGATGGTGAGCATTACTTGAAGCCGAACTATATCATGTGGTATTTATATTGACAGTCACAGGAGTAGATGCTCAATTACTTTTCTGGAGCATTACTCAATTTTATTTGGCTGAATTTAGGAGGGAGATACTGGTTTTTGTGTCTGTAAGTACACATACGAGATAGTCATACAAATGTAATGTATAATAAATACCAATGTATTTATGTGTCTGTAGTGTTTCTAGTTATTTTTCGAGATTGGATCAAGCAGTCGTATTGGTTGAGCACTTACTATGTGCAGAGCATTGTACTAAGTGCTTGCTATCATTCACCCCAGGGTCTAGATGCCCTTGGGAATTTTTGGCCAGAGTGGGGAATCTGATGGGGCTTCATGCTAGTGCACCCCGAGATTGCCCCGCAGTTTGCCACCATCCATTCGCTGTTAGATTTGGAACCCCCTTTAAAGGCATGGGCAGGATTAAAACAGTGCTTGGCACAGAGTTAGTGTTTAGCAAATGCAGTAATAGTAATTATTATTTTTAAGGATTAATCGTTCCACTGTCTAGTCCTGCTTTCTGGGGTCTGGCTGCTGAGGTTTGCAGGAATGGCAAATCCCCCTCCCCCACTGAGACAGCAGCCACCTTTCTGAAGGAGGGAGTGACACATTCAGAACGCTCAGTAACTCACTTTAGTTATATACAAAGACAACTAGAATTTATTTGGTTAAAGGTTTCAACAGCACAGTAGATAATAATAATAATAATAATATAATATATAATAATAATATAATAATAATAACCAAACTTAGCACTGGAGAAGCTACGAGATAGGTCGGACACTGTCCCCGACCCACATGGGGTTCACAGTCCAAGTTGGTGGGAGAGCAGGTAACTAATCCCCGTTTTGCAATGAAAAACTGAGGCACAGAGAAGTTAAGTGGCTTGCCTGTGGTCACATAGCAGGTGAGTGAGTGAGCCGAGATTATAACCTAAGTCTCCAGATTTCCAGGCCCGAGCTCTTTCCAACAAACTATGCTGCTTCTCAACAATCTTAAAGAAGGTGTAGGAATAACCACCGCCCCTGCCCCCCTGATTTAAATCCAGGGTTACCGCCTCCAGCCCACCACCACAACACTGCTATACCTTCCTTAGCAATTCTTCTGTGGGCTTGCCATGCCCACGTCCCCTTCCCTATAGTTCTACCCAAGGAAAACCTGCCTTCTGTCAACACCCGCCTCCGGGCTCCTGGCAGGCACTGATTCTCATGGCAGGGGGGATTCTCACATCTCTTCACTGTGCCTCTTTCTCACCTGTCCTGGCATCGACCCCTGGTCCACGTCCTTCCTCTGGCCTGGAATGTGCTCCCTCCACACATCCGCCAAACTCGCTCTCTTCCTCCTTTCAAAGCCCTACCGAGAGCTCACCTCCTCCAGGAGGCCTTCCCAGACTGAACCCCCCGCTTTTTCCTCTCCTCCTCGTCCTCCCTATTGCCCCACCTCCCTCCCTCTGCCCTACCCCCTTTCCCTCCCCACAGCACTTGTATATATTTGTACATATTTATTACTCTATTTTATTTGTACATATTTACTATATTTTATTAATGATGTATATATACCTATAACTCTATTTATTCTGATGGTATTGACACCTGTCTACTTTCTTTGTTTTGTTCTCTGTCTCCCCCTTCTAGACTGTGAGCCCGTTGTTGGGTAGGGACCATCTCTATATGTTGCCAACTTGTACTTCCCAAGCACTTAGTACAGTGCTCTGCACACAGTAAGCACTCAATAAATATGATTGAATGAATGAATGAATGAATAGTAAGTTCTTAAATGTTATTATTATTATTATTATTATTTTATTTTTTTTTTTTTGCAAAACGCTGTACGAGAATATGGAATAAGTACAAAATAATCAGGTCAGAAGCTGTCTCTGTCCCACACAGAGCTCATAGTCTAAGCAGGCAGGAGAACAGGTATTGAATACTCATTTTATAGTCGAGGAAATGGAGGCACAGAGAAGTTAAGTGACTTGTCCAAAGTGGTAGTCACATCCCTGGCATATACCTGATGGAAATTCAACATGGCCCCTAGTTCCATGGACTGCAATCTACTTTGATGATTGGTCAGGAAAATCCCAACTTGCTCAATGCCTCCCAACACGGTGCCTCCTGGGTGAATAAAACCCAGAGCTTATTACAGTGCTTTGCACAGAGAACGTGCTTAATCAATACTATTACCACTACTAAAATCCTCCATACTGGCCCAAAGGAAAAGGAACCTCCTGGGATTATTGCCTGGAAAAACCTGTTGAAGGAATCTGCTCTCTCTTTGTCCTAGGGGTGATGGATCTGAAACTTTGTTTTTAGGGCAGGCTTTAGAGAGCTTTCTACCCTGAGGCGGGGACAGCTTGGCTGTCCAACTGCCTCATTCCATATGCTGCCATTACATGACACAGCCTGTGCACACAGCAGCCCATAAAACATTGCCACATAATCTGAGTGTGCACCAAATGTTCTGTATGACATCATAAAGAAGTCTGTTTGATCTCCCAAATCTGGAGTGTTTCTCTGGAGGGGCCCCTGATTCTCTGTCCCAGGGTCCTGTTCACATAGGAGCCCCCTCTCATGATTCTGGTTGGGTGAAAAGCCTTATTGAATGAATCTCCTCCAAGAAGCCTTGCCTGACTAACCCCTCTTTTCCTCTTCTCCCACTCCCTTCTGCGTCACCCTGACTTGCTCCCTTTATTCATCCCCTCTCCCAACCCCACAGCATCATCATCATCAATCGTATTTATTGAGCACTTACTATGTGCAGAGCACTGTACTAAGCACTTACCTACATATCTGACATTTATTTATTACTTATATTAATGTCTGTCTCCCCCACTAGACTGTAAGCACACTGTGGGCAGCGAATGTATCGGCTTATTGTTATACTGTACTCTCCCAAGGGCTTAATACAGTGTTCTGCACACAATAAGTGCTCAATAAGTACAATTGAATGAATGTTTTCCAATTTTTAACTGCTGCCACCCCCTGCCAGCCTCACTCACATACCCTCTGAACTTGGCCCTGTTTGTTCTTCCTAAGATTACAGCACTAACAAAGTGAAACTGAAAGGTAAAATGTTTGATTGCTAGCAGGCCATCACACCAACCATTAAAGGGGGCCCCAAGAGACCCTCTGATTCAGGGCCTCAACAATCCAAAGCCATCACTACCTGAGGATTGTTGCTGAGGTTAGAGGGAAAACCAGAAAACAGGAAGTGAGTTACAGAAGCCAAGGGTGAAGGGAAACCTTTTTAGAGGAAGTGGCAGGCTCCAAACTAGCCCAGTACTCCACCCATTAGACTGTAGGATCTTCCATTTGATCGTAAGCTCCTGGTAGGTTGGGATTGTGTGTTTGTCTTCTGGCATATTGTCCCAAACACTCAGTACAGTGCTTCACACCCGGGAAGGTGCTCAAAAAATACTATTACAACTATTTTAAGATAATAATAATAACGATGATGGTATTTGTTAAGCACTTACTATGTGCAAAGCACTGTTCTAAGCGCTGGGGGGATACAAGGCGATCAGGTTGTCCCACGTGGGGCTCACAGTCTTCATCCCCATTTTACAGATGAGGTAACTGAGGCACAGAGAAGTGAAGTGACTTGCCCAAAGTCACACAGCTGACAAGTGGCAGAGCCAAGATTAGAACCCATGACCTCTGACTTTCTAAACAGACAATTGGGAGTGGGGCTTGAGGGTGGGGAAGGAGGAGTAGCCTGTAATGACTTTGATCTAAATGACTAGAACCAGTTTCACTGCCAGCTCTGCCAGCTCCATCAGCTGGAGAAAGAGTGACGTCTTGTGGTCAGTATAAAGATTCCTGTGATTTCATGTGAATTTTCCCACAAGAGGGCTAGGTCTGTTGGACTGTGGAAAGAAAGCAGAACCTTTGCCTGGCTTAATGGGATTAGGCTTTCTAGGCTGCAATGGAGATGGTATTTTTTTCTTTTTTAAACACGAGCAGCAAGTTTAAAATCCAGGTTCCCCAACTAGCAGAAGGGAAAGAGCCCCATTAGTGAAGAGTTGGTGTGGTTTCATGTTCATTGACCCATATTCCCTACCCACCCACCAACCCACCTCCTTTCTCCCAAGCCCCACAAAGAATGGCATCCTAGAAAAAAGGTGGTGGGAAAGAGAATGACTCGTATGTGCAAGCAGAGGGAGGGGAGGAGGCAAAAACATACCTGTTGTCTCTCGTACTTATACTGTGAGTCCCACTGTGGGAAAGGGACTGTTTCCAATCTAATTAACTTGTATCTACCCCAGCCTTTAGAGTAGTGCTTGACAATCAATCTACCAACCAATTTTATTTAATAATAATAATTATGGTATTTATTAAGCACTTACTATGTGCCAAGCACTTTTCTAAGCACTGGGGTAGATACAAAATAATCAAGTTGGGCACAGTCCCTATTCCACATGGGGCTCACAGTCTTAATCCCCATTTTACAGATGAAGGAACTGAGACACAGAGAAGTTAAGTGACTTGCCCAAGGTCACACAGCCGACAAGTGGGCAGAGCTAGGACTAGAACCCAGGGCCTTCTGTTTTGAAGGTGAGGAGACTGATAGTCTGGATTATATGGAGGGGGAGGTAATTCCGGGCTAGGGAGAGGATGTGGGGAAGGGATTGGCGTAAGATAGACGAAACTGGGGCAGTGAGTAAGCTGGAGTTAGAGGAATGAAATGTGCTGGCTGGGCTGTAGTTAGAAGATCAGCAAGATGAGGTAAGATGGGGTGAGCTAATTGAGTGCTTGAAAGCTGATGGTAAGGAGTTTCTGTTTGATGTGGATGTGGATGGGCAGCCATTGGTGGTTCTTGAGTCAGATGATGTCACTCTCCGACCTTCAAAGCCTTATTAAAATGACAACTCCTTTAAGAGGCCTTCTCCAACTAAGGTCTCATGTCCTCTACGTCCTCTCCCCTCTGCATCACTCCTGCACTGGGATTTGTGCCCTTTTTTCCCCTACTCTTGAGTCCCACAGCACTCATGCATATGTCTATAGTTTATTTTCATGTCTGTCTCCCCTTGTAGACTGTAAGCTCGTTGTGGGCAGGAAATGTGTCTACCAACGATTGAATGAATGAATGAGAGCTCACTTCCTCCAGGAGGCCTTCCCAGACTGAGCCCCCTCCTCCCCCTCCCCATCCCCCCGCCCTCCCTCCCTCCCCTCCCCACAGCACCTGTATATATGTATATATCAATATATGTTTATACATATTTATTACTCTATTTATTTTACTTGTAAATATTTATTCTATTTATTTTATTTTGTTAATATGTTCTGTTTTGTTGTCTATCTCCCCCTTCTAGACTGTGAGCCCGCTGTTGGGTAGGGACCGTCTCTATATGTTGCCGACTTGTACTCCCAAGCGCTTAGTACAGTGCTCTGCACACAGTAAATGCTCAATAAATACGATTAAATGAATGAACTCTGTTATATTGTACTCTCCCAAGTGCTTAGTATAATGCTCTGCACACAGCAGACAAGTGGCGGAGCTGGGATTAGAACTAATAATAATAATAAGAATAATCATGGTATTTATTAAGCTCGTAGTACATGCCAGGCACTGTACTAAGCACTGGGGTGGAGACAAGTAAATAAGATCCCACGTGGGGCTCACAGTCTTAATTGGGCTCACAGTCTCATGACCTTCTGACTCCCAGCCCCATGCTCTATCCACTAGGTAATGCTATTACTTAAGCACTAACTCCCCTTTTCCACCTCTCTCCTATCAGGAAATTATTTTAGTGTCTGTCTTCCCCACTAGACTATAAACTCCCTGAAGGGAAGGCTCATGTAGATTTACTCTGCTCTCCCAACGGCTAGTTTAGTATCCTGTACACAGTAGATGCTCAATGAATAGTAATGATTGATTGATTAATAGTACACAGAGTTAGAAAACATGAACCTTGCCCTTGAGCCTACAATCTAAGAGAGGAGATTGATATAAAATTATTTATAGAGAGAAGGAAAAAATTATTGGAAAGATGACTATGTAGATGACTTTAACTCCTGGTAGGCAGGGAACATTTCGGTCAGTCAATCATATTTATTGAGCACTTACTGTGTGCAGACCACTGTACTAAGCCCTTGGGAGTACAGTATAGCAATAGACACATTCTCTGCTCACAATGAGCTCAGTGGAAAGAACTTGCATCTTGGAGTCAGAAGATATGCATTCTAACCCTGCATCTACTATTTGCCTTCTGTGTGACTTTGGGCAAATCATTTAACCTCTCTGTGTCCCATTTTCCTCATCTCTAAAATGGGGAGTCATTTTACCTGTTCTTCCTCCTGTTTAGAAGACATAGTTGGGCCCTGTCCTGATTATCTTGTATCTACTCCAGCACTTAGTACAATGCCTGCCACATGGTAAGTGCTTAACAGATACTATTGTTATTATTATTGTACTACTACTAATAATACTTATTATTGTACTAAGTGCTGGGTGGATACAAGCAAATCAAGTAGGACATAGTCCCTGTCCCATGTGGGGCCCATCCCCATTTTACAGATGAACTGAGGCCCAGAGAAGTGACGTGACTTGCCCAAGGTCACACAACAGACAAGTAGCAGAGTCAGGATTAGAACCCATGACTTTCTGACTTCCAGGGCCATGCTCTATCCACGGTGCTATGTTTCCCCAACTAAGCCTTCATCTCCTCTTCTGCCATGTCCTGGTACATGGATATGTATCCTTTATCTATTTCACCCTCAGCCCCACAACACTTATGTTCGTATCCATAATTTATTTATTGGAGTATATTAATATCTGTCTCCCCTGTAGACTGTAAACTCCTTGTGGGCAGGGAATGCGTCCACCAACTCTGTTATACTGTACTCTCCCAAGCTCTTAGTATAGCACTCTGGACATGGTAAGTGCTCAATAAATACAACTGATTGATTGAACATAAAGGCATCCTGTGTAGTATCAGGACCAGGTAGTGGGTAGATCAGCTGAAAACCAGATTGTCCAGTATAATCATTATGGTGCTTGTTAAACGCTTGGTATGTGCCAAGCACTGTTCTAAGCGCTGGGGTAGATACAAGTTAATCAATCAATCAATCATTCAATCAATCGTATTTATTGAGCGCTTACTATGTGCAGAGCACTGTACTAAGCACTTGGGAAGTACAAATTGGCAACACATAGAGACAGTCCCTACCCAACAGTGGGCTCACAGTCTAAAAGGGGGAGACAGAGAACAAAACCAAACATACCAACAAAATAAAATAAATAGGATAGATATGTACAAATAAAATAAATAAAACAATTAGTCAGGTTGGACACAGTTCCTGTCCCATATAGGGCTCACAGTCTCAAGCCCCATTTTGCAGATGAGGTAACTGAGGCACAGAGGGGTGAAGTAACTTGCACAAGATCACACAGCGGACAAGTGGCAAAACCCATTAGATTAGATTAGAACCCATGCCCTTCTGACTCCCAGCACTGTGTTCTATCCACTAAACCACGCTGGATGAATGGCCACACCATTCCTGGGAATCCCAGGTAGAGAAGTAGTGTGGCCAACTTGTACTTCCCAAGCACTTAGTACAGTGCTCTGCACACAATAAGCGCTTAATAAATACAAATGAATGAATGAATGCCTTAGTGGATAGACCACGGGCCTGGGAGTCAGAGGACCTTGGTCCTAATTCTGGCTCCGTCACTTACGTGCTGTGTGATATATGGCAAGTCACTTAACTTCTCTGTGCCTCACTCCCCTCATCTGCAAAATGGGGATTCATTAATTCAATTGTATTTATTGAGCGCTTACTGTGTGCAGAGCACTGTATTAAGCGCTTGGGAAGCACAAGTTGGCAACAAGTTGGCAACGGTCCCTACCCAACAATGGGCTCACAGTCTAGAAGGGGGAGACAGATAACAAAACAAAACATGTGGACAGGTGTCAAGTCACCAGAATAAATAAAAATAAAGCTAGATACACATCATTAACAAAATAAATAGAATAGTAAATATGTACAAGATTCAAGATTCAATAGCTGTTCTCCCTCCTCCTTAGTCTACGAGCCCCATGTGGGACCTGATTATCTTGTATTTACCCCAGTGCTTAGTACATAGTACATAGTAAGCACTTAATAAATACCACAATTTATTGTCATTATTAATACCACAATTAATTGTTATTGTTAATAATATTAATAATGATATTATCCTGAGCAGAGATCTTAGACTCAAACCCATGCTCCTGGCTTCCTACCCAATACTTGCAAAAGGCTTTGAACAACATTCGAGCCAGATAATCTACCAATTACTCGAATTCCACTGGGTATTAACATCCGTTGCCTAGAGAAGAGCAAGGAGCAAACCACTCAAGAAGTCTCAAACTGCCTGCCAGGTGCGAAGCAGTATCAGGAGCCGTAACAAGTTTGTATTTTGAAACCTTTTTTTGAAATGGGAAATCACGAAGACTGTTCACCTGATCCCTGAAAATGAAACTAAACCTGACCACGGGGCAGTGAGTAAGGCCAAATATCCAAGGTATCCCCACACACTCAGTCAAATCTCTGACTGAGGGAGCTCTGTTTACATTCAGCCGGTATTCGTGTAAAACTCTCACTTTGTGCCAAGCCCCACACAGAGTGTTACTGTGCGCTGGGAAAAGGTAATAGGAAATTCAGACAAATTCCTTAGGACTCAGGGGCTTCAAAGAGCACGGGCTTGGGAATCAGAGGTCATGGGTTCTAATCCCAACTCCACCACTTGTTGCTATGTGACTTTGGACAAGTCACTTAACTTCTCTGGGCCTCAGTTACCTCATCTGTAAAATGGAGGTTAAGATTGTGAGCCCCATGTGGGACAACCTCATTACCTTGTATCCCCCCCAGCGCTTAGAACAGTGCTTGGCACATAGTGAGTGCTTAACAAAGGCCATCATTCTTATTATTAAAAGAACACCTGGGAGAAACTGATCACACACACACTTATCTCCTCTAATGCTAACCTTCTCTGTACCTCCATCACGTTTATCTCGCTGCCAAACTCTCACCCATATCCTGCCTGTCATTTCAGGCCTCCCTCCTCATATCCAACAATTACTCTCTCCACCGTTGAAGCCTTATTGAAGGCACATCTCATCCAAGAGGCCTTCCCTGGCAAAATCTTCCTTTCCCCTTCTCCTTCTGCGTCTCCCTGACTAACTCCCTTTATTCATTAGAGAAGCAGCATGGCTCAGAGGACAGAGCACGGGCTTGGGATTCAGAGGTCATGGGTTCTAATCCCGGCTCTGCCAACTGTCAGCTGTGTGACTTTGGGCAAGTCACTTAACTTCTCTGTGCCTCACTTCCCTCATCTGTAAAATGGGGATTAAGACTGTGAGCCCCATGTGGGACAGCCTGATTACCTTGTATCCCCCCAGTGCTTAGAACAGTGCTTGGCACATAGTAAGCGTTTAACAAATGCCATCATTATTATTATCCCACTCCCAACCCCACAGGAGTTATGTACATATCTGTAATTTATTTATTTATATCAATGTCTGTCTACCCCTCTAGACTGTAAGCTTGTAGGCAGGGAATGTGCCTGTTTATAGTTACAGTGTACTCTCCCAAGCACTTAATACACAGTAAGCGCTCAATAAATATGACTGACTGACTGACACACAGGAAAAGACATTGGCTCCATCATGTCTGTGAGCAGCAAATGCCTTCTAGATGTCACTGAAAGCCAGCTTGGTCCTGCTGACCCAGTGAATGCTCCCACTCCATCGAACTATGGGCAGGAATGTTACCAGGGCATTCGACTTCTTTAGGTTACAATAAAGGTCTTTGTATTTCATTTCCCAGAACTGAAGCCGTCTATTCTCCATTCTCTCTGGGACTGGCCATTTCACCATGGGTCACCTCAAAGCACAGCTGAGCTGGGGGAGGCAGACTCTGAAGTTGTGCTTTGATCTTGCCAGCATTCAGAAAGTGAGGCTTCTGTGCTTAGCCCAGGACAGTGCAAAGCTCTGCACAAGATAGACCCTGTATAAATACTATTGACTGATTGAGCAGGACCCTTTAAATAATAGCGACAATAATAATAATAACTGTGGTATTTGCTACGTGCTTACTTGTGCCAGACACTGTACTAAGTGCTGGTGTGGATACAAGAAAATCGAAATGGACACAGTCCCTATCTGACTTGACCACTTAAACAGGTCAAGAATCCAGCTAGATCTTACCTCAACAGGATAGTCTTTCCAAACTGGGTTTCCTCAGTCCAATGGAGGCAGGGCAGAGGACAGAACATGAGACCAGAGAAGCTTCCTGACTCAGATAGCCTTGATGCTGGGACAACTGGGTTGATACATTAGCAAAATGGGGCTAGAAATAGACGCTTGGTTCTCTGAGACAGGTGCTCTGAGAGAGAGGTGCCAACAGCCCTGGGCAGTTGCCCCTAGGGATTAAAGCCCTCCCTCCATACATCCACCAAACTACCTCTCTTCCTCCCTTCAAAGCCTTACTGAGAGCTCACCTTCTCCAGGAGGCCTTCCCAGACTGACACCACTTTTTCCTCTCCTCCTCCCCATCACCCGCCCTGCCCTACCTCCTTCCCCTCCCCACAGCATTTGTATATATTTGTACATACGTATTACTCTGTTTATTTTACTTGTACATATTTACTACTCTATTCTATTAATGATGTGCATATAGCCATAACTCTATTTATTCTAACGGTTTTGACACCTGTCTATATGTTTTGTTTTGTTGTCTGTCTCCCCCTTCTAGACTGTGAGCCCATTGTTGGGCCTCTGTATGTTGCCGACTTGTACTTCCCAAGTGCTTAGTACAGTGCTCTGCACACAGTAAGTGCACAATAAATATGATTGAACGAATGAATGAATTTAAGCCTCCACAGCTCTCTGGGCGACACTCTCAGTCTCACTCACTTGAAGGCTCCTCCTTGGCCTCAGTGTTGGAGTCTAACCAGCTGTTGCTGGACTGTTGGCTCCCAGAAGCCTGACTGCCATTCCCAGTCAATCAGTCATGGTATCTACTGAGGGCTGTGTGCAGTGCAGTCAATCAGTTTTGTTGTCTGTCTCCCCCTTCTAGACTGTGAGCCCGCTGTTGGGTAGGGGCCATCTCTATAATGTTGCCAACTTGTACTTCCCAAGCGCTTAGTACAGTGCTCTGCACACAGTAAGCGTTCAATAAATACGATTGAATGAATGAATCAGTTGTATTTATTGAGGGCGTACAATGTGTGGAGCACTGTACTAAGTGCTTGAGAGAGTACAATATAACAGAGTTAGTAGACACATTCCTTATCCACAAGAAGATTCTACTTGGCCTAGTGGAAAGAGCATAAGCCTGGGAGTCAGAGGACCTGTTTTCTAATTCTGCCTCTGCCACATGTTTGCTGTGTGACCTTGAGCAACTTAACTTCTCTGTACCTCAGTTACCCCATCTGAAATGACTGAACTCCTTGTCTTCCCTCCCAAACCCTGCCCTCTCCCTGACTTTCCCATCTCTGTTGACGGCACTACCATCCTTCCCGTCTCACAAGCCCGCAACCTTGGTGTCATCCTCAACTCCGCTCTCTCGTTCACCCCTTACATCCAAGCCGTCACCAAAACCTGCCGGTCTCAGCTCCGCAACATTGCCAAGATCCGCCCTTTCCTCTCCATCCACACCGCTACCCTTCTCATTCAAGCTCTCATCCTATCCCGTCTGGACTACTGCATCAGCCTTCTCTCTGATCTCCCATCCTCGTGTCTCTCCCCACTTCAATCCATACTTCATGCTGCTGCCCGGATTGTCTTTGTCCAGAAACGCTCTGGGCATGTTCCTCCCCTCCTCAAAAATCTCCAGTGGCTACCAATCAATCTGCGCATCAGGCAGAAACTCCTCACCCTGGGCTTCAAGGCTGTCCATCACCTCGCCCCCTCCTACCTCACCTCCCTTCTCTCCTTCTACAGCCCAGCCCGCACCCTCCGCTCCTCTGCCGCTAATCTCCTCACCATGCCTCGTTCTCCCCTGTCCCTCCATCGACCCCCGGCCCACGTCATCCCCCGGGCCTGGAATGCCCTCCCTCTGCCCATCCGCCAAGCTAGCTCTCTTCCTCCCTTCAAGGCCCTACTGAGAGCTCACCTCCTCCAGGAGGCCTTCCCATACTGAGTCCCCCTCTTTCTCCCCCTCGTCCCCCCTCCATCCCCCCATCTTACCTCCTTCCCTTCCCCACAGCACCTGTATATATGTTTGTACATATTTATTACTCTATTTATTTATTTTACTTGTACATATCTATTGTATTTATTTTATTTTGATAGTAAGTTTGGTTTTGTTCTCTGTCTCCCCCTTCTAGACTGTGAGCCCACTGTTGGGTAGGGACTGTCTCTATATATTGCCAGCTTGTACTTCCCAAGCGCTTAGTACAGTGCTCTGCACACAGAAGCAGCGTGGCTCAGTGGAAAGAGCACGGGCTTTGGAGCCAGAGGTCATGGGTTCGAATCTCGGCTCCACCACAAGTCCGCTGTGTGACCTTGGGCAAGTCACTTGACTTCTCTGAGCCTCAGTTACCTCATCCGTAAAAACGGGGATCAAGACTGTGAGCCCCACGTGGGACAACGTGATCACCTTGTATCCACCCCCCCAGCGCTTAGAACAGTGCTTTGCACATAGTAAGCGCTTAACACATGCCATCATCATCATTATTATTATAGCAGTGTGGCTCTGTGGAGAGAGCCCGGGCTTTGGAGTCGGAGGTCATGGGTTCAAATCCCGGCTCCGCCACTGGTCAGCTGGGTGACTTTGGGCAGGTCACTTCACTTCTCTGGGCCTCAGTGACCTCATCTGTCAAATGGGGATGAGGGCGGTGAGCCCTCCACGGGACAACCTGATCCCCTTGTAACTTCCCCAGCGCTTAGAACAGTGCTTTGCACAGAGTAAGCTGAGCCCCTTCCTTCCTCTCCCCCTCGTCCCCCTCTCCATCCCCCCATCTTACCTCCTTCCCTTCCCCACAGCACCTGTATATATGTATATATGGTTGTACATATTTATTATTCTATTTATTTATTTATTTATTTTACTTGTACATTTCTATCCTATTTGTTTTATTTTGTTGGTATGTTTGGTTCTGTTCTCCGTCTCCCCCTTTTAGACTGTGAGCCCACTGTTGGGTAGGGACTGTCTCTATGTGTTGCCAATTTGTACTTCCCAAGCGCTTAGTACAGTGCTCTGCACATAGTAAGCGCTCAATAAATACGATTGATTGAGATTGATTGATTGGTAAGCGCTTAATAAATGCCAACATTGTTATGATCAGCGCTCAGAACAGTGCTTTGCACAGAGTAAGCGCTTAATAAATGCCAACATTGTTATGATCAGCGCTTAGAACAGTGCCAGCGCTTAGTAAGCGCATAGTAAAGCGCTTAACAAATGTCATCATTATTGTTATTATAAATACGATTGACTGATTGATAGGGTGAGGCGGGGGCGGGCAGAGGAGAGCCCTCCCCCAAGGGGAGGAGCAGGCCTGCACCGCCCGGCTCATGTGACCCCGGTGACCGGCCCTTAGCTCTCCGTTCTCCTCCTCCTCGCACTTTTCTCGTCTCTTGTCCGTGCTTCCCGCTGCTCTGCTTCTTCTTTCCTTGCTCTTATCCGTCCCGGTCGTGCCCTGCCCCTGGCCATGCCAACGGCTGCAGCGGTGGCACCGCCCCGGACATTGGTGTACCCCTCGGAGCGGACCGTGGTGCTGCTGTCCTGCGGCCTGTCCTGCCTGGGCTCGGGCCTGCTGGTGGCCACCCACGCCCTGTGGCCCGAGCTGCGGAGCCGCGCCCGCCAGCTGCTGCTCTATCTGTCCCTGGCCGACCTCCTCTCGGCCGCCTCCTACTTCTACGGGGTGCTGCGGGACTTCGACCGCTCCTCCTGGGACTGCCGGCTGCAAGGAGCCCTCTCCACCTTCGCCAACACCAGCTCCTTCTTCTGGACCGTGGCCATCGCCTTTTATCTCTACGTGACCATCGTCCGCTCCGGCCTCGGCCCCGGCAGCTGGCTCCTCTTCTGCTTCCACATCGTAAGGTGGGTCGTCATCAATCGTATTTATTGAGCGCTTACCAGGTGCAGAGCACTGTACTGAGCGCTTGGGAAGTACAAATTGGCAACGTATACAGTCCCTACCCAACAGTGGGCGCACGGTCTAAAAGGGGGAGACAGAGAACAAAACCAAACGTACTAATAAAATAGAATAGATATGTACAAGTAAAATAAAGAAATAGAGTAATAAATATGTACAAACATATACAGGTGCTGTGGGGAAGGGAAGGAGGTAAGATGGGGGGATGAGGGGGAGAGGAAGGAAGGGGCTCAGTCTGGGAAGGCCTCCTGGAGGAGGTGAGCTCTCAGCAGGGCCTTGAAGGGAGGAAGAGAGCTCCCCGGCACGGTTCTGCCCAGCTTGCCCTCTGCACAACCCGACTTCTGGGGCCCAAGGATGATAATAATAACGATGGCATTTGTTAAGCGCTTACTATGTGCAAAGCACTGTTCTAAGCGCTGGGGAGGTTACAAGATCAGGTTGTCCCACGTGGGGCTCACAGTCTTAATCCCCATTAAGCAGCGTGGCTCCGTGGAAAGAGCCCGGGCTTTGGAGTCGGGGGTCATGTGTTCAAATGCTGGCTCTGCCAATTTTCCGCTGTGTGACTTTGGGCGAGTCACTTAACTTCTCTGGGCCTCAGTTACCTCATCTGTAAAATGGGGATGAAGACTGTGAGCCCCCCGTGGGACAACCTCATCACCTTGTAACCTCCCCAGCGCTTAGAACAGTGCTTTGCACATAGTAAGCGCTTAATAAATGCCATCATTATTATTATTTTACAGATGAGGTAACTGAGGCACAGAGAAGTGATGTGAAGTGACTTGCCCAAGTCACACAGCCGACAATTGGTGGAGCCAGGATTTGAACCCATGACCTATGACTCCAAAGCCCGTGCTCTTCCCACTGTGCCACGCTGCTTCTCAAGCAGCGTGGCCCAAGGATGACCCTTTAATAATGATATCCCGGCTCCACCAACTGTCAGCTGTGGGACTTTGGGCAAGTCACTTAACTTCTCTGTGCTTCAGTTACCTCATCTGTAAAATGGGGGATTGAAACTGTGAGCCCCCCCATGGGACAACCTGATCACCTTGTAACCTCCCCAGCGCTTAGAACAGTGCTTTGCACATGGTAAGCACTTAACAAGTACCATCATTATAATAATAATAATAATAAAAGCAGTGCGGCTCAGTGGAAAGAGCACGGGCTTTGGAGTCAGTGGTCATGGGTTTGAATCCCGGCTCCGCCACATAATAATAATAATAATGGCATTCATTAAGCGCTAACTATGTGCAAAGCGCTGTTCTAAGCGCTGGATGTCTGCTGTGTGACCTTGGGCAAGTCACTTCACTTCTCTGAGCCTTAGTTACCTCATCTGGAAAGTGGGGATTAAGACTGTGAGCCTCACGTGGGACAACTTGATCACCTTGTATTTCCCCCCCAGCACTTAGAACAGTGCTCTGCACATAGTAAGCACTTAACAAATGCCATCATTATTATTATTATTATTATTCTGAAGCGCTTAACTATGTGCCAGCCACCGTACTAAGCTCTGGCGTGGATACAAGCAGATTGAGTTGGACAAAGTCCGTGTCCCGCGTGGGGCTCATACTCTTAATCCCCATTTTACAGATGAGGGAACTGAGGCCCAGAGAAGTGTAGTGACTTGCCCAAGGTCATACAGTGGACAAGTGGCAGAGCTGGGATTCATTCATTCATTCAATCATATTTATTGAGTGCTTACTGTGTGCAGAGCACTGTACTAAGTGCTTGGGAAGTACAAGTCGGAAACATATAGAGACAGTCCCTACCCAACAACGGGCTCACAGTCTAGAAATTAGAACCCATGATCTCTGACTCCCAGGCCTGTACTCTTTCCACTACACCATGCTGCTCCTAAATAGGAGGACCCTGCCACCTGTCTGCTGTATGACCCTGAGCGAGTCACTTTGCTTCCCTGTGCCTCGGTTATCTCATCTGTAAAATGGGGATTGAGACTGTGAGCCCTGTGCGGGACAGGGACTCTGTCCAACGTGATTTATTTGTCTCCTCCCCTGCTCTCAGTACTGTGCCTGGCACAGAGTAAGTGCTTAACAAATACCATAATTATTATTAGTAATAGTAGTATTTGTTAAGTGATTACTGTGGGCCAAGCACCATAGTAAGCGCTGGGGTAGATACAGTAATTCCCATTTTCCAGATGAAGTAACTGAAGCAAAGAGAAGTGACTTGCCCAAGGTGAAACAGTGCATAAGTGGCTGAGCTGAGTTTAGAGCACTCTCACTCAGTCTGTGCTCTATCCACTAGACCTTGCTATCCCTTGGGTCAGGCCTGGTACTGGTCTGGAGAATTTACGAACCATCATCTCTCCATATGCAGGGGGCCTTCTCTAGGCTAAGCAAGTGTGGGCATTTGGCCTACCGTGTTCTGCACACAGTAAGCGCTCAAGAAATACGATTGAATAGTGCACTCTTATAGTAACTAATAATAATAGCGGTTTTCATCAAGTGCACACTATGGGCCGAGCACTGTACTAAGTGCTGGGGAAGATACAAAATCATCAGGTCCCACGTAAGGCTCAAACTCTGTTGGAGGGAGAACAGTTATTGAATCCCTGTTCTGCAGAAGCAACTGAGGCACAAAGAAGTTAAGTGACTTGCATGGTTCTGCCAATTGCTTGCTGAATGACTTTGGGAAAGTCACTTAACTTTTCTCAGCCAGTTTCCTCAACTGTAGAATGGAGATCCAATACCTGTTCTCCCTCCCACTTAAGACTGTGAGCCCCCTGTGGGACAGGGACTATGTCCAACCTAATTGACTTATGCCTATCCCAGCACTTAGAATAGTGTTTGACCCATAGTAAGCTTTTAACAAGTACCATGAAACAGTCACACAGCAGTGGTGGAACTGGGATTGGAACCTAGGTCCTTTAACTCCCAGGCCTTTGTTCTTTCCACTAGGCCCTGCAGCTACTTCTGCACAGTCTGGGGACTCTGCACTCCAGGACTGCATTAAGTAAGGGGTTGAAGCCCCTGGGCCCCAGCTGGAGAGGTGTGATGTGACTGAGTCCTGCCTTGTTGGGAAGGGAGACCCGCAAAGGGACTGGGGCAGGGAGAAAACTGTGGAACTGGGGACCTAGCCCAACCCTCACCCAGGTCATGTCCCACCCACCATTCTGCTACTGCAGTACAGCCGCCCTAACCTGGGAAGGGTCACTTGTTTCTTTGATCCTGATTTTAGATCCAGGCCACCTCCTTCCAGGGGGAGCTCAGAGCTCCTCCTGTCATCTTAATTCTGTTGTCATATTTATTGAACACTTACTGTGTGCGGAGTACTTAATGCTTGGGAGAGTAGAATAAACAGACACATTCCCTGCCCACGAAGAACTGATTTTTCACTCCGATGGGCTGAGGGGGGAAATCATGGGGCTTCCTCTGCCTTGGAGTTTGGAGTAGAAGATTGCTCCCCACAGGTCTAAGGACCACCAGCTGGGAGGTCAGAGGGCACCAAACCTCTTGACTCAGTGCTTTCACCTGAACTGAGTTCAGTCCTAATGATGAAGACTGGCTGCTGTATGATTTTTGTGACTTTCCTCTGCCTCCTTACTGAAGGTAAGGGCTCTGGTCAATTGCCTAGGTAGCACACTTTTTCAAAATGACATCCTTTGATGGGGGTGGTTTCCAGGATCTGAGGGGTCATGTAAACTGAAGTGTCCCTGCCCCTTACCTTTTGCTCTTTCAAGCATAAAGACACGAGGGGTTCTTGATCCTCAAATCAAAGGAAGAGGTTGGTCAGTATGATGCAAGGACAGTCTGTGTACTGAAAGTTTCAGCTGTTGAAAACGGGGGTTTTCCTAAGCGCTGGTTAGTTTGGCTCAAAATTTTTGCTGTGGCAAGAGTAGAGAATTATTCCCCTCCCCTTCCCCACTTCCCCAATTCAGTTGAGTTCAATTTCAAAAATTCTTCACATTAGCAAAGGCCTATATAGGTATGAGAAGTTTAATATGTGTTACAGTGAGATACGAGTGAGCTGGGTTCTCTAGTTCCTCCAACAGAACTAGTTTCTCTTCATCCTTTTCCTCACCTGCTCTTCCCACCTCCCATTCACCTCGACTCCAGAAGAGAAAAGTTGGAGAGAAACTTTGAATACTGTAGTGAAGAAAGACACCAACTCTCAGATCTTCCTCTGTTTTCTGTGGTATCCAGGGGGGTTTAGGAGAGCAGTAGGTAAAATATCTTGGACAAGCAGATAGCATCTGGAACAGGGGGTGACAGGTGAGGGTACATTTAAATGCTGGCCACCTTGCTCAACCCCTCCCCTCCCTTTCCCCCAAGATTGCAAGGTTCTGGAAGGCCGGGATCTTGTCTACGAACTCTATTGTTCCCTATCAGGCTTTGTACCATACTCTGCACACTGTAAGTAATCAATTCCATCAATTGGCTGCATTTGGTTACTTGGTGTCATCAAAAGCCTTGAACTATCCAGTGACACAAAGGGCAGATTAGATAATAAACTTGATCCTGGGGTTCTTTCATATTCATTCTGACCAAGAATTACCTTTTAGGAAAAACAGGCTGACTTTTTTGGGGGGGTTGGGGGTGGAGAATGGCACCTTCTCTTGGTGATCTTCAGCTGAATGTGATCAACCTATTTGCCGTTAAGAACATGGTGGTGGTGTGGAGCAGTTCAGTTTGGGGAGTTGATACGCTGAACTGCATCATGCCCCGACTCCATCTTCTGGTAAAGTGATTTGGTTCCAACCTGCCTAACTGGTTCCTCCGTTTATTGACCCAGTTCCCAACGTGTCTACTGGCTGTGAAAGAGCTTGTTAAGTCCTGCCCCAGTCATTTGCTAAAACGTGGTGTGGTGCCACAGAGGCCAGTTGTGTTGAGAGTCTTTTTTTTTCTAGAATTCTACGTCTGGAAGGGATTTTGAAGCATCATAAAGGCCATCTAGTCCTGCAGAAATAGTCTGCCTTAGTCAGCTCAGTAAGAGGAGAAGCTGCCCTAAATCTCCAAAGTAGGAGTGTTTACAGCCTCAAAAACATTGCACATCCATCACTCCCAGGAAGCCCTGTGCATCTTGCCTAAACGTTCCTTGTAGAGAGTGGCAACTTATTCATTTCACTGGAACTGGAGAATGTTGGACAGTAATGATAATGATGATTTTGGTTTGGTTAAGCAAATGTATCAATGTACTAATGTGTCATAGTACAATGTACTAGTGTCAATGTACTAAGTGCTGTGGAAGACACAAAATAATCAGGTAGGATGCAGTTCCTGTGCAACATGGAGCTAACAGTCTTAGTAGGGATCCTGCAAGGTTTGAAGAGCTTTGTGTCTAGCTTTTTTTTTTTTTTTTAGTGGACATGTTCCTAGTAGGAGATGAGTTGCTGATTAAACAAACATTTTTTTTAAGAACTTTTCTCAATGCCCCCTCCCTCCTACCAGTTTCTGTGAGAGCAGGACAACTCAAGGGTGTCTCATGATTGGCATGCCTGTGAGCAAGGGAGATTCCCAGAGCAGGTGGGTGCATCTTCACCTGAGAGGATGCACAGTGAACAGTTGCTGGGTGAAGGCTGTAGTTTTACTTTTGAAGATGCAGTTTTATTAAGCACTTATGTGCAAGTGCTGGGGTGGATGCAAGATAATCAGATTGGTCTCAGTCCTGTGGCATTTTAATGAGGAAGAAGTGTGGCCTGGTGGAAATAACTCCACTCTGGGAGTCAGAGGACCTGGGTTCTAATTCTTTCTGCTTTGTAACCTTGGGCAAGTCACTTAACTTCTCTGTGCCTGTTTCCTTACTGTAAAATGGTGATTCAAAACCTGTTCGCACAGAGACTCTGAGTTTCCATGTGGGACAGGGACTCTGTCCGATTTGATTATCTTGTATATAGGTCAGTGCACATAGTAAGCATTTAAAAAAAAGAATTTTTTAAAAAAGTATTTTATCCTTATTTTATAGATGAGAACACTGAGATCCAAAGAGGTAAAAATGACTTACTTGCCCAGGTCACACAGAAGGCCAGTGGCAAAACTGGAACTAGAACCCACATCTCTCCTGGCTTCCAGTTCTGTTCTCTTTCCACTAGGCTACACACCTTCTGTACATTACAACAATCTTTGAAAATAAAGGTGAACCAATATTTAGGTCAATATTCCTCCCTCATTATCCCCCACAAATTCAAACCCCAGGTCTTGTGTTCTGTACCCCCATATTAGGAGCAAGGTCAGAGTAACAGCAGAGAGATGGGAGAACAAGTGAGGGAGAGTTTTTTACATGTTTTGGCTGGTTTTGTTCTGACCTATCCCGGTGGTTCTCTAGCCTCATCACAGTAGCAGTGTGCCTAGTGGAGAGAGCATGTGCCTGGGAGTCAGGACCTGTGTTCTAATCTCACACCCACGTGTCAACTGTGTGACCTTGGGCAAATCACTTAACTTCTCTGTGCCTCAGTCACCTTATCTGTAAAAATGGGCATTAAGACTGTGAGCTCTATATGGAACATGGACTGTGTTCAGCGCTTAGAACAGTGCTCAGTGCTTAGAACAGTGCTTTGCACATAGTGCTTAATAAATGCCATTATTATTATTAGCTTACATCTACCTTAGCACTTAGTACAGTGCTTGGAACATAGTAAGTGAAAGCAAATACCATTTTTAAAAAAGTTCCGGCAGGCATTATTTCCTTGGGCTCCTTTTTTTTCCTGGGCTGGGCATCATCGTCTGTAGCTAGCACAGGTGCTGAGAAAGAGAAACACCTGCTTTCTTGTTTAAAGCCACTCTTTCTGTGATGGTGAGCTTAGTTTCCAGTGGAGGCAGCAAAGTGTGATTAACTCCATGGTCCAGTTAGCAGGGTACTGGCTTGGCTCTGAAATTGAGCTGGCAGTTGTTAGTTAGACCTGGCATCTTGGAATTGAGGGGGAAGGCTGAGGATGAGTGGTGGCCAGGGTCTGCCCTCTCGAGTGTCCAGGGATGTAATCCAAGTTACTCAAGCGCAGAAGGGGGATTGAGGGAGAGAGAAAAGGAACCCTGAACCTAGGCTCCTGGAAAAGTTGGGGTGAATTTTCCCAGGAGAATTCTAAGAATGGGGAGTAACCGATCCATCTCTGGGCTGAGTTGGGGCCTCAGGATGCTCCCTGAATAGCATAGTCAGTCTCCAGGAATGATGCATTGAACTCAATGTGTGTCAAAACCCCTACTATGGGGGCAGAGCTTAATGTGGATCCCCTCTCATGACACTAAAATACCCCTTTACCAGTGCCAGATCTCTGGAGGAGAGGGGTATGTGGTACAGTGTAGCATGGGCATTGGTGACTGGTGGCTGCTGGGACAAGCTACGGATGTGTCCCTATCATCTGGAAATGAGGCCTGATCCTCTTCTACCTTGTTGGATGCCTATTCATTCATTTGATCAGTCATATTTACTAAGCACTTACTGTGTGCACAGCACTGTACTAAGCACTTGGGAAAGAACAATACAATAATAAACAGTGACAATCCCTGCCCACTATGAGCTCACAGTCTAGAAGGGGGGAAACAGACATCAATACAAATAATTAAAATTACAGATATATGCATAAGTGCTGTGGGGCTGAAGGAGGGGAGAGCAAAGGGAGCAAGACAGGATGACACAGAAGGGAGTGAGAGATGAGGAAAACTGGGGCCTAGTCTGGGAAGCCCTTTTTGGAGATGTGCCTTCAATAAGGCTTAGAAGGCGGGGAGAGTAACTATCGAATTTGAGGAGGGAGGGTGTTCCAAGCCAGAGGCAGGAAGTGGAACGGGGGTCGGCGGCCAAACAGGCAAGATTGAGACACAGTAAGAAGGTTAGCACTAGAGGAGCAAAATGTATGGGCTGGGTTGTAGAAGGAGAGAAGCAAGGTGATGTAGGAGGGGACATGATGATGGAGTGCTTTAAAGCCAATGGTGAAGAGTGTTCATTTGATATGGAGGTGGATAGGCAAATACTGGAGGGGTTTTTTTTTTGTTTTTTTGGTGGCGGGGTGACTTGTCTTGAACGTATTTGTAGAAAGATGATCCAGGCATGGGATTGAAGTATGGAATGGAGTGGGGAGAGACAGGAGGTTGGGAGGTCAGCAAGTAGGCTGAAGCAGTAATCCAGGTGGGATACAATGAGTGATTGTATTAACATGGTAGCAGTTTGGATGGAAAGGAAAGAGTGGATTTGAGCGATGCTTATCTGGACCCAGGCCCCCCGCCCCGATCCTGAGGCTCAGCTTGGTTGGGCCAGAAATAATCCTCCTGGGTGGGGAATCACAGGGACAATAAGGGACGGAAGTAGAACCCTTGCCCTTTAAGGAGCTCCCAGTCTAATGGAATTGGGACAAACATATAAGCAGTATCTCAAGAGATGATATCCTGCCTCTTCTCAGTCTACCCCGTCCACGGGCACTTTCAACCCCATTCCCTCATGGCTTATTAAAACACTTGCCTTCTTCCATCCCTGACAACCATCTTTAGCTGTTCACATTCCAGTGTCTTCTCCTCCGCTGCTATAGCACATGCTCACATATCACGTATTCTTAAAAAAAAAAAAACCCTTCCTTAACCAATGGCTCCCTCAAGTTATCGCCTTGTTTCCCTCCTACCATTCCTCTCTATACTTGAGTGAGTTGGTCTACATTTGCTCCCTCCACATTTTCTCCTCCAATTAATGCCTTGACCCCCATCCAGTCTGGCTTTTGTCACCTTCTTGTCTTGTGCCGTTGTTGTTTCTGACCCATAGCGACTCCCTTGACATATCTCTCCCAGAACACTCCACGTCCATCTGCAATCGTTCTGGTAATGTAGCCATAGAGTTTTCTTGGTAAAAATATGGAAGTGGTTAACCATTGCCTTCTTCCATGCAGTAAACTTGAGTCTCCGCCCTCAACTCTCTCTTATGCCGCTGCTGCCCATCACAGGTGAATTTTGACTTGTAGCAGATTGCCTTCCACTCACTAGCCACTGCCCAAGCTAGGAATGGAATGGATAAAAGCCTCTGCTTGACTCTCCCTCCCATAGCTGAGACTGGTAAAATACTGGAAACTCTCCAGGAGCGATTCTGAGTGGGTTCTGCCACCTTCACTCCATAGAAATGGCCCTCTCTCAGGTAACCAATAACCTCGTACTTGGCAAATCCAGTGGCCTCACTCCTTCCTGTTTCTTCTTGACCTCCCACTTCTTTCAATACTGTGGACCACCCCCTTCTCCAGGAAACATCTAACCTTGGCTTTTTTTTTCATGGTATTTAAGCGCTTACTATGTTCTAGGGACTGTACTAAGCACTGGGGTAGTTACAAGCTAATCTGGTTAGACACTGTCCCTATATGGTTTACAGTCTTAATTCCTGTTTTACAGATGAAGAAATGGGGACAAGGAGAAGTGAAGTGACCTGCTCAAGGTCACACAGCAGAAAAGTGATGGTCAGGATTAGTGTTGAGATTAATGTTGGCTTCATCAACACTGTTCTCTAGTTTTCCTCCTAGCTCTTTCACCACACCTTCTCAGTCTCTTTTGCAGGCCCCTCTTTCTTCCACCCCCTAACAGTTATGGGCCCCTTCTGTTCTCCATCTACACCCATTCCCTTGGAGAGCTTATTTGCTCCCGTGGCTTCATATCTAGTCGATTCCCAAATCTACATATCCAGCCCTGACCTCTCTCCTCTGCAGTCTTGTATTTCCACCTGCCTTCAGGACAGCTCTACTTGGGATGACCTGCCAATACCGCAAACTGAACATGTACAAAACAGAGCTCATATCCCCACCCAAACCCTGTCCTACCCCTGACTTTCTCATCACTGTGGACTACACCACCATCCTGTCTGTTTCTCAAGCTTATAACCTTGGCATTATCCTTGACTCCTCTATTTCAATCCACATATTGCAATCTCACCAAATCCTGTAAGTTCAGTCTTCACAATACTAAAATCCTCCTTTTCCTCTCCATTCAAACTGCTAACATGTTACTCCAAGCATTCCTGCCCTGATTACATTAGCCTCCATGCTGACTTCCCTGCCTGTTGTATTTCTCCACTTCAGTCTATACTTCACTTTGCTGCCCAGATCATTTTTCTACAAAATTGTTCTGTCAGTGTTTCCCCACTCTTCAGGAACCTCCAGTGATTGCCCATCCATTCATTCATTCAATCATACTTATTGAGCGCTTACTGTGTGCAAAACACTGTACTAAGCGCTTGGGAAGTACAAGTAGGCAACATATAGAGATGGTCCCTACCCAACAACAGGCTCACAGTCTAGAAGGGGGAGACAGTCAACAAAACAAAACATGTAGACAGGTGTCAAAATCGTCAGAACAAATAGAATTATAGCTATATGCACATCATTAACAAAATAAATAGAATAGTAAATATGTACAAATAAAATAAATAGAGTAACAGATCTGTACAAATATATACAAGTGCTGTGGGGAGGGGAAGGAGGTAGGGTGGGGTCCACTACCACATCAAATAGAAATTCCTTACCATAGGCTTTAAAGCACTCAATCTCCTTGCCCCTGCCCCACCATATCTCCCTGATTTCCTCCTACAACCCTGCCTGCACACTTTGCTTCTCTAATGCCAATCTACTCACTGTACCTCAATCTCTGCCGTTTTGCAGCTGACTCCTTGCCCACATCCTGCTTCTGGTCTGGAATGCCCTACCTTTTCATATCTGACAGACATTCTCTCTCCCCACCTTGAAAGTCTTATTAAAAACACATCTCCCCCAAGAGGGCTTCCCCAGCTGAGCTGTCATTTCCTCTTTGCCCGTTCCCTTCTGTGTTGACCTTTGCACTTGGATTTGTACCCTTTATTCACCCCACCCTCATCCCCACACCACTTATGTACGTGTCCATAATTTATTTATATTGTGTGTCTCTCCCTCTAGACTGTAAGCTTGTTGTCAGCAGGGAGCATGTCTACCAACTCTGTTTATAGTGTTTTGGCCCACGCACTTAATATAGTGCTCTGTGCATAGTGCACACTCACTAAATGATTGATAAGTGTTTGGGTAGATCCAAGACAATCGGAATGGACACATGGAACTTGTAATCATTAGAGGAGGAACAGCAGCTATTTTATGTCTGAGAGATCAGGAAACTGAGTCCAGGTGGCTTAGTACAGTGCTTATCACACAGTAAGCACTCAATAAATAACCTTGATTGATTGAGTCTCCCATTTCAAGGAAACCCGAGGAGATTCCAAGCAGAGTAATAGTAAAGTATTTCTTGAGAGCCCAGTGGGTGCTGTGAACAATACTAAATGCGGGGGGAAGAGGCATGAGACATGTTCCCTGCCCATAAGGAGCTTACACTCTGATGGGCAGTCCACCTATGACACCACAGCCTGCCTGGTCTATCAGTCAATCAGTGGTATTTTTTGAGAGCTTGCTGAATGCAGATCACTGTACTGAGCACAGCCAATGCAGAACAGGTGTGAGCTCCTCCAGGGAAGGGATCGTGTCTGTTAATCATACCATGCTCTTTCAAGTGCATAGAATAGTGCTCTGCATGCAGTAAATGCTCAGTAAATAATACCGATTGATTGGAGACCCCTAGACTGGAAGCTCATTGTGTGGGCAGGCGATGTGCCTACCAACTCTGTTGTACTCTTTCCAAGCACTTGACTGCTTTGCATACAGTAAGCACTCAATAAATACAATGATTGAAGTTACTTACCCAAGAGCAGGACAGGGGCAGAGCTGAAACTAGACCCCAGGTCTCCGGACTCCTGATTCTATGTCCCTTCCACTAGACCTCGCTTCCTCCCTTAGAACTTCAGAGGTCCTCAAGAACCCACCCAGCAGATTTGTGGGGACCGTGCCAGCAGGGGACTATGATTTGACTTCGGGTGTCATGTTGGTGCTGGCTGAAGGGATCAGAAACAGGGTCATCTCTTCCATTCAGCTGACGGAGGTTGGAGTGCTGGCAGTCACACAGGGTGCAAGGTTTTCTTTTCCCAAAAAAGGCCCAAGCCAGGGTTTACTTTGGCAAACATGAAACTTTCCCTCATTATATGAAACAAATTTAACCCATTTAAGAGGAGATGGGGCAGGGGGAGCGTGTGCTTTGCAGGGATGCAGGAAGGACCAGGTTGTGTGATTAGGTGCTAAAAGAGGCTAATCTGCCTGGGGCTGTGACACTGTGTGGCCCCTGGCTAGTGAACTGGCGTCTCAGGCTTACTTAAGCCCAGTTTGGAGAGAAAGCCCAGTGGGCTGTTCACAGCCAGCACAAAAACGGGTCACCCGGCTGACGGTGGGGTCTTAGCCATCATCGGAGGACTGCGTCCGGGGTGGTGGTTTCCATGCTTTTTGGAAGGTGGTTATAGCAGCACCCTTTTCACCCTCAGGAGCCATTTTTCCCTTGTCAAGTGGCCCCAAAATGCAGGGCTTGCTTCCTGAAAATGTTCCAGACTCGGCTCTCCCTTACCATGTGCAGTCGTCTTCCAGTTGAGCTGTCCCAGTACTGTCTCAAAACCTCCCTGGAGAGTGTGGTAAATAACTTGAAAGGATGAAGAGATAAGACCTTCCCCGCTTTATCAATGGCATATTCTGAGCACCTATTGTGTGCCAAGCACTGTACTAAGCACGTGGAAAAGGATAACAGAGCAAAACACAAGGTCACTGTCTTCAGGTGCTCTAGTGTAATAGGGAAGACAGACCAGTTACCCTCAGAGTGGAAGCAGGAAGAACAGCGAGGGTAGAAAGAGCAAGAAGTAGTCCAAATGTCAGAATGAAATACCTGAAGACTGTATGGAAGTGCTGAGGCTGAGTCAGAACCAAATAACCAGATCAGGTGCTCCTTGTCCCACACAGGAATCACAGCCTAAGAAAGATGGAGAACAGATATCAACCCAGTTTTACAGATGAGGAAACTGAGGCCCAGAGAGGGTCAAATACCCAAGTTCACATGCAGGCTAGTGGTGGATCTGGGATTAGAACCTGGGTTTCCGGACTCCACTAGGCCAGAATGCTAAGATTGGCTGTGTGTGTGTTTGGGGAAGTGGAGTGTTTCCTATCCCCCCTTCCCCTAATTTCTCTCCTATGGGACACCAGAGGCAGCATCTGCTGAACTCACCTGACTGGGAGTTTAGACATGGGGAAAAGGGAGCAGAGGCAAGATCCAGGGGGTTACTCTTGATGGGTTCAAGTTGCCAATCAGACCTTTCTCCTCTCTTGGTAAATGGGGGGTGTCGTACCTGGGGGCTTTGTCTGATGGACTCCCCCTCTACCATTTCTGTGTGGCTGTTAGCCCTCCTTGTCAGTGAGTGCCACGCAAGTTCCCATTTTCTAGTTATTATTTTTAAAATTATAAAATAATTATTGATAAGAATAATTGTTGTATTTGTTAAGCACTTACTATGTGCCATGCACTGTATTAAGTGCTGGGGTAAATAATAATAGTAATGGCATTTATTAAGCTCTTACTATGTGCAAAGCACTGTTCTAAGCACTGGGGAGGTTACAAAATGATCAGGTTGTCCCATGGGGGGCTCACAGTCATAATCCCCATTTTACAGATGAGGGGACTGAGGCACAGTGAAGTTAAGTGACTTGCCCAAAGTCACACAGCTGACAATTGGCAGAGCCGGGATTTGAACCCATGACCTCTGACTCCAAAGCCCGTGCTCTTTTCACTGAGCCATGAGAAGATAATCAAGTTGAACACAGTTCCTCTTCCACATAGGACACTCGGTTTTAATCCCCATTTTATTGATGAGGTAACTGAGGCAGAGAGAAGTTCAGTGTCTGGCCCAAGGTAACACAGCAGACAAGTAACAGAGCTGGCAATAGAACCCAGGCCCTCTAACTCCCAAGCTCGTGATCTTTCCATTAGGCCATGCTGGTCCTCCCCCTGATCTCAGCCTTCTCACCTTTTGTGTCTCCTTGCTCTCCTTGATTCCACCCTCCCGCCCTTTTCCCAACTTGGCTGTGCAGCTGGGGAGTCCCGTTGGTGATCACGGTCGCTGCCGTCTCCCTCAAGAAGATTGGTTATGACGCGTCGGACGTCTCAGTGGGCTGGTGCTGGATCGACATAGAGGCCGAAGATCGGGTCCTGTGGATGCTCTTGACAGGGAAGCTGTGGGAGATCTTGGCCTACATCCTGCTACCCCTCCTCTATATCCTCATCAAGAAGCACATCCACGGAGCGGTAGGCCATCTGTTTCATTCAGTGGCTTTCCTTCCCCTGGGCCACCAAGGCTGGGCGCATGGCTGCCGAGTGGGCGATACAGGACTTGGCATCCAGCTTAGGGTTTGCTTCTCCTCCTGGCAGAGCTACTTTGAGGGGCATCTAGATGATGTCTGTTGTGGGGGAATGGGTGGATTTAAGCAGGGAACACTGAAGATGCAGCCAGAGGCAAATCTTGGGTTATTTCCTGCTCTCCTGCCCCAAGTCGAATGGGGCTGGCGTGCTTCTAATCAGTGGCATTTATTGAGAGCTTACTGTGTGCTGAGCACTGTACTACATGCTTGGAAGACAACAGTACAAGTCGGTAGGCACGATTCCTGCCCTTGAGGAACTCCTAGTCTAGTGGGATGTGGGATCTTGCTAACTCTTGGTCCCCAGTGAAATAACTCCACAGGACACACAGGACCTGCTTCCTGTGGCCACCTCAGGAAAGGCTGGAAATGGAAGCAAGTGAAGGCTGTTTTCCCCCAGTGCCTGGGTTGTTCCTTGAGCTTCACAGTTGCCCAGAAGCTAAAGGGTACTTTCTTGCCTGGTTGTCATCGTGACCATTAGGAAACCTCCCTGGCCCCTGTGAACTCTAAGTCCACTTCCTGTTCCATGGAGGTAACTGATTGTTCTTCCCCATGGAGTCTGAGCAAAACCAAAGCAGCTGCTAATAATAGTGACATTAATTGTGGTCTTCCTTAAGTACCTACTATGTGTTGGCTCAGATACAAGATAATCAGATTGGACACAGTCCTTGCCCAACATAGGATTCACAGTCTAAGAAGGAGGGATAACTTTTGAATTTTCATCTCACAAATGAAGAAACTGAGGGTTAAGTGAATTACCCAAGGTCACACCGCAAGCAGGGCTGGGATTGGAACCCAGGTCATTTGACTCCCAGGCTCTTTCCACTAGGCAACGCTGCTTCCTCTGCAAACTTGCTAGTAGACTGTGGGCAGGTCAAGGGGCCTTGGTAGGACAGACTGCCTGGGCAGCAAAGATGATTCTTTCCTCCTGATGGCTTTTTCTCTGGGTGGAAGATCCTTTCATCCCCTCACTTTCCCCAACTCTGGGCCTGACAGCTGTTTCCCTCCATGGCCATAAATAACTTCCCTTCTCCACTGCATACCCAGCCAGCACAGTGTCCATGCCCTGGAAACTCAGCCCGGCTTCAGGCTGTCTGGTGACTGGCTCTGCTCTGAGGGGACGGCTGAAACCTGGCCCCTTCCAGGCAGGAATGGGAACAAACACCCCTCCTCAGGGGACTGGCTGGGCTCCTGGGCATGCTGGTTGGTGGGATTGACTGTTCCACTTTGGGCTCGTGACCTTCTTGGCTCTCCCAGCCCTTGTGCCATAAGGCAGGAGGGAGAATGATCTCGGGCAGGAAACTGAGAAGGGAACGGGATTTCACATTCTGTTCTCTAGCCCTTTCTAGGGAAGAGCTTAAAATAAACATCATGGGTATTTTTTTCAGACTTCTCTCTGAGCTGGGTTGACCCTGATGAGGATGGGGCCTATCACCTCTTTATTTCTACTCTATTTCCCCAATGGGAGCCTGGGCCAGCGGGCAGGTCTTCCACAGCAGCATTCAGGGCAGATACCCTGTCGCTTCCACTCCCCGTCCCTGCCCCATCCACTTCTCCCCTCCCCCAGCCCAACAGAAAGTCGGAAGGAGCTCTGAGAACTGAGGGGCAGCAGCAGTCCAGGCAGTCAGTCAGTCATATCTATTGAGCGCTTACTGTGGGCAGAGCACTGTGCTAATTGTTGGGGAGAGTATAATACAATAATAAACAGACACATTCCCTGCCCACATCAAGCTTACAGTCTAAAGGAAGAGACAGACATTAATATAAATAAATTACAGATATGTCCATGAATGCAGTGGGATGGAAAGGGCGATGAATGAAAGGAACAAGTCAGGGTGACACAGAAGGGAGAGGAAGAAGAGGAAAGGAGGGTTTAGTCAGGAAAGGCCTCTTGGAGGAGTTGAGCTTTCAATAGGGCTTTGAAGGTGGGAGGAGTGTAATTGTCTGTCAAATATGAGGAGGGTGGACATTTTTTCCCTGTTCCCCCTCTTCTTCCTTCAGCTGTTTTAAGTTCTAGTGGAAAGAATCTGTTGGGCATGGGCCAGAGATGCTGGGAGGTGGGCTGGACCCCCCCCACTCCATCCCAAATTGTCCATTCACACTGAAGTGTCTCTTTGTGCTGCCATTCCCTTCCTCTCTCTCCACCAAGCACGCCACACTGTCTGAGTACCGGCCCATCCTGGCCGGGCCCCACCCTTTCCAGTCTCGGACATCAGTCGCAGATAAGAAGCTCATCCTCATCCCTGTCATCTTCATCTGCCTCCGCATCTGGAGCACGGTCCGATTCATCCTGACCCTCTGTGGCTCCCCTGCGGTGCAGACCCCTGTCCTGGTCGTCCTGCATGTGAGGTTTTTGGTTTTTTGTTTAATTTGTGGTATTTAAGTGCTAATGTGTGCCAGGCAGTGTACTAAGCAGTGGGGTAGATACAAGCAATTGGGTTGGATATAGTTCCTGTCCCACGTGGGGCTCACAATCTCAATCCCCATTTTACAGATGAAGTAACTGAGGCTCAGAGAAGTGAAATGACTTACCCAAGGCCACACAGCAGATAAGTGGCAGAGCCAGGATTAGAACCCATGACCTTCTGACTCTCAGGCCCATGCTGTATCCACTACACATCTGTGTCAGCTTGGCCTTGCGCCATCTCTGGTCCATTTTGATTGCTCCAGGAAGAGACCAGGGAAGAGGGCGAGGATCCTGGACCGAATGGAGTTTCTTGAATCTCCTAGTATTCGAGTGTCCTGGACATGGGGGAGCCCTAGAGCCAGATGTCACTCTGGACAGGAAATATGGGCAAAGAGATGTGGGCTGACAAGTCACAGGTATTGTGTCTACAAACTCTTCATGTGCTTAGGACAGTGCTCTGCACATAGTAAATGCCCAATAAGTGCCATTGATTGATTAACCCTTGGGGAATTTCTTTTTCTCTGGCCTGACAGGGAATCGGGAACACATTCCAGGGAGGCGCCAACTGCATCATGTTCGTCCTCTGTACCCGGGTGATCCGTGCGCGGCTCTTCTCTCTCTGCTGCTGCCGACTCCGCTCCTCCTCCTCTGACAGTCCGGATGGTCCTTCCCATGCACCTGTCCCTGCACGGGCAAGAGGGTCTCAGGAATCCTCACGGACTCCAGTTGAACTTCCAAGCACTTGAGCCTGGGACCATCCCCTCCCCCAGCTTCATACAGACTCAGACTTCCAGGGGAAAAATGAAATGTGAGTCCCTGTGCTTACCGGGCTGGGCCCAGTTCCTATTTGCTCCTGGTTGTGGAGGGACAAAGGTGGGGAGGGGGCTTGAAATGACTTGAGGCCTCTAGTTCCAAAGGTTCCTGGTTGTAACAAAATCAAAGGGGTTCTTAAGCTCCTGATTCGGTAGTCCTGTCCTAATCTGGGCAGATGGTCTTGAGAGAGGGCTTGTCACTGACTAAGTTGGCATTTAAGAACTTTTGCTGCAGGGAGAAAGTAAGGGAATTTCTTCCAGACCCCTCCACCAAACCCCCATCTTCCTTCCCAGACTGAGCCCCTTCCTTCCCCTCCCCCTCGTCCCCCTCTCCATCCCCCCCATCTTACCTCCTTCCCTTCCCCACAGCACCTGTATATATGTATATATGTTTGTACATATTTATTACTCTATTTATTTATTTATTTTACTTGTACATATCTATCCTATTTTATTTTGTTAGTATGTTTGTTTTGTTCTCTGTCTCCCCCTTTTAGACTGTGAGCCCACTGTTGGGTAGGGACTGTCTCTATATGTTGCCAATTTGTACTTCCCAAGCGCTTAGTACAGTGCTCTGCACATAGTAAGCGCTCAATAAATACGATTGGTGATGATGATGATAAGCATGTCCCTGGGGAGTGGATGGTTCCTTTGAAGTGTAGTGCAGCTGCTGCTGCCAGGGGCCCCACAGTCCAAAGCAAGACTGCCCTGTTCAGCACATGCCTGTGATTCAAGCAGCAAACACCTTTTGGTGAGTTCCCAGTTCCCCCTTGGGCATTAAATTGACTTTCTTAGGCATCAGCGGCAGTGCAGATTAATTTCCTCCTCCAGTGCAGAGTAATTTCTCAATGTCACAACTCTTGGCAAATTGTCTTAACATTTTCATCCTTTTGCTTTTCAGAGCTATTCCCATACAAATCCCCCTTGATGGTTTTGGTGTCACGTTGTTCAGATGTGAATTGGGGCCCCCGCACAAGTGCTGGGTTTGAGGGATGCTGAAACTCTGGGGCGGGTAGAGCCAGGGCCCGTAAGATGCCCATGACAGGGTTAGTCGCCCTTCCTCCTTGTCTCAGAGGGTTCCAGGGGTCAGGTTTCCCTAGCTTTCGGCCATAGATCTGTAGTACTCCCTTCGGCCCACCCCCAAACCCGATTCCAAAATGAGAGCATCTTTGTCTCCCAGGGGAGTGACTGATAAATTGTCCAAGCTCAGCCAACAAAAGATCAAGGGTGGGCACTGCCAATCACCATATGTCAAATCCTCCGAGTGCCCTGAGTTACCCTAGTCTTAATCCTGTTCTGACTGGGGTAAGAGATCTGCAAGTAGATTTGATTCACAACTGAACTTCAAGGTTTGGTGCAGAAAATTTCCTGAGCTTAGTTGTGCAACTGAGTCATTAGGCATTTGAATTTGAAAGGTTTGTCTTCAGGGCTATGCTCTGCTCCCTTTGGACCTTCTTCCTGCAGCCCTGTTGCTGGGAGTGGGGAGGGGTCTGCAGAGGGACTGATCCTGCAGCCGCTCTGGGTGGTTTAATTTTTGTTGACATGGACTAATGACTTTGGCTCTAACAAGCAGCCAGATAGAGGGAGAGGCCAGCCTTTGAACACCTCCCTCCCCATTTCTCTGCTCATTTAATGATATCAATGATTATCACATGCCTTCTAAGTGCAAATCATTGTACTAAGCACTTGGGTGAGGACATGAAGATACTCTCTTCTTTCCCCCAAAGAATGTACAGTTTAATAGGGGAGATAAACTATCATTTACAGGTAGTGAGAAACAGGTGGGAAGAAGGAAAAAACAGATGGTTAGGCAGTATTGTGGCCTAGTAGAAAGAGCATAGGTCTAGCAATCAGAGGCCCTGGGTTCTAACTGTGGCTCTGCCAGTTACCTGCTATATGACCTTGGGCAAGTCACTTAACTATTCATCATTATCATCATCAATCGTATTTATTGAGTGCTTACTATGTGCAGAGCACTGTATTAAGCGCTTGGGAAGTACAAGTTGACAACATATAGAGACAGTCCCTACCCAACAGTGGGCTCACAGTCTAAAAGGGGGAGACAGAGAACAAAACCAAACATACTAACAAAATAAAATAAATAGAATAGATATGTACAAATAAAATAAATAAATAAATGGAGTAATAAATATGTACAAACATATATACATATATACAGGTGCTGTGGGGAAGGGAAGGAGGTAAGATGGGGGGGATGGAGAGGGGGACGAGGGGGAGAGGAAGGAAGGGGCTCAGTCTGGGAAGGCCTCCTGGAGGAGGTGAGCTCTCAGCAGGGCCTTGAAGGGAGGAAGAGAGCTAGCTTGGCGGATGGGCAGAGGGAGGGCATTCCAGGCCCGGGGGATGACGTGGGCCGGGGGTCGATGGCGGGACAGGCGAGAGCGAGGTACGGTGAGGAGATCAGCGGTGGAGGAGCGGAGGGTGCGGGCTGGGCTGTAGAAGGAGAGAAGGGAGGTGAGATAGGAGGGGGCGAGGTGATGGAGAGCCTTGAAGCCCAGGGTGAGGAGTTTCTGCCTGATGCGCAGATTGATTGGTAGCCACTGGAGATTTTTGAGGAGGGGAGTGATATGCCCAGAGCATTTCTGGACAAAGATAATCCTGGCAGCAGCATGAAGTATGGATTGAAGTGGAGAGAGACACGAGAATGGGAGATCAGAGAGAAGGCTGATGCAGTAGTCCAGACGGGATAGGATGAGAGCTTGAATGAGCAGGGTAGCGGTATGGATGGAGAGGAAAGGGCGGATCTTGGCAATGTTGTGGAGCTGAGACTGGCAGGTTTTGGTGACGGCTTGGATGTGAGGGGTGAATGAGAGAGCAGAGTCGAGGATGACACCAAGGTTGCGGGCTTGTGAGACGGGAAGGATGGTAGTGCCGTCAACAGAGATGGGAAAGTCAGGGAGAGGGCAAGGTTTGGGAGGGAAGACAAGGAGTTCAGTCTTCGACGTGTTGAGCTTTAGGTGGCGGGCAGACATCCAAATGGAGATGTCCTGAAGGCAGGAGGAGATGCGAGCCTGGAGAGAGGGGGAGAGAGCAGGGGCAGAGATGTAGATCTGGGTGTCATCAGCGTAGAGATGATAGTTGAAGCCGTGGGAGCGAATGAGGTCACCAAGGGAGTGCGTGTAGATCGAGAACAGAAGGGGACCAAGCACTGAACCTTGGGGAACCCCCACAGTGAGAGAATGGGAGGGGGAGGAGGAGCCTGCAAAAGAGACTGAGAAAGAATGACCGGAGAGGTAAAAGGAGAACCAGGAGAGGACGGAGTCTGTGAAGCCAAGGTCAGACTCTTGACTACTCTGTGCATCAGTTCCTTCATCTGCAAAATGAGGATTCACTACCTGTTTTTCCTCCTACTTAAGACTATGGGCCCAATGCAGAACTTGATTATCTTATTTCTACCACAGTGCTTGGGAAACAGCACTCAACAAATACCATTATTATTATCATTATTGTTATTATTATTCATTCATTCAATCGTATTTATTGAGCACTTACTGGGTGCAGAGCACTGTACTAAGAGCTTGGGAAGTACAAGTCGGGAACATATAAAGAGGGTCCCTACCCAACAACGAGCTCATGGTCTAGAAGGGGGAGACAGACAACAAAACAAAGCATGTAGCAGGTGTCAAAATCGTCAGAACAAAGAGAATTATGGCTATATGCATATCATTAACAAAATAAATAGAATAGAATAATAAATCTTTACAAATATATACAAGTGCTGTGGGGAGGGGAAGGAGGTAGAGCCCCCTCCTTCTTCTCCCCCTCCTCCCCCTCTCCATCCCCCCGCCTTACCTCCTTTCCTTCCCCTCAGCACCTGTATATATGTATATATGCTTGTACGTATTTATTACTCTATTTATTTTACTTGTACATATCTATTTATTTTATTTTGTTAATATGTTTTATTTTGTTCTCTGTCTCCCCCTTCTAGACTGTGAGCCCACTGTTGGGTAGGGACCGTCTCTATATGTTGCCAACTTGTACTTCCCAAGCGCTTAGTACAGTGCTCTGCACACAATAAGTGCTCAATAAATATGATTGATTGGGATGGGGAGGAGGAGAGGAAAAAGGGGGCTCAGTCGGGGAAGGCTTCCTGGAGGAGTTGAGCTCTCAGTAGGGCTTTGAAGAGACGAAGAAAGCTAGCTTGGGGGATGTGTGGAGGGAGGGCATTCCAGGCCAGTGGAGTGAACTATGAACTGGAGAAGGGAGAGACAGGATGCAGGAAGGTCAGAGAGGAGGCTGATGTAGTAGTCAAGGTGGTAAATGAGTGTTTGGATCAACATGGTAGCAGTTCCGATGGAGAGGAAAGGGTGGGTTCTAGAGATGTTGTGAAGGTAGAACTGAAAGGATTTCATGAAGGATTGAGTGAGAGAGAGGAGTTGAAGGTAATACCATGGTTATGGACTTGTGAAATAGGGAGGATGGTGGTGCTGACTATAGTCTTAGTAAAGTCATGGGAAGGATAGGGTTTGAATGGGAAGAGGAGTTCTGTTTTGGACATGTTAAGTTTGAGGTGTCATTGTGACATCTAAGTAGAGTTATCCTGGAGGCAAGAGGAAATGTGAGGCTGAAGAGATGGTTAGAGGTCAAGGATGGAGAGGAAGAAATGAAATCAAGTCCATAGAAATGGGAGTTGATGCTGTAGAAGCAAATGAGTTCTCCAAGGGGATGAGTACAGATGGAGAATCAAAGGGGACCAGAACTGAGCCTTGAGGAACCCCCACAGAGGGTGGGGATGCAGAGGAGGAGCCTGTGAAGGACTGAGGAGGAGCAGTCAGAAGAATGAAAGGAGAATCAGGAGAAGACAAAGTCAGTGAAGCAAAGGTTACATTCATTCATTCAGTCTTATTTGAGTGCTTACAGTGTGCAGAGCACTGTACTAAGCGCCTGGAAAGTACAATTTGGCAACAGATAGCGACAGTCCCTACCCAAGAATGGGCTCACAGTCTAGAGGAGGGAGACAGACAACAAAACAAAACAAGTAGACAGGTGTCAATACTATCAAAATAGATAAATAGAATTATAGATATATACACATCATTAATAAAATAGAGTAATGAATATGTACAAATATACACATACTGTGGGGAGAGGAAGGGCAGAGGGAGGGAGTGGGGGTGGTGGGGAGGAGGAGTAGAGGAAAAACGGGGGCTAGGTCTGGGAAGGCCTCCTCTCAGTAGGGCTTTGAAGGGAGGAAGAGAGCTAGTTTGGTGGATGTGTGGAGGGAGGGCATTCCAGGCCAGAGGTAGGACGTGGGCAAGGGGTCGCTGGTGGGACAGGTGAGAACGAGGCACAGTAAGGAGGTTAGTTGCAGAGGAGCAGAGTGTGTGGGCTGGGCTGTAGAAGGAGAGAAGGGAGGTTAGATAATATATCTAGGAGGAAGGGGTCATCCACAATGTTGAAGGCAGAAGAAAGATCGAGAAGAATTATGATGGAGTAGTGACTCCTGGATTTGGCAAGAAGGTCATTGGTGACCTTAAAAAAGGCCATTTCCATGGACTGAAAGGGGTGGAAACCAGATTGAAGGGTGGTCAAGGAGAAGGTTGGAGGAAAGGAGTAGCCACCACCCAGGTGACCCTACAGATGCTCTTAGGTCCTGGGGTCGGACAGGGAACCGACTCCAGCTCCTTAATCACTTGGGGCTGGATCAAGAAGGTCCCCAGCTTCCATGCTGGCTTTTTGATGGGAGGAGGAAGTGTGGGCCCCCAGAATGGTTTATTTAAATGAAGAAGAGAATGTTAAGACATGATGCAGGTCGTCATTATCAATGGTGTTTATTGAGCGCTTGCTGAGTGCAGAGCAGTGTATTCATTCATTTAATAGTATTTATTGAGCACTTACTGTGTGCAGAGCACTGTACTAAGCACTTGAGAGAGTACAATATAACAATAAACAAACATATTCCATGCCCACAATGAGCTTACAGTCCAGAGGGGAGCACAGGCATTAATATAAATGAATAATTTTCTATTTATAATATATATAAATTGAACATTTGCAATTATATAATATATAATTCATAGAAGGAGGCAACGTGGCTGTGGGGCTGAAAGTGCAGTGAATGTCAAATCCTCAAAGGTGACAGATCCAAGTGGATGGATGATGCAGAAGGGAGAGGGAACTGGGGAAAATGGGGCTTAATCATATTTAAGCACTTACTGTATGCAGATCACTGTACTAAGTGCTAGTGAGAGCACAGTATAAAAGAGTTGGTAGACACATTCCCTGCCCACAAAAGCTTACAGTCTACTGGGGGAGACAGACATTAGTATAAATGAATTATGGAGATATACATAAGGGCTGTGGGGCTGAGGGAGGTGCGGGGAAAGGGAGCAAATCAAAGTGCAAGGGTGAACGGAAGGGAGTGGGAGAAGAGGAAATGAAGACTTAATCAAGGAAGCCCTCTTAGAGGAGATGTGCCTTCAATAAGGCTTTGAAGGTGGGGAGAATAATTGTCTGGTATGCTTAATCAGGGACCATCTCTCAGCCAACTGCCTCCTATTTGGAAGCAGGGTCCAGACCAGCTGGTGGGGTGGAATCGTCTCTTTTAGTCTATAATAATAGTACTTGTGGTATTTAAGTGCTCACTATGTATCAAGCACTGCACCAAATGCTGTGGTAGATAGAACACAATCAGATTGGCACAGTCCAAGTGGGAGGGAGAGTCCTCATTTTTACTGATGAGGAAACTGAGGCCCAGAGAAGTTGTGATTTCCCCATGGTCATATAGCAGGCAAATGTCAGAGCTGGGAGAAGCAATCTGGCCTAATGGATTAGGTCACGGTCCTGGGAGTCAGAAGGACCGAGTTCTAATCCTGACTCCATCACTTGTCTGCTGTGTGACCTTGGGCAAGTCATTTCACTTCTCTGGGCCTCAGTTCCCACATCTGTAAAATGGGGATTAAGACTGTGAGCCCCTTGTGGGGTATGGACTTTGTCCAACCTGATTAGCCTGAATCTACCCCAGCACTTAGTACAGTGCCTGGCTCAAAGCAAGCTCTTAACCAGTATTATTTTAAAACAAAAAACACACAAAAAAAAAACCCAGGTCCCCTGACTCCCCAGCCTGTGCTATTTCCACTAGGCCATGCTGCTTCTATCCCAGTGCTTGGCTGGGACCCCAAATTCTCACACTGACCAATATTTCCCCTCTGAGACAAGAGCCAATGGCCCAGCCCCTCCCCTCACCCCCTTTTTTTCCTAATGGTATTTAAGTGCTTACTATGTGTCAAGCACTGTTTGTTCATTAGGTGGGACACAGTCCCACAGGGAACTCAGTCAGGTAAGTGGGAGAACAGGCATTGAATCTTCATTTTACAGTTGAGGAAACTGAGGCACAGAGAAGATAAATGACTTGCCCAAGGTCACACAGCAGGCAAATGGCAGAGCCAGGATTAGAACTCAGGTCTTCTGGCTCCCAGGCCTGTGCTTTTATCCACTAGCGCACCCTGCTTCCCCCACCACTGATGCAGTTGTCAACCCATAGAGTTGGCGTGGGTCCCAGCTCAGGGTTTTGGTTCTTGGGGTCAGAGGTGGGCTAGAAAGAGGGTAAAAATGAAAGCAGTTTTGTGTCACTGCTATATCTTGAAATGAAGAGAAGAGGAAATGGGGTATGGGTCTGGCTCTCCCACCCTCAGCTGCTTCTCAAGTAAAGGGCAGCCAGCTTCTCTCTCAATTCCTGTTCCTTGTACCCAAGCCTGCACGGGGAGAGGATTGGGCCCTGACTTCACCTCTACAGGAGAACTATCGGTTCTTCCTCTGAAGGGGCCTGTGTGCAAGTGAGTTCTAGGCCTGTCAGCCTCGTGGGATGGAACTGACCTCTCCCCAGAAAAGGCATTTGGGTTAGGGGATGCCCCAGCAGGCCCTGAAGGCTGTCCGGTGAGTGACAGCCATGCCAGGGGTTGGAGATAGCTCAGTGCCCCCTCACGAGGGGATGGTCAATCAGACCACCGAGCTGCTGAAATGGAGAAGTTGCCTATATTCCTCTCCTTCTTGTAGGGAAGGACAGCAGAGGGTGGGCAGGGCATGGGGGAGGTGGAGCAGGTCCAGGCACGTTGCAGTGGGAGGTACCACTAGAACAAACTGTTCTTCTGCAGAGCCCAGGTGCTATGACTAAGTCTCCGGGGCCGAGGAGACTTTGAACCCATCTGGTTGCGGGGGTGGCTTCCGGCTCAGAAACTGGCCCAGAAAGCTGATGTGGTGCTGTGTCCTTTCCCCCTGCAGATGCTGCTGAAGCCCTAGGAAAGGCCCGCAGAGGGCTCTGGAGGCTTGTCCACTTGGCCAGCAAGAGCAGCCAACCGGAAGATCATCTTATCATCTTACTCTGAGGAGCTCTGATGCCAGCTTTCCTGAGGACTGGAACAGTACTGTTTGGCACACGCTCACCTACCTCCCTCTTCCTATCCTGACATATGGAGACGTGGGGAATTGGATCTGGGTTCTTTTGTGGCTTTGGGGTGCATTTCCACACCCGGAGCTGCTGTGGTGGGGGAGTGGGGTCAACCTGTTCCAGAAGGTGTACACCTGGTTTGGGGGTGAGGGGTAGTGGGACAGAATCCCCTCTCTAGCTGGGGCTAAGGCCGGTCTCCTCCCTGTTCCCCAGAGGTGATGAAAGCAGATCAACTCTCTCCTCTTTTCTATGCAATCCCTTGGTTTACTCTCTATGTAGCTTTTTGCTCTCTGGAGTGCTGGAGTATGCAGCTGACTCTACAAAGACTGTACTCCCAGTCAAGCAGAAGCCTGCCTGAGCCATCAAGACAAGAACTCCCTGGCAGGGTCACATGTTCAGCCAATCCCAGTGGAAGACTTTTCTCTCTGCCCTCCGTAGGCCTCTTGATCTTGGACGTGTGCTTCCCCCATGGCTCTGGATTTTGAAAGGGTTGTGGTTTTTTTAAAAGGGTGCTAATACCGTTTCAGTGTGTTTGGTTCAGAATTCCTCACCTTTCCCTCTTGATGCACTTTCTGAACCTTTGTCTTTTTAGTCAGTCAGCCCATTCCTGCCTGAGGCAAGAATTGATGTTTTGTATAGAAAAGTCATTATTTTTGGTTTTCAGCGAGCAGCAAGGGCACATAGGCAGGCCCTAGAGCTCAGGTCCACTACAGGGAGAAATGTTTTTACAAACCACCAGCCTTAACCCAATAAATGATTGCAAGGGAATGTGTGTGGCAGACTGTTGGGGAGGGCAGGTATCGGGTGTGTGGGAGAAGCTGCTGATGTAATTCTGTTGTTTTACCTCAGCCTTGTACTGGGAGCTCCATGCCCTAACCTTCCACTACGCCATTGGGTGCAGGGTCTCCATCCTGCAAGAGCTGGGGACAGGCTCCCACCAGTTTGCAGGGCAATGTAGGAGAGAGGTCAGAGGTCAACTAAGTCTGGCCTACAAGCACCCCTCTCATTCTTCCATTAGCTGAGGAGAGGATGGTGATTTCACAGCATACAAGGTAATCAGGTTGGACATAGGCCCTGTCCTACATGGGGCTCACAATCTTAATCCCCATTTTACAGATGCGGGAACTGAGCCACAGAGAAGATGAGTGACTTCAAGGTCACACAGCAGACAAGTGGCAGAGCCGGGATTAGAATAACATGTCCTCTGACTCCCAAGCTCATGCTCTTTTCTAAGTACTTAAGGAATATGAGAGTTGATAGACTGTACAGTGCTCTGAGCACAGTAAGTGCTCAAATACCACTGATATATACAAAAGTGCCAGGGGGTGCCATGAGTGCAAAATCACTGAAGTGTTAGTGGGAAGGATATGACTTGAGGCAAGAAAATTAAGAAGGAAGGCAGTGTTTCTCATTGGGCTTTCTGGAATGAGGGGCACTCAGATGCAGAGTGTATTTTTTTTTCTTTCCTGGAAGGGCTTCTGCGTCCTTGAGAGGAACAGTTAATGTCTTCTGGGTTCCTACTTCTCACCATCTCAAGCCGAGAAACAGGTATAATAAGTGGGTGTTGGACATCGGCCTCGGAGTCAGAGGACCTAGTTTCTAATCCCAGCTCTGCCCACTTGCTTGCTGAGTGACCTTGGGAAAGTCCCGCACTTTCTCCGTGACTCAGTTCCCTCCTCTGTAAAATGGGGTTTAAGATTGTGAGCCCCATGTGGGACAAGGACTGTGTCCAACCTGGTTACCTTGTATCTACTCCAGTGCCTAGAACAGTGCTTGGCACGTAGTAAACACTTAACAAATACCATATTATTATTATTATTACTTATTCGTCTATTATTCCTTCTTTCTCTTCTTCCTACCTGCAAATTATTTCAAATCTTTCCTTTCTGGTTAGGTTGTAAACTCCTTGAGGGATTGTGTTTTTTTACCTCTATGGTATTCTTCCACTGCTGAGTATAATGCTTTACCCACAACAGGATTTAATACCTGTTCTCCCCACTACTTAGACTGTGAACCCCATGTGAGACAGGGCCTCTGAGGTGATTATCTTGGATCTAGGTAGCGCTTAACAAATATGACTTATTATTAATAATAATAATGGTCATGGGTTCTAGTCCCAGCTCTGCTGCTTGTCCGCTGTGTGACCTTGGGCAAGTTACTTCACATCTCTGGGCCTCATTTACCTCATCTGTAAAATGGGGATTGAGACTGTGAGCCCCATGTGGGATAGGGACTGTGTCCAACCCGATTTGCTTGTATCTTCCTTAGTGCTTAGTACAGTGCCTAGCACATTCATTCAATCGTGTTTATTGAGTGCTTACTGTGTGCAGAGCACTGTACTAAGCGCTTGGGAAGTACAAGTTGGCAACATAAAGATGGTCCCTACCCAACAGCGAGCTCACAGTCTAGAAGGAGGAGACAGACAACAAAATAAAACATATTAACAAAATAAAATAAATAGAATAGTAAATATGTACAAGTAAAATAGAGTAATAAATCTGTACAAACATATATACAGGTGCTGTGGGGAGGGGAAGGAGGTAGGGCGGGGGGATGGGGAGGGGGAGGAGGGCGAGAGGAAGGAGGGGCTCAGTCTGGGAAGGCTTCCTGGAGGAGGTGAGCTCTCAGTAGGGCTTTGAAGGGAGGAAGAGAGCTAGCTTGGTGGATGTGCAGGGGAGGGCCAGGGGGAGGACGTGGGCCGGGGGTCGACAGTGGGACAGGCGAGAACGAGGCACAGTGAGGAGGTTAGCGGCAGAGGAGCGGAGGGTGCGGGCTGGGCTGTAGAAGGGGAAGAAGGGAGGTGAGGTGATGGAGAGCTTTGAAGCCGAGAGTGAGGAGTTTTGCCTGATGTGTAGGTTGATTGGTAGCCACTGGAGATTTTTGAGGAGGGGAGTAACATGCCCAGAGTGTTTCTGCACAAAGATACTCCGGGCAGTAGCGTGAAGTATAGATTGAAGTGGGGAGAGACAGGAGGATGGGAGATCAGAGAGGAGGCTGATGCAGTAATCCAGTTGGGATAGGATGAGAGATTGAATGAGCAGGGTAGCAGTTTGGATGGAGAGGAAAGGGCGGATCTTGGCGATGTTGCAGAGGTGAGACCAGCAGGTTTTGGTGACGGATTGGATGTGAGGGGTAAACGAGAGAGCAGAGTCGAGGATGACACCAAGGTTGCGGGTTTGTGAGATGTGAAGGATGGTAGTGCCGTCAACAGTGATGGGAAAGTCAGGGAGAGGGCAGGGTTTGGGAGGGAAGATAAGGAGTTCACGTAGTAAGTGCTTAACATACCAACATTATTAGTGTTGTACTAGGTTCTGAGGGGAGATGGAAAGAACAAACCAGACCAGTTGCTCATGTGCCAGTGCTGGAGAGGGCAGAAAAGCCCACACATGGAGACATTAAGCTTGAATGACTGGAGGGAGTACAGATTACAGAAACCATCCTAGGAAGCTACCTGGAGTGGTCAACATAATTGTGGTAGGTAAACGCTTACCAAGTACTAAACGCTGGAGTAGATACAAGGTAATCAGGTCCCACATGGGTCTCACTGACTAAATAGAAGGGAGAAGAGGGATTAGATCCCCATTTTGCAGATGAAGGAACTGAGGCAGAAGTAAAGTGACTTGTCCAAGGTCACTCAGCAGATGGGTGGCAAAGTCAGGATTAGAAACCAGGTCCTTTGACTGCCAGGCCCATTCTCTTTCCAGGAGGCCATATTGCTTCTGCATGGCCAGAGTCAGGTGCTAGGGAAGTACTGTGGGGAAGTGTAGTTGAAAGCAAAGAGAAATGGGGTTTGGTTAGAGCCAAGAGGAAGTCACTCCAGGTTGGGGATGGTGTTTTCTTTTTCTTTCTCAGGTCAGTAGGGGTAGATTTGATTGGCTAGAGGGTCAGCATGCCAGGTACAGTAGAAGCTGAGCAGTGTTAAGGAGAAGAGGGTTGGAGAAGACCATGAATTTTGACTTCTTGCAAGTGACAAAAGAGAGCCATAAGATGTACTAAGCCTTGACAACAGATGCATGCCTGGAGTGAGTGTACTTCCCCCACCCCCCCACCCCAACAGCAAAGAAATCTCCATTTGGCTTAAAAGAGAAGTGGGTAGGTGGGCCACTTGTTGGCAACATTGGACTAGGAAACTTAAGGCAATCAATTCAGCAATGATTCCCTACTGCAAAACATAGCACTTTACTAAGTGCTTGGGAGAATACAGCAGAAGCAAGTCACACCTTCCCTGTCCTCAGGGAATTTACAATTGAATGGGGAGATGGGCAAAAATTTTTTACGGAGAATGGGAGCAGAAGGAAGAGCAAGTATATGATGTGAGGTGTTTTGAATATCCAGCTTTGTCACTTGTCTGCTGTATGACCTTGGGAAAGTCACTTCTCTGCACCTCAGTTACCTCATTTAGAAAATGGGGATTAAGACCGTGAGTCCCATGTGGGACTATGTCCAATTAATCTGTGATATTTATTGAGCACTTACTGTGTGCAGAGCACTTTGCTAAGCACTTGGGAGAATACAGTATAACAGGGTTGGGTAGACATGTTCTCTGTGCACAATGAGTTTATAGTCTAGAGAATAAGTCCAACCTGATTATCTTACATCTACCCCGTTGTTTAGTACAGTTTCTAGCACGTAGTAAGTGCTTAACAAATGCCTTAAAAAAAAAGAAACTGCTTAAGTGTTAATGAGGGTAGAAAGCACAGAAGCAGTATCATTGGTTGTTGGGTTGACATTAGACTGTGAGCCCACTGTTGGGTAGGGACTGTCTCTATATGTTGCCAATTTGTACTTCCCAAGCGCTTAGTACAGTGCTCTGCACACAGTAAGCGCTCAATAAATACGATTGATGATGATGATTACTTGGGGTGTTGTGAATTAAAGGACAGTTGAATGGCCAGTCTGAGATGTAAATACCTTGTTCTTTCAGTAGAGGGCCCCAGTGAGATGGGGAACCTTATTGTCGTAAGGTCTTTATGGGCAGGGAACTGGTCCCATCTTTGTTCTACATTATAATAATAATAATAATATTGATGGCATTTGTTTAGTGCTTACTATGTGCGAAGTATTGTTCTAAGTGTGTGTGGGGGAATACAAGGTGATCAGGTTGTCCCACATGGGGCTCACAGTCTTAATCCCAAAATTAGTCTTAATCTTAATTTTCAGATGAGGTAACTGAGGCACAGAGAAGTTGTGACTTGCCCAAAGTCACACAGCAGACACTTGGCAAAGTCGGGATTAGAACCCATGACCTCTGGCTCCCAAGCCCGTGCTCTTTCCATTGAGCCACGCTGCTTCTTTTAAGCAGCACCTAGTAACCAAGCACCTAGTAAAATGCACTGCACCAAGTGGGCAGTCAAAAATGCTATTACTGCTACCAACACCCCCCCCCCACCGCAGTCCTTTGGGGGTGATAAAGGAGAATCTGGACCCCTCACTCAAAACTCTACTTGTGGGTAGATGGAATGGATGTCTTTGTTTGTTCTTTGATCCTACGGCTGTCTCCCCTGGAGCCCCAGAGCCTGGGCAAATCACAACAGGATTCAGAGGGAGATCAACTGCGGGCTGTTTTATTGTAATAATAATAATAATTTTGTTTAGCCCTTACTATATTCCAAAGACTGTTGGGAAGCAACATGGTCTAGTGGATAAATGTCAGTCATTTGTATTTATTGAGCTCTTACTGTACTAAGTGCTTGAGGGAGTGCAATATAACAAACAGGCACAGTCCCTGCCCACGAGCTTACAGTCTAGAGGGGGAGACAGACATAAATATAAATTAAATAAATTACAGATGTATTCAAAAGTACTGTGGGGCTGGAAGTGGGCGAATGAATAAAGGGAGCAAGTCAGTGAGGTGCAGAAGGGAGTGGAAGAAGAGTAAAGGAGGGCTTAGGGAAGGCCACTTGGAAGAGATGTGCCTTCAATAAGGCTTTGAAGGCTGGGAGAGTAATTGTCAATCAATCAATCAATCGTATTTATTGAGCGCTTACTGTGTGCAGAGTACTGTACTAAGCACTTGGGAAGTAAAAGTTGGCAATATATAGAGACGGTCCCTACTCAACAGTGGGCTTACAGTCTAGAAGGGGGAGACAGAGAACAAAACCAAACATATTAACAAAATAAAATAAATAGAATAGATATGTACAAGTAAAATAGAGTAATGAATATGTACAAACATATATACATATGCACAGGTGCTGTGGGGAAGGGAAGGAGGTAAGGCGGGGGGGATTGAGAGGGGGAGGAGGGGGACAGGAAGGAGGGGGCTCAGTCTGGGAAGGCCTCTTGGAGGAGGTGAGCTCTCAGTTGTCAAATGTGAGGGACGGCGGTTGGTCGTTTGAGGTCTGGCAGGGTGTATGCGAGAGATTGTCAGCAAGATAGATGATCAAGGTACAATGAGAAGGTTAACATTAGAGGAGCAGAGTGTGCAGACTGGGTTGTAGTAGAGTAGTGAGGTGAGGTTGGGGGGGTCAAGGTGATTGGGTGCTTTAAATTCATTCAATCGTATTGAGTGCTTTTTAAGTCAACGTGAAGAGTTTCTGTTTGATGCAAAGGTGGGTGGGAAAACACTGGAGTTTCATGAGGGGAAGACATGGTCTGAATGTTTTTGTAGTAAAATGATCTGGGCATAAGAGTGAATAACGGACTGGAGTGGGGAGAGACAGGAGGCAGGGAGTTGAACAAGGAGGCCGTTAGAGCAGTCAAAGTGGGATAGGATAAGTGTTTGTAGTAACGTGGATGGTGAGGGAAGGGCAGATTTAGTGATGCTTTGAAGGTTGAACTGACAGGATTTAGTGATGGATCGAATACGTGGGTTGAAAGAGAGAGGAGACAAGGATAATGCCAAGGTTATGGGCTTGCCAGAAAGGATGGTGGTGCCATCTACAATGATGGGAAAGTGAAAGGGGGGTTATGGTTTGGGTGGGAATATAGAATAAAGCACAGGCCTGATGCCAGAGGACATGGATTCTAATTCTGGCTCTGCCATTTGCCTGCTACGTGACTTTGAACAAGTCATATAACTTCTCTGGGCTTCAGTTTCCTCAACTGCAAAATGGGGAATGAATGCCTGTTCTCCCTCCTTCACTCTGAGCCCATTGTGGGACACGGACTGTATCCAGCCTGATTCCTCATCTGTAAAATGGGGATTAAATAGTAATAATTTTGGTATTTAAATGCTTACTATGTGCCAGGCACTGCACTATGCACTGGGGTGGGTACAAGCAAATCAGGGTGGACACAGTCCAACTGTGAGCTACTCCCTTCTACTTAGACTGTGAGCCCCTGAGGAGGGGGACTATAACCAATCTGGTTACCTTCTATCAATCCTAGTGCCCAGCACAGTAAGCGCTTAACAAATACTACCATTATTACAGTATTGACTCTCAGAGCTTTAGTGGAGGCAGCCCAGAAGCCTGAGAAAAGAATTCACCCACCCTACACTCCTTCTCCCTGCCCCTGCAGTCGTCTCCTTTTAGATTTAAGAAGGTTGAACCATCTTGGGGACAGCCAGCTCTGCTCTCTACATTCATGGTGACCCAAAAGCGGCCCTCTTCTGAGGCTGGGCTACCCAGGCCGACCCTAATGACACTATTCCTGCAAAGCAGAGGCAGGGAAGCGCAGTGAGCTTCTGCTGTTCACCCTGCTTAGCAAACTCCCCCATCTCTGGGGAGCTTCTGTTCCCGCTCGCTGCCAAGCCTGGCAGTTTTCAGGGCTGCAGGGAAGATTTAAACACAGTAGAGCTGCTAATGTATAACCAGCAGGAGCTGATCAATGTCCCTGCTGTCTGGATGGAAGTATTCCTCCTGGTATTCCCAGACATCTCCTCTGCTCCTTCCAGGGGGAGGGAGCAAGGAGTGAATGGGAAGGGGGAGCAGGGAGGGGTTGGGGCTGGCCAACTCTGCCAGGGCTTGGCAGAGAAGTTGTGTGTTGCCAGCCTGCCTCAGTGAACCTGTGTCTCCTGCCAAGTGTGGGTCTTCTGCAGCCATGACACAGTGGTCCTGGCGGGAGGGCATGGCAGCCACCTCACCCGCACCTCCACTGCCACCCACCCAGCCTTAGGGCAGCTCAGGGCTAGGGAGCTCCTCGTGGGGAGGTGGCTATTCCCTTTGTAGGCCTCCACTGGGGAAACTACACAGAGTCTTGGGCCATTACCCAGCACCCCCAGGCTTGAGATGCTACGCTTTGTGTGGCCACGTGCCAAACAGTCCAGACCTCAGTTGGCCTGGCCCCATCTGGTAGGGGTACAACCCAGAGCATGGACCCCTTTATGTCCAGAATTTTAATTTTTAACACCTAGCCTCCCTCTTCCTAGGCTCTCCTGGTTAAGTTCTAGGTCTCGGAACCCCCTCCCCGGCTCAGAAGGATCTAGGAGAGAGGAGTCAGGCTCTGGAGCAAGATGGGGAGTTGGAGTCCCTTTAGAAAAGAGGCTGTAGGTTCTGTCTATCATTATCGTGTGTGGCTAGGGTCTGGCACATCCATAAGTAGCCTTACTGATCTCCCCAACTTCACCTGGACTTTAGAGTGGCTTCTAATCATCACTGGTAGTGATTGAGCATTTTCTAATTAGAGAGCACTGTACTACTTGCCTAAGGAGCACTCAAAGAAATAGAAGACATGGCCCCTGCCTTTGGGGGCTTTACAGTCCTAATGAGAAAGACCAGACCCAAAAAAATAACAAACGTGAGCGTAGATATAGATGATAAGCAAAGCTGGTTAAATTAACCTCTCTGGTAACAGCTGCTTAAGTGGCTGAAGAGAGGGCATGGCCAGGAAGGGAAGGATTAATTTGGGAATACCTCAACTTCAAGGCTGCCTTTGAAATTGTGGGCCACCAGTTTCTTCTCAGAATGCTTCCTGATCTTGGTTTTGCCAGCATGGTGCTCTTCTAGTTTTCTTTCTAGCTCTGCAACTACTCTTCTGCTTCCTTGGCTGGCTCCTATTATTTAACAGTGGGTGTCCTTGCTCTCCTCCCTCTAAATCCATTCTCTTTCGGAGAAGCAGTGTGGCCCATTGGAAAAATCCCAGGCCTGGGTATCAGAGGACCTGGTTCTAATGCTGGTTTTGCCACTTGCCTGTTGGGTGAACAATTCACGTAACTTCTCTATGCCTTAGTGTCCTTATCTGTAAAATGAGGATTCAGGATCTGTTCTTCCTACTACTTTGACTGTGAGCCTTGTATGGGACAGGGACTGTATTCAACCTGATTATCTTGTATCTACGCCATGGTTTAGTATAGTGCTTGGCACATAGTAAGTGCTTAACAAATGCCATTATCATTATTGTTAGTAGTGATATTATTGTTTATTGTGGGGAACTCATCCTCTCATATGGCTTCAGCTGTCTATATGCAGATGACTCACAAATCTACCTCTTGCCCTGCCCTCTCCGTAGGTATCCAGGCCATCTCCACATAAACTGCTCCACTGAGACTTCAAACGCAACATGTCTAGAACGGAACTCCTCCTCTCCCCACCTAAATCCTCTCCTCTTGTCAACTTTCCCATCTCCCATTCATTCGTTGTTGTATTTGAGTGCTTACTGTGTGCAGAGCACTGTACTAAGCTCTTGAGAGAGTACAATACAACAATAAACAGACACGTTCCCTACCCACAATAAGCTTACAGTCTAGAGGGGACATTTGCCACCACCTTGCCACCACGCTCTCTGTGACTGAAGTCTGCAACTTTGTGTCATCCTTCATTCCTCAATGTCCTCCAGCTCTCACATTCATTATACTGCTAAAAGCCCTTCCACTTTTCCTCAACTATTTTATGGAACTGCCCCTACTTCTCCTGCAGTAAGCCATTAATCTGCTCAATGCATAATCATATCACAATTACATATCATGGTGTATTGGCCTCCTTGCTGGCCTCCCCACCTTCAGTCTATCCTGTCTCCTCTCTCTACAAAACTCTCCATTGGTTGCCCATGTCCTTTCTTATCAAGCCAAGACTCCATACCATTGGCTCTCCATGACCTCACTATACTTAACCAACTTTTTTCACCCCTACTTCCCATATAATGCCCTTCGCTCCTCCCCAGCCCTACCGTTGACAGTACTCTGCTGGTGTCTTGCTTACACTGTCCCAGGGGTTGAAATCACATCTCCTCTGGGAAGCCTTACCCAGTTGATCTCTAATCTCCCAAATTTACACTCCTTCCCCAACCACCTCCATAGTGCTTCTGCACAACCTAAGCACTCAAAGTACTTGCAATCCCCATAGCTTGTATATACATATCTTTTCTCTCCCTTGTTTTCCCCAATTTATAACTTAACTGTAAGCTTTCATATCTACTCATTCTATTGATTTCTCCTAAGTGGTGAGGATCATAAAGCCTTAACTTCTATGGTATATATTCTTGTGTTTATCTTATGTTGTTTTCTCTTTTTTTCCTTCATCTTCCTGGCATGGCTGATGCCAACCCCCGTCAACCCCTACACACCCTTTATTCTTTGTGAGCCCCTTGACGACCGGGTACCTTCTGTAATAGTGGCATTTGTTAAGCACTTATCATGTGCCCAGTACAGTACTAAGCACTTGGGTAGAAACAATACAATCAGATCAGTCACAGTCCCTGTCTCACAGTGGGTTCACAGTCTAAGAGGGAAGGATAACAGATATTTAATATTTATTTAACAGATGAGGAAACAGAGGCACAGAAAAGTTGTGACTTGCCCAAGGTCATATACCAGGCAAGTGATGGAGCTGGAATTAGAACTCAGGTCTCCTGACTCCCAGTCCTGGGATCTTTCCAAGAGGGCACTCTGCTTCTCAGTATTATCATCATCCTTGTCTTCCCTCCCAAACCCTGCCCTCTCCCTGACTTTCCCATCACTGTTGACGGCACTACCATCCTTCCCGTCTCACAAGCCCGCAACCTTGGTGTCATCCTCGACTCCGCTCTCTCGTTTACCCCTCACATCCAAGCCGTCACCAAAACCTGCCAGTCTCACCTCTGCACATTGCCAAGATCCGCCCTTTCCTCTCCATCCAAACCTCTACCCTGCTTGTTCAAGCTCTCCTCCTATCCCGTCTGAATTATTGGATCAGCCTCCTCTCCGATCTCCCATCCTCCTGCCTCTCCCCACTGCAATCCATACTTCACGCCGCTGCCCGGATTGTCTTTGTCCAGAAACGCTTTGGATATGTTACTCCCCTCCTCAAAAATCTCCAGTGGCTACCAACCTATGCATCAGGCAAAAACTCCTCACCCTCGGCTTCAAGGCTCTCCATCCCCTCGCCCCCTCCTATCTCACCTCCCTTCTCTCCTTCTACAGCCCAGCCCGCACCCTCCGCTCCTCTGCCGCTAATCTCCTCACCGTGCCTCGTTCTCACCTGTCCCGCCATCGACCCCCAGCCAACGTCATTCCCCTGGCCTGGAATGCCCTCCGTCCGCACATCCGCCAAGCTTGCTCTCTTCCTCCCTTCAAAGCCCTACTGAGAGCTCACCTCCTCCAGGAGGCCTTCCCAGACTGAGCCCCCTCCTTCCTCTCCCTCTCCTCCCCCTCCCCACAGCCTTACCTCCTTCCCCTCCCCACAGCACGTGTATATATGTATATATGTTTGTACGTATTTATTACTCTATTTTATTTGTACATGTTTATTCTATTTTATTTTGTTAATATGTTTTGTTTTGTTCTCTGTCTCCCCCTTCTAGACTGTGAGCCCACTGTTGGGTAGGGACCGTCTCTATATGTTGCCAACTTGTACTTCCCAAGCGCTTAGTACAGTGCTCTGCACACAGTAAGCGCTCAATAAATATGATTGATTGAATAAATGAATCATCAGTGGTATTTGAGCACTTAGTATGTGCAGAGCACTGTACTAAGCACTTGAAAGAGTACAATGCAAAAGAGTTTACAGCACATTCCCTGCCCACAAAAAGGTTACAGCCTAAAAGGGAAGACAGACTATATAAATAATTTATAGCATATAACTGAAAGATAAATAAGTGCTTTTGGATTGAGCAAATATCAAATGCCCAAAGGTCACAGATCCAAGTGCATAGATGATGCAGAAGGGAGAGTGAGCTGGGGAACTCTTCGATACTCTTCACCCACATACCTTTTCCCAGTGCCTAATAAATACTATTGCTTTTACTCCAGTGCTCTGTACATAGTGGTTACTCAATAAATATTGATAGATCTGGACTTCCTCCCTCCCTACCCCCTCACCACATATCTACTAGACCACAACACTCTCCCACCTTTTTTAATGGTATTTTTTCAGCACTCGGTCCAGTGCCTGGAACATAGTGGCACTGGACTGAGAGATGGGGTAGTTACAAGCAAATCAGGTTGGACACAGTCCATGCCCCACATGGGGCTCAGTCTTGATCCCCATTTTACAGATAAGGTTACTGAGGCCCAGAGAAATTAAATGGCTTGTCCAAGGTCACACTGCAGACAAATGGCAGAGCTAGTATTAGAATCCAGGTTCTCCTGACTCTTGGCATTCAAAGCACTCTTAATATCCTGCCTTCCCTAATTACTCTCCCAAGCGCTTAGTACAATGCCCTGCACATAGTAAGTGCTCAATAAATACCATTGATTAATCACAGTTGTCTGATTCTTATCTACCCTCCAGTCACTTCTTGCACATAAGTATTTATGGCTATTCTCAGCAATTGTGTAGCATTTCTATATCTGTCTCCCTGGAGACCATGTAAGGGCCTTGTGGGCAGGGAATGTGCCTTGTGCTTCTTCTGAAGCTCCCAAACACAACCGTGAAGGCCATTACTGGATTCCCTGGCCCTTGCTGTCTCTTCTCCAGATTAACCAACCCCAGTTCCTTTAATCTTGCCTCACAGGATCTGTTTTCCCTCCCTTTTATCCCTGTGGTCTTTCTTTTCCTTACCCTTCCCTGTCTCTCCAAGTCCTGGGACAAAACAGGAAACAACATTCAAATAAGGATATGAGCAGGACGAATCAGAGCTGGCAGAAGGATCTCCTCCCACCTCTGCCATGAATGTCACACTCCAGTGCCCAGGCCTTTTACTCTGCTGGCTGCCATTCAGCCTCTGGTTGACTCTGCCCCCGCTGGTATTTTTATTTTTGTTCCTACCAGCCTCCCGCTCCCTCCTGGATTTGGATCAGGCAGGAGTCCTTGTTGTGAGGTTATTTTTCCAATCACCTAGGTGTCTCGGAATTCATCCTTTTCCTCTCACAGAGTGAGCAGTCTAAGAGACGGAATACCAATGGCCCCAGCCCTGATCCCTGTGGGTTCCAGTTGAACCAGCCCACATTGTCATCACCATTAAGACCTGCCCTTGGCATCCCCCATCCCTCCTCCTGGGCCAGCGGGTCACCCAGGAACCTCAGTATGATCGAGACCAGAATTTTTTGGCTGGTTCATGAGGCTGCCTCCCAGGACTAAATTAGAAATTGAGGTGGCCAATCCAAACTAAGGTACGGCTCTACTTCAGCTGCTGGGCAGCCTGTACACATATTAATGATTAATGATTACTATTAATCATTTTGGATGCACAGTGGGCCACGGGAATGTCGTTCCAACCCAGTGGTGGTGAGGTGGTACCCCAGACCACCTGGACCCGGGATGGGGAGGGGAGAAGTGCCCGACCCTGCCTCCAATCCTTGCTGACTGCCTCTTGCTTTATGCTGCCTCTCCCTTCCCCTCCTCTTTTCCCCCCTAGAAAACTCTGCTCTCCACCTCTTGTCACTAAATTCCCAGGAATGCCAGCTCACCATTCCAGTTAAAGGGTGTTTTTCTGATCTGCTGCTCTTGGCCATATTCAAATAATAATTGTTCATTCATTCATTCAGTCGTATTTATTGAGCGCTTACTGTGTGCAAAGCACTGTACTAAGCGCTTAGGAGAGTACAATATAGCAGATACATTCCTGCCCACAATAAGCTCACAGTCGAGGAGGAGACAGACATTAATGCAAATAAATAAATATATAAACAAGTTACAGATATATACATAAATGCTGTGGGATTGGGAGGGAGAATGAATGAAGGAGAAAGTAAGAGCGGTGCAGAATGGAGTGGGAGAAGAGGAGAGGAGACCTTAGTTAGGGAAGGCTTCTTGGAGGAGATATGCCTTCAATAAGGTTTTGAAGTAGGGTAGAACAATTACCTATCTGATATGAGGAGGGAGGGTGTTCCTGGCCAGTGGTAGGATGAGGGCGAGAGGTCGGTGATGAGATAGATGAGATCAAGGTATAGTGAGAAGGTTAACATTAGAGGAATGAAGTGTGTGGGCTGGATTGTAGTAGGGGAGTGGTGAGGTATGAGGGGGCATGGTGATCAAGTGCTTTAAAGCTAATGTTGTGGAGTTTTTATTTGATGAAGAGGTGGATGGGCAGCCGTTGGAGTTTCTTGAGGAGTGGGGAAACACGGTCTGAACATTCTTGAGGAAAATGATTCAGGCAGCAGCAAGGAGTATGGTCTGGAGTGGGGAGAGACAGGAGGCAGGGAGATCAGCAAGGAGGCTGATACAATAATCAAGGTGGGATAGAGTAAGTGCTTGCCTTAATGTGGTAGCAGTTTGGGTGGAGAGGAAAGGGCGGATTTTGGCAATGTTATGAAGGTAGAACTGACAGGATTTATTGATGGCAAAAATTGTGAAATTTAAGTGCTTGCTGGGTGCCAAGTGCAGTCCTATGTTCTTAATACAGTGCTTGATGCACAGTAGTTGGTACACAGCATTTAATACTATTTTTATATAATTCCAGATAATCAGGTGGGACACAGTCACTGCCCCACAAGTCCCTGTTCTACAATCTAAGTAGGAGGGAGAACAGGTATTGAATCCCCATTTTATAGATGAGGAAACTGAGTCCAAGAAAAGTTATGTGACTTGACCAAGATCACAAAGCAGGCAAGTGACAGAGATGGGATTAGAACCCAGGTCCTCTGACTTCCAAACCTGTTGTCTTTCCACTAGGCCACAATACTACTCTATTATGTTTTGTTTGGTGGCTCTTCAGATCAGGAGAGCCTGATTTTAAAAAAAAATTTAAGAGATTACAACTTTCTTGAGCCTTTCCTATGTGTTTTACACTCAGTCGTCACAGAAAGTTGATTTAGTCTAGCCTGGTTTGACTGTCACAAACCCATGTTGATTCTTTCCTAGTCTCTTCTGCTCTTCTAGGTGGTTTTAAGTGGATCGTTTGAAGATTTGTTCTAGTCTCTTAGGAGGTGGTGCTCTGGGATTTCTCCTGTTTGGTACATTTTCAAAGTGATGGCTAGTGTTTCTGCAATAATACCTGTGGATTCCTTAAGCAGGCCATCAGGGCTGCTGGTGTTTTACCTGGGTAACTGGGAGGAATGGGGGAAAGGGAGGGGGAGAGACAAATCTAGAAATTAAGGGAGGAAGAAGGGAGAGAGTGAGGGGCAGCATGGTTTAGTGGAAAGAGCATGGCGCTGGGAGTCAGAAGACCTAGGTTCTAATATCAATTCTGCCAGTGACTCGTGTGGCTTTGGACAGCTCACTTAATTTTGAGCCTCACTTTTCTCATCTGTAAAATGGGGATGGATAAGTTGTCTCCTCTCCCCAATTCTTGTCAGTCAGTCAATAGTATTTATTGAGCACTTACTGTTTGCAGAGCACTGTACTAAGAGCTTGGGAGAGTACAATATAATAGACACATTCCCTGCCCAGAGTGACCTTACAGTCTAGAGGAGGGGACAGACATTAATATAAATAAATAAAACTATTTTTAGACTATGAACCCCATGTTAGGCAGGGGTTGGTTTTGATCTGATTATATCTGCCCCAGTATTTAGGACAGTGCTTTGGCACATAGGAGATGCTTAATAAATTCCCTTTTTAAACAAAGGAAGGAAGAAAAGAAGAAGAGACCTAAGGATTGTGTGAGGGAGGATCTGAATGAAATGAGGAAAGGAAGATGACTGACAAGGATTCTCTGTGCTGCCCCTGGTTTTGAGGTTGATGTATGTTTTGAGCAGTGAGGAAAACAGCATCTCTCACTCTAAGGCAATCCAAAAGGAAAGGGCCTGGCAGTCCTTTTCTGATGATCCAGTACAAAGCTGCCAAGCCTGGGAGTCCAGAAGCCCAGCAGTCAGAAGGACCTGGGTTCTAATCCCGGCTCTGTCAGTATCTGCTGTGCAATCTTGGGCAAGTCACTTTCATTCATTCAATCAATTCTATTAAGTGCTGACTGTGTACAAAGCACTGTGCTAAGTGCTTGGCAGAGTACAATATAGCAATGAATAGACACATTCCCTGCCCACAATGAGCAACTTCTCTGTGCCTCAGTTACTTCATCTGTAAAATGGGGATTAAAACTGTGAGTCCCATTTGGGATATGGATTGGGTCCAACCTGATTATAATTCCTTATAATTCCTCCAATGCTTAGTACAGTGCCTGGCACATAGCGCTTAACAAATACCCTTAAAAAAATCTGAAGTATGTAAATTGGTGTCTTTCTCTTTTAATGTTGTATCAGGTACGGAGACAGCAAGTTATTTTTGTAAACATTAAACCCGTAAGAATTTATTGGATTTCAGTGTGGGAGGACTCGGAAAGAGACCCACTCAGAAAGGTTCAAGGCAGCAATAATTAGGAGGCCTCTCTTAGAGCAGAGACAGCTGGACAATTGGAAGAGCAAGAAGCAGTATGAAAAAACATCCCAGGTCCCACAAATAGCTGCAGCCCATCCGAGACTCTTTTGGTGGAGTCCTAAGGTAGAGCGGGTGGTCAGGAGTGCACTCCTCTCCTCAGCCATCCACACATGGAAAAAATTCTCAGTCACGTCTAACCAGAAAGATGGCTCTAGTTAGGTAAGTGTTCTTTTAAAATGAGGTTGAGAAGTAATGGAGCAAATGCTTAAGTGACTTGGCAGAATGGGAACGTTATTTTTCCCCACAGTTGTCCTGAGGCCTATTTGCAGGGCAAAGATGATGTGAGGGGAATTAGGTGTGGACTAGCACAGGGTACAATCTTATCTGCAGAGCATGATTAATGCCCTTTACTCCTTCCAGGGTCATATCCTTCCAACTAGTACCTCAGCACTTAAGCACTCACAGACCCCCATAGCTCTTTTGTATTCATTATTAGAGTAATAAGTGTATTTGAATGCTTACTATGGGCCAAGCACTGTACTAAGTGCTGGGGTGGATGCAAGATAATCAAGTTGGACACAGTCCCTGTCCCACAGTGGGAACTATAACTGGGAGGGAAAGAGGTGTTTAATTCTCATTTTACAGATGAGGAAACTGAGGCACAGAGGTTATGTAGTAGGCTAGGGGTGAAGCTAGGATTAGAATCCTGGTTTCCTCATTTCCAGTCCTGTGCTCTATCCACTATGCCACACTATTCACTCTTCTATTTAAGCAGGTCATTCACCTATCCATCTTCCCATTCTTTTTCCTCCTATTTGTAAACAACTTTGGGTTTGTTTCCCCCATAAGATTGTAAACTCCTTGAGTGTGGGGATTTTGACTTTACCCCTACTGTATTCTCATAAACTCTTAGTACATTGCTTTGCACAGAGGGGTTTGGTAAATGCTTTTGATTAAAATAAATGAGAAGGATGGTGTGGACAAGGAATTATGCACCTTTGAAGATAGTTCCTCAAACTGCTGCTCATCAGCCCTTCCTCCCATGACCAAATCTCTCCGGATCAATCTGGTTTCCTTGGAGCCCAGACAGTAATAATTGTACCATTTGCTAAATGCTCACTATGTGCTAAGTGCTGGAGTAGAAAGAATGCAATCAGATCAGACATAATCCTCATCCCTCATGGGGCTCCCAGTCTAGGTAGGAGGGAGGATAGGTATTAATCACTCTCTTGTCTTTTGCTGTCAAGTCATAGCAACTTCATGGACACATCTCTCCCAGAACATCCCACTCTCAATCTACAGTATTCTGGCAATGTATCCATACAGTTTTCTTGTTAAAAATACAAAAGTAGTTTACCATTGCCTTCTTCCACACAGTAAACTTGAGTCTCCTCCCTCAACTCTCCCATGCTGCTACTGCCCAGCACAGGGGTTTTGACATGTAGCAGACTGCCTTCCACTTGCTAACCACTGCCCAAGCTAGGAATAGAATGGATATGCCTCTGCTTGACTCTCCCTCCCATAGCTGAGACTGGTAGAGTATTGGAAACTCTCCAGGTGCAATCCCAAGACGGGGAGTTCCTCTTTTAGGTGAGGAATTGAAGCACAGAGCAATTAAGTGACTTACCTAAGGTCACACAGCAGGCAAGTGACAGAGCTGGGATTAGAAACCAATTTACCTCACTACCAGAGGTAAACTCTTTCTAGTAGGCCCTGCTGTTTCTCTGAGATTTCAGAGACCTCTCTAAGAGCATAAGCTTCTGGAGCCCAGTAGTCATGTCTTTCTTCTGCTGCACTTTCCTAAGTGCTCAGTACAGTGCTTATCACTCAGAAGGTGCTTAATAACCTTCACTGATGGTGCTGCTGAGTTCCCCTTTTCTTCCCGGGTTTGCCCAATGGACTTGCTTCTTATGTTCCCCCTTCCTGAGATTGAGCTGCCCCTGTTGTTCAGAGATGATCCTCCTGCCAGCTTTCCTGGACTGTTGATGCTTGCTGTGACCTTGAGCCATATGGCCTTATTAATAACAGTAATAATAATTCTGGTATTTATTAAGCTCTTGCTATGTGCAAAGAACTGTACTAAGTGCTGAGGAGGATACAAGCAAATTGGGTTGGACACGTTCCCTGTCCCACATGGGGCTCACCGTCTCAATCCCCATTTTACAGACAAAGTAACTGAGGTACAGAAAAGTGAAATGACTTGCTCAAGGCCACACAGACAAGTGGTGGAGCCAGGATTAGAACCCAGGACCTTCTGACTCCCGGGCCCGTGCTCTATCCACTACACCATGCAGCCAGTCCAAACCCCGGGAAAATGAGGTTTTGTGAATGCGAGAACTGTCTCTCCTACAGCTCAGGATGTGAAATAAAGTTTGGAAAAGGAAAAGAAACAAAATCCAAGGGGGGAGAGACATAATGAAGGGGCCCCTGGCAGCAAGCCCATTTTGAACCACCTTGCCCTGCTCAGCTTCTCTTCCCCATCTTCCCACAGGCCAGGAGTGGCTCTGAGTAGTTGATCCTGTGGCCCTCTATGGGCACTGACCACAGCAGCTGGTAACATGTTCACATCAGCCTCTGCCCCAAGAAACACTTCCTGACTCGGGCCCGGGGTCAAGGTCCAGATAGCGACTCTGTATGGGTCCTTTCCATCCAATCTCAGCGCGGACTTTATCTCGAAGGAGGAGTGAAAGGAAGGTAAGCCTCTGAGGAACCCATGAAGGCTCAGAGGTCAGCTGGGTTCTGCTGAACTATAAAAATCCAGTGACTGCACTCAGCAAGGTTGAAGGGTAACCAGAATGGCTTTTCTGTCCGTTTGGGACAACTATTGCTTTCCTTAGAGGGTGACAGGCGGTACTTGAGAGAGGATGGAAAACTCCAGAAAAGCAGCTCAGTCATCTGCCTCGAAGCCAGGGGTAAGTGTCCTGTCCTTGGGGCAGAGGGGAGTTAGAGCAGTCTGAGGCCTGGGGCATGGGAGAGATGGCAGGCCATAGGCAGTGGTAGAAAGTTGGAAGGGTGGAGCGGGGTTGGGAGGCTCTTCTGAGGACCAGGCCTGAGGGGCCCCAGGGGAGATCTCCCTAAACGATTACCTCCTTTATAAACAGTAACCCTGCTGTTTGATGAAGTCCTCCAACATAACCTGATAAACCTGCTGCAGCACTTGGGTGCTGCTACCATTGTCTACATCGTTTAATTTTGTTAGTCACTGGCATAATGAGGAGGGAGTGGAACTGGAGAAGAAGCAGTGTGAGATATTGTAGTGCTCTCCACCCTACCCAGAGCCACCTCCATTTTTCATCTTCCTCCTCCTCCTCCTCTCTCTCTCTGGGCCAGCAAAAGGGCCATGGATTGGGGTTTATGAAGGGGTATTGCATGGCTTGTGTGGGTCCAGTGGAGTCAGCTTTCTATGCCCAGCCAGAAGGAGATAAGTGTGGTAGGGCAATGCAGCTAGGGACAGGGAAGGATCCGGATTTTGATATTTCAGAAATTTTGTTCTGTCAATCTCTTGGTCCCTGTGTCCCACTGTGACCTCACTATTACCAAAGAACCAGAAAAATTTAATAGAGATTCAGCAAATGTAAACGGTAGAAATCTCTCTCTTTGTCTCTTTCTGTCTCTGACTCTCTCTCCAGAACACCTAGGTTCTTTCTGGGGAACAGGCAAATTCTTGCTCATCTTCTACTACATCCCAGTTCACACACAACTCTAACACTAACCTATTCTTTGTATCTCAGTCTCATCTCTCTCCCCATTGACCCCTTTCCCAAGTCCTCCCTTCTGCCCCCTAATTTCCATCAGATCACTATGCTCCCTATTTTCAAGGCCCTACTAAAATCATATCTTCTCCAGGAAGCCTACCCTGTCTAACCTCTCATCTTCCAACCCTGTTTTCCTTTCTGTGTCACCTGAGTTCATACTCCCAGGCACTTTTTGTTATTCATCCTCCTTGCCCCTGCCCCTGAAACACTTATGTACATATCATTATACTCTGCTGCTTCCCACATCTATAATTCAGTTTGTCTGACTTCCCGACTAGTTTGCAAACTCCATGAGGGCATGGATCATGTCTATCAAATGCATTGTACTTCCCAGGTAATAATAATAATAATAACAATAATAATGGCATTTATTAAGTGCTTACTATATGCAAAGCACTGTTCTAAGCGCTGGGGAGGTTACAAGGTGATTGGGTTGTCCCACAGAGGACTCAGAGTCTTCATCCCCATTTTACAGATGAGGTAACTGAGGCACAGAGAAGTTAAGTGACTAGCCCAAAGTCACACAGCTGACAATTGGTAGGGCTGGGATTTGAACCCATGATTTCTGACTCCAAAGCCTGTGCTCTTTCCCACTGAGCCACGCTGCTTCTCTGTGCCTAGCACAGAGATTGTGCTAAATGCTTAGCACAATCCTCTGCACATAATAAACGCTCATTAAACACCACTGTTTTAATCACTGATAGCTCTGATTAGCCTTACAGACTAGTGAGGGAGTTCCAAAACTTTCAGCAGGCAGCTGGAGAGAGGAGGATGGTGTTTGTAGGGGGTGCCAGGCCAGGGCATCAAGGGGAAGAAAAGAAAGGCTTGCCTCAGCTTATTGAGGCCTCTTGAAGGAGATGTAATTTTAGTAGGACTTTGAAGAATGGGAGATTGGTGGTCTGTCCGACATGAAGGGGGAGGACATTCCAGGCCAGAGGGAAGAAGTGGGCAAGGGATTGGCAGAGAAAAAGATGAGATTGAGGCCTAGTAGGTTGGTGTTAGAGAAGTATGTGGGCTGAGTTGTAGTAGGAGAGCAGCGAGGTAAGGAGAGGTAATTGAGTAAAGTCAATGAGAAGGAGTTTGATGTGGAAATTGATGAGCAGCCATTGGAGATTTATGGTAAGGGAGATGTGGGCTGAGTATTATTTTTAAAAAATGATCTGGGCAGCAGAGTGAAGTATGGACTGAAGAGGGGAGAGACATGAAGTGGGGAGGTCAGCATGCAGGCTATGGCAGTAGTCAAGGAAGGATATGGTGAGTGCTTGGATCATCATAGTAACAGTTTGGATGGAGAGGAAAGGATGGATTCTGGAGATGCTGTGAAGGTAGAACTGACAAGGACTTGGTGACAAAATGAATATACAAGTTGAATGAGAGAGATGAATAGAGGTTAATGCCAAGGTTTCATGCTTGTGAGACAGGGAGGATGGTGGCACTGTCTACAGTGAGGGGAAAGCCTTGGGAAGGACAGGTTTTGCATGAAAAGATGAGGAGTTCTGTTTTGGACGTGTTAAGTTTGTGGTGTCAGTGGGCCATCCAAATAATGATGCTGTGAAGACAAAAAGACTTGTGAGACTGTGGAGAATGAGGGAGAGTTCAGGGCTGGAGATGTAGCCCTGAGAAGCAGTGTGGTCTAGTGGTTAAAGCACGGGCCTGGGACTCAGAAGGACTTGGGTTCTAATCTTGGCTCTGCCACTTATCTGCTGTGTAACATTGGACAAGTCACTAAACTTACCTGTGTCTGTTCCCTCATCTGTAAAATGGGGATTAAGACTGTGAGCCCCATGTGGGATATGGACCATGTCCAACCCAATTATCTTGTATCTACCCCAGAACTTAGAACAGTGCCTGGCATATAGTACATGCTTAACAAATACTATTATTATTATTTTTATTAGATTTGGGGATCATCCAGATAGAGATAATAGTTGAAGCCATGGGAGTGAATAAGTACTCCAAGGGAAAGGATGTTTGCCTCTTCCTGTAAAGTTCTGGTAAGAGTTGTGCCCCATGCTACTAGAGAGGGAAATGTTGGCTCAACACACCAATAATAGAACCTTATGATAAATTGGAAAATGTAGAGCACTTTTACATCCATTGTCTCATTTTGTTCTCCCTTGTGAGGTGAGGAGAGAAGCAGTGTGGCCTAATAAGAAGCAGCGTAGTGTAGTGGATAGAGCATAGGCCTGGGAATCAGAAGGTCCTGGGTTCCAATCCTGACTCTGCCACTTGTCTGCTGTGTGACCTTGGGAAAGTCACTTCACTTCACTGCACCTCTGTTACCTCATCTGTAAAATGAGGATTAAGACTGTGAGCCCTATGTGTGACAGGGAATGCGTCCAACCTGATTAGCTTGTTTCTACCTCAGCGCTTAGTACAGTGCCTGGCACATAGTAAGCACTTAACAAACACTATCATTATCATCATTATTATTATTGTTGTTATTAAATACCATAAGAAGTTACCATTATCCTCATTAGAGGAAATTGAGGTTCATAGAGCTTAAGTGACTTTGTCTATGGTTACACAACAGTCCAAGAACAGAGCTGGGTTGTGAGCTTTGGACTCCTGTCTCTCCTTCTGAGCTCTTTCCATTAGGCCATGCTGTTCTGAACCATATGTTATTATTGGCTGGGTAATATGACACAAGGTCATATTGATTGTTGTGGAGTCCCAGGGACTTGATTCCCTCATCTCCAGTTGTCCAACTCCAGCCTTACCCATATCAGCCTCTGGTGCTGTTTGCCTACAGAAGTAGCTCTCTGGTCCAGCTCCTTGGCAGCAGCCCTCACATCAGAGGACACAGACTGTGACTGACTCTGGCACCCAACGTGACACTCTGCAACTCCTGAGGAAGAGCGCGTTAGGGAATGATTATCCCCGCAGGGAAATGATCTCCAGTTTTGGCCTGAGGTCTGGGGTAGCAAGAGGTGTGCCCCCGCCCCCCTCCCCGTGATGGTACTTAGCAGGGGTAGGAATGAGTGGCACAGGGCACGGTTGGGTGGAGGAGAGGAGGGCAGAGGACAACTGGCAGAGTCAGTGCCTCTGCTGGGGTCCAACAGACAGGGGTAAGGCAGGAGTTGGGCATGGGGACCATGGTGGCTCTGGCCCTGGGGTGCCCTATTGGACCCCAGCTTCCATTCATACCTGTCCTTGGTCAGTTAATGTATCCACTGGGCATCTGCCCAGAGTTAGAGGACCTGGAGTAGGGAGGAATAGAGGTGATTCTCTAAATGCAAGACATTGACTCCACCCAGGAATGATTTAACAATTCTAGCAATTGTCCACCTCATGAAAGACTCTAAATGCAAACAGAAGGCATAAACCTACCACACAGAAATGTCCCCAGGTAGCTGAGGCTCCCTGGAATCCACTGGAATGACCAGAGACTTCTGGGACCAGTCTACGAAAGGCTTCCTAAAGTAGGTAGGTTTTTCAGTGGAACAATGAATAATAATAAAATGGTACTCTGTAAGTGCTTACAATGTGCCAAGCACTGTACTAAGCACTGGTGTAGATACAAGATAATCAAGTTGGACACAGTCCCTCTCCCTCATGGGGCTCACAGTCCAATCAATCAGTTGTATTTATTGTATCAGTACTGTTTATGAAAGGGGATCCTGGAAAACCTTCAGCTGCAATGTGGAGGGCAGACTAGAGGGAGGAAAGGCTGGAGAGAGGGAATCTACCTCCGAAGTTGGGGTTAATTCCAGTCTGGAGGGAGTCAAGGCCTGAGTTTAGACAGAGGCTGGGGAAGTGAGGAGGAAGGGGTAGGCCTGACACTGAGAGAGGTCCCCTTAATAATATTTATTAAGGGCTTGTTGTGTGCCAAATACTGTACTAAGGTCTGCGGTACATACAAGATAATCAAGTCAGACAGTCTCTGACCCATATGGAACTCACAGTCTAAGCAGAAGATAGAACAAATATCTAATTCCCATTTTCAGGTGAGGAAACTCAGGCACAGAGAAGTTGAGTGACTTGATAGAGATTATGTAGCAGGCAAGTGACAGAGTCAGGATCAGGACCCAGGTCTTCTGATTCTTAGATCCAGGTTCTTTCCACTTGGCCCCACTGCTTCCCATTAAAGTGGGAGCTCCTTGAGGACAGGGGGTGTGTCGTGTCTCTGATGCACTTTCTCAAGCCCTTAGAGCAGTACTTGATCCTCAGTAGGCATTCAATGAACACCATTGATCAGAAGTAGGGGAAGAAAGAGCAGGGCTTGGTGTTGGCCTGACTGCAGCGAAGAGACACGGGAAGTCACATATCATTAAGGGAGAGCAGGAGGACTGAAAGGAGTACTACAGTGGCAGGCTGGGGGAGAAAATGGTGAGAAGGTGCTAGGGGAAGCTCGGACACTCGGTTTTAGGCAACAACCTCCGTCCCTAAGCTCCCAAGTTCCCCTCCTATCATTCAAACAGTGGCATTGATTGCAGGCCTGCTGTGTGCAGAGCACTGTGCTATGTACTTGACAATGCAATGGAGTAGTAGTAGCAGCATTAGACATGATTGATTGATGCACTGTACAGTTTTAGGCATTTAGGAGGTACACAATAAAGAAGTGATATCTTTCCTGCCCACAGGGAGCATGCACTCTAAAGAGGGAGACAGTTATAAGAATGTCAAAATTTTCAGTTGTACTTTCAGTCCTTTAGCTGTATATATGAGAGTGCCAAAGAGGGAGTATAAATTAGTTCCCAAGTGTTAGAGCTGGCTGATGGGTTAATAGAGCATAAGGTTCTGGTAAACTCATTGGGGGCTGTTGGAACAGTTGGGATTTTAGGAGGGTTATGAATGTGGGTGAGAGCTGCGGTCTGCCTGATATGAGGAAGGAGGGAGTTCCTAGCTGGAGGGAACAGTTTGAGCTAGGGAAAGGAGGCAGGAGACTTGAGAGCAGGGTTCAGCTAGGAGGCTGGCTTAAGAGGAAGTGAGAGCTTGTGGGGAATAATGGATGAGGAGAGCAGAAAGGTCCAGTGCGGTAAGTTGGTGGAGAGCCTTGAAACCTCTTTTGAGGAGATTTTCTTTTTTTATGGTATTTGTTAGGGCTTACTATATGTCAAACATGTTTCTAAGGGCTGTGGTAGGTACAAGTTAATTAGGTCAGACACAGTCCCTGTCCCACATGGGGCTCACAGCCTAAATAGGAGGGAGAACAGGAATTGAATCCCCATTTTAAAGTGGAGAAAACTGAGGCACAGAGAAGTAAAATGACTTGCCCAAGATCACACAGTGAGCAATAGACAGAGTTAGGATTACAACCCAGGTCCTCAGACTCCAATTCTCTCCTAGATCCGCTCCAATCTGGCTTTCAGCCCCTTCATTCCACAGCAACAGCCCTCTCTAATGTAACTAATGACTTCCTTCTTGCCAAATCTGATGGACTCTACTCCATCCTAATCCTCCTAAACCTCTCAGTTGCCTTTGACACTGTAGACCACCCCCTTTTCTTTCTTTTCTTGCTTTCTTTATCCAACCTTGGATTCACTGACACTGTCCTCTCCTTTTTCTCCTCCTATCTCTCTGACCACTCCTTTTCAGTCTCTTTTGCTGGCTCCTCCTCTGCTTCCCACCCTCTGACAGTAGGGGGTCCCTCATGGCTCAGTTCTAGGTCCCCTTCTATTCTCCCTCTACTCCCACTCCCTTAGAGAACTCCTTGGAGTGACTCCCATGGCTTCGATTACAGTGCTCCACACACAGTAAGTGCTCAATAAGTACGATTGAATGAATGAATGAATCTCTATGCAGATGGTCCCCAAATCTACATCTCCAGCCCTGACCTCTCTCCTTACCTGCAATCTCACATTTCGTTCATTCATTCATTCATTCAATCGTATTTATTGAGCCCTTACTGTGTGCAGAGCACTGTACTAAGCACTTGGCAAGTACAAGTTGGCAACATATAGAGACAGTCCCTACCCAACAGCGGGTTCACAGTCTAGAAGGGGGAGACAGACAACAAAACAAAACATATTAACAAAATAAAATAAATAGAATAAATATGTACAAGTAAAATAAATAAATAGAGAAATAAATATGTACAAACATATATACATATATATAGGTGCTGTGGGGAGGGGAAGGAGGTAAGGCGGGGGGATAGGGAGGGGGAGGAGGGCGAGAGGAAGGAGGGGGCTCAGTCTGGGAGCCCCTCCTCCTACCTCCAAGACCTATCTCCTATCTCCTTGGATGTCCTGCTGACATCTCAAATTAAGCATGCCTAAAACTGAATTCCTTATCTTCTCCCCCAAACCCTGTTTCCCCCCATATTTCCCATCACTGCAGACAACACCACTATCCTCTCTGTCTCACAAGCCCATAACCTTGGCTTTGTCCTTGACTCACCTCTCTCATTCCACCCACATATTCAATCTGCCAACAAATCCTGTCGGCTCTACTTTCAGAACATTGCTAAAATCCGCCCTTTCCTCTCCATCCAAACTGCTACAGTGCTGAACCAAGTACTTGCCTTGACTACTGCATCTGTCTCCTCACTGACCTCCCTGCCTCCTGTCTATCCCCACTCCAATCCATACTTCATTCAGCTGCATGGATCATCTATCAACAAAAACGTTCAGTACATATTTTCCCACTCCTCAATAACCTCCAGTTGTTGCCCATCTACCTCAACATCAAACAGAAACCCCTTACTGTCAGCTTTAAAGCACTCAGTCAGCTTGCCCCATCCTACCTCACCTCGCTAATTGCCTCGTGGCTCAGTGGAAAGAGCATGGGCTTTGGAGTCAGTGGTCATGGGTTCAAATCCCGGCTCCGCCAATTGTCAGCTGTGTGACTTTGGGCAAGTCACTTTAATTCTCTGTGCCTCAGTTACCTCATCTGTAAAATGGGGATTGACTGTGAACCCCCCGTGGGACAACCTGATCACTCTGTAGCCTCCCCAGTGCTTAGAACAGTGCTTTGCACATAGTAAGTGCTTAATAAATGCCATTATTATTATTACTACAGCCCAGCCCCCGCACTTCACTCCTCTGGCACCAACTTAATCACTGTGCCCCAATCTTGTCTATCTCACTGCTAGCACTGGATTAAGCACTGGGGTAGATACAAGATAATTAGGTCCCACATGGGACCGACAGTCTGTCTTGTTTTGTCCTATGCTGTCAAATTGTCTCCAACCCATAGCAATACCACTGACACATCTCTCCCAGAATGCCCCATTTCCATCTGCAATAGTTCTGGTAGTGTATCCCTAGAGGTTTCTTGGAAAAATATGGAAGTGGTTTACCATTGCCTCCTTCCACGTGGTAAACTTGAATTTCTGCCCTCGACTCTCTCCCATGCCACTGCTGCCCAGCATAGGTGAATTTTGACTTGCAACAGATTGCCTTCCACTCACTAACCACTGCCCAAGCTAGGAATGGAATGGGTATGCCTGTGCTTGACTCTCCCTCCCATAGTCGAGACTGGTAGGATACTGCAAACTCTCCAGGTGCGACCCTGAGAGGGGATCCACTAGACACACCGCTTTTTAATTCTAAGCTTCAACGAAGTAAAGAGCAATGCATCTGGAGAAAAACCCAGCCATGTGATCCCCCACAACTTGTCTGCTGTGTAACCTTGGGCAAATCACTTCACTTCTCTGTGCCTAAGTTACCTCGTCCGTAAAATGGGGATTAAGACTTTGAGCCCCATGAGAGACATGGACTCTGTCCAATCTGATTAGCTTATATCTACCCCAGTATTTAGTACAGTACCTGGCACATAGTAAACACTCAACAAATTCCACTAAAAAAAAAAAAGAAAAAATGGTTTATCGAGAGCAGCTTCTCCTACTGCAGGGGCCCTGCTTGACTTCACTGGCCCAGCTTGTGGCCCCCTCTGATGGCACATTGTGCTGTTCAATCCACAGCCAACAACTGGCCCATTTTGGCATGCAATCTGGCAGGCTGGGAGGTGTGGGTGTGTTGGATTCTGTGCACCCGCCCCTCCTTCCCTTTCCCCAAACACTCTGGATGCTTTTCCTGAAGGCACTGGGGCTCCTTTAATCTACACAAGAAGTGGTGAAACATTGATCGATTGCTTGGGAGAGGCGGTTGTTACTGATGAAAATGGCTTTGGTAGGGAGACTCTCTGTGAGGTTAGGCAGCGACCATTCCATTGGTGCCCATCCTAGATGGGTTCTGCCTTGGGGCAGAAGAGCCTCTGAATCAATCAATCAATCAATCGTATTTATTGAGTGCTTACTATGTGCAGAGCACTGTACTAAGCGCTTGGGAAGTACAAATTGGCATCACATAGAGACAGTCCCTACCCGATAGTGGGCTCACAGTCTAAAAGGGGGAGACAGAGAACAGAACCAAACATACCAACAAAATAAAATAAGTAGGATAGAAATGTACAAGTAAAATAAATAAATAAATAAATAAACAGAGTAATAAATATGTACAACCATATATACATATATACAGGTGCTGTGGGGAGGGGAAGGCGGTAAGGCGGGGGGGATGGAGAGGGGGACGAGGGGGAGAGGAAAGAAGGGGCTCAATCTGGGAAGGCCTCCTGGAGGAGGTGAGCTCTCAGCAGGGCCTTGAAGGGAGGAAGAGAGCTAGCTTGGCGGATGGGCAGAGGAAGGGCATTCCAGGCCCGGGGGATGACGTGGGCCGGGGGTCGATGGCGGGACAGGCGAGAGCGAGGTACAGTGAGGAGATTAGTGGTGGAGGAGCGGAGGGTGCGGGCTGGGCAGTAGAAGGAGAGAAGGGAGGTGAGGTAGGAGGGGGCGAGGTGATGGAGAGCCTTGAAGCCCAGGGTGAGGAGTTTCTGCCTGATGCGCAGATTGATCGGTAGCCATTGGAGGTTTTTGAGGAGGGGAGTGATATGTCCAGAGCGTTTCTGGACAAAGATAATCCGGGCAGCAGCATGAAGTATAGATTGAAGTGGAGAGAGACACGAGGATGGGAGATCAGAGAGAAGGCTAGTGCAGTAGTCCAGACGGGATAGGATGAGAGCTTGAATTAGCAGGGTAGCGGTTTGGATGGAGAGGAAAGGGCGGATCTTGGCAATGTAGGCCACTGAAAGTCCTTCACTCCCCACCTCCTGCTCTCTACATCCAACTGATGGTCTCTCCACAGAGGCTGACCGTCGTGCTTGCCCTGGCGACACTGGTGGCCGCATTTGGATCATCCTTCCAGTATGGATATAATGTGGCTGTCATCAACTCTCCAGCACTGGTAGGGTCCTCCGTTGTTCATGAAATGATTTCCCAGAAAAACAAGGCATAGAGCCTAAGATTAGCAGCATGATATTGAGATGCAGCATGACCTAGTGGATAGGCCACTGGCCTGGAGTCAGAAGGACATGGGTTCTAATGCTGCCTCCATCACTAGTCTGCTCTGTGACCTTGGACAAGTCACTTCACTATGCCTCAGTTACCTCATCTGTAAAATGAGGATTGAGACTGTGAGCGCCACATGGAACAAGGACTGTGCCCAACCTGATTTGCTTGTATCCACCCCAGGGGTACATAGTGAGCACTTAACAAATTCCACAGTTATCATTATTATCATTATTATTATTATTATGTGGGTCATGGACTGTGTACAACTTGATTAGCTGCTACTTACCCCAGCACTTAGTTCAGTGCCTGGCACGTACTAAGTGCTTAAGAAATACCATACCAAAAGAGATCATAAGCATTGCCATTATTGGAGCAGGCCAAAAGTCCATCCAGCCCAGTATTTTGTAGCTGGGCAAAGGGATTCAGTGGTACCCTTACATCCTCTGCATCCCTCCCATTCCACTGATAGCCCAAGATAGGCCCCTTGCCTATAAATGTATCAAAACCTATTTTCAATTGGCTGAGAATTTTTCCTGCATCACTTTTAGATTGTAAGCTCATTAAGGGCAGGGAACATGCCTACCAACCTGTTAAACTGTACTTTCCCAAGTGCTTGATACAGTGCACTGCTCCCTGTGGGAGTTCAGTAAATAACATTAACTAACACAGTGACTTTCTCTCCTTTGCTCCTATCTAGTCCTTACAAGATCACTTTAGAGTCTGTGACCCTTGGGAGTGAAACTGTTTCAACCACCTTTCTTCCTTTTTTTATGGTATTTGTTAAAGTGCTGCTATATGCCAGGCACTGCACTAAGCGCTGGGGTACATACAAGATAGTCAGGTTGGGCACAGTCCATGTCCCACAAGGGACTCATAGTCTTAATCCCCATTTTACAGATGAGGGAACTCATCACACACACCAGACAAGGGATGGAGCTCTGATTGGAACCCAGGTCCTCTGATTCCCAGGCCCATGCTCTCTCCGATAGGCCACACTACTTCTCGGCACATCTTTCCTCAAAGTAACGCGGTCTAACAGCTGCAGATGTTTTTTCTTCCTGGGCCAAGTTGGGTGTTTCTGTCTTCCAGTTCATGCAAGAATTTTACAACCAAACCTACCATGAGAGAACAGGACAGTATATGGACGAGAACTTCTTCACCTTGCTCTGGTCTCTCAGCGTGTCCATGTTTCCCCTGGGAGGCTTCCTGGGCTCTTTAATGGTTGGCCCAATGGTGAACAAATGTGGCAGGTAAGTGAGACAGTGCCACGGTCTGTCAGAAACCAATATTCAAGTCCTGGGCAGATGACAAGATAAGATGATTAATATTAGTAATAATAAGCATTTACTATGTACCAAGCACTGCGCTAAGTGTTGGTGTTGGTACAAGACAATTGGCTCAAACACAATCCCTATCCCACCTGGGTTGCAGTAGGAAATCAGTGAGGTAAAGTAGGAGGGGACAAGGTGATTGAGTCTTTAGAGCTGATGGAAAGGAGTGTCTGATGTGGAGGTTCTTAAGGAGTGGGGAAACATGGACTGAATTTCTTTTAGAAATGTCATCTGGGCAGCAGAGTGAAGTATGAGCTGGAGTGGGGAGAGTCAGTGAGGAGGCTTATGCAGTAGTCAAGGCAAGATAGAATATGTGCTTGGATATCTGCATAGTAGCAGTTTGGATGGAGAGACAAGATTTTATAAATGTTGCGAAGATAGAACTGACAGGATTTGGTGGCAGACAGAATATACACATTGAATGAGAGAAATGAATTATAGATAATGCCAAGCTTACAGTTTCAGAAGACATGGAGGATAGCAGTGTTGTCTACAGTTATGGGAAAGTCAGGAAGAGGACAGAGATGCGTGAGGAGATGAAGAGTTCTGTTTTGGACATATTAAGTGTGAGATGTCAGTGGGGCATCAGTCAATCAATTGTATTTATAAACTGCTTACTGCATTCAGAACACTGTACTAAGTGCTTGGGAGAGTTCAATATAACAGAGTTGGTAGCCACAGTCCCTGTCCACAGCAAACTTATAGTCTAGAGTTAGAGATGCATGAAGGCAAGAGGAAAGGAGAGGCTGGAGAGGAAGAATTGGGAATCATCTTTTTAGAGATGGAATTGAAGCCATGGGAGTGAATGGATTCTCCAAGGGAGTTGATGTAGATGGAGAATAGAAGGGAACCCATAACTGAGCACTGAGGGACTACCACACTTAGTGGGAGGGAGGCAGAAGAGAAAGCTGGGAAGAGACCAAGAGGTGTGTTCAGAGAGGTGGAAGACCATGAGAAGACAGTGTCAATGAAGTCAAAGTAAGATGATTCAAAGGGAAGGGGGTAGTCCCCAGTGTCAAAGGCAGCTGAGAAAATAAGGATTAAAATGGAATAGAGACTGTTGAATTTGGCAAGAAGGAGGACATTGAATATAGAGAGGGGATTTTCCATGGACTGGGTGTGGGGGATATAAGGGGGTGTGGCGGTGGAGGGATTGGAAGCCAGATTGGAGGGGATCAAGGAGAGAATTGGAGGAAAGTGGAAACAGCAGGGGAAGGCAACTCACTCAAGGAGTTTGGAGAGGAATGGTAGGAGGGCAATAACAGGAGGAAGCCATGAAGTCAAGTGAGAGGTTTTTATTTTTAGATTAGGGGTACATAAACATTTTTAAAAGCAGTGAGGAAGAAGCCACTGAAAGAGTGAATGGTTGAAGATAGTGGTCAGAGAAGAAAGAAGAGAGTTTATCATTGACTCTTCCTCTTCTTCAGCCCCATACTCAGTCTTTTACCAAATCCTGTAGGTTTTTCTTCCATGCTGTTTCCCAGATCTGCCCTTCCCCATCCAGTCAAACAGCCAACATGCTGGTCCAGACACTTGTCACTTCCCAGGTTGACTACAGCATCAGTCTTGTTGCTGCCTCCCTGACCCTCTCTGTTCCATACTTCACTCTCCTGCCCAGGTCATTTTTCTAAAACTTAAATCCTGCTATAATTACTGTATCAGCCTCCTTGATGATCCCCCTGCCTCCTGTCTCTCCCCACTTCAGTCCATTCTTCACTCTAGTTCTTGGTCCCCTTCTGTTCTCTATCTACACTCACTCCCTTGGTGAACTCATTTGCTCCCATGGCTTCAACTATCATCTCTGTGCTGATGACACCCAAATCTACATCTCTGCCCCTGCTCTCTCTCCTTCCCTTCAGGCTTGTGTCTCCTCCTGCCTTCAAGACAACTCCATCTGGATGTCTGCCTGCCATCTAAAACTCAGTATGTCCAAGACTGAACTCCTTATCTTCCCTCCCAAACCCTGCCCTCTCCCTGACTTTCCCATCACTGTTGATGGCACTACCATTCTTCCCATCTCACAAGCCCGCAACCTTGGTGTCATCCTCGACTCTGCTCTCTTGTTCACCCCTCATATCCAATCCATCACCAAAACCTGCTGGTCTCACCTTTGCAACATCGCCAAGATCCACCATTTCCTCTCCATCCAAACCGCTACCCTGCTGGTTCAATCTCTCATCCTATCCCGACTGGATTACTGCATCAGCCTCCTCGCTGATCTCCCATCCTCCTGTCTCTCCCCACTTCAATCTATACTTCACTTTGCTGCCCGGATCATCTTTGTGCAGAAATGCTCTGGGCATGTTACTCCCCTCCTCAAAAATCTCCAGTGGCTGCCAGCCAACCTACGCATCAAGCAAAAACTCCTCACTCTTGGCTTCAAGGCTCTCCATCACCTTGCCCCCTCCTACCTCACCTCCCTTCTTTCCTTCTACAGCCCAGCCCACACCCTCCACTCCTCTGCCACTAACTTCCTCACTGTGCCTTGCTCTTGCCTGTCCCGCCGTCCACCCCGGCCCATGTCCTCCCCCTGGCCTGGAATGCCCGCCCTCCGCACATCCGCCAAGCCAGCTCTCTTCCTCCTTTCAAAGCCCTACTGAGAGCTCACCTCCTCCAGGAGGCCTTCCCAGACTGAGCCCCCTCCTTCCTCTCCCCCTCCTCCCACTCCCCATACCCCCGCCCTACCTCCTTCCTCTCCCCACAGCAGCTGTATATATGTAATAGATTTATTACTCTATTTTACTTGTACATATTTACTATTCTATTTTATTTTGTTAATATGTGTTTTGTTGTCTGTCTCCCCCTTCTAGACTGTGAGCCTGCTATTGGGTAGGGACTGTCTCTATATGTTACCGACTTGTACTTCCCAAGCACTTAGTACAGTGCTCTGCACACAGTAAGCCCTCAATAAATACGATTGAATGAATGAATGAATGAACTCTGCTGCCCAGATAATTGTTGTACGAAAGTGTTCAGTCCACGTTTCTAAACTCCTCAAGAACCTTCAGTGGTTGCCCATTCACAACTGCATCAAACAGAAACTCCTTATCATCAGCTTTAAAGCACACAATAACCTTGCCCCCCTCTTATCTCACTTCACTGCTCCCTACTACAAGCCAGCCCACAAACTTTCTCCTCTAATGCCAACCTACTCACTGTACCTCCATTTTGACGTCTCACCACCAGCCTTTTGTCTATGTCCTGCTTCTTGCATGGAACACTCTCCCTCTTCATAGCCTAGGGACAATTACTCCTCCTGCCTTCAAAGCCTTACTGAAGGCACATCTCCTCCAAGAGGCCTTCCCAGACTTAGCCCCCCTTTCTTCTTCTCCCACTTCTTTCTGCGTCACCCTTGCACTTGAATTTTCCCCCATATTCACCCTTCCCTCAGCCCCACAGCACTTATGTCATACCTTTAATTTATTTATATTAATGTCTGTCTCCCCCTCTAGACTGTAAACTCATTATGGGCAGGGAATGTGTCTACCAACTCTGTTCTATTGTTATATTGTACTCTTCCAAGTGCTTAATACAGTGCTATGCACACAGTAAGCACTAAATAGAGTGACTGATTGAAAACATCATTATGCCCACATCTCCCTATTCCTCAAAAGCCTGCATTTGTTACCCAGTCCTCCCTACGTCAAACAGAAATTCCAGGCCATCAGCTTTATGGCACTCAAGCAGCCCTTCCCCTCTTCCTTATCCCACTGGCTCCCTTCAGTCCTCTTAAGCTCACCTTCTCCCTGTGCCTCATTCTCTTCTCCCTTGACTCCAACCTCTTGCCCTCCACTTTGCCTAGAATTCCCTCCCACTTCAAATCCATCAGACCACAGTTTTTTCCATATTCAAACCCCTCTTAAAACCTTATTTCCTTTAGAAAGCTCTCTTCTATTAACTTCTATTCCTCTTGGTTTATATCCCTCCAACTAGGGCTGAGTTAACAACCCAATTTGTCTAAGGCTAATGGATTTTGCTCCTCTCCGGATGACACATGACATCATCACCCTGGGTAGGATGACACTGAAACTGTCTCCCTGGCTTAACTGCTTAGAGCCTGGTTGAGATCTTCCTCTAGCTTCACGCTAGCTTCCCTGCTCCACTCCCTCAGCTCAGCAGACGGGGTTGGGGACATTGACCATTTGGAGTGTATGTCCTGGTAATTGCCACCGTTGTCAATTGCTAATCCCTCTACAATTATCACTTGCCAAGTGGTTGGACTAATAGTTATTGCTAATGGAGCTATTAGTATTTTGTCCCTGGGCCTGGTACTTTCTGGGAAGCAGCTGGTGCAGTTCTGCCTAGGCCAGCAACATTCCAGCCACGGTTTTGGTGGGGAGAGAAGGGAGAGAAGAGGACAGGTGAGGTGTGATTATCGAACCTGAGCTGGGGTCTTCTAAACCAGGTTTTTCTGGGGCTGCGGGTCCTGTGTGACTGGATCTGTGGTTCCCACGTGCTTTTTCCTCACTGTCCCCGGAAACAGTCCAGGGCTGCAGGGCAGAAAGGAGAGGAAATTCTTCCATTGGCAGCAGGGAAATGTTCTCTATCCGAAGCACTCAGGGGCAGCTTTTGGCAGGAGCGGGTAGGTGGCCAAAGCTCATGCAGCATGACTCAGTGGGTAGAGCATGGGCCTGGCAGTCAGAAGGACCTGGGTTCTAATCCCAGCTCCACCACATATCTGCTATGTGACCTTGAGCAAGTCTCAGGGCCTCAGTTACCTCATCTTTAAAATGGGGATTAAGACTGAGCCTCATATGGGACAGAGACTGGGTTCAAGCTGATTAGCTTGTAACTTCCCCAGCACTTAGAAAAGTGCTTGCCACTTAGTAAGTGCTTAACAAGCACCATAATTATTATTACCGGGGACTACATTGTGAGGTGTTCAGGGTTAGGAGGTCCTAGTCTGGGGGCCCTTGGGCTTCCACCCTGGGAGCCCTGCATTAATTTGCACCTGCTCCCAGTTGTCACTCCAGCCTTTCTGAGTCCACCTAAGGACTTAAGTATTCACAACATAGTACAGCACTTGAATGCCCTATTAAGCACTAACTGATGTACTGATTCCCTTTCCTTCTTCTCATTCAAAATGTATTTTAATGTCTGTCCCCCTGATGGAGTGTAAGGTTCTCAAGGGCAGGGATTATGTCTCCTTCTGTTGCACTTTCCCAAGGGCTTACTATGACTACACATAGTAGGTGCTCAATGAATACTATTGATGGATTGATTGGTCCTAACATATTTGCACTGTTACCATTTGTATTCTCATTCATCCTCTTGTTCACATTTTGTTGAAGGATTGCAAGCCTTCTTAGATCATAAGCACTTAGAGGGCAGGAAACCTATGTTTGGCATCTGTTTTACTCTCTCAAACACTGTGTATAGTGCTTTGCAGTTAGTTGGTGCTCAATAAATGTCACTGATTGCCTGAGGTGGAAATTGGCTATTCCCATTGCCTCTGGATGTTTCTTCACCAAACCATACCTTTCTGGGCTCCCCTCAGGCAAAAAGACATTCAGCATCAGCTCACTATGGGCAGGGCATGTGACCGTTTATTGTCACATTGAACTCTTGTAAGCACTTAGTACAGCACTCTGCAAGCAGTAAGCGCTCAATAGATATGACTGAATGAACTCCCTTCCACTGGGAGACGTGGCTAGGTCGGGAAATGAGGGGTCAATCCTTCATCCTGGCCAGGGACAAGGCCTGACTGTTCTCCTTGCAGAAAGGGGACCCTGCTGATCAACAACATCTTCTCCATCATCCCTGCCATCCTGATGGGAACCAGCAAATTGGCCAAGTCATATGAGATGATCATCCTTTCCCGTATTGTGGTGGGAATTTGCGCAGGTATCCGTGTTCTGCTCTGCCATCCGGCCAAAACTGTGGGGCAAGCCGGCTTCAGAAGGGCGGGCTGGGGATGGGCTGGGTCCATTCCAGGAGCTCTTGGGTCTGGTGAGGGCCCAAGGATCAGTGATCTCCGCCACTCTTCTCTCTCTTCAGGCTTGCAGGCAGCAAAAGGGTCTGCTCTCCTAGTCATTGCCTTAGCGACAAACCAAGCTGTGACTCAGCCGAGTTCTGAAAGCTGAGCTGGGTCCTGGGGCACCTTATGGCACTCTCTATCGCTTACCTACACTGTTGCTGGGTTTCAACATCTCCAGGTGATTATCAGAGTGCTGCAGGGTGAATAGACACCGACCGATCCAACTCCCCACCCAAAGTCCTGGGGGTAGAAAGGGTCACTTGGCTCTTTGGAGAGATCCTCATCCCACTATCAGCCAGGTCCTTGGACATCCACTCGTTGGAGTTTTCCTCCAGCCATGTTAGCTCCAGGAGAAAGAAGGGAATTTTTCCATGGGTGCCTCTGTGTATGTGTGTGTGTGTGTTTTTATGATGTTTGTGTGTATGTGAGCATATGGTAATATGAGCCCTGTGCATTGTATATTTATCATGTTATTATGTATATACATGTTATTACACATATTATTACATGTATAATATATGGCATACGTATTTATAAATATATGGACATATGTAGTGATATTACTGGGTGAGACCAGCGGTGCTGCCCAATAATAATAAAATTGTGGCATTTGAGTTCTTATTTACATTGGGTAAGTCATTTAACTTCTCTGTGCCCCAGTTACCTCATCTATAAAATGGTAATTAAGACTGTGAGCCTCGTGTGGTACATGGACTGTTTCCAACCTGATTAAATCGTACCTACCCCAGTGCTTAGTACAGTGCCTGAAGCATAGTAAGTGCTTATCAAGTACCATAAAAAGTGATGAATTTCTTCCCACTACTGGCCCTCCCAACAAATGGCCATCTCTTGACCTGATTTTTCATCCCCCATTCACCAGGTTTGTCCTCCAATGTGGTTCCCATGTACTTAGGAGAACTGTCCCCCAGAAACCTGCGGGGAGCCATTGGTGTGGTGCCGCAGCTTTTCATCACAGTTGGCATCCTCATCGCCCAGATCTTTGGCCTCCGAAGCATCCTCGCAAGTGAAGAAGGTGAAGCCCAGGGTGGGGCCAGAGTGCGGCGATAAACCCTCATTGGTTCTGATGTGACACCTCCCCACTGATGACCAAAGCTGCAGTGGAGGGGGTGGAGAGGCTGGGTGGGGGAAAGAAGGGCAGCTTCCTTCTCAGAGATGGACAGAGGCTGGCTAGGATCCTCTAGACTCTAAGCTCACTCCTCAAGACTATAACCTCACTGTGGGCAGGAAATGTGTCTACCAACTATTTTATGCTGTACTCTCTCTCTAGGGTTGGCTTAGAAGCAGTGTGGCTTAGTGGAAAGAGCATGGGCTTGGGAGTCAGAGGTCGTGGGTTCTAATCCCAGCTCTGCCGTTTTTCAGCTGTGTGACGTTGGGCAAGTCACTTAACTTTCTATGTCTGTTATCTCATCTGTAAAATGGGGATTAAGACTGTGAGCCCCATAGAAGACAACCTGATTACCTTGTATCTACCACAGTGCATCATCATCATCATCATCATCAATCGTATTTATTGAGCGTTTACTATGTGCAGAGCTCTGTACTAAGCGCTTGGGAAGTACAAATTGGCAACATATAGAGACAGTCCCTACCCAACAGTGGGCTCACAGTCTAAAAGGGGGAGACAGAGAACAAAACCAAGCATACTAACAAAATAAAATAAATAGGATAGATACGTACAAATAAAATAAATAAATAAATAGAGTAATAAATATGTACAACCATATATACATATATACAGGTGCTGTGGGGAAGGGAAGGAGGTAAGACGGGGGGGATGGAGAGGGGGACGAAGGGGAGAGGAAGGAAGGAGCTCAGTCTGGGAAGGCCTCCTGGAGCAGGTGAGCTCTCAGCAAGGCCTTGAAAGGAGGAAGAGAGCTAGCTTGGTGGAGGGGCAGAGGGAGGGCATTCCAGGCCCGGGGGGTGACGTGGGCCAGGGGTCGATGGCGGGACAGGCGAGAACGAGGTACAGTGAGGAGATTAGCGGCGGAGGAGCGGAGGGTGTGGGCTGGGCGGTAGAAGGAGAGAAGGGAGGTGAGGTAGGAGGGGGCGAGGTGATGGACAGCCTTGAAGCCGAGGGTGAGGAGTTTCTGCCTGATGCGCGGATTGATTGGTAGCCATTGGAGGTTTTTGAGGAGGGGAGTAATATGCCCAGAGCGTTTCTGGACAAAGATAATCCGAGCAGCAGCATGAAGTATGGATTGAAGTGGAGAGAGACACGAGGATGGGAGATCAGAGAGAAGGCTGGTGCAGTAGTCCAGACGGGATAGGATGAGAGCTAGAATGAGCAGGGTAGCAGTTTGGATGGAGAGGAAAGGGCGGATCTTGGCAATGTTGCGGAGCTGAGACCGGCAGGTTTTGGTGACGGCTTGGATGTGAGGGGTGAATGAGAGAGCGGAGTCGAGGATGACACCAAGGTTGCGGGCTTGTGAGACGGGAAGGATGGTAGTGCCGTCAACAGAGATGGGAAAGTCAGGGAGAGGACAAGGTTTGGGAGGGAAGACAAGGAGTTCAGTCTTCGACATGTTGAGCTTTAGGTGGCGGGCAGACATCCAGATGGAGATTTCCTGAAGGCAGGAGGAGATGCGAGCCTGGAGAGAGGGGGAGAGAGTAGGGGCAGAGATGTAGATCTGGGTGTCATCAGCGTAGAGATGATAGTTGAAGCCGTGGGAGCGAATGAGGTCACCAAGGGAGTGCGTGTAGATTGAGAACAGAAGGGGACCAAGCACTGAACCTTGGGGAACCCCCACAGTAAAAGGATGGGAGGGGGAGGAGGAGCCTGCAAAAGAGACTGAGAAAGAACGACCGGAGAGATAAGAGGAGAACCAGGAGAGGATGGAGTCTGTGAAGCCAAGGTCACTGCATGGAACAGTGCTTGGCTCATAGTAAGCCCTTAACAAATACCATTATTATTATTATTATTATTATTATTATTATAATTATTATGAGACTGTGAGCTCAATGTGGGCAGGGAATGTGTCTGTTCATTTTTTATGGCATTTATCAAGTGCTTACTATGTGCAAAGCACTGTTCTAAGTGCTGGGGAGGTTACAAGGTGATCAGGTTGTCCCATAGGGGGCTCACCATCTTAATCCCCATTTTACAGATGAGGGAATTGAGGCACAGAAAAGTTAAGTGACTTGCCTAAAGTCACACAGCTGATAATTGGCAGAGCTGGGGTTCGAACCCATGACCTCTGACTCCAAAGCCCAGGCTCTTTCCACTGAGCCATGCTGCTTTATATTGTACTCTCCCAAGTGCTTAGTACAGTGCTGTGCCCACAGTAAGTGCTCAATAAATACAATTGAATGAATGAATGAATGAATCAAGGGCAATGATGAGATTCGTTGGGAGACTGGATTCGCCTGGGCAGGTTCCCCTCCAGGGAGAGGGCAGGGATGTGGGTGTTCATAGGTGATGTCAGTCTCCCCTGGGAGCTGTCTGGACTGGGTGTACGTTCTCTGCAGGCTGGACAATTCTGCTCGGCCTGACGGGTGTTCCTGCGGGGTTGCAGCTGCTCTTCCTGCCCTTCTTTCCCGAGAGCCCCAGGTACACGCTGATCCAGAAGGGAGAGGAAGAAAGAGCTCGAAGAGGTACCACAATCCCCTGATAACACAGTCCATTCCTCTTCAGGTATTCTTGAATCCACTGCCAAATTTCAGTGTCCTGTATCACTGACAGTGCCCTCCTTCACTTTCAGATAATTTCAGAGTTATTTTGGTTTAAGCATTTCTCTTCCCTTTGAAGTATTTTAACTAACTTGAATAGAATGATAGAATCCCAATCTAGTTTAGCTTCAAAACTGGCAGATTTATTTAGCTTAGAGAGTGATATCTCAAGCCTGTTAGCACCAAGTGCCTTTTTATGCCAAGGACTGTGAAAGATGATACTTGGAAAATTAAGTTCTAGATTGACATAAGTATGCACAAAACGTTGAATTCAAACTTTCCTTGCTGGTACATAGTTGTGTTGTTTGATCACGTAAAAGCCATGTTTTAAAATCAATATTTCAAAATGTATTTTTATCATTTTGGTCAATACTTTGGATCTTGGGCTTGAGAAGTAGTGTGGACTAGTGGATAGAGCATGGTTCTGGGAGTCAGAAGGACCTGGATTTTAATACCAGCTCCACCCCTCATCTGATGAGTGACCTTGGCCAAGTCACACAACTTTTCTGTGTCTGTTACCTCATTGGCCAAACGGGGATTAAGACTGCGAGCCCCATGTGGGACATGGACTGTGTATTCACATAACACTCTATTTTCATGGGAAGAGAGGGGAGAGGGCTGACTCAACTATTGATTTGGGCAGCTGTAGGGGAGGCACCTAGTGCCTACAATTCTACAGTTCCTCAGCATCCTTTGGGGCCGCAGGCCTGGTAGGGCCCCGGGAGGGACCCTCCTGTCCAAGAAGGGATCCTTCTGTCTGGGGTGGACAGGCTTGGGAGGATTTATGAGGGACTCCAGGTTGGGTGGAACCTGGGCTGCCCCGGTGTGGCCTGACTTGTATTGTCAGCCTCTCACTCTGTCCTCTCCTGCAGATTTACGGAAACTGAGAGGCTGGGACGATGTGGAGGATGAGGTGGAAGAGATGCGCCTCGAAGACCAAGCGGAGAAGGCTGAGGGACGTCTGTCCGTCCTCAACCTCTTCACCTTCCGGTCCCTGCGGTGGCAGCTCATCTCCATCATTGTCCTGATGGCCGGCCAGCAGCTGTCGGGAGTTAATGCGGTGGGTGCAGGGTCATCCTGAGGTGGGGTGGAGTCTGTCTGCCCTCAGACTTGAGTGGTTGTTCCTCAGGGGAGGTGCAAGAATCCACCCCAAGAAGAAAGCTGTGCTCCTGAATCAGAATTACTTACCCACTTCCTGTTAGTGTCTGGGGGGATATAGGGGATCTGACCTGCTTTGGCTTTTACTGGTCAGGACTGTGCCTTGGTCCCCAGTGGGCCCCTCTGACTATTTTTTCTGATCTGGTTCTAGATCTACTACTACGCAGACAGTATCTACCAGAAAGCGGGGGTAAAGGTGGATGATGTTCAATACGTGACGGCTGGCACTGGAGCAGTCAACGTAGTGATGACCTTCACAGCTGTACGTACTGGCCACCCTGAGCTGTTTGGGTTCCACAGTCAGGGATCTGGGAGAAGATGGTCCCAGGAGCATGTGAGATTCCTCAGAGAGGGGCGAGTCATGTTTTAGACTCCCGAGTTCCTTACTCCTCCCATCCCTGCACTCAGCTGCAGGCTCCAGATGGCACCGTTTTGAGTTTGTGGGTAGCAAAACTCCATGGGGGCAGTGGAAAAGATGGTCTCCACAACTCATCACTGTAGCACTTATTAAGAATTTATGATGTGCCAAGCTCTGTACTCAACACTGGGGTGGGTACAAGGTATTCAGTTCAGGCACACCCTATCACTCACTGTGCTCACAGCCTATGTGGAAGGGAGAGCAAGTATTGAGTTCCCATTTTGCAGATGAATAAACTGAGGCACCGAAAAGTTAAGTGTCTTGTCCAAGGTCACACAGCAGGCAAGTGACGGAGCTGAGTTTAGAACTCGGGTCCTCTGACTCTTAGACTTGTGTTCTTTCGACTAAGTCACACAGCTTCTCTTTTTTTTTATGGTGTTTGTTGAGTACTTACTATGTGCCAGATACTGTATGAGCTATTCAGGTTGGACATTGTCCATGTCTCATGTGGGGCTCACGGTCTTAATCCCCATTTTACAGATGAGGTAACTGAGGCACAGAGAACTCAAGTGACTTGCCCAAGGTAGCACAGCAGACAAATTGCAGAGCCACTTTGAGGTAGACTCCCAGCCTTGCTCATCTCAAGTCTCTGACCTGAGAGTTTCCTGCCCCATTGGTCCTACCCACTTACAACAGAAAACTGGCATTTAAAGTGAGCAATTAATCATTTTCCATGAGGATTAGTGTTAGTGAGTCCAACAATTCCACCTTTTCATTTCTGGTACTGCAGGGAACCAGACATACAGTGAGCTGGAAAGCCTGTGAAACACATCCCTTCAAGCAGGGATTGGGATAAGTGGTGGCTGTTGGACCCTGGGCCCCTAATCTTGATCCTGGGCCAATGTTCAGGAGGGCCACAAAATGGAGGCCATGGCCCTTGTCCCACCCCTCTGTTGTTGTAACTGGGTCTGCTCTGAGGCCAAGGAAAGGCAGAATTACTGAATTCACTCTGCCTGGAACTGAGCCCAGGAGACAGGCTATGACAGATGGAGCTTCTTGATGTGTAAAGAGGAAAAGTTGTGGGGAGGCCAAGGCATCCAGGGATCAGAACTGCAGTGGAGCAGCCCTACCAGCCCAAAGGAGTCTGGGGGATTCAAGGATTAGCTGGTTGTTTTCCAGCAGCTTTCTTGATCTGAGGGGAGTCGGGGTGGGCCCCTTGCTACTGTCCAGATCTTTGTGCAAGACCCAGGTACCCATATATGTGAAAGCCAGTTCTTACCAAAAGAATTATAGAATTTGTCAAGTGTTTATTATGTGCCAAACATATAATTCAATCAGATCAAAAACACTCCCTGTCTCACATGGGGCTCATAGTCTAAGGTATGGGAGAGGGGAACAGACATTTAATCCCCATTTTACACATGAGGAAACAGAGGCACAGAGAAATTAAGTGTCTTGCCCCAAGGCACACAGCAGGCAAGTGATGGAGCTTGGTCTAGAACCTGGGTCCCTTGACTCTCAGGCTTGGGCTCTATCCACTAGGCCTCATTGCAATTTTGGCTTTGGAGAAGGGCTGCTGCCCTCAGTACTTCTGGGGTTTGATGGGGTTCTCTTGTCCCACTAAACTTCTCTCTCGCCTTCCATTCTGGGGTTGGTGGGAGTGAAGGAAACCCCCCGAGGTTAGAAAAGTGATGGGCCACTGGGCCTGGGGCCGACTGTGCTTGCAGAGTCCTGCCCTTGGCTCCAGTGGGGCCCAGCCAGCTGGGATTTTCAGAAGCATCCTTCCCTCCAGTTGGTCATTCAGTCAGTCAATCATATTTATTGAGTGCTTACTGTATGCAGAGCACTGTACTAAAAAGTCAGGAGAGTACAATATAACAGATACATATGCAGAACAGTGTACTAAACAGTCAGGAGAGTACAATATAACAGATACATTCCCTGCCTACAATGAGCTTACAGTCTAGAGAAGGAAACAGATATTAATATAAATAAAGATGATAAATAAATCACCTTCTCTGGCAGGTCTTCATTGTGGAGGTCTTGGGGAGGAGGCTGCTGCTGCTCGTTGGCTTTGGCATCTGCTGTGTGGCCTGTGCTGTGCTGACCACGGCCCTCGCACTCCAGGTGGGGAACAAGCCCACTCTCTCCTCTGCCTTCCATGGCTGATGGGAAAGTGCAGCCCCCCTCCCCCCACCACCGGTAGGACTGGAGGGGACCCACTGGGGCCCCAGGATGGGGAGAAATACCCTTGCCCACAATCACCCATTTACCTCCCCAGAGCAGAAGTCCTCTGGGACCAGAAAAATATCCAGAGGAAACTGTGTGGGTCAGTGGGCCCAGCCTCTGTCTCCAAGCTCTTCATTCATTCATTCATTCAATTGTATTTACTGAGCGCTTACTGTGTGCAGAGCACTGTACTAAACACTTGGGAAGTACACGTTGGAGACATATAGAGATGGTCCCTACCCAACAACAGGCTTACAGTCTAGAAGGGGGAGACAGACAACAAAACAAAACATGTAGACAGGTGTCAAAATCATCAGAACATATAGAATTATAGCTATATGCACATTATTAACAAAATAAATAGAACAGTAAATATGTACAAGTAAAGCAAATAGAATAATAAATCTGTACAAATATATACAAGTGCTGTGGGGAGGGGAAGGAGGTAGGATGGGGGGATGAGGAGGGGGAGAGGAAAAAGGGGGTTCAGTCTGGGAAGGCCTCCAGGAGGAGGTGAGCTCTCAGTAGGGCTTTGAAGGGAGGAAGAGAGCTAGCTTGGCAGATGTGTGGAGGGAGGGCATTCCAGGTCAGGGGGAGGACATGGGCCAGAGGTCAATGGCGGGACAGGCGAGAACGAGGCACAGTGAGGATGTTAGTGGCAGAGGAGTGGAGGGTGCGGGCTGGGCTGTAGAAGGAAAGAAGGGAGGTGAGGTAGGAGGGGGTGTGGTGATGGAGAGCCTTGAAGCCGAGAGTGAGGAGTTTTTGCTTGATGCATAGGTTGACAAGCAGCCACTGGAGATTTTTGAGGAGGGGAGTAACATGCCCAGAGCATTTCTGCACAGAGATGATCCGGGCAGCAGTGTGAAGTATAGACTGAAGTGGGGAGAGACAGGAGAATGGGAGATCAGAGAGGAGGCTGATGCAGTAATTCAGGCTCTTCCTGTTGCCCCCTGCCCCATCAGTGTAAAGGCTCCACTAGTAGGTTCCAGCCCTGCTACAACCCGATGGGTGGACCCCGGGGATGAAAAGGTAAGGGTTCCCACCAATCCAGGCCTGCCCCCGGACAGCCCCCCGGATCACCTCTACTCTCCCCACACAGGACCAAGTGGCTGGGATGCCGATTCTCAGCATCATCTGTGTCATCATGTATGTCGTGGGGCATGCAATAGGACCCAGTAAGTATTTGGGGGCTGCTTACCTTGCCACCTCCACCCTCTCCCCAACCTATGCAGGAGGCCAAACCCCTCCAGCTACTGAAGCAGACCTGGGAGGGATTTAATGGGTGATCTTGGAAAGGCAGGGTGGACTAGTGTATCAGAGCCCTAGACTTGGGGGCGGTGGTTTGATTTTGGCCTGGCTATGCAATGGAAACCAGGCATGATGGGAAGAGCAATCAGGCTGAAATATTACATTAATGAATACATTTGAGAAGGCTTTGAACACAGGTAACTGGTTTCTTTGCAATAGAGTTGGCTATTTGGCCACATTTTCTGGAGCTTCAAGTGAGAGGGCAGTGAAGAGGTGAGTATAGAGTTCCAGGGGAGGATGCAGCAGTCCAAATGTTTTTAGGGGGAGGAGAGAGAAGCCAAAAAGGAAAACAAACAAAAGCATAGGGGGAAAAAGGAAGGATAAGGGAAAGGGGGAGAGGGAGGGCGAGCCAGAGAGCAGTCGAGAGAGGGAGACAGACAAAGTGTGCTCCAGGAACACTAACAGGGTTGCTCAGAGATGGAGAGTAGCAACAGGACAGAGTAAGAAAAAAAACCCACCTGAAAGCAACTCTTGCTACTGTTAACTACTCAGAGTTCCCATCCCAGCTACCTGACCATGACGCCAGGGGAGACAGACGTTCTGGCCCGCTGGGGAGAGTGACACCAATTGAGATTGGCATGATTTCTCTTTCTTTCTCCTTCTATCCTGCTCATCTTGGTGCTGGACTTGCCACCACCCTCACACTTTTGGCCCAAAGGACATCTGTGGGAAACCCTAACCTTCTTTTGAGTGAGAGGACCAGGGGACAAAATGAATGACCCTCCTGACCAATGCATATTGTCTGGTTGCATGCCATTTTTCTGCATTGTTCTAAGGGTTTCTTATATCATAGTAAGAAGTCCTCTTTGAGTCTGCCTTTGGAGAAAGGACACCCTACTCTCACTGATTAAAAAGCTGCGTTTGATTGGGGCAGAACATTTTCAGAATTGGTATCCATTGAATGTTCCATTAATCAACAAGGTGGGAAGACTCGAGTTCCAATTCCCCACACTCACTTTCTTCTCTTCTCTTCTTTTCTCCCTAAAGGCCCCATCCCTTCGCTAGTGATCACAGAGATGTTCCTGCAGTCCTCCCGGCCAGCAGCATACATGGTCGGGGGGACGGTTCACTGGCTCTGCAATTTCACCGTGGGGCTGGTCTTCCCTTTTATCCAGGTGAGCCTTGCCTGTCCCCAAGCTCCAGGGAAACTCATTCGGGGAAAAACTTAATAGGGAAAATACAATAACTGAAAACTGGGAGCCTAGGTGTGACATGGAGCAGAGAAGGGAACCCTAACTGGTGATCATTCCCTCAGTTCTAAGTCAGCCTCCTGTCCCAATTTAGCCAGTTTGCTAAATTTCCGAGGGTTGTCGAGCAGTTTGCCCTGGCTAGCTGGTCACTCTCCCTGGCACTGACCTCCAGGAGCTTTTGCTCAACCCATCCCAGTCGGAACATGCTCAGTACAGGCTCAAAGCAAGCAGCATGGTTTAATGGAAAGAACACGGACCCAGGAGTCAGAGAACCTGAGTTATAATCCTGCCTCTACCACTTGTCTGCTGTGTGACCTTGGGCAAACCACTTAACTTCTCTGGGCCTCAGTTACCTCATCTGTGAAATGAGGATTAAGACTGTGAGCCCCATGTGGGACAGGACTGTTTCCAACCTGTTTAGCTTGTATCTACCTTAGCACTCAGCACAGTGCCTGGCACCTAGTAAGCACATAACCAATACAATTGGAAAAAAGGTCCCACAGCATTCTAGGACTTGTAGTTTGGACACTCCAGGAAGCTGAGGAACTTTAAACTCCACACTTTCCTCCACTCCCATTCTCATGATCACTAAAAGGGAAAGAAAAACATACAACCTTGGGTTGGAAGCCCAGTGCCCTGTTTTTCAACAAGACTAGCACAACCAGCCTGTTCAGATCCCCTTGTAGGCCCTCTTCAAAGGGACGGCAGCAAAGAGCTCCTGGACTCCCTTGTATCTCGCTTGTCCTCCTGCAGGGAGCCCTTGGCCCTTACAGCTTTATCATCTTTGGTGTGATCTGCCTGCTCACCACCATCTACACCTACCTGATTGTCCCAGAGACCAAAGGCAAAACATTCATGGAGATCAATCAGATTTTCGCCAAGAGGAACCAGGTCGACATCTCGGGCAATAAGGAGGAACTAAAGGACTTCAAAACCCCCCGCTTCCTCCCTGCTGGCGTGACTGATGAACAGCCCTAAACTCTTGGGGTCACGGCTGCCCAGGGAGATCAGCCTGACACTCTTCCCTCTCCTTCTCATTTTATTTGCAACCAGCTAGCTAATTGTGCATCTGCAGAAATAGGAGTCATCCAGCATGGCTGGTAAGTTGTGTCTTTGGGCTCCCTGGCCAGCCTATGAATGCCTTCTGAGTGTTTTTCCTGCTGTCATTAAAGAGCAGCCAACTACCTTTCATCATCATCATCGTAATTATTGAGTGCTTACTGTGTGTAAAGCACTGTACTAAGCACTTGGTAGAGTACAATATAACAACAAAAAGACACATTCCAGCCCACAACTAGTTCATAGTCTAGAGGGGGAGGCAGACATTAATATAAATAAAGAAATACATATATAAATAAATTACAGATATATAAATATATATAACATATATAGAGAGAGAGAGAGATAGAAAGGTATGTACATATGTGCTATGGGGTTGGGAGGGAGGATGAATGAAGTAACAAGAGCAGTGCAGAAGAGGAGAGGAAGACTTAGTCAGGGTAGGCTTCTTGGAGGAGATGTCCCTTCAATAAGGTTTTGAAGTGGGGGAGAGAACAATCATCTGTCAGATATGAGGAGGAAGGGCGTGCCAGGCCAGAAGTAGCATGGCTCAGTGGAAAGAGCCCGGGCTTTGGAATCAGAGGTCGTGGGTTCAAATCCCGGCTCTGCCGCTTGTCAGCTGTGTGACTTTGGGCAAGTCACTTAACTTCTCTGGGCCTCAGTTCCCTCATCTGTAAAATGGGGATGAAGACTGTGAGTCCCACGTGGGACAACCTGATTACCTTGCATCTACCCCAGCACTTAGAACAGTGCTTTGCACATAGTAAGCACTTAACAAATACCAACATTAAGTAGGATGCGGGTGAGAGGTCGGCAGCAAGACAAATGAGGCTGAGGTATAGTGAGAAGGTTAGCATTAGAAGAATGAAGTGTGTGGGGTGGGTTGTAGTAGTAGAGTAGTGAGCTGAGGTAGGAGGGGGTGAGGTGATTAAGTGTTTTAAAGTAAATAGTGATGAGTTTTTGTTTGATATGGAGGTGGATAGGCAATCTCTGGAGTTTCCTGAGGATCAGGGAAACATGGTCTGAAAGTTTTTGAGGCGGTATCATGGAAATTGCTTCCTCCTCCTCGTCTTCCACATGGCTTAATTAGCCTGGCAGAGACTGTGGATGTTACCAGTTTTTCACTGAATGCAGCTGCAGTGGAGAACTGGAACAAGCAAAGTTGAGGGATGGGGTTGGGGAGGCCCTCTCAGAGCTGGTGCCCCTGGAGTCCGGGTGGCTCCATAATGGGCTGGGCTGGGCTCCATCATGCCTAGTCGAACCCAGCCTGCAACAGCTATTCTGGCTCCCAACAAAGCTCCCTGTGGACATGGAATGTCTCATGCTTCCGCTGTACTCTCCCAGAGACTTAGAATGGTGTAGTGTAACCGGTGCTCAAGAAATGCCATTGCTACATCAGAGCTCAGAAATGTGGATTTGCTGGGTTATTAGCAGTGAACCATGACATGAAGTCTATACTTTCAGTAATTTTTGTTCAGTGAAGTGGGGAAATTAGAGGAGAAATTGAGGGTGGACTGTTCTGCTAGGGAAGAACTTTGAATTGTTTCTTTATAGTCATTAAAGCTGATCCAATTACTTTTCCTTAAGAACTATGTTTCGTCCCTGCCATTGTCAGCTGCCAAAAAGTTATTGGAAAACCCTTGTTAAAACACCTAGTCTATCTCACCTGCCCACTTTTTACCCCGTGAACAGCCACTGCAGAGCAAAGTTTGGTTGTGGGTCTTGGAAAGCCTTGGTTTCAGTGTACAACCCAAGAGCTGGGGGCTGATAAAATCTAGATTTTTAGCACAGATCAAATTTCCAAGCCAATTGATTAGCAAAGCATCAAGTCTCAAAGTTTCAGCAGGGGAAAATTATATACCTTCTACTTCAGAATCAATCTAGGCAAGAGAAATGACCATTCCTAGGGGCTTCCTAAAATAAAGAATAGACCCATAAAAGTAGAAGTAGACTAAATGCTCCTGGTTCTCTGCCACTCTGATGGTCAGCCACTAGAAGTGATTCTTTGGTTTCCCAGTTCTGTCAGAATGACCAACTCTATTTTGCTCTCCCAAGTGCTTAATACAGTGTTCTATACGAAATGAGTGCTAAATAAATACTACTGAGTGAATGAAGGGATGCGTTGGTCACCATTGCTCTGATTTTATGCTGAGTAGCCTAGTTTTCAGTTGGTTGTGCCCTGTGCCACTTTTGAGCATAATAATAATGATGGCATTTGTTAAGCACTAACTATGTGCAAAGTACTGTTCTAAGCGCTGGCGGGGGGGGGGTACAGGGTGATCAGGTTGTCCCATGTGGGGCTCGCAGTCTTAATCCCCATTTTACAGATGAGGTAACTGAGGCTCAGAGAAGTTAAGTGACTTGCCCAAGGTCACACAGCAGACATGTGGAGGAGCAGGGATTAGGACCCATGACCTCTGACTCCCAAGCCTGGCTCCTTCCACTGAGCCACACTACTTCCCTATTTAGGCATTTATTCATTTACATGTCAATTTTTCACTTCTTTTCACCTGCATTCTCTCAGTCTTACTAGACTGTGGGGGAGGGCAGGGATCATTTCAATCAATTAGTGATATTCATCGAGTGCTTACTGTCTGTAGAGCACTGTACAAAGTGCCTGGGAGAGTATGTCCTCTGTTGTCACCTTCCAAGTACTTAGTCCAGTGCTCTGCCATTGAGTTCCATGTCTTTGGAGGGGTGGTGTGCTCAGGGGAACCTTCGAGGAGCGCATAAAGACCCCAAAGAAATTGGTGAAATCGGGGTAACCTGGAGAAATATTCAAATGTTGGTGGGTACCAGGCAAACTTCCGTGAAAATGACACCTACATGATAGCATCGTCACATTATCATTTGAGCCATAGTGAGGCTTGTGATGCCACTGACACCTTGAGGTCCAGTGACTCTGAGGGTTGCTGATCACCGTGACTTCACATCTACCTGCAGTAAGTAGATGTCTGTTTTTATGGACAAGAAAAATGTCCCAGAAAAGGTTTGGATTGATGAAATCAAGAATGTTGCTTCCAGGAAGTGAGAGAAGTCAGGGTGAGGAGGGGATGAGGATGAAGAGGGGAGGTGATGGACTGGGGTGTCTGCAAGAACAAGCCATCACCTTACCCCCAGCAACCCTTGCAAACTCTAGAAGCTGGGGTCTCAGCTCCTCGGGCTTTGATTGCTGTGCTGGGACATTATTACAGTTGAAATTTAGAGTGGAACATTTTTACTAAACTGATTCTGATGCTTGGGGCAGGTTATTTCAATTAATCAACCAATCGATGATATTTATTGAGCTTCTAGGAGTGCTTAGCACCATAATGATTGCTTGGGTGGGTGGGCATGTCTGTGTTGGTTTGTGAGTGAAGCAAACCATGTTTAGGGCCCCTTTTGAAACACTTGCCCCATTCAGGACAATCAGAGCCCTTAAACTGGACTGCTCAGACATTGCTCAGACATCCGGGTGTCGCCAAGCACATCAGTGATGCAATGACCGATATCCTGAGCCTGCTACTTCATCCCATTTTGTCTGGGAGAAAACAACAGAAGCTGATCATGTTCCCTGACTTTACGGAGCATATGCTCTTCTGCTCCTAGCCACCCATCCTTCTGCTCCCACTTCTATATCCCTAGGCTTAAGGGCCTGAAAATCTACCCACAACACACACCTGGAGGTCAGGGTCCCCCCACTCGGTGCCTTCTGGATGTGACAGAACACTGAGAGAAAGCCCACCTGAGTCTTTGAGCCCACCTGATTCCTTTCTGTCTTACTTCCCGTGGCCCTGGGTGGCAACAGCCACCTCGTTTTATCACCATGGAGTGAGCGGAGAAACTCTGGGCAATGCTATTCTCTGTTTAGGTAGGGGTGACAGTGGCAGAATTCATTGCATGTATCATTTGTTCCTAAAACCTCAACTTGTGTTTTAGCTACAACACCAAGTGCAAGAAAAGTGACCTGAGAAGGCCCCGGCAGGGTCCAGAGACCAGATGAGCAATACCATAGGCCATAAAATCTTGGCTGGCCACAGTTGGCTATAACAAAAGGGTGGGCTGGCTGCCCTTCATTCAGGGGGAGTGCTTCACTAAGGGGCCACCAGGATCTGGGCTGCCGGACACTATCGCCCTATCTCCCTCCTACCATTCCTTTCCAAACTCCTTGAACGAGTTGTCTACACCCGCTGCCTCGAATTCCTCAACGCCAACTCTCTCCTCGACCCCCTCCAATCTGGCTTCCATCCCCTCCATTCCACTGAAACTGCCCTCTTGAAGGTCAACAATGACCTCCTGCTTGCCAAATCCAATTGCTCCTACTCTATCCTAATCCTCCTCAACCTCTCAGCTGCCTTCGACACTGTGGACCACCCACTTCTCAACACGCTATCCAACCTTGGCTTCACAGACTCTGTCCTCTCCTGGTTCTCCTCATCTCTCTGGCTGTTCATTCTCAGTCTCTTTTGCGGGCTCCTCCTCCCCCTCCCATCCCCTTACTGTAGGGGTTCCTCAAGGGTCAGTTCTTGGTCCCCTTCTGTTCTTTATCTACACTCACTCCCTTGGTGACCTCATTCACTTCCACAGCTTCAGCTATCATCTCTACGCTGATGACACCCAAAACTACATCTCTGCCCCGGCTCTCTCTCCCTCCCTGCAGGCTCGTGTCTCCTTCTGCCTTCAAGACATCTCCATCTGGATGTCTGCCTGCCATCTAAAACTCAACATGTCCAAGACTGAACTCCTTATCTTCCCTCCCAAACCCTGCCCTCTCCCTGACTTTCCCATCACTGTTGATGGCACTACCATCCTTCCCGTCTCACAAGCCTGCAACCTTGGTGTCATCCTCGACTCTGCTCTCTCATTCACCAAAACCTGCCGGTTTCACCTCCGCAACATCACAAAGATCCAACCTTTCCTCTCCATCCAAACTGCTACCCTGCTGGTTCAATCTCTCATCCTATCCCGACTGGATTACTTACTGCATCAGCCTACTCTCCGATCTCGCATTCTCCTGTCTTTCCCCATTTCAATCCATACTTCACGCCGCTGCCCGGGTCATCTTTGTCCAGAAACACTCTGGGCATGTTACTCCCCTCCTCAAAAATCTCCAGTGGCTACCGATCAATCTGCGCATCAGGCAGAAACTCCTCACCCTTGGCTTCAAGGCTCTCCATCACCTTTCCCCCTCCTACCTCACCTCCCTTCTCTCCTTCTACAGCCCAGCCTGCAACCTCTGCTCCTCTGCTGCTAATCTCCTCACTGTGCCTCATTCTCACCTGTCCCGCCGTCGACCCCCAGCCCACGTCCTTACCCTGGCCTGGAATGTCCTCCCTCCACACATCAGCCAAGCTAGCTCTCTTCCTCCCTTCAAAGCCCTACTGAGAGCTCACCTCCTCCAGGAGGCCTTCCCAGACTGAGCCCCCTCCTTCTTCTCCCCCTCCCCCCTCCCCATCCCCCCGCCCTGCCTCCTTCCCCTCCCCACAGCACCTGTATATATGTTTGTACAGATTTATTACTCTATTTTACTTGTACATATTTACTGTTCTTTTTATTTTGTTAATATGTTTTGTTTTGTTGTCCATCTCCCCCTTCTAGACTGTGAGCCCGCTATTGGGTAGGGTCCGTCTCTATATGTTACCAACTTGTACTTCCCAAGCGCTTAGTACAGTGCTCTGCACACAGTAAGCGCTCAACAAACGCGATTGAATGAATGAATGGAGAAGCCTCAGGCAGAAAATTCCACACCTGGCCCCCTGAAGTAGGGGAAAAGTGAGGTGTGGGGGCCTAATTTGGGTCAATCCAAGTCCTAGAGCTGTATGCAGCTACTAAGTGGAGAATCTGGGAGCAGTGTTGAGATTGGGCCCTCCATCTCTTGTGGGAGGGGTCTTTGTGGGGCTGCTTGGGGAAAGTCTTCTGGCAAGTGGGAGCAGGGACCATCTGATCTGGAAAACCTAACAGCAAATCTCCAACTCACAGGCTGGAGCTGGAGAAGGGTTTAGGGGAAGCCTTGACGTCTGCCGTGGTCCACCTTCTGCCGAGGCTCTTCCCAACCTGGGGCTGTGTGAAGCCGATAGCTATGGAAACCACAACCATGGGAATGGACCCAAACAGAGCTCAGGGAGTCTGGCTCAGGGCCTGGGATCTCCACATATCCCAGTGGCCCAGTCCGGTGGGGGAGGAGGTCTTGCCTGGGGAAGGGCCCAGATGGACCCACTTTCTGCTTTCCTTTACCTGTGGTTGGAAAATACGACTGCCCCTGCAGTCCAGGAGCAGACCCCTGGAGGCCGAAGCAGCCTGGGCCACAGTGGGGAAATGTTAAGGAAGGCTTCTTGGAGGAGTTGTGATTTTAGGAGGATTTTGAAGGTACAAAGAATGGTAGCCTGTGTCAAGTGCTGCAACTTGCGCACAACCGTTTGTTCATTCATTCATTCATTCAATTCATTCAATCATATTTATTGAGCACTTACTTTGTGCAGAACACTGTACTAAGCACTTGGAAAGTACGATTCAGCAACAGAGACAATGCCTACCCAACAGGCTTACAGTCTAGAAAGGGGGAGACAGACAACAAAACAAAGCAAGTGGATGGGCATCAGTTGCATCAATGTAAATAAAGAGAATTATAGCTATATACATGGCATTAATAAAATAAATAGAATAATAAGTATGTACATATGTGAACAAGTGCTGTGGGGCAGGGAGTGGGGTAGAGCAGAGGGAGGGAGTAGGGGCAATGGGGAGGGAAAGGGGGGCTCAATCTGCAAAGGCCTCCTGGAGGAGGTGAGATTTCCCAGATCCCCATGCCACTGGCTCCAAAGGTAAAACAATTCCTTCTCTGTTCCCATGAATGTGGGAGCTGCTTCCAAGTCACAGAACTTGGAGGCAGGATCCAAGGTGAAAGGAGGCCAGGTTCGTGGCCTAGTAGATAGAGCACAGGCCTGGGAGTAAGAAAGATCTGGGTTCCAATATTAACTCTGCCATTTGTGTGCTGTGTGACCTTGGGCACGTCACAACTTCTTTGGGCCTCAGTCACCTCATCTGTAAAATGGGGATGAAGACTGTGAGCCCCAGGTAGGACATGGACTGTGTCCAACCTGATTAGCTTGTACTTACACCAGCGCTTAATACCATGCCTGGCACATAGTAAGTGCATAATAAATGCCATTAAAAATAAAATCCTGACACCTAGATGCCTGGTGTCATATCCATCCCAGGTAGGAGCAGACTTACTGGAAACCAGATTGTCCAGTATAAAACCCCTGGTGGTGGGGCCTGGGCCTTGCTAGAGAAACTCCTTCATATGTAGCTGACCAGATTATTTCTGTGGAAAAGCCACGACAGCAAAGCTGCAGCCTATGCCATTGTGCTCCTCCCTCCCTTCTTGGTGACTTAAAAAGGGTTGAAGATGCTGGGGAGAGGAGAGTGTGGGGTTGAAGACCCCCACATCCAGGGATGCTCATGCTACAAGTCCCAGATTGCAGAGGATCTGGATCTGGGCATGAACTGAGCATCCAACATGGATGTGGCCTTTCAGGGTTACCCCTCTCCATCCATGCTCTGTCACTCACCACAAGGGCATGTGGTGGGGAGAATAAATGGGTTCATATCTGGGAAGACTACTAAGTAGTCCAGCAGATAGGAGTTGGATAAATTCCAGCAGCTATCTACAGGGTCAGGGGCTCAGAGTGGCTCTGCTAAACAGGTTTGGAGAAAGGTTGTGGGAATCACAGGTGAATAGGGATGGGCATTGAATACCAAACCGGCCATGCTACTGATGGTGAAAAAGTGGACTATTTCCTATAATAACAATAATAATAATTATAGTAACTATGGTATTTTTTAAGCACTTACTATGTGCCAAGTGCTATACTAAGCCCTGGGGATAGATACAAGTTAATCAGGTCAGATAGTTCCTGTCCCACATGGGACTCAGTGATGGAGAACAGGTATTTAATCCCCATTTTAAGAAGAGGAAACTGAGGCACAGAGAAGTTAAGTGACTTGACCAAGCTCACACAGCAGACAAGTGGTGGAATCGGTATGAGAACGCAGGTCCTCTGACACCCAGACCGGTGCTCTTGAGAAGCATTGTAGCCTAGTGGAAAATCACAGGCCTGGGAGCCAGAGGACTTGCACTCTAATCCTGGCTCTGCCACTGTCCTACTGTGTGATCTTGGGCAAGTCACCCAACTTTCCTGTGCCTCGGTTTCCTCAACTGTAAAATGGGGACTGAATCCTACTCCCTTCTAGTTAAACTGTGAGCCCCATGTGAGACAGAAATTGTGTCAAACATGGTAAACCTGTATTTACCTCAGCCCTTAGAACAGTGCTTGACACATAGTAAGCGCTCAACAAATACCCACAAACAAATGAACAAAAATCTTTCCATTAGGCCACACTGTCTCCCTAGGTGGTTATGCTCTTCAATATCAGGGTGTGAGACCGTGCTGGACTGTGGGACCTTTCTGATCCGAACTGAATACGCCACCACCCATTCATTCAATCGTATTTATTGAGCGCTTACTGTGTGCAGAGCACTGTACTAAGCACTTACCATTGGACTAAGTGCTAAGTGGGCAGTGATGCTCTGAAAGAGGGGAAGGAGCTCCAATCAATCAATCAATGGTATTAATTGAACTCTTACTTACTCTTACTCTTACTGTACAAAGCGCTTGGGAAAGTACAGTATAACAGAGTTGGTAGACATGTTTCCTGTTCACGATGAACTTGCAGTCTAGAGATAGGTTGGTTTATGCTTAGGAGCAAAGGGGTTCAGGATGCTCATATCTTCCGCCCTCAAGGAGCATTCAGTCATTCATTAAATTGTATTTATTGAGCACTTACTGCAAGCAGAGCACTGTACTAAGTGCTTGGGAGAGTCCAATATAACAATAAGCAGATATATTCCAGATAAGTCCTGGCAGGCATTCTTTCCTTGGGCCTCTTTTTTCCAGGGCTGGGCATCATTGTCAATAGCTATCATGGGTGCTGAGGAAGAGAAAGGTCAGCTTTCTAGTTTGAAGCAGTTCTTTCTGTGATGATGAGCTTAGTTTCCAGTGGAGGCAGCAAAGTGCGATTAGGGATTAGCAGGGTACTGGGCTTGGTTACGAAACTGAGTTGTTAGTTGTTAGTTAGACCTGGCATCTTGGAGGTGAGGGGGAAGGCTGAGGGTGAGTGTTGGCCAGGGTCTGCCTTCTGGAGTGTCCAGGGATGTATCCCAGGTTACTCGAGCACAGAAGGGGGAAGGAGGGAGAGAGAAAAGGAACTCTGAACTTAGGTTTCTGGAAAAGATGTGATTAATTTTCCCAGGAGAGTTCTAAGGGTTGGGGTGAAGCAGCACACAAAAAATGGAAAATATGGACCAAGAAAGATGTCAGATGTCCCAAGTTCCCAACTTTTCAAACCAAAAATTCCCACACTGTCGGTGACTCAAGGAATAATAATAATATTAATGGTATGTTTAAGCACTTTGTGCCAAGCACTGTTTGAAGCGCTGGGGTAGATACAAGGTTATCAGCTTGTCCCACGTGGGGCTCACAGTCTTAATCCCCATTTTACAGATGAGGTGAGGCACAGAGAAATTAAGTGACTTGCCCAAAGTCACACAGCTGATAAGTGGCGGAGGCGGAATTAGAACCCACGACCTCTGACACCCAAGCCCGTGCTCTTTCCACTAATTATAATAATTATTATTACTACTAAGCACTAGGATGGATACAAGCAAATAAGGTTGAACACAGCCCCTGTCACACATGGGGCTCATAGTTTCAATCCCCATTTTACAGAAGAGGAAACCAAGGCACAGAGAAGTGAAGTGACTTGCCCAAGGCCACACAGCAGACAAGTAGCAGAGCTGGGATTAGAACCCATGACTTCCTGACGCCCAGGCCCATGCTCCATCCACTACACATATGTGTCAACTTGATCTTGTATCATCTCTGGTCCAGTATGATTGCTCCTGGAAGAGATCAGGGAAGGGGTTAGGGTCTTGGACTGAATGGAGCTCCTTGAGCCTCCTAGCATTTGGGGGTCCTGGGGATGGGGCTGCCCTAGGGCCAGATGTCACTCTGGGCAGGAAACATGGGCTGAGAGATGTGGGCCACAAGTCGTAGGTATTGTGTCTACCAACTCTTCGGGTGCTTAGGACAGTGTTCTGCACACAGTACCATTGATTGATTAATTCTGGGGGAATTTATTTTTCTCTGACCTGACAGGGAATCAGGAACACGTTCCAGGGAGGCACCAACTGCATCATGTTGGTCCTCTGCACCCGGGTGATCCATACTCAGCTCTTCTCTCTCTGCTGCTGCCGACTCCGCTCCTCCTTCTCTGACAGTCCAGATGGGTCTTCCCATGCACCTGTCCCTGAATGGGCAGGAGGGTCCCAGGAATCTTTATGGACTCCAGTTGAACTTCCAGGCACTTGAGCCTGGGACCTTCCCTTCTCTCGGCTTCATATGGACTTGGACTTTCTCGGGAAAGATGAAATGTGAATCCCTGTGCCTGCTGGGTTGGTCCCAGTTCCTTTTTGCTCCTGTTCGTAGAGGGAGGAAGGTGGGGAGGGGGCTTTCAGTGACTCAAAGCCTGTAGTTCCGTGGGTTCCTGGATGCAACAAAGTCAAAAATGTTCCCAGACTCCTGATTCAGAAGTCCCTTGCTAAACGTGGGCAGATGGGCTTGAAAGAGAGCTTCTCATATGTTAAGTTGGCATTTAAGAACTCTTGCTGCATGGGGAAAGTAAGGGAATTTCTTCCAGACCCCTCCACCCAATCCCCCATCTGCCTTTATATAACCTTGTCCCCAGGGAGCTGATGGTTCCTTTGAAATATAGTACCGCTGCTGCTGCCAGGGGCCCTACAGGCCAAAGTTAGACTACCCTGCTCAGCACATGCCCATAATTCAAGCAGCAAGCATTTCTTGGAGAGTTACCAGTTCCCCCTCCGGCATTAAGATGACTTTCTTAGGCATCAGCGACATTGCAGATTAATTTCCTCCTCCAGTGCAGATTAATTTCTCAATGTCACAACTCTTGGCAAATTGTCTTAACATTTTCATCCTTTTGCTTTCCAAAGCTGTTCCCATACGAATTCCCCTTCATAGTTTCTGTGTCAGAGAAACGTTCAAATGTGAATTGGGGCCTGCATGAGTGCTGCATGTAAGGGATGCCAGAATTCTGGAGCGGGTAGAGCTGGGGCTCATGAGATGCCCACCACAGGGTTAGTCACCCTCCCTCCTTGGCTCACAGGGTTCCAGGGGTCAGGTTTTCCGTGGCTCTTGGCCACAGATCTGGGGTCTCCCTCTGGCCCACGCACGACCTCACTTCCGAGATGAAACCATCTCTGTCTCCCAGAGGAGCAACCGTTAAACTGTCCAAGCTCAGCCAACAAGTGATCAAGGGTGGGCACTGCCAATCACCATAGGTCAAATCCTCCATTGACCCTGGTCTTAATCCTGTTCTGACTGGGGTCAGAGATCTGCCAGTGGATTTGATCCAAAACAGGATTTCAGTGTTTGGTGGAGATGATTTCCTGAGCTTAGTTGTGCAATTCAGTTATTAGGCATTTGAATTTGAACAATTTGTCTTCAGGGTTAAGCTCCACTCCCCTTGAACCTTCCACTGGCAGCCCTGAACCCGGGAGTAGGGAGGGGTGTGCAGAGGGACTGATCTTGCAGCAGTTCTAGGTTGTTCTGGGTGACTTAGCTTTTGTTGACTTGGACAAATGACTTTGTCTATAAAAAGCAGTCAGACAGAGGGAGAAGCCAGCCTTTAACACCTCCCTCCCCACCACTCTCTGCTCACTTAATAAATAATAAATAATAATGATGGCATTTATTAAGTGCTTGCTATGTGCAAAACACCATTCTAAACACTGGGGAGGTTACAAGGTGATCAGGTTGTACCAAGGGGAGCTTGCAGTCTTAATCCCATTTACAGATGAGGTAACTGAGGCACAGAGAAGTTAAGTGACTTGCCCAAAGTCACACAGCTGACAATTAGCAGAGCCAGGATTTGAACCCATGACTTCTGACTCCAAAGCCTGGGCTCTTTTCCACTGAGCCATGCTGCTTCTCTATCAATGATATTTATCACATGCCTACTGAGTGCAAATCATTGAATTTGGGTGAGGGTATGAAGATACCCTCTTCTTTCCCTCAAGGAACATACAGTTTATTGGGGGAGACAAACTATCATTTACAAATAGTGGGAAACAGGAGGGAAGAAGGAAGAAACAGACGGATGGGCGGAGGAAGTCTGGCCTAGTGGAAAGAGCACAGGTCTGGCAATCAGAGGCCCTGGGTTCTAATCCTAGCTCTGCCACTTCCCTGCTACAGGGTCATTCCAGTGATTCTCCATCCAGTGGCTGCCCACCTTGGGGTTTTTCATCCCCGATCCACAAGGAAGGCAAACAGCCTCCCCAGCTCTCTGTTGCCGGTCTCCAATCCCATCCTCATCACCATTTATGTCACCTGTCACCCGGAGATGGGTTCGTTCGGGATCGGTGTGGTGAGAGAGAGAGAGAGAGAGGCAAGGACAGAAAGGCTGAGTTTTATACAAAATTTATTCCAAGAGGCAAACTGAAGTTCCCTTTTGGGAAGGATATAATTATACAATTAATTTGGATGCAGAGAATTGAACTTCCCTTTCGGAAGGCCCCTTTGGGAGGAATATGATTATGATATTAGAGCTTCCTTGTCAGGAGGAATATACTCATCCACTACTCACATGTGGCAAAACACCTGGTCACACCCACGAATGCTTCCCATCCAGGGGGAATTCACTTTCATCTTGTTCACATGTGGTGAGGCAGCTAGCGTTCACCCACAAATGCTTTGCACCTGGGAGGAATCCATTTATGTGTTATATGCCCACGGTGAAATGCCATAGCTTCCAGCTCCTCGAGCATTCAATGGGACACTCACTCCTCCCCTGGGTCCCCACTTGGTGCCAGCAGAACCGGCATCCCATGCTCTGGTCAGACGTGACACACAGCTGGCTGCTGCAATTCTAGATCCACTATTCTTCTAGGCCATTCCAGCTTCTGGCCTCAGTTTGTCCAATCTCCGCCCTCTGCCCTCCTCCATACCTAATTTGATTGGCATGGGGGCGAGGGACACCTTCTGTATTCCTGGATTGGGCTGTCAATCTAGTGGTTTTGGTTGTCGGGGGTTGGTATCCTGCCCACACTTCCGAGTTCCATCTTGCTGGTTCAGGCAGTCACAAGGTAGATAGCATCTACCCTGTTGCCTAGTACAGTCTCTGGCACATGTAGGCAGTAGCATTGGTTGTTGAATTGACATTACTTGGGATGTTGTGAATTAAAGGACAGTTAACTGGCCCAGTCTGGGATGTAAATACTAAATTCTTTCAGTAGAGGGCCCAAGGAGTTGGATGAGTAGCAACCCTGGGGACTAGACACCTTATTGTGTCAGCTCTTTATGGGCAAGGAACTAGTCCCTTCTTTATTCTATATTACCTAGCACAATGCACTGCACCAAGCGGGCACCCAAAAATGCTATTACTTCTGTCAAGACCCCCCCAATCTTTTGGGGATGATAAAGGAGAGTCTAGGCCCCTCACTTAAAATTCTACATGTGGGTAGATTGAATGAATGTCTTTGTTTTCCCCAACTCTCCTCTATGGCTGTCTCCACTGGAACCC